>NC_064275.1:30707125-31414625 GCF_003254725.2 Canis lupus dingo
ATCTCTCTCAGCTTTTTGTCTCCCTACCCGTCCGTAAGATCTCAGCTTTGTTTCAAGAGACGCTGCCTCTCTCCCTCTGTGACTCTATCTCTGTACGTCAGAAATACTGAGTGTTACCCAGGTTCTGTCCGACTGCTGGGATCACTGGCTCCTATAGATGTTTCTCTTTGGGCTCTCCAGCGTTTCCAACATTTTTTGCACTGACTATGAATTACTTCTATGATCACACACACAAAAAACAGTTACAAAAATGCTTTAAAGTACTTTAACTTAGGGTGAGTGGGGCAAATGAACAAGAGAACTATTTTTTTGATATTTTTAAAATGAATATTAACAAACATCTTGGAGCGCCTGGGGGGCTCAGTTGGTTAAGCATCTGACTCTTGATTCTTAACTCAGGTCTTGACCTCAGGGTCATGAGTTCAAGCTCCCTGTTGGACTCTATGCTGAGCTTGGAGCCTACTTAAAGATATATATATATATTATTATATATATAATATATATATTAGCAGCATCTTACAGCTCCACATGAGCAACTTGAAGTAGATGCTACTTCTAAGACACAATATCATGAGTGAAATATCTATTGCATATCAACAACATGGTGCTTGTACTTTCTCTAGGCATAGCACCGTGGGGAAGGTCATCTCTGCCAAATGTTGTTGGTTTATCAACCTGAATTAGACGTTGCTTTTCTTTGATCTTTAACAACTATATAAACATAAGACTATATGCTCTATTGTTGCAAAATGCAACAAGAAATTAAAAGGAGTTAACTTTCCATTTATTATGTGTGGCACTTGCAGAATTGCATGGCTAAGAATTAAAGATGTCAGGACATGAAGAATGAAAAGACATATCACCGTGTCCTGGATCTAATAAGCAGTATAAAAAAAAATAAAACCAAATTGAATATTTGAGGCATATTTGAGGACTAAGCTTTCTCTTTTTTTTTTTTTCTTAAGATTTTATTTATTTATTCATGAGAGACACAGAGCAAGAGAGGCAGAGACACAGGCAGAGGGAGAAGCAGGCTCCATCCAGGGAGCCCGACATGGGATTCGATCCCAGGTCTCCAGGATCAGGCCCTGGGCCGAAGGCAGCGCAAACCGCTGAGCCACCCGGGCTGCCCAGGACTAAGCTTCTTAATTCAACCCTATTTTCAGGGCTGGTTGAAATCTATGACAATAAAGGGGATCAAAGTTTCTTTCACCCAAATCTCTCAAACAAAGTACTAGAGGTGGCCTCAGAAAAGTGGATATGGAAGATTAAGATCATTCTAGACCTTGAGAGCCAAGTTTTGTAAGTTTCTTCCTGCTCTAATTCTTGGTAGAGGTGATTCAATAAGAGGACTTCTGTCCCGTCATAGTCCTGGTCTTCCTCTGCCTCTCTTCTCAGGTTTCTTCCTGATTTTATCATGGAGTTCAGCTAGTTTGGTTGAGCAAGGTCCAGTCCTCCGGAGGAGTGAAGGCTAGTGTGGGGATAAGCTCACTGCCCTCTTCCATCATTTATATCCAGCTGATATTGGATAAAATGAGCACCTTGGGAAGGGGGTGAGGGGCAAAGATAGAGGGAGAGTCAGGAAAGGGACTCTTGCTGCCTGAGTAGCTGTGGACAGGGAAGGTCCAGCCTCTTGTGAGGGAAAATCATGGAACCATTGTATGTATGTGCCTGGATTCCAGGTTTGGTTTGTACTAGATGAGAGAATGACCTTCCCCCATCCCCCACCCCCCACCCAATTGCCGGGCTAAAGTCACCCAGGCACTTCTCTCTGCCTTCTCCAGATTGACTCAGGGCTCTCACTAATATCCCAGGCCAGTTCTGACCTGATCACTAGAGGCTTACCATTAAAAAACTGCCTTCCTCCTGGAGTCCAAGAGCTAGCTCTTAGTGACAATGCTAAGTCATGTGTCTCCGATAAACACTTCCCCTCAAATAATCAGTTCTGCAATTTGGGAGAAAACCAACCAGATAATTTGGATCCAAAAGAAATACCTATGGAATCATGACTGTTCCCATCCATTCTCAATCCGTGATTTTGTGCTGGAGAGACAGACCTTTACATTCACCAACTGTCCACTAGATTGAGTGTTGAACAAGCTCATGGGGGTAAGACCATGAGGATGACACAGAAATGAAGTTCTTCTGGTGTCAAAAGAACTCTGTGAGGACAGGATCCATTTAGAGTTGACTCCATCTCTTCTGTGTTGTGGTGGGTTACTACAGTTCATCGGAAAACTGTTCAGAATTTGCAAAATCTCCAAATCCTGCCTTGGGGAGTTTGTGCTCTTGGCTTCCTTACAGAGCTCCTTTGTGCTTCTAAGATAGGTTAATAACCACACTCTTGGTTGCACAACTGGTATTGCTCCCATCAGAATAAATAGTGCAGAAAACAGAACCAGTGTTTTGCTTCCTTTTCTGATAGACAATTTCATCCGAAGAGAAGAGCAGATGCTATTTATCCATGACTATAGTCCTATCCTGGTGTTGGGGCTGAAGGGTCTACAGGACGATTTCAAAACAGAAGCAGCGTCCCCTTGTTCTTTCCAAATGCCTTCCCTCCTCACCCACTAGTCTCTCTCTGGCTTTCCTCCCCCATGGTGACCGCATATAGAAAAGAAACAGGGACCCAGTGATTCTTGGTGCTTCCAAGGGAGCCCACAGGCCCTGGTGAGAGCTGATGGTTTGGGGGTAGAAAACAGTCAGTGGACTTCAGACATTTAAAGATGTAAACAAGTTAAAGGATCCAAGGATTTTTACTAGTTCTCAAGCAATATGACCCTCCCTGGCCTCACTCTGACTTCCCTAACCTTCCTTCTTCCCATGACCAAATCACAGTCATAGAATGTTAAAGTAGCAAGAAAGAGGATGAAACCTTGACATAGGCAGAAAAGGTGCCTTGCCAAGGTCAGCTGCAAGGTCATGACAAAGCTGGTTAGAACTCTCCTGTCTTGATTCACAGACCTGCGCTCTTTCCAGAAGCCCTAACGCCAAGAGGATTCTAAACAAGAAGCAACAGGTGTTAGCAGATGTGGAGAAAAAGGAAACTCCTGCATTGTCGGGAGGAACGCAAATTGGTTCAGCCACTATGGAAAACAGTATGGGGCAGCCCGGTGGCCGCCTTCGGCCCAGGGCGTGATCCCAGAGTTCCGGGATTGGGTCCCACATGGGGCTCCCGGCATGGAGCCTGCTTCTCCCTCTGCCTGTGTCCTGCCTCTCTCTCTCTCTCTCTCTCATGCAATAAATAAGGTCTTTAAAAAAAAAAAAGTTTTTTAAAAAAAGGAAAACAGTATGGAATTTCCTCTAAAAGTTAAAACTAGTATTACCATGACCAGCAATCAGACTATTGGGTATTTATCCGAAGAATACAAAAACACCCCTATTTTACAGCAGCATTATCAGCCAAGATATGGAAGCAGCCCATTATTCATTAGTTAATGGATAAAGAAGATGAAATATATATATGTATATATGGAATATCATTCAGCCATAAAAACTATAGTATCAACTATGATGGCCTGTCAAGATACCAAAATTGGAATAAGGCAAGCTAGCACAAACTTAGTGTATATCGCATCATTGAGAGGAGACTACAGACTGCCAAGCCCAAGGGTCCCGGGGATCAGAGCACGGTTTAGGGACACAGCGGACATGTGCAGTTACACAAACTCTCCCTTCTCCCTTCCCTCTTCCATCTGCAGCGTGATTCATCCAACACCATTTAGCTCCAGGTCTCTGGGGCAAGAGGGGCCTTAAAGAGCATGCAGGTTAAGCCACTGTCTAGGCGCACAGAAGACCACACGTGTGTGAAGCAGCTGCAGGCCCAGAGGCGGCCTCCTGATATTCACGGCCACACGTGCGTAGGTCCTGCTGAAGTCTGCAGATTTGGCAGCGACCTGCTTATCTGGTTCGTTCATCAGAATGGGTAGCAGTGGAGCTGAGTCTGTCACATTGGAATGTTCACTCTGCCACCTGAATTATTCTACCGGGCAGGCTACGCTGCAGGCTCCCTAACGTAGACCCGGGAGGTGCCCTCCACTTATCTGATTTTCCAGTCCAAAGTCTTGTGTGTAGCCCTCTGTTCCACAGGATGTCCAAACGTACGTATCTCCTGGACCAGAGATGCGCTTCCTCCCAGCTCCCACGGATGCTGGGGGAGGCCTGGTACAGCGACCTGGGCCGGGTGACCCTGCCACTCCATCTGCTCATGGGGACAGTGCTTCCTTTGTACCATTGTTTGGGGTTTTTTTTTTGTTGTTTTTGTGGTTTGGTGGTTTGTTTGGTGGTTTTTTTTTTTTTTTTTTTTTTTTTTTACTTTTCCTTCTCCTCAGTTTCAAATCCAGTCCCTTAGGACCTCAGGACCTCAGCTGAAGCCAGCCCTACCCAAGCACACCCTTGCTCCAGAACTTGTAATTATTCCCTAAGCAGGCCATGACATCTTTCACATCCTCCTCGAAGCAGGAAGGTCTGGGAAATCCAGTCACTTCCCCTCAAATGGAGACACCAGCCTCTGAGAATTCCGTGGCCCTGGACCCTGGTTAGTGGAGAAAAAGGGGCAAGGGGTGAGTTAGGAGGTTGGTGCCCAAATCTTCAGGCCAGTGGGGTTCTCTTGAGCGTTAGGGTGAGTCTCCAGGACGTGAAATTCTCAACCCAGGGTGGTTACCGTGACAACAGGAAGATCATCTCAGGCTACATTGTAGAGAAAAAGGAAATGTGTGTGTTCACTACCTAGAGTTGTGAGGTGGGAATCTCCTTCAGGCCCCGGGTCTTCTTTAGATGAGTCTCTTGAGTCTCGATCACTGACTCAGTAGAGAAGTTCCTTCAATGAAGCCCCAGGTCCCAACTCCCACTGACGTCTTGTCACAGAGCATGAGTGTAGGGACACGTGGGCCTTCCCACGGCAATCTCGGTGGCGGGCATTGAGGCATCACCCCTGGGCAGAGGGGATGCGACAGAAACTCAGGGGGCCGGCGGAAGAGAATGCAGGGCCTAGGTGGTGTTGAAGAGTGACTCAAGGTGACCCTCGTGGCTGCTGCAAGGAGCAGAGTCCGAGGAGTCCCCGCAACGGTGGCGGTGGCGGTGGCAGAGGGCCGGTGGCAGGTTCCTAAGGGGAGTGCTCTCCTCGTCGTCCCTCTCCCTTTGCACCCACGGTGAGTCTCTCCCACGTGGAAACCTCGAGTTCCCGCCAGGAGCCTTTGCCATCACCGAGCCTGAATCTCGGGCCTGGAGGTCATCGAGCGCCTCTGCCTCTCCTGGTCCCCATGGAACAGACAGAAATAAAAGCGGCTTCTCTCCAGAGCTGCACCAAGAAAACCCTGAAAGCCCTTCTCTCACAGCCAGAATGTTCCCTTTGTTACCCTGAGACAGAAGCCACACTTCTGCGAGGCACAAAGAGCAGCCCGACGCGGGAGCCCGCAGACGCCGAGGGATGGGGCACAGGGGCCGGGCTGCGGCCCGGGCTGGCGCCTTCTCCTTCTTCACAACTGGGCGTAACGTTCCGAGTGTCAGGGTCACACTCAGCCTCAGTCTCTCCCACACACTCCGCTGAGCGGGCCGGACGCCCTCGGGGCCCTGGGGAAACTAGACGGAGTCCGAGCACGGTCCTGGCTCGCCCCCCGCAAACATCTCGGTCCCCACTTGCATTCAGCAGGTATTCGGCCCGCTCGAGCCTCGGGCCGCATCCCCTTCCCGAACAGCCTCGTAGGGCAGACACGCAAGCCACAGACGGGTGCTGCGTGATGTGAGCCCAGCAGGTGCGCGGTCCTGGGGCCCGGAGGGCCTGCAGGGGAGGCTCGCGGACGACAAGCAGGTGTCCGAGCTTCCCAGGTAAAGGAGCACGAGCGCAAAGGCCGGGCCAAGAGACCATGGCTCAGTGGTTCCTCCCGGCTGTACCCTGAGGCCGCCGGCAGAGCTCCCAACAATTACTGTCCCCCAGGCTCTCAGACAGATGTATTAAGTCCGAGTCCTTGGAGGGGGCCCGGGAAGCAGTCTCCGCCAAAGCACCCCGTGTATATGTCGGAGTTAAGGACCAGTGGGTTAAGGGGGTTAAGGAAGAGTCACTAACACAAGAGCTTTAGAAAAGGAAAGCACAGAGTGTGTTATCAATAGCTCACTCTGCAGGACGCCTGGGGGGCTCGGGGGGAATCCGCCTTTGGCTCAGGGTGCGATCCCGGATCCTGGGATCGAGTCCCACGTGGGCTCCCTGCGTGAGCCCGCTTCTCCCTCTGCCTGGGTCTCTCTGCCTCTCCTCTGTCTCTCATGAATAAATAAATAAAATCTCTAAAGATTTTTAAAAATATTTTAAAATATTTTTAAAATAGCTCACTCTGCCAATTCTTCTACAACACTGGCTCCTAGACCCTATGCAAAGCACACAAGGCCAAGGGATGACTGGTACACTCCTGGGTCTACAGCAGATCTGCTAGACAGCCTCCGGGAGATTCAGCCCTAAAAAACCATTTGCCATTCTTAAAGGAGTGTACTGTGGCTCTCAAATCCAATAATACTCTTTTCATGGCTCTGATAAGGACCTACTTACAAATACTAGGTTCAGAAAATTCTAAAGAATGCTTTCGATCAAGCACAAAACTCCGAACACACTACAACACTGCTTTTGACAAAGTATAGTAAGTCAATGACTCGAGCTTGGCCATCTTCTTAGAGGCTTGGATGAAGACACAGAAGTCCTGCCCTTCAAACTGGGGCACGTCAGTCTGAGAGGGAGAGAGAAGACCTTGAGCCAGGAGACGCCAATGGCTCCCATCCATGGGAAGCCGAATGTGGAAATGGGTGTGAATCCCAGTTCAGCCACTCCCTGCACCATATTGAGCAAGTTGTTTAACTTCTCTGAGCCTGTTCTCTTCTCCATGAAATGGATATAATCATATTTACCTCACATGGTTGCTCTTGGCTTAAAGGAGATAATGTGTAGGGGCGCCCAAGGTGCCCAAGATCTATCTAATAGGTGGCTTATTGGTCAGTGACAACTCTTTTAACCAGGATCTATTCTAGCATCATAATTCTAGTATCAGAAACTGTATTATGGGAGTGGAAATAACACAGGAGGAGAAGGCCAGGCCAGGTCATGGTTCTTCTTCCTCTCCTTCCTCTCTCGAGGCAGCAGCACATGGTTCTCGAGACATCCAGTTGGCAGGGAGCTCCTGCCTCTCAGGGTGGTCCCCAGATGCACAGCGGGTGTGTGGATGGTGCAGTCCCCTACTCAGATGACGAGAGCGTGTGAGAGCCAAGAGTCTGGGTTTCCCTGTCTGCTGGTTGGGGCCCCAGCCCAAAGGTGATATTGACCCCTCTGACTAAAGTTGGGAAACCGCCCTTCACTCTTCCACATTCAGTTGGACTTTGTTAAAAGAAAATTAGTTCCCAGAAGGTATGTTAATCACACTTAACATCAAATTAAACAGGAAACCCAGAGATCCTCTGAGAGTATCCTACCCTTTTTGTGCCATGACCCCTTTGGCTGTTTGGCAAAAATGTCCATGAATGCATAAACTAAAAGACCACAAGACCACAAAGGAATTCAATTATACGAAATACAATTGCATCAATTTCCCACGGAGTCCCACCCATGCTCTACTATGACCCCTTGAGAGTCAAAGCCCTCACTGAAAGCTGGGAAGCTCTCCAAGGTCAGTCACCCAGCTATGAGGTGAAACAGCCAAGG
Source organism: Canis lupus dingo (assembly GCF_003254725.2). Classification (NCBI taxonomy): domain Eukaryota; kingdom Metazoa; phylum Chordata; class Mammalia; order Carnivora; family Canidae; genus Canis; species Canis lupus. The sequence goes on from NC_064275.1 coordinate 30,714,804, forward strand.
CAAGGGCCTCATCTCCCCCTCCCCAACCTAGGCCTTTCCACCAATTCACTTATTATTTTAGACAATTGAGAAAAGGAAAGCAGAAATCTTACAGCTCTGCATGGAAAAATCCTGAATTTAGTAGTGGAAGGTGAGATGACCCCCTGCTGCCCGATATGTATTCAGAAGATCCGACCTTATTTTATAGAGGATTGCAAAACCGGAAAAGATTGTTTTCCAGCAAACATCTGGAAAAACCTAAGGTCACAAAAATTTGAGGATTTATCTAATGCCCGGGTAATGCAGCAGATGTCCCAGGTGCACAGATGACAGTGTTGGACTACAGGCTTAGATGGGTGTGTTCAATCCTTCTGCCTCCACACAGAAGAGTCTAAACATTAATCTCTGAACCTGCTCAGAAAATTCAGCTCTCCTGCTTCCCTTGGCAATTTTTAGGAACCAATGAGCAATTATTGTTGTCTCTATGGAGAAGGTTGAAAGGATTTAACCTGAGGAACCCTGACCTCCTAGCTGAGCCCTTTCGCCCCTTCCCCTGCAGAGACAATAGAATACAAATGGCCAAAAGCAGGGTTTAAATTTACTTCAGCAATACGTAACTGGAAGCATACTGCCAGGGGAGCGGCCCTGGCTTCCCCGCGGGGCCCGCAAAGCCTCAGGTCGAGGTCGCGGTGCGGGCGGCGGAGGGGGGGGGGGCTGTCCCCGGAGGCCGAGGCAGGCCGGGGGTGGGGGGGGCGTTGGGGCTGCTCCCGCCTTCTGTGCCCCAAGCAGCTGAGCCTCGGAGAGCTCGCGACCCACCCGGGCCTCCCAGCCAATGCATGCACAGTGGGACCCAGAACTGCCTTCCCCAGGTGCAGGGCGCCCACGAATTGCTCACGCAGGGCCTGGAAGGGGCCAGGCCTCCCCCAAGACACTTGCTAGGCACCTGCTCGGAAAACATCCGCATGACCAGACCCCGCACATGCGGTCCTTCCTGGGCTCAGGCCCAGCCTTGCTGCCAATACGTGCACAGGTGCAGGGAACAGCAGAGTCAACCGGCCCAGGGGAAGCACTTCCACCGCTCAGGACTCACGCCCAGGGGCTCCCTCTTTTTTTGAGGGGCGGGTTTTAAAGATCTTATTTATTTATTCATGAGAGACACAGAGAGAGAGAGGCAGAGACACAGGCAGAGGGAGAAGCAGGCTCCATGGGGGGAGCCCAATGCAAGACTCAATTCCGGGACCCCGGGGTCACGCCTTGGGCCCAAGGCAGGCGCTCCACCCCTGAGCCCCCCAGGCGCCCTTAGAATCTCCCTCTTAAGACATTTTCTCCTTCATAGAAAGTTTGGATCTTTTGTAACAGGCAGGACTCGTCATGAGTAATATTAAAGTTATCAGTCACCCACTCCTCAGTGTGAATGAGTGTTGGGACCCTTCCGGGATGGATTAGATAGAGGAGTGAGGGAGGACAGCTCAGAGCCTGAGGGCTGTGGGGAAGCAGCACTGTCAACAGTCACCCCGGGGAGGGAAGAAAGGAGACACACAACACAGTCCACCTTGCCTTACTCCGGAACTATTATGGGCCCGTCCCTTTATTCAGGTAATCCTGCTAAGGCACGAGAGTCTTTCCTGAAAAAAATCGGGAACTTGAATTATATTTCAATGTGGGGGTAAAAATCCCAAGTCATTTCAAAAATGATAATTGATCTATATTTACAAAAGTCCTTTGAGGAGTAAAGCAGGATATCTAAAAAAAAAGTTTTATTGGACTATAAGCCATATAGTTCACCTGCTTAACGTTCACTTTCATTGGGTTTTTCGTATAATCGCAGAGTTATGAAACCATCACCACAATCAATTTTATTTTATTTTATTTTTAAAGATTTTATTTATTTATTCATGAGACAGAGAGAGAGAGAGAGGCAGAGACACAGGCAGAGGGAGAAGCAGGCTCCCTGCAGGGAGCCCGATGCTGCGGGACTTAATCCCAGGACCAGGATCAGGCCCTGAGCCGAAGGCAGGAGCTCAACTGCTGAGCCACCCAGGTGCCCCAAGCTCTGAGGGTTCTTTATATGTTTTAGACACGAGTCTCTTATCAGAAACATGATCTGCAATTATTTCCCCCCATGAATTGTCTTTTCACTTTATTGACAGCATAAAGGTTTTTAACAGTAATGAGATCCAATTTATCTTTCTTTTTGTTGCTTGTGCTTTTGGTATCTAGAAAATCATTGCCTGGATATCTGGGTGGCTCAGTCAGTTAGCGTTTGCCTTTGGCTCAGGTCATGATCCCAGAGTCCTGGGATCAAATCCCGAGTCAGGCCCCCTGTTCAGTGGAGAGTATGCTCTCCCTCTACCCATTCACCCTCATGATCTCGCTCTCTCTCACATACTCTCTCTCAAATAATATTTAAAAATCTTAAAAAATTAAAAATAAATAAATCATTGCCTAATGCAAGGTTATGAAGATTTATTTCCATTTTCTTATAAGAGATTTATAGTTTTAAAGTTTGTCGTCAATTTTACGTTAAACTTTGTATATAATGTGATATAGAAGTCCAACTTTACTATTTTGCTAATAAATATTCAATTGTCCCAGAGCTATTTGTTGAGAAGACTGTTCTTTACCCAACCAAATAGTCTTGGCATCCTTGCTGAAAATCAATTGGCCATATATGTAAGAGTTTATCTTTGGACTCTCAATTCTATTCTGTTGTTCTATATGTCTGCCCTTATGCCAGCACTATATAGTATTGATTACAATAGCTTTAGAGTGAGTTTTGAAATTAGAAAATATGAGGCCTTCAACTTTGTCCTGGCTATTCGGGGTCCTTTGCGTTTCCATATGAGTTTTAGGATCCATTTGTCAATTTCTACAATGAAGCAGAGTTGGGTTTTTGTTGTTGTTGTTGTTTTATTTTTTATTTATTTTTGTTGTTGTTGTTGTTTTAAATAAAGACTTCACTGAATCTAGATCAATCTGGAGAATATTGTCATCTTAAGAATTTTAAGACTTGGGGATCCCTGGGTGGCACAGCGGTTTGGCGCATGCCTTTGACCCAGGGCGCAATCCTGGAGTCCCGGGATCGAGTCCCACGTCGGGCTCCTGGCATGGAGCCTGCTTCTCCCTCCTCCTGTGTCTCTGCCTCTCTCTCTCTCTCTCTACGTCTATCATAAATAAATAAATAAATCTTTAAAAAAAAAAAGAATTTTAAGGTTTCCAATTCATGAACATAGGTTATCTTTCCATTTACTTAGGTCTTTAATTTTTTTTTAATTTTTATTTATTTATGATAGTCACAGAGAGAGAGAGGCAGAGACACAGGCAGAGGGAGAAGCAGGCTCCATGCAGGGAGCCCGATGTGGGACTTGATCCCGGGTCTCCAGGATTGTGCCCTGGGTCAAAGGCAGGCGCTAAACCGCTGCGCCACCCAGGGATCCCCAGGTCTTTAATTTCTTTCAACAATGTTTTGTACTTTCCAGAGTATAAGTTCTGTTGTTTCTTTGGCTCAGTTTATTCATAAGTATTTTCTTCTTTTGATGCTATTGTAAATGGAATTTTCATAATTTAATTTACAGTTTTCATTGTAAGTGTAGAAACCCATTTGATTTCTGTATATTGATCTTGTATCCCTTAACCTTGCTGATTTTATTTATTAGTTCTAATAGTTTTTGTGTGTGTAGATTCCTTAGGATTTTCTATCATAAAATCCTGTTGTCTGCAAATAGAGATCATTTTACTATTTCCTTTCCAGGATTCTTTTTTCTTTTCTTTTCTTTCTCTCTCTCTTTCTCTCTTTTTAAGAGAGAGAGTGAGAGTGAGTGTACACAAACGGGGAGCGGCAGAGGGAGAGAGAGAGAGAGAATCCCAAGTGAGAGAGAATCCACGACCCTGAGATCATGACCCAACCCCAAATCAAGAGTCAGAAGCCCAACCCAGTGAGCCACCAAGGCGCCCCTCCAGGATTCCTTTTAAACATTGCATTCTCCTTATATGGGCAGAGAAACTGAGACCCAAAAACATGAAAGGGCTTTCACAAAAATATTATGAAACTATAAGGGAACATGACATAAAAAAACAATCTTCCACCTCTGAGTTTCTTCTTTTCTGGAAAATCCACTTCCTCAGTTTTAATTATGGAGCACTAAAGTCACCTTAACAATAATAGAACTATTTTAAATGCTCTTTGTACATTGGAGCTTTTTTTTGAGAATGCCTATGAAACCAATTGACCTTTAACCTTATTTTTTGGTGGTGCTTTAAATGAGTGTTCATTTCAGTGGTTTTAATTGAAAGATGTGCTTTAATAAATGAGTGGAAAATTTAGGTCGTAAACAAGGGTATACGTTTGAGCAAAGAGCCATGTGACTGAAGCAATACTGCCACCTGTTTGCAGTACACTCTCAGTTCAAATTCTGAATTTTTGAGTAATAGATTTTTTTTTAAAGATTTATTTATTTATGATAGACACAGATAGAGAGAGAGAGGCAGAGACACAGGCAGAGGGAGAAACAGGCTCCATGCCGGGAGCCCGATGTGGGACTCGATCCCGGGACTCCAGGATCGTGCCCTGGGCCAAAGGCAGGCACCAAACCGCTGAGCCACCCAGGGATCCCCAAGTAATAGATTTTTAAGTTTCTAAAATGCTTTCAATTAATATATTGACTAAGTAAATATATTCACATGGGTCCAAATTCTAAAGGTGCCAAAGAACATTCAATGACAAGTTCTTTGTCATTGAACCTACCCCTGGTTCCCTCCCTAGGAGCAACCAGTTAAAAACAGTTTATTGTGTATCATTTGGGAGATAGTGTATACGTACACAAATACATACATAAGTGCAGTAGGCAGAATGATGTCCACACCCTGATCCCTGGAACCTGCGAATATGCTACTTTCCACGAAAAGGAGGATTTTGCTGATGTGAATAAAGTTATAGACTTGGAGATGGCCAGAGAGCGTGGATTACCCAGTGGGCTCAGTCTAATTATTGAAAGCAGAGAACTTTCCCCAGCTGTGGTCAGAGAGGTGTGATGATGGAACAAGAGAAAGAGAGATACAATGTGAGAAGGATTTCACCCACTTTTGCTGGCTCTGAAGATGGAGGAAGGGGTTCAACCAGCCAAAGAATGTGGGTGGCCTCTAAAATGTGGACAGGGGGATCCCTGGGTGGCGCAGCGGTTTGGCGCCTGCCTTTGGCCCAGAGCACGATCCTGGAGACCCGGGATCGAATCCCACGTCGGGCTCCCAGTGCATGGAGCCTGCTTCTCCCTCTGCCTGTGTCTCTGCCTCTCTCTCTCTCTGTGACTATCATAAATAAATAAAAATTAAAAAAGTAAAATAAAATAAAATGTGGACAGGGCAAGAAGACAGAGTCCCCTAAACCCCCTAGAAAGGAACACAGTCCTGCCAACACCTTGATTTTAATCAAGCTCACTTGATGTACAGACCCATGAGACCATAAATTTGTGTTGTAAGCTTGTGGAATTTGTTATAGCAGCAATAGAAAATGAACATAATAACCTTTCCCCCCATTTTCCATATACTCTTATTTTTCACCCAGCTCTTTTTTTCCATTGAATGCATCTTGGATATAGTTGCATGACTCCTTTAAAGGAGGCTATATAACATTCGGTTGTTTGGTTGTGCCATACACATTTATGTACCCAGTCCCCTACGAATGCTCACTTAGACTCTAATTTCCTGTCTTTTGTTCTTACAAATAGCACTGCATCAAATAACCTCATAAATGCACTAGATGTATTTTCTTTGCTAGATATTGTCAGATTGCCCCCCATGCAGGTTGTAAATTGGAGCAGTCTCCATGCAAGGCAGTGCATGGAAGCATGAAAGTACTTGTCTCTCCTTACCGTCACCCACACCATTGCACACTTCCTTTAATGTTGACTCTGTACACGAAGCTATGAACGGAGACCAAGTCCCCAGTGAAAGAATGATATCAATCTTCTGAATCCTGATCACTTGCTAAAAGCCTTTGTGACCAACTCCCTGTCCGGGGTCTTATGAGGAGAATCAACCAACTCTGGAGTCCCAGTTCCCCAGAGTGACCATATCTGGCTTTGTACACAATTCAAAGATGCCTCGTAGAATCACAAAATATTTGAGATGGAACCTTACATCATCTGGACCACTCCCTCTCCTTTACAGAGCCTAAAATTTCACATAGATTCTGGCTGGAGGGCCCACTGACATCATATCTAAATAAAGGTCACTTTAGGAATAAAATGTGGCATTCGACCAATGCCTGCAAATCTGACTCACTTACTCTCATTTGAATCAATATCTTGCTCAGTTGCTGTCGGGAACAGTGCAGCCCATTTTGCGTGGTTTCCCCAGGAAAGGGCTCTGCTCTAAAAGACGACAATAGGGAAGAGTTAGCAGGTCCCCAGAGAGCCACAGGGTTTTCTCTGCTTATTGTTATCTCTGCAGTATCTTGGACGATGGTACGAAATTGAGAAGATCCCAGTGAGCTTTGAGAAGGGAAGTTGCATCCAAGCCAACTATTCGCTAATGGAAAACGGAAACATCAAAGTGATAAACCAGGAGTTGAGGTGAGTGGCTGCGGTTTCAAAAGCAACACGGTCCCAGAGCCAGCCTGCAGAGAGCTGTCCCCGGGTGACTGGGTGTCCTTGCGGCCTAGCTCAGTGGGGAGGCAGACGTGGCTGCGTCTGCACTGACTACTCGCAGCAGGTCCTGAGATGAAGGCTTTTGGCAGGCAGGATGGTGGGGACTAGAGGCCACTCGCTTATTTGCAAGACCTCTTGCTGGGCATCTTACTGTATTGTGTACTTACTGTATTGTGTGTTCCCGGCGAGCACTTACACTTATTCTGGGCCTGTTGTGTGTGTGCCCCTGTAAAAGGTACTGGGGACTCAACGGGAATCCAAACTGCAGGGTTCCTGCTCTCCTTGCAAAACAGACACGCTGGTAGCAAAGGGCAAGTGAGACTTTGATCTGATCTGATCTCCAAACCAAGAGAGAAGCTCTTTCTACCTCATCGACTGACAGAGGGCATCCAGCTCGGCTTGAACCCTCCCAGGAACTGGTTGCTCATGGCAATTCATTCAGCCGTGACGACTAGAAGACGCCTGTTCTCATTAAGCAAGAATCAAATACATTCATAGCCACACTCTAGGGTTCGTGAACAGGATAGCCTTTAGAAGTATGCTTTTCTGTTTCCGAGAGCTTCTAACCGAGTTCTATTTCGATAGAAAAATTCATACTTTAGAAAGCAAACATAAACTTTAAAAATGCCCCAGGAAGACCTCCTACCTACCTTCCATCAACAAAGATAAGAGCAGGGATGCCTGGGGCCTCCGTGGTTAAGCAGCTGCCTTCAGCCCAGGGCGTGACCCCAGGGTCCCGGGATCGAGTCCCGAGTAGGGCTCCCTGCAGGGAGCCTGCTTCTCCCTCTGCCTGGGTCTCTGCCTCTCTCTGTGTCTCTCATGAATAAATAAATAAAATTTAAAAAAAAAAGATTTATTTATTTTAGAGTGAGCACACAAGCAGGGGACGGCCCAGAGGGAAAGCAGGAATCCACAGCAGGCTCCATGCCCAGCACGGAGCCCGATGTGGAGCTCCATCTCACAACCCTGAGAGCATGACCTGAGCCAAAACCAAGAGTCCTACATTTAACCAACTGCACCACCCAGGCGCCCCATTATATGCATTTCATATGGAATGTTGGATACCCTAACGTGGAGAACAGCTGCATTAAGAGTTTACTATCAAAAACTAAAATTAGTTTTAAGGCAGCCCTGGTGGCTCAGCGGTTTAGTGCTGCCTGCAGCCCAGGGTGTGACCCCGAGGTCCCAGAATCGAGTCCCACGTTGGGCTCCCTGCATGGAGCCCTCTTCTCCCTCTGCCTGGGTCTCTGCCTCTCTCTCTCTCTCTCTCTCTCTCTCTCTGGGTCTCTCATGAATAAATAAATAAAATCTTAAAAAAAAAAGATAAGAGCAACAGTAAACAATAGTGGCAAATATTAAGCATTTCCTGCGTGCAAGGCGCTATTCTGTGAGTGTACGTGTATGTGCACGCGTGCACCTGGGTGGATGTGTATGTAAACGAGCATGCGCCTCCGGGCCCTGAGGCAGGTACTCTTAGTAAGGCCACTTTTCTAGATGAAGAAACAGAGGTACAGGGAGGGAAGGGAACTCGCCCGATGGCCGCACCGCTTATAAGCAACGAGGCCGACGTTCAAGCCCAGAGAGCAGGGGAACGTGGAAGACAACAGCCGCCGGGAGAGAGGGCTGGGACCAGGGCCGTCCCTCCTGTCCCCTGCGGGATCTGGGAACTGTGTCGGCTCCAAGGAAACCGCCACGGCGCAGCCTGGAAGGCCCTGCGGCTCCGGGAGGCTTTGCGGCCGTCCTGGTCCCCACCAGGCTTCCTGTGCCCGACCCGGGGTGGCCCCTGGCCCTGCAGGAATCCGGGAAGCGAAGTCACATCTTAGCGGCCTAGAGAGAGAGAAAACCGGCTCATCTCAGAGCCCGGGCACGGCGACCGGGCCCGGGTGCAGGCGCATCGAGGCTGCGCCCCAGGAGTTGTCCTGGTCTGCGACGAGGGTCAGACACGGCCCGGATCGGCCGCTTCCTGACGCTGGGCCCATCCCTGGTCAGGGAGTCAGGGCGACGAGGCCTGTGTCCCCCCGTAAGCTGGCGACCCCCGGGGACCCTCCTTCGTGGCCTTGGGGAGCCTGGGCCGGGCGACACGCGGCGTTGGTGCGGGTAACCCTGAGGAAGCGCGACCCGACCCGTCTGTCACCCGCTCCGCCTGAACACACAGACGCGTTTTCTCCATGAACCGATGCTGAGTTTATTACGATCAGAGACGGCGCCTTGGAACTGTTCCGGGCGAAACAGAGCCGGAGAGGGAGGGCGTCCGTGGGGACAGCTGCCGCGGGCTCGTGGGTGGCCCAGCGCGTGTCCCCCTCGGGCCTGGCCTGCAGCAGCACCTCCCCCTTCCCACCCTTCCCTGTCCGCCTCCTCTGCCCCGCCTTGGGCTGCCCTCGAGGGACAGACAGGCGGCCGATAGCCTCCTAGGAAGGGCCCCGACAGGCGGCCCCACACCCCCCACACCCCGTCAGCCTCCTAGGAAGGGCCCCGAGCCCCGGGAGCGCCCTCCTCGCCCTCCTCGGGTGTAGCCCGGGCCTTCGCCTTCTGGCCCAGGCCCAGGCCCAGGGGTCCCGGCGTGCTCCCCCGAAGCGGAGCCAGCTCCCTGCAAAAGGGCACAAGTGCCTCATGCGACCCAGGGCCACCAGTCCTAGACCCCTAGACAGAAATGGCCCTGCCAACGCGAGTGTCAGGCGGCACCGGAGGACGTGCACTTCTCCCCATTCAGTGCCTCTGAGCATCACATGCCTCCCCTCCCCACTGCCCGCCTCCCGGCCTGCGGCCTGCAGCAGGTGGCCCGCACTCAGGCAGGGGCTGCGTGGGCTGCATAGGGGCCTGGGAGCTCGGCGAACGCTCGCCTCTATGGGACACGTGGAGTCCTGTGACGTCACTGACACCCCAGGAGCAGGGGAGAGCTTGCAGACCCCCAGCCTCTCAGTAATCACATCAGACCTTGTTTTCTCCTTTGGCTCCGTCTCATTTTCAAGAGGCGAATCTTCTCAGTGCTTTGGGTTCTTCTGTTGGTTTCCCCTTGTCTTTCATTCCCTCCTTCTGGAGACTGAGAGCAGGAAGTGGTCTTGCAAAACTTAAAAAACAGTCCTAAAGCGCAGGGGCCTAATATAGGATCCAGTCCTAGAGCATTTCAGTCGTCGCTTCCTCTCACTCCTAGGCCTTCTTCCTCCGCTTGAGTCTCAGAGACGGTGACAAAGGAAAGGGGACAGAACCTTCCGACTAGAAACCACAGCCTTGAGCCCCTGGTCCTTGGTGTCACAGATCTTACCTTTCATCGATTTGTGGCTTCCAATGAGTTAAGGGTCTTTGTTTGGTTTGTTTGAACTCACTGCAGATCTGATGGGACCGTGAATCAAATCGAAGGCGAAGCCACCCAGGGCAACCTTACAGAGCCTGCCAAGCTGGGAGTTAAGTTTTTCTGGTGTAAGTATTCACTTCTCTCGGGAGGTTTCAGGGACAGGAGATATGCAAACTGAAGGCTGCAGCCCTGGGTTGGAGTACTCCTGTCACATCTGAGTGACTTAATACATAATTATTTGTCGAGCACCTACTACATGCCAAGCTCGGTGCTGAGCACCGGAGATGTGCTGATCAGCAAGACAGAGCTGGCTCCTGTCCCAGGGGGGGCTTACACCCCAGTGTGGATATGGACAAGTGCCCCCGCAATTTAGTATAAAAACTACCATGTTTCTATAGAGGAAGCACAGATTGCAGCACATCGGGCCTGAGCAGTAAGAGACCCAGTCCTGTCTTGTTTCCCAGAGGAAAGGGAAGCCTGAAAAATTAGTAGTTAGTAGTGGTATTATTAGCATAACAAGTGATGGGTGCAAAAGCTTGGAAGCAGGAGAGGACAAGAGTGAAGGTAAGTTTGAGCCCTGGCTCTGTCTGCCACTTTCTCGCCACACGGTGGGGTTCCCCGAGGGATATCCGGTCACAGGCATTTGCCCTCTGAGCCTTGGTCTAACTGAGGAATGAACACAGGCAACAGAGGAAGCACCAAATACCGGCTTTCCTGTTGATGTAGACACACTGAAGAAGCCAGCTCAGAAACGTGAGACTTCCTAATGCTGGGAGTGCCTGAGGGTCCCTCTCCCCACCAAGTGGCGGACACTGAAGTCACAGCTGCAGAGGAATAACCACCTCCTACCCCCATCAAGACCCCGGAGTGGAGCAGAGAGGAAGCTAAATAGGAATGCTGGGAGATGAAAATAGTTCTTCCCACACACGTGACCATGGGCAACTAACTTCACTTCTGCGCCCAGTGTTGCAAAGATAAATGGCATGACGTGTGCCCCATGAACCGTGGGGGGCATTATACGTGCCAGTTTCTCTTGTTTATTCTTGCAAATAAGAAAGTCAAAGTGCAGAAAAGCTAGATGATGTAGGCAAGGTCACTGGAGACTTGGGACTAAAATGTCGGACTTTAAACTCTCATGAAGGATGGGGATGGGAGTGGAGGCCAAATATTATGTGCACAACCTTCCGAAGGAAGGCTGCAACAGGAGCTAGAAGAGGCAGGAGCTGCCAGCAGGGCAAGCAGAGGAGGAAGAGATTTATTCCAGTGGAAGGGACCAGACGTTTGCATTGGGTCTTCCAGGATGTGTGAGACTTACAGGAGAGGCTGCCCTGAGTGCAAGAAAGGCATAAGGAAGGGCCCCGAGAGAGGAGCCGGAAGATGGGGGCAGGTACATGGAATGTGAGACAAGACTGGGCCGAGCCTCAAAAGCCATGTTAATGGGTTGAAGAGCCTTCCATAAGCAGTAGGAGGCTGTTGGGGTTTTCTAATACAGAGACATGGAAGGTTTCTTCGCTAAGAGGAAATGTCTGGGTAAATGTATCTTGAGAGCTAGACCCCGTGGGAGGAAGACAGCATGTGAGTGCCTGGCTGTGTGCAGGTGGGGCATGACGCCCTCACCAGAGGAGGTGGGAGGACATACGACACGACGCAGGGCTGCGGAGCTCTCAGTCCAGCTGGGAACACACAGTGGAAATCCACAGGTAGCAGCCCCACGGTGAATACGAGCCCTCGTGGGTGAGCCCGGCAGGCAGGCAGCAACAGTGCTAGAAAGGGAAGGCAGAAACAGTGCTCGGTACGGGCCCTACAGCCTCGTACGGGCTTCTGTCCACATGTCCTCTGAGTGTCCTTCTGTTTAAATATTTATGGACGGGTAGAAGTAAGAGCTAGGAGGGGCCGTGTTGGGTGGTCATCTGGACTAGGCCTCTGGTGTTATCCTGACAACCAGTTGGGTCCTTGACACCCAGCCAAGCTCTAACCTCTTACACATCGCCTCCTTTGTCCGGCTTCTCATGGTCCTTCACAAGTGTTGAGATCTGGTCTGGCTGGGCAATCAGAGGGATTATTTTTGAGTGGAGGAGGTGGGATGCTTGAAACCCAGGAAAGCATACCTCACATGACTGCATAGGAGTCCAAATCTTTGGTTCGTATGAGGTCAGCACGCATTTCTTTCTCCCATTTGGCTGTAATTTTTTTACTTAACTTTAGCAAGTTGGGCTATGAGTTTCCCTTACTGTGGACCTTGGCTGTGGAGGTAGTAAGTTCACAGAGGACAGTTTCTGGATTCAGATGGAGAAGGTAAATCCTCCCTCTCTTTCCTTAAGGACCCTTTAATGCTGGGCTTTCGATACTATACAGATGTCAATCAATGCATCTTTGTAGGCCCTTTGTGAGGAAGAGTAAACCTATTACCATCTGATTGACCTTAAGAATATTCTTAAGAACAGGGGAACTTTTGCAGGTCACACAGGAAAACAAACAAAGGGACATTAGCCCTTAATTCCTTCCCCAGGCAGATTCTAGAGGAAGCTGGGAAGTACTGAGTGGAAAGCCTGGGGCCTCTGACCTCGGGTTCTTGACTCTGCTTAGCTAAGTGGCATCTCCAATGGTACCCGTGCTAAGAGCCGGGCCTCCTACAGACCGACCTGTTACCAGGGAGGGAGGAAGGATCTAGAATGATGGCTCTGAGCTCTGGCTGCACGTGGGAATCACGGGGGAGCCTTCAGGGGTACCAATCACCTCCACATCAGAGTCTGGGGAGGCCTGGAGGGAGGTGGCCAAGGATTTTTCAAAGCTCCCATAGGATTCCCACATGAAGCCAGATTTAAGAGCCACTAATATAGAAGAACCAGGACCCTGGCTTCCAGAGTCCTGGAGAGGAAGGTTCCTCTTGCCCTGGTCCTTCTTAATGCTTAATGTCCCTCCTCTGGTTCTCAGTGATGCCATCAGCTCCATACTGGGTCCTGGCCACCGACTACGAGAACTACGCCCTCGTGTACTCCTGCACCACAATCGTCTGGCTTTTCCACATGGATCATGTTTGGATCTTGGGAAGAAACCCTTATCTCCCTCCAGAAACAGTGACCTATCTGAAAGATATCCTGACCTCTAATGACATTGACATCGAGAAAATGACTATCACAGATCAGGTGAACTGCCCCGAGTCGCTGTGAGAGGCTCGAGGGGGAACCCGCGTTCACTCCACGTTACTTCTTTTGCTTTGCTTCCCCCCCCCTCCACTCCCCATAAAGACAGACCGACCCCTGCAAACCCTTGCAAACACCAAAGGGAAATTGGGCAGCGGAAGCCCATGGAGAGAAAGTCAAGGAAAGTTGGCCCAAACACTTAGCCATGCACCACCCTGTTACCCTGCCCGTCTAATAATAAACTTGTTGCTGACCTGCTGTGCTCACAGTAGATTCTGAATTGATTATTGTGGGGTTTTAATTATAAGCTTATGTTTGGAGATCCTCGAACACTTCTGTTGAAAGAAACTAAGCGCTGTGCAGTTGGAAGGTAGCAATTCTGTTTCTGGAAGAGGAAAGCTGATGGCAAAGGCCTCTTGTGGGTGGCCTATCCAGCTGTCCCCGTCCTGCAGTGGGCACTCCTTTAGGCGGAATCATTTGGGTTTTTTGACAACACTGTAAAAGGTACTAACTATAGTCACCTTCATGGTCTTTGATGTTACTGGACAGCTGTCACAACTTATTTTGTCCCATGAGATAAGAGATAGGCAGGTAACACTCTTGGGGATGACAGTATTTGAGAAGAGGGGCCAAGTGCCCTCTGGTCGGTGGGCAGCATGACAAAGCACAGGACATAAAGGCAGGCAGAGCTGGGGAGAGAGTCTTCTCGTCTTTCAGGACCTACCTCCTTCTTACTGCCTTTTTGCCTGGTAGTTTTCAGACTTTGGGAATGTCAAACCGGAAGCTACAATTTGAGATCATATTTATTTAGTAAAAGGAAAATTGTACATTTTAAGATGCTTGGGTTTTTTTGTAACCTTTAATATAGAACATCCAAGAGTCTGAAGAGCTCAAGGAAATTCATACCTTAGCTCGATATTCATGCTCAAAAGCAAAAATCTAGGGGCACCTGGGTGGCTCAGTGGTTGAGCGACTGCCTTCGGCCCAGGGTGTGATCCTGGAGTCCCGGGATCGAGTCCTGCATGGGGTCCCCTGCGTGGAGCCTGCTTCTCCCTCTGCCTGTGTCTCTGCCTCTTTCTCTGTGTGTCTCTCATGAGTAAATAAATAAAATCTTAAAAATATATATATTTTGGGAATCCAGAGGGAAGCATGAGGGCACCGAGTAGCACAAGGAAACATGAGGAAAAGAACAAAAATTCCAGAAGGGAGAGGAAAAGAAAGGCAGAGGGAGAAACAGCAAAATACACAGAGACAGTAGTGGAGAATAGATCCCCAGTTACCTGTGGTCGGCTGGGAGTCAACGCCTCACCAATCTGGTTTTGGCAATCTCTCATTGCCCCCCCAGTGTTTTTCCTAGAGGGTTTGAAGAAAATCCCAGATATCACATCCTCTTATTTTGCCCATAATTGCCCATGTACAAATCTCTAGCAAATACGGGTACTTTTTAAACAAAAAACATAAGGTTACGTGTTATATCCTTTTTTAAATATTTTATTTTTTTTTTTTACTCTTTTTTTTTTTAATTTTTGTATTTATTTATGATAGTCACACACAGAGAGAGAGGCAGAGACACAGGCAGAGGGAGAAGCAGGCTCCATGCACCGGGAGCCCGACGTGGGATTCGATCCCGGGTCTCCAGGATCGCGCCCTGGGCCAAAGGCAGGCGCCAAACTGCTGCGCCACCCAGGGATCCCACGTGTTATATCCTAAAGGTGCTCAGAGAATGCAATTTCAATGTGATTTAAAGATTGATAAAATGCAGATGACAGGGAAGAAGCATGACAGAAGGGTTCATCATCGGGGCCCCTGGCTGGCTCAGTGGTTCAGCGGCTGCCTTCGGCTCAGGACGTGACCCCGGGGCCCCAGGGCCCCGGGATCAAGTCCCATATGGGGCTCCCCACATGGAGCCTGCTTCGTCCTCTGCCTGGGTCTCTGCCTCTCTCTCTCTCTCTCTCTCTCTGTCTTCCATGAATAAATAAATAAAATCTTTAAAAAAATAGGTTCACCATAGTTTTACTTATAGCAGCCCCCAAACCAAAAGGAGCTAAACCGAAGCTGCCACGAGCAGCCGAGGAACGGGAGCATGAATGGTGGAGCTTGATGCAGTACGTTCACTACAGTCCGTAGTTATGAAGACAGAGCAGCCCCGAGAGAGCTGGCGCCTGCCCACCCAGCCACACTGCCCTGGGGGGCGGGGGGAGGAAGGTCCCTGCACGCGGCCTTGCTGCCTGCAGAGCTGGTAGCTGGGGCACGTGCCTCCCTCGCCCCGCTGGATCGCACCAAGGTGTGTCCACCTGAGCCAGCGACAGCCCATCCACGGGCTGAGCAGCCACCTCTGACTCTTGTGGCGTAACTGGACAGAAAAGATAAATGAGGCCAATTGAATCAGGATTTGACTTTAAGAGATTGGGAGAGAACGACTGAAAACTCCGGAACTGCAAGGTCGTGTGGTTTGGGGCGCTCATCGTTGGTGATGCACAACTGATGCTTACGAGAGTGTGGAAGAGAAATACGGAGACCAGCAGAGACCCCCCCCACCTGCCCTCCCGGCCCAGGGTCCCTAACGAGCAGCTCCAGTAGCTGAGGGCGGGCCACGCCCAGGATCCCATTCCTGTGGAGCTTAGCTGTCTTAGGTTCCTCTCCTGGGATTTGTGCAAGATTAGCCACATTCACATCTTTTTTTTTTTTTTTTTTTCAGGTAATTTAACGTGACTGCGTGAATGTTCCTTGCAACCAAAATAGCACTAAGACAAAAGTGTTCACATTATGATGTTGAGTGAAAAAAAAGAACGTAGCATTGTCTCTGTGCTATAGTTATGTGAAATGAAGGCATAAAATCAAGGACTAAAAGTAACAGAGAAAATGAAAGCGATTAACGTTGTTAGAATGCTAGAATTCCGAGGTGATCTTCCTCCTTTGTAATTTTTGCTTTCGGTGTTTGTAGCAAAGGCCCTACAGTTCAACCTGCCCTCTGGCAAGGCTAGCACCGAACATGAAATAGGCCTTTTCTTCTAGTAACTACTTCAGACTTCTAGACCCTTCTGGACTGTTCTCCTATCCCACCATAATCCTAATACATTGGAGGGGATGGTTTGTTGTGTGAATATAGGATGTGGTACTAAAGCAATCCTTATTTACTACAACAAGGTCCTCTGTACACTCCTAGGAGACATGAAGGAGGGTATCAAGTAATTCGAAAGTTTGTATTTGCACAGTTGTCTAAACATTATGTAATTTAAAAAATATTTTGTTTATTCACGAGGGACACAGAGAGAGGCAGGGACACAGACAGAGGGAGAAGCAGGCTTCCTGCGGGGAACCCGATGCGGGACTCGATCCCAGGACCCGAGCATCAGGCCCTGGGCCTAAGGCAGGTACTCAACCGCTAAGCCACCCAGGGGTCCCTAAACATTATGCAATTTTATAAAAGATTCTCCCCAAAAGCAATCATTTTTACCTTGATAATTATGAAATACTATTAAAATTTTTAAATATTTGGGGGATTTTGTTTGTTTCAAGATTTATCTATTTTATTTTAGAGAGAGAGTACGTGGCAGCAGGGAGTGAGGTGGAGAGGGAGAGGGAGAGAGAATCCCAAAGCAGACTCCCCACTGAATGCAGAGCCCATCATGGCCCCAACCTCACAACCCTGAGATCATGACCTGTGCCAAAATCAAGAGTCAGATGCTTAACCAGGTGCCCCATGTTTTGTTTTGTTTTTTAAGTAGGCTCCACATCCAGCATGGAGCCCAACACAGGGCTTGAACTCATGATCCTAAGATCAGGAATCAGACACTTAACTGACTGAGCCAGCCAGACACCCCTAAATATTTGTTAAGTATGGTCAACTTTTTTTTTTTTTTTTATGATAGTCTCACAGAGAGAGAGAGAGAGAGAGAGAGAGGCAGAGACACAGGCAGAGGGAGAAGCAGGCTCCATGCACCAGGAGCCCAACGTGGGATTCGATCCCGGGTCTCCAGGATCGCGCCCTGGGCCAAAGGCAGGTGCCAAACCGCTGTGCCACCCAGGGATCCCCAAGTATGGTCAACTTTTAAAAATCTTTTTATTTAAATTCAATTAATTAACACATAGTATATTATTAGCTTCAGAAGTAGAGCTTCCTGATTCATCGGTTGCATATAACACCCGGTGCTCCTCACATCCCGTGCCCTCCTCAATGCCCACCACCTGGTTACCCGATCCCCCACCTCCTTGCCTCTAGCGACCCTCAGTTTGTTTCCTAGAGTTGAGTCTCTTATGATTTATCTCCCTCTCTGATTTCAACCTTTTTTTTTTTTTTAAGATTCTATTTATTTATTCATGAGAGACACAGAGAGGCAGAGACCCAGGCAGAGGGAGAAGCCAGCTCCATGCAGGGAGCCCGATGCAGGACTCGATCCTGCATCTCCAGGATCACGCCCTGAGCCAAAGGGAGACGCTCAACTACTGAGCCACCCAGGCATCCCTCAACTTATTTTATTTTTCCCTCTCTTCCCCTATGATCCTCTGTTTTGTTTCTTAAATTCCACATATGAGTGAGATCACAGAATTGTCTTTCTCTGACTGACTTATAATTCCCTCTTAGCATAATACCCTCTAGTTCCATCCACATCGTTGCAAATGGTAAGATTTATTTTTTTGATGGCTGAGTAATATTCCAGTATCTTCTTCTTTATCCATTCATCTGTCAAGGGACATCCGGGCTCTTTCCATAGTTTGGCTATTGTGGACACTGCTGTTATGAACATTGGGGTGCAGGTGCCCCTTCAGACCGCTATGTTAGTATCCTTTAGGTAAATAAGATAAGGTCAACTTTTATGCTAAAATCAGTATTTTGACTAAATACCAAATATGAAATTGAAATGGCCTCACCAAGAATTATCTAACATTTTTTAGCAAAATAAGTGATCTGAAGGCGCTGGCAGCGCCGAGGCGGCGTGGCGGCAAGTGCCGTGGGGTGGGGGAGCGCTGCTCCGGGCCCAGGTGAGTTAGCAGCCCACTCCAGCGGCCTCTTCCCCGGGCAGCCCCGTCCCCTCGCCTGTATGCTCACTTCTGCTGCAGACTGTGGGTGCTGCTTGCATGCTGCTGGCTGACCCCTCAGCCCTCCCGGGGGCCCTCCCAGCCCAGTTTCCCCCCCTTCTCCCCTCGCTTATTCTCAGGCACCCAGTCTCCCGGTCTCAACCAAGGCACGCCACAATGACCTAAGAGAATACATCCATTTTGGGGAGACATCCCGGAATAGGGAGATGGTGGGCAAATGTGGGCCAAAGATTACAAGAAGTCCCCTCCAATTCAGATTTGCTTTCAGGCTTCAAATGGGACCTGCTGCTTTGTCAAACAGAACTGAGTTCTTAGCACTCCCTGTGTTTCCCACACCTACACCTTTGGCACACATCATTCCCCTTACTGAAATCTAGTGCTGTCAAAATCCAGCCCACCTAGTGTACGTTGGTACTTTTGCAGAGCAATTTGGCAGAGTCTAGCAAAATTGAGGATGATATAAGCTCTGACCTAGTAATTCTACTCTTTGGCAAATATTCTAGAAACACCCCACACACGAGCACAAGATGTGTGCAAAAAATCTTCAATGCATCACTGTCCGAAAGACTAAAATAAAACAACCTAAATAAATATCCATCGGCAGAAGAATTGATTTTATTTTATTATTTTTTTAAGATTTTATTTTATTTATTTATTCATGAGAGACACAGATAAAGAGAGAGAGGCAGAGGGAGAAGCAGGCTCCATGCAGGGAGCCCAACATGGGACTCGATCCCGGGACTCCAGAATTATGCCCTGGGCTAAAGGCAGGCGCTAAACCGCTGAGCCACCCAGGGATCCCCCCAGAAGAATTGATTTTAAAATTGAAGTATACACACACACACACTAAAATACTATGCAACAGGGATCCCTGGGTGGCGCAGCGGTTTGGCGCCTGCCTTTGACCCAGGGCGTGATCCTGGAGACCCGGGATCAAATCCCACTTCGGGCTCCCAGTGCATGGAGCCTGCTTCTCCCTTTGCCTGTGTCTCTGCCTCTCTCTCTCTCTCTCTGTGTGACTATCATAAATAAATAAAAATTAAAAAAAATAAAATAATAAAATAAAATACTATGCAACAGTAAAAGTGAGCTAGAGCTACATATGTTATCATATATATAATTTATAATATATATTTACATATATAAATTAAAATATGCGGAAGTATAAAAGCAAAAGGCAAAACATGGAATAATATAGTAGAATACATAAGATGATACTATTTCAGAATATACACATATGTAGTAAAAGTATAATGAAATTCAGAGAATTGTAAGTGCCAAGTTCAAAGTCTTAGTTACCTCCTGAGGTAGAAGCAGTGGGCTGCAGTTGGGCAGGGAAACCCCAGTGGCTTTCATTGCATTGGTAATGGCAATAATTTTCCATGGCTGCTGTAAGAAATTATCACAAACTTGGTGGCTTCTAACAACCAAAATGTATTTTTTCACAGTTCTGTAGGCCTAAAATCCAAAAATCAAGATCACTGAGCCAGAATGAGGGTAACGGGAGGACCATGCTCCTTCTGGAGGCTCTACAGGAGAATCTGACTTGTCTCAGCTTCTGGCTGGCTGCTGGCATTCCTTGGTTTATGGCCTCCCCACTCCAATCTTCCAATCTCTTCCTCCTCTGTCTTCACTGGGCAGGTGTGTGTGTGTGTGTGTGTTTGTGCCACCTCCCTTATAAGGATACTGTGATGATATTTAGAACCCATCCAGACAGTCCAGGATAATCCCCTTATATCAAGATCCTTAACTTAATCATACCTGCAAAGACTTTTTTTTTCTGCCCAAATTTAATATATGTAGGTTTTAGGGATTAGGACCTGATATCTCTGGGAGAGAGGGAACTTGTAGCCTACATAGTACTGATTTGTTTCTTAAGCTGAATGGTGGGAAACAGCAGACATGGTCTCATGGACCTCTCTCTCTATCTTGAGCTCCTGTTATCTGTGTCTTACATGAGACACACTGTGAACCAGTCATGGCAAGAGAGGGCTCTGGGAGGCTGAAGAGCAATGTGATGAGAGTAACTCAGGGGGTGAGTCAAAAGACTAGGAGTTCTGTTCAAAGAGTAGAGTGTATGAATTTGTCATTTCAGAGATGGGGTAATTCTGGATAAGTCACTTATAAACGGACTCTTGTCATTTTTAGAATTTTTTGTGAGTCCCTTTTAAGATGTTAAATTAGAATCTTTGGGGCTCCTGGGTGGCTCAGTGGTTGAGCACCTGCCTTGGGCTCAGGTGGTGATCCCAGGGTACTGGTGTCAAGTTCTGCATCAGGGTCCCCATAGGGAACCTGCTTCTGCTTCTCCCTCTGCCTGTGTCTCTGCCTCTCTCTGTGTCTCTCATGAATAAAAAAAAAAAAAAATTACAATCTTTTAAGAGTGGCCCCTCCTCCAAAATTGAGAAAACTGAAGACTGAAAACAAACAGAAACCTTTCAAAGCGGAGTGGATTGTCTGCTCACTTCTGGCAGTCAAGTTTTAAGCACTGAGGACAGGTCAGAGGAGAAAATTCCAGTTGTATGACATAGGCGGTCACCAGCTCCACCTGCCTTTTATCCAAGCCTGTTTCCAACCGCTCCCAGGGCAAATAGGAAGCCAATGCCCTGAGTCAGCTCTATTCCCACGAGATGACAAATGGGCTCAGAAGCTCCTTGGCCAACGTGAGCAGAGCTGAGGAAGCAGCAGGTGGTCACTCTTTTCTCAGCACGGTTCAGTTATGACTAAGCAGGTGTTTGTTCTTTTCCTGCAGCCTGGTGGGAGCGGGACTGAGGAAGCCAGAGCATGCACCACAGTCAGCGGACTCCCTGCATCCTCCATCCCCAAATGAGGAAGCAGTTGGTGGGAAAATTAGTAACAGGAAACCTCTTTTAGGAGGAATCCGGGGCTCAGCAAGGGGAGCTCTCAGGCCCGACCACTCAGTTGCAGACCCAACGGGAAGAGCGGGGACCTTGCACATGAATTCCAGCAAAAGGAAGAAAGTTTTTACTCCTCCCCTGGCAACAGCCCAGCCAATGAAAGACTGTCACACTCAGCCAATGAAAATCCACTCTACTGTGAACCCCCAGTTTATTCCAATGAACTTTTTAATTTTTTAAGATTATATTTATTCATGAGAGACACACAGAGAGAGGCAGAGACACAGGCAGAGGGAGAAGCAGGCTCCATGCAGGGGCCCTGATGCGGGGATCACGACCTGAGCCAAAGGCCGACTCTCAGCCACTGAGCCACCCAGGTGCCCTCCAATGGATTCTTGATTTTTAACAGCCCTCCCAACTTCCCCCTTTCCTCCATAAAAGAGAATTCTTCTCCTTTTTCTCAGGACTTGTCCACGGTTTTGCAGTAGATGGCTTGTCCTGGACTGTGATTCTCTGTCATTCCCAAAGAAACCCACTTTTGCTGGTAAAATAACCGACCATTTTATTTTTAAACTTAACTTGGTAATGGGCAGGACCAACCCTATTGGAGGAGGCCATAGACATCTAAAACCTTGAGGCTGACATCTGTGTTATCCTGTCTGAGGGCATTTTGCCCATTTTGTACAGCGTGTTACTGGTGCACGGGAAACAGTCTAAACAGGTCATCTTTGCACTTACAAATTACTAGGATTACTAATGTGAATAACTGTTCTACATTGTCAGGCTTAGATGCTTAAGTCTGGCATGTCATTTGTCAAGTCTCAGCTCAGATGGTATCCCTATAAGCATCTACCTGCAAGCATTGGTCTCCACGACCTTCAATTGCATAACCCTTTCTCTTTCCTTCTTAACCACTTTTTCACTATTTGCAATTTTCTTATATCTTATTTGCTTATGTATTTATTGTCCATCTTTCCCACTGAAATGTAGGCTTTCTGAAGTCAGGAGCCCTGCTTTGATACATAGATAGATAGACAGACAGACAGATATCTTGTATCCTCAGAGGTTAGGATAGTGCCTGACATATAATACACAGCAAATGTTTACTGAATGAATAAGTGAATGAGTGAACAATGAATGGATGAATGCAGAGACTGAATAAATGCCTCAGGACTCAAAAAGAATCAGTCTTGGAAGTGAAAACAGAATCCAAATTAATATAAATATCCCATATCCATGTGCTTCAACATATTCAGCTAAGATTCCTTCCCAATTTACTATTTCTGCTTTGTTCCCATAATATACCACTGTATGCACATTCATATGCACATTTGCACATTCATCATCCAAATGGAGAAACTGAAGCCCAGCAAAGTGAAATGCCTTGAATAAAACTATGTGGCTAGTTATAGTTATGACTAGGACCCTATTTTCTATCAGAGAAGTAATTTACTCATAGAATGATTTGGGATTTTTGCCTCATTTTGTTCCTTCCCTCATAAATAAAACAACAAAACATCTCCTATGAGAAAAGTGTACCACAGGTTTTGTCTCACGGAGACATGGTACAAAGTCAGCGTTACACTCGGCAAGTAAATAACTACATCGGAGGTTGTATACAAGGAACGGTTATCAAGAAAGCAACTTTGGCTAGGCTTGATGACACTCTATGTCATTAGAGATGAGTGAGAGGAGGACTCCCGGGGCTACGAGGTACACAAGATGACCAACATGGAAGTCTTGGACTCAGACACTGGTTATTTTTAGCATTAGGGATATTGTTTCACATAGTTAAGGGGCAATTCTGCTAGGAAGCAAGACACCGACTGATTTTGTGAGGCCTTCCCAGCATCCAGGTCCAACTGGACAAGGACAGATCAGGAAGCATGAAAAATAGGAGCTCCTAAAACCCACTTACCCTCCTCCCATGAGATTAGGCTGCCTCCTTTTGACTGGAGGGGCAAAAACTGATTGCATGTACTTAGTCCATTGATTGAGAAACATTACTAATTTTTAAATATGTCTGAATGTTTTATCTGTGTCCACTTCTCATTTTCCATTTCCAGAACTCATTCACTCATCCTTTCTATCTTCTTGTTCCTTGAAAATGCTGCCCATTCTGAAATCGATTTTGAACTACAATAGAAAAGCATAGCTGTCATTGAAAGGAGAAAGAATTTCAAATAATTTCAATTTCAATAATTTCAAACAAACAAAAACCCTGAGGTGCCCTATCTTCCCATACATAAGTTCGCCATTAACCAACAACGAAAGAATTACACACGGTAAGGGAAGACTATGAAGATGAGAGATTAACCAAACAATAGCCTATCTTTGAGAAATTTTCTTATCTTTCCAACAAACTTCATAATTAACTGATAGTATTCATTATAATTAATAGTATTGCAGCAACCACCTCTAACCACCATCTTAAAGAAAAGCATCTCCTGTAAAGCCCAAAGAGCAACCAATAGCTGGCTTTCTAAGAGTGATTTTAATACGGAATGATGGTACCCTAAGTGTTCAACGCAAGACACACACACACAAAAAAAATCACAAAGCAAAGCAATTTAAAATTAAGCATACTTATTATTTCATTTTTAAAAAATATTTATTTATTTATGATAGACACAGAGAGAGAGGCAGAGACACAGGCAGAGGGAGAAGCAGGCTCCATGCCGGGAGCCTGACGGGGGACTCGATCCCGGGACTCCAGGATCGCGCCCTGGGCCAAAGGCAGGCGCCAAACCACTGAGCCACCCAGGGATCCCCCATAATTATTATTTCAGAAAAATAAAATAAACTATTCAGATGGTAGAAAAGCTAAAAACAGAATCCACAAAACACGCCAGAAAATATTACAGTAAGCCACCACATTCAATAATAGTCAAGAAATAGCGTGATAGTTTTCTCCCTGAGGGACAAAGAATGGCAACCTGTGCAATGTTTTCACTTACCTGCTCTGAGGACTGGTTTGATTCATTATTTGAATCATGCCTAAGAACTCCAATGGCTCACATATTAGCTGTGGCAGGAAGGCATCTAGTCTTCTTAGAATTACTGCCTCCAAAGATAAATCCAATGTGTCCACTCTAAAAATTGACCTAAGTTATCTCCTTGACTCTCTGCTGTTGGTTGGCCAGCACACCTGTCCTACTAGATAGTGAGGGCCTATTGGGAAAAAACTCTGACATTCATGTTTACATTCTCCACTTCTAGCACAGAGGAGTAAAGTTAACACGTGATTGAGTGTGGAGCCTGGCTCAAAAGTCAACCCTTTTTTGAGCACCTTTTTATTATATCTGTTCTGTTCTTTGTTCCTATATTTTTGGCATTTTAAACACTTTAAAAATATTTTTTTTAATTTTATTTATTTATGATAGTCACAGAGAGAGAGAGAGAGAGAGAGAGGCAGAGACACAGGCAGAGGGAGAAGCAGGCTCCATGCACCGGGAGCCCGATGTGGGATTCGATCCTGGGTCTCCAGGATCGCGCCCTAGGCCAAAGGCAGGCGCCAAACCGCTGCGCCACCCAGGGATCCCTAAAAATATTTTTATCAAAAGCAACTCAAACTTTGTATTTCAAACTAGCTCATGACAGATTTGGAACATCTTATGAATAGTGTTATTGCTAGTTCCCTTATAACTGTTATTTTTCTTTTATTTACTATGAGCCAAGATTTCAAAATCACCATAAAATATACTGGATTCTGAAATGTTCATTATAAATAGTACTTTTTACCAAATATATGGGTGACACAAAGCAAGTTATTTCAAGCATTTATACTTGGGATCCACCAAGAGACAACAGTCTTCAGAGTCTCCATATCCCAATATGTCATCCACGGCAATGTTTCCAGATGTCTGCTATTTGCTCCATCTCCACGCCATTCAGACTTTGCCGCTCAACCTCCATCACGGGTATCCACAAACACTACCTCTTTGAAGGGGAGCGCTATAGAGCCACATCTAATGTCTATGGAAAGCCACCAATTCCGTCAAGAAAAAGCAAGCTAAATTGCAAAAATCAAATTCCATCAAGAGAAAACAAAATAAAAATGCCAAAAATAAGGGGGAGGAAGCACAGGATACTCCCACAGATGCCAAAAGGGGTCAGTATGTTAGGCACGCTGCTTTTAGGAGAACTGACCTGAAGTCTACTTGAGTTCCCCAGAATCTACAGAGATAAACAAGAAAATCAATCATCACAACATAGGATTGGGAGACCACATAGGAATAGGAGGCTGTAATTGAGGTTAGAAAGGGCCATTATGGGAGCACAGAGGAAGGTCACTTGACCCTAGCCAAAGAGTCAAAGAGGGTTTCACTCAGGAGCAAATCCTGAGCTGCATTCAGAACAAACTAGAGCAAGCCAGAACTAGAAGGGGGAAGAGGTGGCATCCCAGGCAGGAGAAAGACAGTCACCCAAGAGAACTCCCGTAATTCAGCAGCATCTGGGGTCCAGGGTTTGTGGGGGAGCAGTGGAATATGAGACTAGTAGGTGGCCAAGGGTCCACTCCCCATGAAAACCATGACAAAGAGTTTGGGATTCAATGTGACTGTCAAGGGGAACAATTTAGGAAGTAATTTAACTTGCATTTTAAAAATAAAATCGGAATAACAACTTGTTGATTCACAGTGAAAAGGAGGAAAAAAAAATGAGTCAAAGTTCTTGATGAAATGTGGAGATTATGGGGCACCTGGGTGGCTCAGTGGTTGAGCGTCTGCCTTTGGCTCAGGTCGTGATCCCACAGCGCCTGCCTCTCCCTCTGCCTATGTCTCTACCTCTCTCTCTCTCTGGTGTCTCTCATAAACAAATAATAAAATCTTAAAAAAGAAAAAAAGGGAAGTGTGGAGATTGGCAAAAGCTTATGAGATGGCAACCACTGAAAGGGGTGGACAGAGATGCATAGTAGCTCAGGAGGGAGTTTTTACCTGCAGAGGTGGGTTGGGGTGGAGGAGTGATGAGGAAGGAAGCAGCACTGAGATGCCTGAAGATGACAGAGAGAAAGAGGCTGCATATCCAGGGAAGCTAAGGGTGACAGGGCTAGGAGACTTCGTGAGTGGAGCAGGCCTTGAGTGTGAAAGAGCTGGCCCCCGTGCCCTTTGAACTCTCTGACAGCTCGCAGAGCTGGGAGAGAAACGCTGCTAGCCTAGCTGGCTCCTAGGTGGCTCCCTAGGAGGGAAGAGCTCAGCCAGGTCCCAGAGCCTGGCAAAACTGAAAGCAGAGGGATCCCTGGGTGGCGCAGCGGTTTGGTGCCTGCCTTAGGCCCAGGGCACGATCCTGGAGACCCGGGATCGAATCCCACATCCGGCTCCCGGTGCATGGAGCCTGCTTCTCCCTCTGCCTATGTCTCTGCCCCCCTCTCTCTCTCTCTGTGACTATCATAAAATAAATAAAAATAAAAAAAAAAAAAAACTGAAAGCAGAGTTCAATGCCTGGGGATGGGTGGGGGGTAACATTTGTGCTAAATTCTACTTAGAGTTCTTTTAGCATTGACTTAATTTCATTATATCCTAATTTGTAGGTATTGTATCACATTTAGTAGGTATGCTAACTTGATTAACCAGAGGATTTTATCCCTACCCACTTCATATAAATTTTCTTTATTTCTATTCACCCCCCCCCCCATGTAGACAGAGGAAACATTAAACAAAAGCAGTTAATATTTATGCATTTGCTTCGACTTTAAAAAAAAAACACAGGGGCAGCGGACACCTGGATGGCTCAGTCAGTTAAGTATCTAACTCTGTCTCAGCTCAGGTCTCTATCTCAGCTCAGGTCTTGATCTGAGGGTCATGAGTTCAAGCCCCACCTTGTGCTCCACATGGGGAGTGAACCCTACTTAAAAAAATTTTTTTAAAGTCAGACGGAATTTATTCTGTAGCCTTAATTCATTGTTTTCTATTTGAAGAGCTCCAATAAGATCAAAGTGAGCTTCAACTATGATTACCCATAAACCTCCACAATCCTACACTGCAGCCCTTTCTAAGCAGAGAATCAAACATGCTTCTGGACCCTTGTGAAATGTGGCAAATACAATTGTTTTTGACAAGTACACTTGAGCAGTGTACTTAGGAAGACCAGAATATTAGGGGTGGGGTAGACCTTCATAACTGAGAAAAAATTAATGTGAACTAAGGTCTTATTTTGGATAGAATTGGGTTTCCAAGTCAGTAAACTATTAATGACAGGCAGTTAGAAGGAACTTTCTAGTTAGTTACCTACAATACAACAATATAGGTACCATAGTTAAAAAAAAAAAAAAATTCTGGGGACGAAACTAGTTTTTACTTTGGCTTCATTTTTAGTTCAATTTAGTTCAAGACGCTGGCCAGAAAATCCCATATGAGAAATGGTGAGAAGCAGATTCTTTTGCACCCTAGAAGATTCTTGATAAGAGATATAAAAAAAGATTATTGGAAACCTTCACCATTTCCTGCTTTATGTTTCACAGATGAGAATGTTTGCACAAAAACCACCAACCCACGTGACTCTTGCTGTTGGTTTCCCCAAACATGAGCTTCTCTCTGCAGTGTCCCTTGTCTTGCTTCCTCCTGACTTTCCTGTCCACAGGGGAGAGAGCTAGACATCAGGTGCTCTTGTGAGAGCTGTGTGTGTCCTACTGAGGGTTTCCCCCCACCTGTGTTGGCCACAGGAGAGCACCGAGGGGCTGGAATCCTATCCAGAGCACCTGCCCATGTAATAGAAACCTGACTGTCACAAAAACAGCAACTTTACTCTTAGAGCAGAGGACCAAAGCTCGGAGAGACCTAATTAAAAGTAGATGTGCGTTTAAAAAAAAAAAAAGTAGATGTGAGCATGTGTGAGCACATGGATGTGAACATGTGTTTTTAATGATGAGTTTTTGTTTGTTTGTTTGTTTGTGTTATTCATGAGAGACACAGAGAGAGGCAAAGACAGAAGCAGGAGGAGCAGGCTCCCTGCGGGGAGCTCCATGTGGGACTTGATCCCAGGACCCGGGATCACGCACTGGGCTGAAGGCTGATGCTCAAACGCTGAGCCACCCAGGCATCTCTTTGGGGTTTTTTTGGGTTGTTTTTTTTTTTTTGAAAGCATTCTGAATCTAAAGTGAAAAGAAAGAGGATGCCTGGGTGGCTCAGTGGTTGAGCATCTGCCTTTGGCTGAGATCGTGATCCCTGGAGTCCCAGGATTGAGTCCTGCATCAGGCTCCCCGCAGCGAGCCTGCCTCTGCCAATCTCTCTGTGTGTCTCATGAGTAAATAAATAAAATCTTCAAAAAAAAAAGAAAAAGTGAAAAGAAAGAAACTACTGCTGTAGTTCAGTTACTGAAACCAAGCAACATCGGGCTCCCTGCGAAAAGTCTGCTTCTCCCTCTGCCTGTGTCTCTGCCTCTCTCTCTCTGTGTCTCTCATGAATAAATAAATAAAATCTTTTTTTTTTTAAAAAAAAAGGAGGGGACACCTGGATGGCTCAGTGGTTGAGCATCTGCCTTTGGCCCAGAGCGTAATCCCAGTGTCCTGGGATCGAGTCCCACATTGGGCTCCCTGAATGGAGCCTGCTTCTCCCTTTGCCTGCGTCTCTGTCTCTCTCCGTGTCTCTCATTAATAAATAAATAAAATCTTAAGAAAAAAAAAAAAAAACCCAAGCAACAGGTAGTACCTAGGACAGGGCCTGGCACATTAAAAAGTCCTCAATAAAGACTTGACTGGTTGTTGGCAGGACAACATCTTCCTCAATGCCTCCTCCACCGTGTTCAGTAACCTTCTTTTCTATAATTTCCTTTCCAGCATTACAGCTGTTCATACCACAATCTGGCATGTGGAACAAGATGTACCATCACCTTGTTTTCCATGTTTTTAAGGGTATCACCATTTGGATGGCGAATTTCAGAACAGTTTACTCACTGCTTTGACCAACACTGGTTGAGAGCCTCCTCTGGGCAGACACCACATGAAGCTGTGCTGTTGGCAAGTGAAGGGAGAAATACACCTGCCCCAGGAGGCCCCCAGGAGACAGACAGACACAGAAATATGACCCTATGAGATATAGGAACGTGAATCATTCCTGGGGATCTCCGTGGAGGCAAAGACTGACTCGGCCCGAGTGGAGTGGGAAAGAAGGTGACTTCTGAGCTGGGGGCAATCCCAGGAGGATGGCATTTCACACAGATTGAGAAAGGCATGAAAATGTGAAGGCGCGTGGGGTGCTCTGGCACCTTGAAAAGGGTAGTGTGTCTGGTGCAAAGGGCAAAGGAAGGGGTGTGAAAAGAAACAGATGGGGCCAGATTGTGAAGGCCCAAGGAATTGGACTTTATCTTATGCGATGAGCAGTCCCTGAAGACTGAGCCCTTTGAGCAAATGATAAAAGCAGGGAAGGGTCCACTTGCTCCATGCTCAACACCACACCTGGCAAAGCAGAATTGAACTTATAAATTCAGTCTCGTTATGTAACCCAATTTTTGTTTTATTTATTTATTTATTTTTTCAATTTTTGTTTTAACATGAGACCAGTGGAATATGGAGACTGGAGCCTAGACCAACCCGGAGACTGTTAACAGATACAAATAAGATTAAATATTTGAGAAATTTCAAAGTAGAACAAATCCAAGGGAGCATAAACATAGTTATTAAAGGAAGGAATCTTCCTAGCATAAACAATGACTGTGCAGACTTCAAAATACATTTCAGGTTTCCCATGAAGTGTTTATACGGACATCATATGTATTCTGAATTAAAATCTATATACTCCCGATTCCATTATGAGTTCCCAAAATATTAAAACACAATAGGGTCTGGCGACATTAGCACAATGAAATTACAGTGTATGGCACTGCTTGCTTACTTCTTGGGATAATTTATAAACCAGACCAGTTGACACGTATGGGAAATTTATAGTCACAAAAAAACTGAGTGATTTCTGGCAAGGCACAAAATAAATTTGTGGCTTAGCCAAGAAAATAATTCACATTTCCTACTTACCATTCCCAGGCTCTCCACGATAGTTCTTCTGCCTTCTTTTATCTTTCCTTTTTTTAGCCTGAAAGGTTTTGAGAAAAGTAAATGCTTCTTGAGATTCCCTCAATTTAACCAGTTTTTAAAGGGTCAGGATACATTTGGAAACTAACAAAACCTCCGTATACCTGACACATCTACGTTCTGTATTTGGGCACCCCGGGGGCTCTTGGGGTAAGGCTAAGGAATCTTCTTGGTAGATGTCTTTGATGAGAACAGTGAAAAGTTCCAAATCAAAGTCATTTTTTTAAAGCAGAAAATGAGGAGTGCTTGGTGGCTCAGAAGGTCGCAGTAGTCTGTCTTGGGCTCAGGTCGTGATCCCAGGGGCCTGCTCAGTGGGGAGCCAGCTTCTCTTTCTGTTGCTCCCACCCTGCTTGTACTCGGTCTCTCTCGAGCGAATAAAAAAATATTTAAAAATAATAAAGCAGAAAATGCTTCATCTTTGTTCTCGGCTTTCTCTCTTTTTGAACACTTTTTGTATTTTATTTAAATAATCTTGTCCCTGCTACTATGAATTTCTACCACGTATACTACAAAATCTGTGATTCTCCTGTCCTGTTGGAGGGATTACTTGAAAAGGAAATGAATAATGTGCTATTCTTGGCAGGGAAAGAGGTGCTGCTGACCCGTGGTCATTAAGGCACAACTTTTGGATATTGTTCCAGAGGTCGGGAGGCAAGTACTGTCATTTCTCTGCTCATGGAACCTGGTTGATGACTTGGGCAGCCTGGGTGGAGCCAGCCACTGAAGCCCTTGCTAGGTTTGAAACTCTGTTCTTGGTGAGAAACCAAGCGGTATTGGCCTCAGTTAGCCAATTTCAATGAGCAGAGAACCAAGTGGCTTCGCCACATTAAAAATATCTCCTGTCCTCCTTTCCATATGTAGCATTGAATCAGGCAACCATGATGACGTCTTCAAAAAGAAAGCAGGAATAATTGTGAGATAATCCTTAACCATGACTGTATTTTTAAATACACGATTTGCCTTGAGCTCGCTAGTTACCTCCAGAAGCTGGATCCACGATGGAAGATTCCATCCACAATCCATCTCTTGGCAGCTGAACCCTCAACATTCAGGAAATAATACAAATCCAGCCAAATTTAGTGTTTGGGCTGTTTTGTCCAGATGACTTCCTGCCCTGTAAGAGTGGATCTCGGCGAGGTATAGAAGGAGAGGTCTATTTAGAGACACTTGGAAATCTCTGGGCTACCCTGAGCAATCAAGTGGTTCAATTATTTTAAAATATAAGGAAGGAAAAGCTGTACTGGCACTCACAGTCTTGCAAACGAACATTTTATTATTTTTTTATTATTTTTTATTTATTTATTTAAAAAATTTTTTTTTAATATTAAGAAAGTCCTCTTTGTCTGCATTCACTTTGAGGGGGTTGGGATTGGAAGAAATAATACAAGAGACAAAGTTTGAATTTTGATGAGGGAAACTTTTTTTCAAGGTTCTTCAGATAACTCTTCATTACTTCCCATTACAATGTATTTTAATTTATGAACTGTAATAAAACGCATTAGGTCATACTATGGCAGCCCTTTTCATGAGAGGGTCTCAAAGCAAGGCAGTGCTTAATTAGGGGCCAAGTCACAGGTTCAGGGAGGTGACTGTGGGCCCAAGCAGGAACAAAGCAAGTCTGCCCAATAATTTAGAATATGATAGGAGGTTTTGTGTATTCCCTTGAAAACAGGATTACCACTGCTGACCTGGGCTCCTGCTGACAGGGCAAGAGAGGCAACACAGGTGTGAGAAAACGTGGTGGAAAGGCCTCCGGAAGGGAGGTGGCCATCCTGCTTCCCCTTTAATGAGAACCTTCCCTCTGCCCCAGGAGCTGGGCAGGGCTGTTGGGGTGTGAGGTCAGATCCAACTGTGGCGAGGGAAGAGGGCCACCGGGAATCTGTGGCTTGGAACAGAGGAGGGGCCCAAAGTGGCTGTGGAGGGCTCTCCTGGGGAAATCCCTGCGGGCAACCCCAGGGGGCCCTTGGCTGACAAAGCTATTCCTTTCTGCCCTTCCTGCTCACTTCCCCTCCATTATCTTCACTCAGCAGGCCCAGTTCCATGCTGGGATCTCAGCGAGATGCTGGGGGCCAGACAATAGAAGCAGAATGGTTCTCAGGAACCCTGAAGTCATGTCCCAGGAGCAGGGTTCTAAGGACCTGAACTGTGTTGCTCCTTAAGGCACAGAGCCTGTGTTAAGGAGGATGAGATGTGGGTCCCAGAGATAGGAGTTGACGAGCAGGCTGCCATTGGGGTAATTACCCCCGGCCACGTTCTCTCACCCTACTCCCTACCCCGGTGGCCCAAGATTGCTCAGAACCAGGTGTCAGCTCAACCTGAGGAAGAACTTTCTGAGTCAGAACTGTCCACAGATAGAGTGAGCTGTGTTGGCGGGCATGGCAAGCTCCTGGCCTCTGGGTACTGGAGAAGAGGCTAGGTAGCTACTGGTGGGATTGACAAGATCCCTTCCAGACCTGTGGTCTATGAATCCCCAAGGGGCCGGTCTCTTGGAGGCGGCAGCTCTGGGTGAACTGGTCTGCTCTGATCTGGTGGGTCATGAGGATGATAAGGCCTGACCAGGAAATGGTGGTAGGAGAAAGCCTGGTGATGAGGGAGTTGGGAACTGGGGGTTGGAGGAGGAGGAGGAGGAGGGAAAGGGGTGCATAGGGCTGCCATAACAAACTGGGAACCTTTCAACAGCAGAAATTTAGAGTCTTACTGTTCTGAAGCTAGAAGTCCAAAGTCAAGGTGTCAGCAGGACTGGTGTCTTCTGAGAGCTCTAAAGGAGAATCTGTTCCCTCCTGCTCCCGGCTTTCGAGAGCCCCTGGACTTCCTTGGCTTAGAGATGCATCACTCCACTCCTCTGTCATCACATGGTGTCCTCCTTGTCTTCATATGGCCAGCTTCTTCCAGGGACATATCTTATGAGGGTCCCACCCTATTCCAGTATGACCTCGTGTTAATTTAACTAATTAGATCTGCATTTATCCTATTTCTTTTTTTTTTTTAATTTTTATTTATTTATGATAGTCACACAGAGAGAGAGAGGCAGAGACACAGGCAGAGGGAGAAGCAGGCTCCATGCACCAGGAGCCCCACGTGGGATTTGATTCCGGGTCTCCAGGATTGTGCCCTGGGCCAAAGGCAGGTGCTAAACCGCAGCGCCACCCAGGGATCCCCATTTATCCTATTTCCAAATAAGTTTTCACTCCGAGGTACCCCAACATATCTTATTTTTTAAGGTGACACAATTCAATCCATAGCAGGAAGCGACTTGCTTAATCTCTAGCACCTCAACTTTTCCCATCTGTACAGCTCCTGGTGCTGACACTGAATGGAGAGAGGCTGGGTGGCCGGAGTGGACACACTCCCTCTGCTAGCCCTAGCTTCACTTTATTTACAGCGTAGTTCTGAGGTGGTTCCCAGGGCTTCAAAGTTCTGTCCTTTCCTGTTCTCCACAGAATCCCTGTCTCCTCACACCATCCACAACACTCCCAACCTGGACACCCACTTTTCCTGACACCCTAGAATCTGAAGCTCTCTCCTCTCATCAAAGTCCTCTCTGAGATCTTTCCTTCACACTCAGGCACAGAATAACTTGGACTTGGGGAGGGTGTGTGTGTGTGTGTGAGGTTTTGGTGTTTTGTTTTGTTTTGTTTTGTTTTGTTTTTCTCCTTTGGGATTCTTCTGACCCAAGTACCTAGACAGCATCCAAGATTTCTGGCCTATTTCATCCAGTGTTGGACAGCTGAGTACCTTAAGTGAATTTCCTAGATTTTTTTAGGAAGACAGAGTTATGTACCACAATTGTACAAATTTATGCCTGGGATACCTTCCATAGGATCAGGAGCACATGGGGAGAGACCAGACTCCCAGACCCCGGAGGTCCCAAGTCTCCAGTTGTAGGACCACACGCTATGGTTGTGTGACAGTGATGGCCAGGTCGCCCTCCTCGGCCCCTTAGCCGCTCCGACGGTAAACCAGGTCAGGCTATTTCCAGGCTGGCATTCTATGATCTCACAAAAGTCAGTATTCCGTGATTTCATGCTAGGTCTCCAAGGCCCCTGCTAGTGCTGATGTTGCATGAATTTATGGTAGCTGAAAGTTTGCGGGTAAAGGGAAGGGAAGAGGTGGCCCCTACGTGATCCCCCTAGAAACCAGGCAACGGCTTCGTGGAACAACGTCACCGGGAACGCAGACTCGGGACGGGGGCAGCGCGGGGGCCGGGAGGGGCCCTGATCCGCTGCGCTGGTCCTGGGCGCCCCGGCGGGGGCGTGGCCAGCGGGGCCGGGGGCGTGGCCAGCGGGGTCCGGGGGCGGGGCCCGGGGCGTGGCGGGGGCGGACTCTGCGCTGGCCCCGCCCCGCCCTAGATATCGCGAGAGGGCGGGTCCGCGCGGCGTCGGCGTCGGCGTCGGCGTCGCTCCCGCGCTGGGGCGCTAGGCCGGCTGTGCTCGGCGGCGGCGGCGGCGGCGGGTCCCTGCGTCGCCACAGCGCTCCGGGCCGTCTCCGCGCAGCGGGCGCGGCCGCCTTGGCCCCGGGCGGGCTCCGCGGCTCCCGGCGAGTGCCTCCCCCTCCCGGCCCGCGCCGGGCAGCGACGCTGAGCCGACCGCCGGAGCGCCGGGCAATGGCGGCCTCCACGGCCTCGCACCGGCCCATCAAGGGGATCCTGAAGAACAAGGCTGCCGCGGCCTCCTCGGTGCTGGCCTCGGCCGAGCAGCCCGGCAGGAGCGTCGACGACGAGCTCAGGTGAGAGCCGGCGCGGCCGCCGCGGGCCCGGGGCGCGCTCCCTCCCCGCCTGACCCCGACCCTGACCCCGACCCCGCCCGGACCGCGACCCCGGACCCGGACCCGGACCCGGACCGCGACTCCGAGCCTCCCTCCCCCGACCCCGGGCCTCCCTCCCCGGACCCCGAGCCCCACCCCCGGATCTGGACCCGGACCCCGGACCGCGACCCCGGGCCCTGACCTCACCCCCGGACTCGGACCCCCCGACCCGAACCTGGACCGCGACCCCAGGCCCCTCTCCCCGACCCCGGGCCCTGACCCCACCCCCGGCCGCGACCGCGACCCCGGACCGCAGACTGCCCCCCCCCCCCCGGACCGACCTCGACCCCGGGCGCCGACCCCACCCCGACCCAGACCCTGGGCCCGACCGCGGACCCCCTCCCCCGGCCGCGACCGCGACCCCGGGCCCCGACCGCACCCCGACCCGGACCCCGGACTCCCCTCTGCCCCGGCCCCGCCCCGGCCACCAGATCCGGACGCCACCCCCGGCCCCGACCGCGGACCATCCCCCGGCCCCGGCCCCGGCCCCGATCCCCACCCGGTCCCCGCCCCCGGGTCCCCGCTCGCCAGCCGGGCCGCCGGTACAGGGACCAGGGACGGTCCAGGCAGGAGCTGTGACGTTGGCCGCTTTCTAACCCTCTTTAAAAAGTGTACGCGCGCACGGAGTGTTTTTTAAGCAAACACCTGACCTTTGAGCTTTGGGGAATTGGGACTCAAGAAAGTTTCAAAGATTCACCTGTTAAGCGTTTGCTGTTTCTTAACCTCGTATCCGAGGCATCTAAAATTCTTCGGGAATAAAAACCTTTGCTTGGCTTGAGAACCCTTTAGGATCTAGTCTGGGGCCAATACGAGACCCCTCCGTAAAAGAGACCCTTTCCCCCCGTTTGTCTCATGGAGCTTCCACAGTCGTTCCTTTTTAGGGGAGCATTATCGAAGCATCAAGCCACCCCCACGTCTTAGATCGTGGTTTGTCATTATCTCTACGCTAAGAGAAACCGAGAATTTTCGAGTCTTTGGTCTGTATTTAATGGAAATCTGCGTA
Organism: Canis lupus dingo; assembly: GCF_003254725.2. NCBI lineage: Eukaryota > Metazoa > Chordata > Mammalia > Carnivora > Canidae > Canis > Canis lupus. The sequence continues at coordinate 30,750,582 of NC_064275.1, forward strand.
TTGCTGATTAGTTTCGCATCTGCAACGAGTTAGGAGCGTTTTCTAGTCTCTGTTCCTCTTGGAAGACCTAAGCTCAGAACAGTCGGGAGGAGCAGCTTGCAGTGGTCCGGCGGTGTTGGACATACTCACCCTGTAAAAAATGCCCCACAGCATTGTGTGTGATAGGAAATGATCGGAAACGATCCAAGGACTTAAGCAATTAAGAAGGACTCCTGTTAATTATGGTACATTGATGTAATGAAACCACATACCACTCTTTTAAAAAGAGCAAGGTAGGGATCCCTGGGTGGCGCAGCGGTTTGGCGCCTGCCTTTGGCCCAGAGCGTGATCCTGGAGACCCGGGATCGAATCCCACGTCGGGCTCCCGGTGCATGGAGCCTGCTTCTCCCTCTGCCTGTGTCTCTGCCTCTCTCTCTCTCTGTGACTATCATGAATAAATAAAAATTTAAAAAAAAATAAAAAGAGCAAGGTAGATGTCCATGCACAGCAGATACCCCAGGTGCAATGCTCAATGGAAAGAAAGTAGTACTGTACGCGTAGTGTAAAATACACCCCTGGATTAGAAGTGCTAGGAGCCTTGGGTGTTACAAGATACTAAAAACACAAAGATTCTATATTCTAGAAACCAGGCTTAAGAGAAGTCGTCGTCGAAATCTGTAAAGTTGTAGAGCTAAAACGACGGCATTTGTAAAAACTTGGAATATTGCAACTGGAGCACACCTGTTTAAATAATCAGTTTAGGACTATAAAAGGAGCCACTCCTTGGTGGTGGTAAATTTATAGAGATTTGTTTTACCTTGAAGAAAACATTAAGTAGGATGACAGCTTAGAATCATGGCCCCTCTGGGATTGGAAAGGACCTTAATGTGTCTCACAACTCCTGCACTCCCACTCTCTTGGATGCTTGACTTAAATTCTCTAACAAGAAATTTTCAAGCCTCTATTTTGGGTACACGGCTTCAAATGGGAATTGGTGAGGAATGATGGTTGTAGGTTACTGAATTAAGAAAACAGAATCTCCCAGGAACATGGGGAAGGCAGGACGACTAAGATAGTTAACAAAGCCAACTTTAGAAAGCTCTTGCACAGTTTCAGAGTATTGGACAGCAAGAGTATCCTCCTCACGGGCATTATGTTAGTTATTCTTGGTGTGAGCTGCTTTTTGTTTGGCTACCAAGTGGCTTATTGTTTTCTTCTCTTTCTCTTCCTTATCTTTACTTATTCTTTTTATTTTTTTTTAAGATTTTATTTATTTATTCATGAGAGACACAGAAGCAGAGACAGAGGGAGATGCAGGCTCCCTGTGAGCCCAATGTGGGACTCGATCTCTGGACCCAGGATCACGCCCTGAGCGGAAGGCAGACGCTCAACTGCTGAGCCACCCAGGTGTCTCTTATCTTTACTTATCTTTCCTCAACTTTCATCTGCCATAATTTCCTGGTCTTAATGGGTTAGCCTCTTTCTGTAATTGGCTAAGGTTTACTTCCAGGTCTTTCTACCTTGAAAGCCACTATTCTAGGCTGCCAGAAGGACAGATTCACATAAAACAGGCCATTTATGCGGATCCCTGGGTGGCTCAGTGTTTTAGCACCTGCATTTGGCTCAGGGCTTGATTCTGGGATCTCCAGATCAGTCCTGCATCAGGCTCCCTGCATGGACCTTGCTTCTCTCTCTGTGTCTCTGCCTCTCTCTCTCTCTCTCTCTCTGTGTGTGTGTGTGTGTCTCTCATGAATAAATAAAATCTTAAAAGGGGGGGACTATTTGCAAGGTTCCAAGGTGGATGATTTTGATTGACTTATCTAGTTAGAGGGTTAGACAGCACTTAAATCTTCAAAAGGAACTACTAAACTCGAATTCATGGAGGTTCATGAGGTTTGTAATTAACTAGTAAAAGGGGATGGACTTTTTCATTAGTGTTATCTGACTAAAGCAAAGAAAACTTTTAATACAGTACATATTATTTATGTCACAGCTTATGCAAACATAATTAGCAACTTTATGAGAGCCTTTTTGAGCAGAAATGATAAAAGTATAATTGAACCCTCTTTGTAATGTTTGTCATTTAATTACGAGTATTCCCCTTTTCCTATAAAAATGACTGAGAAGGGCAGCCCCAGTGGTCCAGCCCTTTAGCGCCGCCTTCCGCCCGGGGTGTGATCCTGAAGACCTGGGATCGAGTCCCTTGTCGGGCTCCCTGCATGGAGCCTGCTTCTCCCTCTGCCTTTGTCTCTGCCTCTCTCTCTCTCTCTCTACCTGTTGTGAATAAATAAAATCTTAGAAAAAAAAATAAAAAGGATTGAGAATAAATAGTTTTTTGTTTTTTTTTTTTTTAATTTTTATTTATTTACGATAGTCACAGAGAGAGAGAGAGAGAGAGGCAGAGACACAGGCAGAGGGAGAAGCAGGCTCCATGCACTGGGAGCCCGACGTGGGATTCGATCCTGGGTCTCCAGGATCGCGCCCTGGGCCAAAGGCAGGCGCCAAACCGCTGCGCCACCCAGGGATCCCTAAATAGTTTTTTTAATTACAATACACTTAAAATCCAGAAACTACTGAGTGTAGTGTAATGATTTAACTTTAAATGTTGGAACAGAGTATAAGGCAAAAGACTCCTATTATGAAAATGACCAGGATCTAAGTCAATTCTTGTTATTCTCAGTAGTTCTGTTCTATATAATCACCACAAATTCTGAATTAGTGAATACTGAACCATTGCGCCTAGGGAAAGTACAGAGTTAGCTTCCTTCTTGCTCTTAGAACACTCGACAGCACTTTAGCAGTACACTTGGGAGCCGTTTAAAACAACGCAGTCAACAAAACACAAAAAAGTAAAAAAATGGTACTAAATGGACTGCAGAAGAGATACTTCTAGTTGAGAGCTAGAACAACAAGAAAAATATCAATCACCTTGTTTAACAGCTGGGAAGATATAGTGACTCAGAATTTTTCTGGTCCTGTGCATGTCTGTGAGAGAGAAAGTACCTCACGTACTGATTTTGGAGGTAACAAATTTTATCAAGTAGGCAAATTTGCAAATACAGAATCTGCAAATGACTCTTTATTGGTGCCTTTATCAAGTAAAATGCAGTGGTAATTTCCTTTTTCTGTACATACCACTTCATCCCCTCTTCATTAGTTCTGAGGATATTGTTCAACATATCATTGTATTTAACATGAATAGATGTTACCAACGGATTTTTTCTAAGGTCAGAAGTTGAGTTGTCTTATTCCAAGTACCTCTAAGCTTTTTTATTATGTATCTTTTTAGTAGGAAAAATTCAAATATTCTTCAGATATGTTTGTTTATAAAATATCTCATATATTACTATCATTAGATAATGTTTCAAGGCTCACTGTACACTTAAAGTGAGATTCGTATAATGCCATATTTCAAATAGTCTTAAATTTTTTTTAACCTATTCTTGTCAAACTTTTTTTTTTGTCTCAGTGCTGTTATTTTCTATTTATGCTTTGCATTGGTACTGTTACCTTCAGTGAATGGTCTCTTGTCATGCCATTTTTTGAGGGTTAGTTCAATTACAGCTGGGTAGAATCTGTAAATCCCCATAATCAGGAATAGATAAATCTCGGTATATTGTATCACAGTATTAGTTAGAACATCAATGTCATCTCCTATGATGTTAGAACTCCCGTGCTATCAGGATACCTTGAATATGGTGTATAACTTACAAAGGTCTAAAATAATAGATGTATTGAGTAGGTATGTGCATTTCATCAAATACAAAAAACCATTGATTCTAAAATATACCATGATTTTATGTACCACCAGAAAAGAAAATACTATCAGTTATAAGATGCTATCCATTTTAAAATGTTTTCAGAGGGATTAAAATGAGAATGTGCATTTTGAATTGAAGATAAGAAATTAAATGTTACTAAAATCTATTTTATGAGAAGTGTTATTACAGATTAGTGATTAATCTGGGGTAGAGTGCCTAGGTTTGGATACTTTTTTTTTTAATTCAGTTAGTCTGTCTACTACTTAGTAGTTCTGTGACTTCCAGTGACTTGTACATTATATCCATGCATAGTTTAATTATTAAACAAGTTAACAAATGTAAGGTGTTTAACTCAGTACCTCATCCTCAAATGTTAATCTTATTCAAGTAGAAATAAATACAGGAATCTAATTTTTCCCCCATCTCAGTAGGTTGTTTTATACAATATGCTTTGACGTCACTATGTTCTATTCAAATTCTATAGTACTCTTAGGTAATGTAGGCAACTTCTGCCTGAAAACATTGCACTTGAATTAATTTCCTTTAATATAATTTTAAATAAACATGCTTCAACTTCGTCTTTTTCTGCCTCTAAAGGGATACAGGTTCTAAAGCCTCGCTGAGTAAAGCTTTCCAAAAGTGACTTTTTGATTACTGATTGCTTTTATTGTAAACTGTTACTTTAATTGTTCAGTAATTGTGCCAAGCTTCAAAGTCTTGTATTTTGTCAACTTATGTATGTTGAATCTTTATATAAAGAAAAATACCATTTCTTGAAGTGTGCAATTAAAGTTTAACATCTTGAAGCAAAATCCTGCTTCCTACTTCAAGCATGGCTTAAAACTTATCAAATGAGCAAGTCACAAGCAACAAGGAGTACAAGTAGGTCTTTGAGGTGGTATCATATGAGCTATCAGAGTGAAAGTGAGAAGGGGTGACTTTTTCTGGACCAAATTTGGACTGCAGGATATCCAGTCTTCCAAGAGGGAGAGGGAACATGAAACACCAGCGGGTGCTTTCATCCTCCCAGCAGATCTGTGATGTAAGTGGTGGTGCCCCTGTTTTTTCTAGGTAGAGATAATGAACTACAGAAGGTCATACAAGCAGCTTGGCATTAAACTCGCTTTCTTCGCCTTTTGGATTTTGCTACTCTATAACTAACATTAATTCTGCCAAAATGTTATAGATGCTAATTTCCAGATTTAGTGTTCTCTGCTGACAGTTTTCTTCTACTTCACTACTTTCAACCTAAGAATTCCTGGCATGCTTTGTAGCCTAGTGTTTTATGGCCTTATTTTAAATTTATGTTTTTGCAAGATATTGTTCTCTTCTTTAGAGCTGAATAATTCTAAGAATTTCTATTGCTCTTAGTATTGTGTTGAGGAAGTGGAGTAAATCTTTGAATATATGAAACTTTAGTTCTTTTATTTATTTATTTATTTATTTATTTTTACCTTTTTTTTATTACTTCTTTTAATAGTGGAAAGTAAACTACAGGACAGGAAGAATTTGAGTTACATACAATGTGATTATAATGTTAATATCTGATATATATCTTTGGTTTACATGTACATAGCATGGTTTAAGTCTTTAAGTTTGAGTAAGTTCTTTATGTTTTCCTACAACATTGTAAGTCTATATATTAATGTATGAGAACTTGCTCATATTTATTTATTTATTTATTTTTTTTTTAACTTGCTCATATTTAAATGTAAAGAACTTAGATATATAAGAGAAGGTTTTCAATAGAAAGGCAAAGGATATTAACATAATTCATAAAAGGAAGGGAAAGTGACCAGCATTTTTTCATATTTATAAGGTAATGATCAAAGAAACATAAAATAGTTTTTAAATGATGATTTGTTCCTGCTCAGGTGGAGATAACATATACACAAATACCCAATCTTGGCAAAGTTTTGGTAACTAGTGGGGGCATTACATATTGTTCTCTCCTTTAAAACTATTTGGCAATGTGGAGTGAACCCTAAAGCTCTTGATAAATGTTAACCCAGATATGCCGATCTAGGAAATTATCCTAAAAATATCATTGAATAGAATATGCACAAGTGGGGATCCCTGGGTGGCGCAGCGGTTTGGCGCCTGCCTTTGGCCCAGGGCACGATCCTGGAGACTGGGATCAAATCCCACCTCGGGCTCCCAGTGCATGGAGCCTGCTTCTCCCTCTGCCTGTGTCTCTGCCTCTCTCTCTCTCCTCTCTGTGCATTCTCATGAATAAATAAATAAAATCTTAAAAAAAAAAAAAAAGAATATGCACAAGTATGTTCATTTCTGCTTCATTCTTGATAGGAAAAACTTGGGTTCAATATAAATATCTAAGATTTGGTGAATGGTTTATTATTGAGTATTATGCAGTTTTTAAAAACTAAAGACTTGAGGGCAGCCCAGTGGCTCAGCGGTTTGGCGCCACCATCAGCCAGGGGTGTGATCCTGGGGACCTGGGATCGAGTCCCATGTCAGGCTCCCTGCGTGGAGCCTGCTTCTCCCTCTGCCTGTGTCTCTGCCCCTCTCTCTCTCTCTCTCTCTCTCTGTCTCTCATGAGGAAATAAATAAAATCTTTAAAAAAAAAAAACAAAAAAACTAAAGACTTGAGATGCCTGGGTGGCTCAGCAGTTGAGCATCTGCCTTCGGCCCAGGGTGTGATCTTGGGGTCCCGGGATCCAGTCCCATGTCAGGCTCCCTGCAGGGAGCTTGCTTCTCCCTCTGCCTGTGTCTCTGACTGTGTCTCTGTGTCTCTCATGAATAAATAAATAAAATCTTTTTAAAAATAAGTAAATAAAAACTAAAGATTAGAAAATACAAATGGCTTATAATAAAATATGTATACTAATAGCTTCCATATTAGTATATGCATTTTTATATGGTGTGTCTATTATTTTATATATGTACACAGTATTTATATTTTTATATATTTTGATAGCGTATATATTTTATGTAATATGTGTTATATAATGAAAGAATTTGCAGAAGTCAAAACTGTTAGTGGGTTAGGGTGGTGGGATTATATCATTATTAAATTTTATCCTCAATTTTTAGAAAGCCTTTCTACTTGTATCCTTTAGTTCTGTTTTTCCTGTTATCTTACAAAACAGATATATGGAGTATTTGGGTTTCCACCCATTAGAGAAGCCTTTTAAACTCCTAATGACCTATATCATTCTTCTATCTTAATTGGTAATGATGAGAAGTTTCCACTTTTAATTCAGTATTGTTAACATCATTTAGGAAATAACTTGTTTCATTTTGAAGTTAGGGAGTACCTAACAAGGTTATTAATATGTGTATATTTTAAAGTTTTTTTTTTTTTAAAGATTTTATTTATTTATTCATGAGAGACGCAGAGAGAGAGGCAGAGATACAGGTAGAAGGAGAAGCAGGCTTCCCGCAAGGAGCCCAATATGGGATTCAATCCTGATCCCAGGATCATGCCCTGAGCCGAAGGCAGATGCTCAACCCCTGAGCCATCCAAGTATGCCTATTTTAAAGTATTTTAGGGCAGCCCAGGGGGCTTAGCGGTTTAGCGCCGCCTTCAGCCTAGGGTGTGATCCTGGAGACCTGGGATTGAGTCCCATGTCGGGCTCCCTCTATGGAGCCTGCTTCTCCCTCTGCCTGTGTCCCTGTGTCCCTGTGTCTCTCTCTCTCTCTCTCTCTCTCCCCCTCCCTCATAAATAAATAAAATCTTTAAAAAAAAATAAAGTATTTTAAATGTAATGTAATACAAACATGGGAAGGTGTGTCAAATGTAATTCTAAAGTTTAAGAAATTATAAAATTATAAATTATGCATTCTATAAAATGCCCTCTGTAATCGCCTTCCTAGTCAAGAAAAAGAATGTTTCCATCACTTCAGGAATGTCCTCTGCTGTTTCCAATCTCAGTCTTTCCTCTCCTGGCCCCCAACATAACTGTCTTGACTTTTATGGTAATCACATAAGTAAGTATACATCCCTGTACTCTTTAGTTTTGCCAGCTTTTGAACTTTATATAGAGATGTGCTGGCTTTGTTTTACAGTATCTTTACTAGGAAATCTTAATAGGACTCTATTAATACAGGTTTTATGAAACTTTTACCTGTCCTTCTGTATCTGACTGGCATTTATCCTCAGCTCTCATTTCAGGCATTTGTCTCAGGAGGGAATGTTTTTTTTTTTTTTTTTTAAAGATTTTATTTATTCATTCATAGAGACAGAGAGAGAGAGAGAGGAAGAGACACAGGCAGAGGGAGAAGCAGGCTCCATGCAGGGAGCCTGAAGTGGGACTCGATCCAGGGTCTCCAGGATCATGTCCTAGGCTGCAGGCGGCGCTAAACCGCTGCACCACGGGGGCTGCCCGAGGGAATGTTTAATTACAGTATCCTGGGTCTCTCTTTGCTTATTAATTGGATTCCTTTCTTCACAAACTTTTTTGAGGGTTAGTTCAATTACAACTGGATAGAATCCGTACCATAATCAGGAATAGATAAATCTCAGTATATCATATCACACTGTTCATCTAGTTAGAACATCTCTGATTTTCCTAAAGCATGTGTACATTTCACCATGATTCATGTCTGCTGTCTAAATCTTTAGAAACCGGGATCCCTGGGTAGCTCAGTGGTTTGGAACCTGCCTTCGGCCCAGGGTGTGATCCTGGGGTCCCCAGATCGAGTCCCCCATCGGGCTCCCTGCATGGAGCCTGCTTCTCCCTCTGCCTGTGTCTCTGCCTCTCTGTCTGTGTCTCTCATGAGTAAATACATAAAATCTTTAGAAATGTATCTCTTCACTATGAGTTTCCTTATATAGTGCGAGTAGACCTAGCCATTTAGAAAGCAAATCTTTCTAAAATATCACAGAAATTTGTAGATAAGAACTAGTTAGCCAAGTGTCTGAAACTAGACTTAGTTGAATACGAAACTGGTTGCTTTTTAGAAAAATTCATTCTGAATTTTGCATGGCAAGGTGGAAGGCATTAAGTACAAAAGCAGTTTTAAACATTTCTTCAAGACCATCCCAGCATTAAGGGATATTCCTGTTAGTGAAGTAAACCAGATGTTCTTCCTTGCAACCAAAGAACATTATGCCAAAAACTAAATTGTATGTAGACTCACATTACACGCATTTAAGTTTTTGGTGTAATAATTTTAACCATAATTATTTTGATTCTTACACACTGTATTGAAATGTTAAAAAGAAAGTTGGTTCTTTTAAACCAATTTTTTAAATATTAGTAATGAACAGAATAAATAAAATACTGCATTACCATATAGCAGACTTTTTAAAAAATAAATATCAGCAAAAGCAAGAAGTCTCTCCAGAGAAAAATTAAATAAATAAATAAACATTTCTTCAGAATGACCTTTCTCAACCCATTCTCTGCAGTGCTAAGTGAGATAGTTTCAGGAATTTTAACCTAAAACTTTAGATTTTAAAGTCCTAAAACCTTCTTATGTTTGTACGGTACTTTTAAATTTTATTTATTTATTTATTATTATTTATTTATTTATTTATTTTTATTTTATTTTATTCTATTTTTTGTATAGTACTTTTATAATTTGATTTCACAGACATTATTTCAGTTGATTCTCACAACAATCCTGTATTGTAATAAAGGCTGTTACTAAAACTCCCATATTATAATTTCCATGTAGAGTAAATATAGCCCAAGAGTGGGTGTTGTTGGACTTGCCTGTAGTCACAGGACTAGTGAAAGGTAACTAGAACTTGAACCTTAAACATCTGTCTCCCAGTTAAGCTGTTGTGGTTTTTTTTTTTACTACCACAAGACCAATTATGTATTAACTCAGCAGCTACACACCTAAAGAAATCAATATTATAAAGAGGGTTTAATTTTCCCAGTTTAGTTCACTCAAGTGTTGTATTTTTGTTTTGTTTTGTTTTGTTTTTTTGTTTGTTTGTTTTGTTTTTTAGTACTAGTAAGATTTAAATTTGATTAGTTGAAATTTCAGGTCCATTCCATGCTGAGTTTAAAAAGGGGAAAAAAACTAATAAATATTGTTTCTGTATTTCAGTTAATGACTGATATGTCTTAATTTTTAGCTTCTTAACAAGCTTTTAAGATTTTGACTGTTTCGTGGTGAGGAGACATTAGGTAACTTCTGACTGCTTTTTGGGGAAAAGTGGGAGTTGTAGTTTCAGTCACTTGTGGAGTATGTCTGGACCAACCTTTGCCTCTTGATAAAACAAAAGATAGGGACCTGAAGTTGTAGTTGAAGTGTACTTAGTCTGTAGTGGAATATTAATCAGCTTTGAAAAGGAAGGAAATTTTGATTTGTGCTACTGCACAGATGGAACCTTGAAGCCATTAAGTGATATAAACTAGTCACAAAAGAACAAATGCTGTATGAGTCTATTTATATGAGGTATCCGGAATAGTTAAATTTGTAGAAACAAAATGGAATGGTGGTTGCCTGGGGCTAGGAGAGGGGAGCATAGAGAGTTAGTGTTAGTGTTCAGCGGGTAGTTTCAGTTGGGGATGATGAAAAAGTCCTGAAGATGGATGGTGGTGGTGGTGGTGGTTTCACAACAATGTGAATGCGCTTAATGCTGCAGAACTACTATACACTTAAAGATGGTTAAAATGGTGAATTTTATGTTATGCATGTTTTACTGCAATATAATATGAAGAAGAAAAAAGTGCTTGGTCTGAAATAGGGACACTGAATACTTTGGAGAAGAAAGCAAGAGAACATAAAAGGCTCACCTGTCAGGAGCAGGCACCTGTATTTTTAAGGTGGCTCAGGGCATGGAGAAGGGAATATGGTGTTAAGGTTTAAGTATGTCATTTTTCAAGAGCATTTCAGAATCTGGGTGTTGGTAGATTTAGGAAGAGTAAAAATATCTACGGTAAAACCTCCAATGTGGGCAAATGCAGAAAAGATGTGAATATGTATAAACTCTACATTGATTCTTTTTTTTTTTTTTTTAAGATTTTATTTATTCATGAGAGACAGAGAGAGAGAGAGAGAGAGAGAGGCAGAGGGAGAAGCAGGCTCCATGCAGGGAGCCTGACATGGGACTCGATCCCGAGACCCCAGGACCATGCCCTGGGCTGAAGGCGGTGCCAAACCGCTGAGCCACCGGGGCTGCCTGCCCTACATTGATTCTTACAGTAGTTTTATTTTCAAGTAAGCAACCAACCTGTACACGTAGCAAAATATTGTTGGTTGGCAGAAAGATCTTTGATGTCCTTTTTAATGAGTAGATCTGAAAAGTTTGTAATTAAGTCCTCTAATTACTTAGCACCTTAAAAGCTGTGTAAATATTTTATTGAATGGATATTAATATGGATGTTCATAAAACATTTTTATTTAAGTAGGTTTATCTCAAGTAACCTGAATGTACCATTTCTTAGCACATTCTTATTTTTCTAGATTAAAAAAAACTGAACTGTAATTTTGTTTGCAATCTAAATCTTTATTAATGGTATTTAAATTTAATGAGGTATTCCCTGTAGTTTTATTTTTTTAATCTATATATATTTATTCTATCAGCTTTATTTTTTTTTTTTTAAGGATTTTATTTATTTGTTCATGAGAGAGACAGAGAGAGAGAGACAGAGACACAGGCAGAGGGAGAAACAGACTCCACGCAGGGAGCCCGACGTGGGACTCGATCCTGGGTCTCCAGAATCACGCCCTGGGCTGAAGGCGGTGCCAAACCGCCGAGCCACCCGGGCTGCCCCCCCTGTAGTTTTATGTTCTAATTCTTTTGATTGTTTCTTGGATAGCTCTGAAAAAATTAGGTGAAGGAAGTATTCTTTTTTTAAAAAAATTTATTTTTTGTGTCTGTGTCGCAGCCTTTAAGAAAGTTTTGAGTGATATGGGGATTAAAAACAAGAGCATCCCTGAACTTCACCTTCCCTCCAACCAGTTCCCTCCAAATTGCCTGCCGCCACAACCTTTGCATTCCCGAGTCCTTTCTTGGTGAATGAAGAACTTAATCCCCAAGCCCCAGGTCCTCTCTCACTGGCTCTCCCCTTTCCTCTGGCCCCCATTCCTGAGAAAGGCTGGCATCTTAGTTTGAACCCATGGGAGAGCCCAGAGTGGTGACAGACACAGAGGGAAAGGCTTCACTCTCAGGGAGAGGGACTGAGAAGTACAATTCAGTGAAGTGAGGGGCCCCATAGCTTGGGATACCCAAATGGAACCCTGGTACCCCTGAGAAAGGGCACACAGCAGCCTCAGAATCCTCTCATTGCTAATGGTCACTGCTTGATTGTTTGCCCTTCTGCCAACCATTGCAGAACCATGCTCAGACCACATCCTTCTCAAGCCCGAGCTGCTGGGCATTGTGGTTGATTGGCTGCAGAGTGGGTATCAGGCACTGCAGGCATGTGTTCTCCAGGTTGCCTCTCACTTGGTTCTCGATCCTTGTTAGCTTTCTCTTTCAGGCCTGCACAAGGGTCTCTGCTTTGCATATCTCTTGTAGATTTTTGTTGTTGTCAGCTTCCCCCACCCACTTCTGCAGCAAGGGCCATAGCTTACACATGTTCTTGAAACTGAGCTGCAGAGCCTCAAAACGGCAGATTTGATTCAGCTAAACACCTTCCTGAAGAAAACCCCCCCAGGGTGAGCCCACATGGGCCTGAGTATATCCCAGGGTGATCTTCTTCTGCCTTAGGCACTGGCAAATTGTTCCAGTCTTCCTACAGAGATTTGACGCCCTGGGATGCCTCAGGGTTTTGCTCCATCTTCTCCTTATCCAGCTTTACAGCCCCAAGTGGAGTGGCGCTGGGCTGGGCAGGGGTGGGCGAGGCCCCTTCAGAGTCGCTCTCCACTTGAGCTCTCTGTTTGGCTCCCTGGTTGCCCTCCAGACCACTTTGGGGCACTAACCCCACTCCAACCTGAGGTCCACAGTAGGCCATCCTTTCAAAGAACTCATACGGCAGAAGGGCACAGGGAAATCCCCCACACCTCAGTGCCTGGCTCAGCCCCTGGCCTGATTCCTGACCCATCAGGAGGAGGGTCAACCCAGCTAGGTTCTGATCTTCCAGGCTCATTGTCTCCACCACTAGACAGGGGTGAGCAGGCCAGATTGGAAGCCTGGTGTCCTGCCATGACAACAGAAATGGGAACGGAAGCACCCCAAGCCAGGGGTGTGGAAAAATCTCGTAATTTATTAAACTGTTACCAATATAGAGTAGATGAAAAATTTTCAACTACTGAGATCATGTAGTGTATAAGTAATTTTGCTATTATTACTTCTATAGGCCAGATGAAGACTAAGCATGTCATAATGTAATGGTGTCTTGAGTGTCTGGTAAAAATTCTGAATAGGGTGTTTTTAATATGTGGGCACTAAGTATTCTATAAAATATTTATTTGATTGTAATTACTTATGGCTTTTACCCTATGTCAGTTTCTTTTCCAAGAAAGTATATATAAAAATAGAAGCTAGCAAATAGTTGAATTGTGGGATTTGGATGTTTGTCAATTTTAGATGTGTACATTTTTTATCTTTTACTTCACTGAGGACATTTTTTTCTTTTTAATTTTAGTAAAAAATCCCAGAAGTGGGATGAAATGAACATCCTGGCAACATATCATCCAGCAGACAAAGACTATGGTTTAATGAAAATAGATGAACCTAGCACTCCTTACCATAGGTAATGTTTTGTAGGCATCCTTCCTTTTGTACTTCCAGTTTGCATTCCTATGAGCTTCTAGATAACAGCCGGTTTAAGTTTTTGTTTGATTTTATATTTGTTACCGGAGCACTAATCAATAACCAACTGCATATTTCTGTAATATATAACTTTAAAATTTTGGAGATCTAAAAAAATAAATAAATTAAAAAATAAAATAAAATTTGGGAGATCTAAGAGCGCCTGGGTGGCTCAGTCGGTTAAGCCTCCTGACTTGATTTAGGCTCAGATCATGATCTCAGGGTCATGAAATCAGGCTCTACACTGGGCATGGAGCCTGCTTAAGATTCCCTTTCCCTATCACTCTGCCCCTCCCCCAGCCTCCCTTCTCTCCCCCTCTCTTTAAAAAAAAAAAAATTGGGAATCTATTTTGTACATTATAGTAGTGGTAAGTGTTTATTTGTAGCAACTCAGTGGTCCCTAGCCACTGATGATGCACACAAATTAGTAACTTTTGCCTTCCTTAAAATAATCTTATTTATAAAAAGGAAGATCTGAGGATTGGGCTTGTTTGCTTTCTAAGAAATCAGGGGCTTAATCTCTGCAGAAAAGGATAACTTCGCAGCTTTTTTTTTTAACCCATTCAAAGACCAAGTGGTCATTATTATTATTCTATGTCCTTATTTTTAAACTGAGATAATATTGAATTTCCGATAATTACGTTATGATTATTGGCAGTTTTGAATCTTCCAGAATTTTTTAAATGAATTGTAAGATTATAGTGTGTGGCAATAATTAATATGAAGACAAAAATACTGTACCAGTAAGCATTATGAAAAGATACAGATTCTAAGTAGTAGAAATACCTAATACAGATCATGCCCAAATTTGCATTGAAAAAGATTTCCAGGAATGAAATGCCTTGTCTATGAAGGAAGGTAATATAAATCCAAGAGTTACTATTAAAGTAGAGTTAAGAAAAATAAATAAATAAATAAAGTAGAGTTGAGAAAGTCTATATTTTGAATCAGTGAATGAAAACTTTGGAAGATAACTTGAGATAACATAACTTGATAGTAAAAACAAGAACAAAGATTTTGACAAAGGTAGAAATAATGGAATAGGTACAGGTGCTGAAACTCAATACTAATAAAGCTTGAGGGGAGAAATAGACATATCATTTATGAAAAATTTATACCCTTACTTTTCTTCTAATTACAATAATATACTTTAAAACATATATTAAAGCTCTTATTGTGCCAGAAGCCACACTTAGAGCTTTCTTCCTTTTCAGTAGTGGTAGTAGATAGATTTCTCCCATCCTCCCAAAGATGACAAGGGTATCATGTGATGCTTAGCATCCTGGGACCTAAAGATAGAGTGACACTATAGCAGACTTGGTAAGTTCTGCTTATGGTCATCTCCCCATGAGGGTGAAACAAAGAGAAGCATCTACCTTTGTATGGGGATTTTCTATGAAATATTGTTAGGATCATCTCCCCTTGGGGATTAAAAGATACCTAAAAGTTATCCTGGCCATGTTTAGTTGAAGTTTTGTGTATGTTTTGGTTTTAAAATGCACCGTGTAAAAAAACAAAACAAAACAAAACAAAAGATAACTATCTACTGGTTAAGCCCAACCAACTAAAGAAATAGGTCTCTTGAATGAAATAAAACAGTTGAACTGAAAACAAAAACAAAAACCAAAACAAAATAAAACACCCTTCCTTGTCTGTGTTGATTGGAAATCTCTATCCTAAAAGAATTAACATTGAACATGACTCAAAAAAATAGTCAGTAGGCATTATTTTTAGACTGTTTATATTTATATTTTTTTTTATTTTTTTTTAGACTGTTTATATTTAAAATATAATAAATCTGAATGGTATTTACTTGGTACTGCTCCCTCCTCCCCCCACCTTTACCTTACGCATTTCCTTCCCCTGGGAGTTGCCAAAGTTACTTGGTTCCTAAGTAATTGAGACTATATGTATGTGCCGATATATGTGCCCAGCTTTTAATAATTTAGTGCTCAGTTTTACCAATTTCTTTCAAGAGTTTTATTCAATAGAAGAGGATGCTTTTAATAGATCATGTTATATTATCTAAGAATTTCAGTTAGTATACAGAAGTTATTAATGATTTTATATATTGTATGTTTGTATATACTCACACAAACACACACATAATATGTCTATAAATTTTATAACCTAGAGTTGTCTTTAAAATTTCTACAAATTGATAGATTATTTTATTCTGCTCTGTTTAATTATATCCAATAATATAAATGAGTTTATTTCAGCTTTGCATGGAAAAAAGCATCATCTAAACTGTAGCACTTATTTAACATGTCTCCTAAACTAACCAGGATTTTTTTTTAATATAGGTGACTTCTGCTTTTATATACCTTTCAGTGGCTTGAGCATTAAATATGCTCATGTCTGCAATTAAGTGGGGAGAAAATTTTTTATTAGAGGGTAGATTGGGAAAGCTAATAGCTTTTAAATGTGTCCTGAATAAGGTCTTTAGGATCTAATTATGGTATTTTACCTAGACTTAATACATATTCTAAAACCAGACAATGGTTTTGGTTTATTTTCCAAATATTTGTTCCTTCTCACTAGATGGAATAATTGAAGTATTTTTATTTTTTACAAATGATTCAAGTTCTTAGTATTTATTTTCATGGTTGCAGTACTGGTTTTTTAAAATCCTCTGGAGGATTTTCTTGATGCTGTATTTTCAGATACTTGCATGGAATAGAAACAATTTAAAATTAAGCCTGGAAGATGACAACAGAGCTATAAATAGGTTGATATTATAACTAAATCAATAGGATTATCATTATTATACCTTGTTTTTCTGCTTGAAACATTATAGTTCAGGTATTAATTATAATGTGCTTGTTCTTCTAGTATGGTAGGTGATGATGAAGATGCATTAAGTGATTCAGAAACCACTGAAACCCTGACTCCAGATATCTTAGCTAAGAAGTAAGTACTAATGACTGTGAAGTATTTTCACTTACACAGTTTTACTTGTTTTTAATTGGACAGAGTTAAAGGTATTCTGCTATATTTGTACACATGTAAATAAAAAGCATGAGCCAAATTTATTTGGGTTTTTCATAGCAACTTTTGCAGTCTTGTTTCTAGATTAAAATCAAAGTATGCAGGTAGCAGAAAGATTAGAGTACTAGAGCCTGGTACACAGATTCCTTATGTCAAATCCCCGTGCTTTTAGTGATTTTTGGTTTTTTTTTTTTTTTTTTTTTTTATTTATGATAGAGAGAGAGAGGCAGAGACACAGGCAGAGGGAGATGCAGGCTCCATGCACCAGGAGCCCGACATGGGATTCGATCCCGGGTCTCCAGGATCACGCCCTGGGCCAAAGGCAGGCGCCAAACCGCTGCGCCACCCAGGGATCCCTGTTTTTGTTTTTATTTAAATTAACATCCTATGTTTTAAAGGTTGAAGTAAGATGGAGCTGGCTCAGTCAGAAGAGCATGGGACTCTTGGGGCTGTGAGTTTGAGCTACCTAGAGATTATGTAAACATAAACTTTAAAAAATTCAAAATAAGAAAGGCAAAATAAGTGGATTAATAAACAAAAAGCTCTATTTCTTTGTTGTACACTGATTTCTGTCATTCTCTGCTGTTGTTCTTTTTGCTTACTGGTTTCTATACTCATTCCTACTTTCTTGCTTTTTATTTTCCTCATCAGGTTATAACTGGCATATTAATGATCTTTTAAATGTTTTTATGAGACTCAAGAGTTGAATGAATGAGACATTCAATAAAAGAATTCAGTGTTGATTTCTTTGTAAATGATTGTTGTATAGATTAGCTGCTGCTGAAGGCTCGGAGCCAAAGTATCGGGTTCATGAACGAGAAAGCAGTGAAGATGAAGATAGTGACCTCTCACCTGAAGAACAAGGTAGTTGATTTCCTTTACTGCTCTCAGCAGTGTGCTAATAATTTTTGCTAAAATAAATCTATTATTTGAAGATTGCCAAGTGGTTTTCCTTTTGAGGAAGTGGATGATGGAAGGTTAGGGAGCAACATTTTTAAAATACAGATTCTACTTCTATGGGTTTATTGGATAGCAGCATCCTTCTCCCCTGCATACACACATCACCTCACCCTCCTTGGTTTTACGAATTTGGGAAAAGGTGTTAATTTATCTTTTAAGTAATTATAGGTGCTTCTTTCTTTTTACTTTTTTCTTTGTTACTATCTGTTATAGAATAGATGCTCAGTAAATATTAATGCTTTTAGAGTCATTGAGTGTTTGGATGATCTTAAAATGGATAGTAATAAGAGCTAATTTCCAGTTGCTTGTGCTTTTCTGTTTTAAAATAGTGATGAAGTCTACCAAGTGAACCAAGATGATCAGATGTAGAGTGAAGATCTTTTATAGGTCCCATTGAACAACAACAAAAAAACCAGTAATGTCATAGGCAAGGAGATAAAAGAGCCTTCTCAACAGGGTTGGAAGATCCTCTTGTAGCCCATACAGTTAAGGCATTGCCAGCTACTCATGGTTTCTGTTTTTATAAGTAACAGTGGTTATCTGTGGAGGTAAGAAGTAAAGGAAGAGATTTCACCTTGTTGCTTTTTCCACTTTTTGAACCATGTTGAATGTAGACTCTTTTCAGAAAATAAAATTATATAGTTCTTAAACAATTTTTAAAAGGAAAAACCAAAATAAATAAATAAATAAATAAATAAATAAATTAATAAATAAATAAATAAGGAAAAACCAAGCCTATTTATAGGAAAAAAGATGCAAGAAAAACACACACCCTCACAAAAAAGAAGAAGAGTTAGTAGTGTGCCTGAAGCCTTCAAATGTGGGTGAAATTTGGATGTTACCTGTAACTATAAAGAAGTTCAAAAACTTTAGAACTGCGATTCTGAATATTTGCTAGTTGTCAGGATCTTTGTCATGTGTAACTCCTAAGATGTAATTTGCTACTCCTGTCTGTCATCTTCAGAGTATAGCTTATTCAACAAACTGTAATGCTCTGAGTGTTATTGTTGTACAAGAGAAAAAAATTTTACATATAGTCTAATCCCAAGTTTTATTATGTTTTGTACCCTCAGTGACTTCCTAACTTAGTATCCAAAAATATACCCCAAAGACCCTTGAAAACAGTTTCAAGTAGAAGTGGTTTCTGGAGCTGGTTTTTAATTTTTTAATTTTTATTTTTTAAAGATTTTATTTATTTATGAGAGACAGAGAGAGAGAGAGAGACAGAGAGAGAGACACAGGCAGAGGGAGAAGCAGGCTCCATGCAGGGAGCTCAACATGGGACTGGATTCCAGATCTTCAGGATCACACCCTGGGCTGAAGGCAGCGGTAAACCACTGAGCCACCGGAGAGGCCCTGGAGCTGTTGTTTTTTTTTTTAAATTATTTTCGTAAAAATATGATCTATTGAGAACAGGAATTTATTATTAGCCTGTATTGTCAGTATTTGTTAAGGGATTCCCCCCCCCAAAATTGTAATTCTCTGAATTAGCCAGCAGGGGGAACAGTTTGGTTACAATTTCAAAAGTTCTATTCCTACTGGTAGAATTACTCCTGTAGGTGTTTATTGCTTTTACACAATTACATATCTGAAAGTCCTTGTTTATTGATAGAAATGCTTAGGAAAAAAAAAAAAGAAATGCTTAGAAAAATTATCTTGTAATTGATAGCATAACAATTAAGATATTGGTTGTAGAGTCAGACAAATATAAGTTGGTACTCCAGGTATAGGTCACTTGTCTAATTTGTAATTTCTCTGAGCCTGTTTCTTCATGTCAAGTTGGGAACTATAAAATTATTTAGAGGTATTGTGAGTATTAAATGAGATAAAGAATCTAAAGCACTTAACACTGATTCCATCATACTGTGTTTAGTAAATAATAACTTCTAATAACTTAAATAATTGGTGTATTCTCCATTATTTTACAGAATAGTAAAAGAAAGTATAAAAAAGGTAATTCACTTGTGAAATTTACCTGGAGAGTTGATTATTGTTAGATTCAGGCCTAAAATCTTAATGTCCTTGTACTCTTTGTAGTATGTTGCTCTGCCATACAAGGTTATAGATAAATGAACATGAATAAAGAAGATTAAGACCACTTGTATTACCATCATTCTACAAAATGAATATATTGTGTATTTTAAACTTACATAAAGAATTTGAATATTCCAAAATTAAAATGTATCTATAACAAGCAAAACCAAGTTCAGCATCTCTTAGAATAAAAAAGAAATCATTTTCTTAGACTATAAATATTATTCACAGGAGAGAAATACTGTAATGTCAACTCCTAGGAATAAGAAACTGCAAATTAAAACAGCATCATGAGGATGCCTGGGTGGCTCAGTTGGTTTACCAGCTGACTCTTGATGTCAGCTCAGGTCTTGATCTCAGGGTTGTGAGTTCAACCACTTATATTGGTTGAGCATGTGGCCTACATACATACGTACCTAGTACGTACATACATATGTAAATAAGCAATATTATGGTCTCTGTCTTTATTTTCAGATTAACAAAGATTAGAAAAAATGAGTTTCTCTTTGGGTGTGACTGTGGAGAAATAAGTTACTCATATACTATTGGTGGGCATGAATAATTGGCTTGGCTTTTCTGGAGGGCAGTTGAATATATGAGCCAAAAGCTGTAAAAGGAAATGACACTCTTTGATCTAGCAGTCAGTTTCTCAGAGTCTATTCCAATTTGTAAATATTTCTAAGTTCATATTAAGAAAATAGAACCAAAACATAACATGTATTTGTATACTATAAAAACTATAAAACATTGAAAATATACAGGAAGAGATTAGAAATCTTTGACCGAAGAATAGAGAATTAAATGATAACTCAGTGCATTATAACCATTTAAAAATTAGATAAATCTTTTATGTGCATTGCAGAATTTTACTGTATCTTCATGTACCTTATTGTCTAGACTCTGGATCTCTTTATGGTAAAAGAAAGGGTCATACACTTTCTCAGATGATAGGCATAAACTGAACCTTCCCTGGGCAAACTGGGACTTCTGTAATTGTGACTGTATGGTGAGTGAAAAAATAGCATATATAAAAAGTTATTTTTATTTTATTATTATTTTTTAAAGATTTTATTTATTTATTCATGAGAGACACACACACAGAGAAAGGCAGAAACACAGGCAGAAGGAGAAGCAGGCCGCATGCAGGGAGCCCGACTTGGGACCCGATCCCGGGTCTCTAGGATCACACCCTGGGCGGCAGGCGGCGCTAAACCACTGAGCCACCGGGGCTGCCCGATAGGAGTTATTTTTAGAAAACTTTTTAGAAAACAGTCTAAAGTCATAAGATGTTTATTTCTGTCTGAGGAAATCAAGTGTTTTTTTTTTTTTTTTTTAAGTTTCTATCGCATGTTACTTTGTAATGATAAAAAGTGTTACCTTTTTAGTGAATAGATCTGGTATTGAAGGCAATTAGAACCATTTTTTTTTTCAAAGATTTTATTTATTTATTCATGAGAGAGAGAGGCAGAGACACAGGCAGAAGGAGAAGCAGACTCCATGCAGGGGGCCCAATGCGGGACTCGATCCCAGGTCTCCAGGATCACACCCCGGGCTGAAGGCGGCACTAAACCGCTGCGCCACCCGGGCTGCCCAATTAGAACCATTTTTAAAAATTTATTATTGAAAAAAAGTTATTGAAGTATAATTGATGTTACATTAGTTTTCAGATGTACAACATATCTATTCAATTCTGTACGTTACTTAATGTTCATCATAACTATAGTCACTGTCTGTCACCATATAGTGTTATTACAGTATTTTTTACCATATTCCCTATGTTTTTCTTGACATCTCCATGACTGACTTTGTTACTGAAGTTTGTAAAACCATTTTGTTTGTTCCTTAATACTGGTTTTTATATCATTTGAATACTTGAAAGGCATCACTAAAAATTTATGTGATGTCATGTGGATTTGGTCTTTTTACTGGCCTCTTTTTTTCAATTTGACTTCCCTCTACCATATGAAGTTCTCAAAGAGTAAAACAGATTACAAAAGTAATTCATAAGCAGAGAAGAAAGATGCCTGGCAAGATCTTGGTTGTTTGAAACAAATGTTTATGGAATAATACTGAGATAGATGGTGGTTGGTGGTCTCAGAACTTTTCTTCTCCCAACCCAAATAGAGGCTGAAAAGTGATTGATCAGTATTAACAAGAACTATAAATGTCTGCTTTTGAAACATAAATAAGTGTAAGTCATTTATACTTACAGGTGATTATAAAAACTTGGAACTAAATTAAAGGAGATTGAGAGTACTTTGAGTAGCCTTATTCAGAGATTTCTCCATGCTTTTGTGGCATTAAAGTACTTTCATGAATACTATAATAAAATTATGATAAATGAATTTTAATGCTCTCGTTTGAGAAAATAAACACTTGGCAATTTTATGTCACCTCCCCTTTTATTTACTGATATAAGAAATTGTAAAATCTTAGAACTGTTTCTTTGTAAGTAGTCCTTAAGTGCTGTTAATAAAATATGATCAGTTAAAATATATATATATGATCAGTTATATTGATTTGCTGCTAACCTTATGTTTCTTTGGTGAAGACTATAAATAAAAGAATAATCTAGGATTACTTCACTGTTTCTTGTAACAGCTTTTCCTTAAAATTACTTAGGGAATGAGGTTATGTTTTCAGCTAGCAATGTTTTAAATCGTGGCAGTTTCTTAATGGATAATGAGAATTTATTTTGCTGATAAGCATTTTTAAAGGAATTTTAGTTAATTATAAAAATGGAAGGCTCAAATACTAAAGTTACCCCACAGTTCCTTGACCCAGAATTATTATTTTTTATTTTTATTTTTTATTTTATTTTTTTAAATATTTTTAATTCTTTTTTTCAATTTTTTTTTTCCAATTTATTTATTTATGATAGTCACAGAGAGAGAGAGGCAGAGACACAGGCTGAGGGAGAAGCAGGCTCCATGCACCGGGAGCCCGATGTGGGATTCGATCCCAGGTCTCCAGGATCGTGCCCTGGACCAAAGGCAGGCTCCAAACCGCTGCACCACCCAGGGATCCCCTATTATTATTATTTTTTAAAGATTTTATTTATTTATTCATGAGAGACACAGAGAGGCAGAGACGCAGGCAGAGGGAGAAGCAGGATCCACGCAGGGAGCCTGATGTGAGACTCAGTCCTGGATCCCAGGATCACACCCTGAGCCAAAGGCAGACGCTTAACCGCTGAGTCACCAGGTGTCCCAATCCAGAATAAACACTGTTAATTTTTGAGTCTTATTTTCTGTGTGTATGCATACCCATGCATGCAGACTTTTTACCTGACATGTATATGGTATTACATAGCTTGTTTTTCCCCATTCAACTCTTTCTGGAGATTTTTCTTATGTCTTTAAATTTTCTTCACAGATATAACTACCAATGGTATTTATTCCTATTTTCCCATTAAGTTGTACTTGAACTGTCTAAAGCAGAAGTGTGCAAACTTTTTCTGTAAAGGTCAAGATAGTAAATATTTTAGGTTTTATGGGCCACATGGCCTCAATTGCACCTACTCAACCCTACCATAGAGCTCAAAAGTAGCCATAAGCATTACAGAAACAAATGAACATGATTTTGTTCTAAATAAGGTGTTTTGTGTTTTTTTTTTTTTTTTTTTTTTACGATTTTATTTATTTGGGAGAGAGAGAGAGGAAGAGAGAGCATGAGTGGTGGGGAGAGACAGAGGGAAAAGCAGACTCCCCAGTGAGCAAAAAGCCTGATGTGGGGCTCTATCCCATGACCCTGGGATCATGACCTGAGCTGACAGCAGATGCTTAATCGACTGAGCCATTCAGTTGCCCCCAATAATAGTTTATTTACCAAACAGATGCAGGCTGTAGTTTGCTAATCATTGAGCTATTTCCTAAGCCTACTTTTTGTATCTTGTAGAAAAAAAGCGACAGTTTGAAATGAAAAGGAAGCTTCACTACAATGAAGGACTGAATATTAAATTAGCTAGACAATTAATTTCAAAAGACCTACATGATGAAGAGGAAGATGAAGAAATGTCAGAGACTGCAGCTGAAGAAAGCATGAACACGGAAGAGTCAAATCAAGGTTAGATGTTTCTGAAATTATCACTGAGACACTTGTGATTCTTTGTGCCTAAATAACAACTTTCTTTTGCTTTACATGTTTGAAAAACCTTAGAAAAAATTTTTGATATTGACTTAATTTATTATGCCAAACTTTCTAAAATTTCAACCCCTTTGGCCAATTTCAAAATAAAGTTTTTATGCCCAGAGTTGATATGATTGAAGACCATATGTATATGGCTGGGATTTTTTGTTTAGTTGGCTTAAACAGTGATGTTTGTCTTCACCTTTTTTTTTTTTTTCTTTTTCAAGATTTTATTTATTCATGAGAGACATAGAGAGAGAGAGGCAGAGACACAGGCAGAGGGAGAAGCAGGCTCCATGCAGGGAGCCTGATGTGGGACTTGATCTCGGGACTCCAGGATCACGCCCTGGGCTGAAGGCAGATGTTCAGTCGCTGAGCCACCCAGGCGCCCTTGTTTGTCTTCACATTAAGCTGTGTTTTGTTTTTGATGTTTCAGATTATATTTTATCTAAATTAAGGTTTAAGCTTTTTAAAAGAAGAGTATTTTTAATAAAACAAGATCTGTTATTTACCATCTTTTCAAGTATAAAGTGTGTAATTTCTAATGTTGATTCTTTTGACTGTTGGATTGACAAAATATGTCTGATTTTTGTTTTTTGTTTTTTTTAAGATTCTTATTTATTTATTTATTCATGAGCGACAGAGAGAGAGAGAGGCAGAGACACAGGCAGAGGGAGAAGCAGGCTCCATGCAGGGAGCCCGACATGGGACTCGATCCCTGGCCTCCAGGATCACGCCCTGGGCTGAAGGTGGTGCCAAACTGCTGAGCCACCTGGGCTGCCCCTGATTTTTATTTGTTTTTAAGTCTTGGACAGTCAG
Organism: Canis lupus dingo; assembly: GCF_003254725.2. NCBI lineage: Eukaryota > Metazoa > Chordata > Mammalia > Carnivora > Canidae > Canis > Canis lupus. The sequence continues at coordinate 30,774,933 of NC_064275.1, forward strand.
TCCTTACAATCTGCCAACTCCTGATCCATCATAGCTAATAGATTTTATTTATTTTTAATTCTGGTATTTAATGAAGGTGAATCTTCTTTATTGCTAATGCACATTTTATTCCCATTTACCTACTCTTTGTACTTGAAAACTAATGCTTTGTACTGCAAACTGGAGATGTAACTTACTTTATTTGTGGTGCCTCAAATACTTAAGTCTTAGGAAAGTAGATCATTATTATATTATTGTTTTGTTGAACATATAAAATATGAGTGATTTTGTGATAGAATCTGATGACTCTGTGCCTTATTTAATATCCTAATTACAGTATTTTTTATTCCATATTATACGTTAGCCTTTCATTTTGTTTCATATATATAGCATTTCACTTCAGTTTTATTCACCATAGTTTTTTTTAGCTTATATTTAAGTGAACAAACTTCATTTCAAGTAATTATTGTCATATCTCTCTCTCTCCCTCTTTTAAAATTTATTATCCATTTTTAGGTGACATACCTTAATCTATCTTTGTTTCCCATTTACCTGTATCTTGATTTATTTTGGGTTTTTTTTTTTGTTTTAAAGATTTTATTTATTTATTCATGAGAGACACAGAGAGAGAGAGGCAGAGACACAGGCAGAGGAAGAAGCAGGCTCCATGCAGGGAGCCCGATGTGAGACTCGATCCTGGGTCTCCAGGATCACGCCCTGGGCTGAAGGAGGCGCTAAACCGCTGAGCCACCCAGGCTCCCTCTTGATTTATTTTGATGTATTCAAAATGAATGTTTCTTTGGTTATAACTTTTCATAAATTTCTGCTTGGACTTTCAATATTGATTTTTAGTGACTCTGTTCAAAAACACTAGAAATGGGGCAGCCCGGGGTGGCTCAGCAGTTTAGCGCTGCCTTCGGCCTAGGGCGGGATCGAGTCCCACGTCCGGCTCCCTGCGTGGAGCCTGCTTCTCCCTCTGCCTGTGTCTCTGCCTCACTCTCTCTCTCTCTCTGTGTCTCATGAATAAATAAATAAAATCTTAAAAAAAAAACCACTAGAAATGTCCCTTGTTTGCTGCAAATTTGTACCAGTACCATTGTGTCAAAGATTAAAAGGATTTTTTTTTTTAAGATTGATTGATTGATTGATTGGAGGTGGAGACAGAGGGTGAGGGGAAGAGAATCTTAAGCAGATTCCACTCTCCGTGCAGAGCCTGACGTGGGGCTCGATCTCATGGCCCTGAGAATGTGACCTTAGCTGAAACCAAGAGTTGGAGACTTAAGTGAATGTGCCACCTAGGTGCCACAGATTTCGTTGTTTTTTTTTGTGTGCTTTTTATTTTTAAGCCATTGCTTTTGTTTTGTTTTGTTTTGTTTTGTTTTTAAGCCATTGCTTTTGAAAAATAACTTTGGCCTTTTGTCTATCATTGCTGGTAAGATACTAGATTTCACACATTTAGTACATAAATACATTTTTTTCTTTTAAATATAATAGATGGGGGCAGCCTGGGTGGCTCAGTGGTTTAGCGCCACCTGCAGCCCCGGGGTGTGATCCTGGAGACCAGGGATCAAGTCCCATGTCAGGCTCCCTGCCTGGAGCCTGCTTCTCCCTCCGCCTGTGTCTCTGCCTCTCTCTCTGTCTTTCTCATGAATAAATAACTAAAATCGTTAAAAGATAATTTTAAAAAAATAAATATAATGATTAAAATTTGTGTTAGCTCAGTGCCTTATTTTTCTTCAATGGAGACATTTTTTTATTTAGCACCATAAAGTCCACAAGGATAGTAAAGACTATGTAATAAGGCTTAGGGAAGTAAGCTCCTTATTTCTCCTGTAGTCTTTTTGAGCCTTAAAAAATCTCTATGTTCTATGTAGCCCATTACTTTATGAGCATTGTCATTCTCCTCCTCTGCCCATCCTCATCTGTTTTTTTTTTTGTTGTTGTTGTTTTTATAAAAAGAAAAGTAGTATGTTTAGACTCTTAGGGAAATATTTTCTTGTTTTGAAATATTTTTATAACTTTGGATATTTGAGTTAACTGTCTAATTGTGATTTATTCACAGAAATGTTCAGTCTGAAACCTTTTGTCCTATCACCAAGTAGACACTCTTGTTCTGCTCTTTAGAATATTTAGGAAGTATACAGATTCTTTTATGTCAAACTAATCAGCCTACATCAAATATACCTTATTTGTTTATTAGATTTCTATGTTTATCATCCATGGCAGTAAAAGAGGACTTTAGCTCAGGTAGTTCCAAAGTTGGCAGTACACAATAAATTATGTTGATATTTTTTCTTTTATCTTTGCAGGATCTACTACAAGTGACCAACTGCAAAACAAATCACAGAGTTCGTAGAAAAGATTTGTTCAACACTGTAATTGTTTGTCAGATACAGACCCTGTTACTATAATACACTGCTTCTTGTTCTCAACAATTCATGACTTAAGTACCAAAATGCATACCAATTATTATATATTGCCAAGAATTAAATGACTTTAGAGACTAATTAGACTGAAAATGCCTAATTGATACATATATTCTTGTGCCTAGTACTTCACCACAAATATAGCATAATATCATCAGTCCTAAACTGCGTTACTTTTGTAAGAACACTGGTTAATTTGTATAAGATATTATATAGCTTTTTATGCTTTAGAGGTTAAAATAGTATCTTTTGGGGGGATCTAATTTATTTTCTTCACTTCTAGGTGTGATAGCTCTTATAAAAAGGTTTTCTCTTTTTTTTTTTTAAATCAAAGTCCAGTTGGAACAACAGATTATATAAGCTGGTAAATACTCAATGCAAAAAGTATTTTAACATGTATCTTCAACTTGATTTGTCTGTTTAATTGAAAAGGATTATAAGAGTAACTGTTGCATTTTCTGGCCTACTATCTTTAAAATTCCCCTTGAATTTCTTTATGTTTACAGGGGCAGGATTGAATTTTTCCTCATCAAAACTAGCTTTTTTCACAAATAAATTATCAGGTTAAACTTGCACTAACATCTGCTCTGACTGTTTTTTGTACAATTGATGGGCAGACTTTGAGATGAGTTTTTTAAATAAATAAATAAAGTTCTGATACAGTCTCAACATTCCCTTTGTACACCTGTCTTAACCTCCTGCCTTTGTTTCTTACTCCTTTCCACATATACACACATCGTCCTTTACCTTTATAAAGGATCATAAAGATTGTCTTGAAATTAGGAACTCTTCCTTCTCTCACATATTCTATCATTTGCTGCTACAATGAAATTTTTATTTGACTATCAATGCCTATTCTTCTAATACATGGAGAATATTAAAGAGCAGCCATCATATAGACAGGAAACACAATTCAACTGTGGAATTTCTGCACCTCTTTGATTTACAGCTTCTAAATAAATTGCTGTAACTAGTTTATTGTTTGACTTGATTAGACCTTAGAAAACAACAGATTTTTTGCATGATGAGAGAATTGTGTGTAACCAGTGATATGATAGTTCCTGAATGTACAGACAGAAGTAATCCTGAATACTTTTTAATTTAAAAACTTTAAATAGTCCCTGCTTTAAGGGAATATGATAATGTAAACTATAACAAATGTGCTTTATTCTTCTAACACAGTAAGATCTGAATTTTTTTTTCCTGAAATGAAGTGTAGCTCCTGTGTATCTTAGTGATAGTTTCATTTCTAGTCAATTATTTGTATCTTAATTTTTTGTCAGTACCAAAAGAACTCATTATATAAACAGACTTTTAAAATAATTTCTGTATATTGTGTATATGAAATGGCTTTTATTGAAGAGCTTATCTTCCACTTGCAAGTTTATGAAAATACCAATGTCAAAATAAATAAAAAGTGGGAGAATTCTATGCTGTTAGAAGAATGTGCCTATCATTTTGAATGACTTTTTTTAATGGGATCCAATCAGAGTACTTCTAAACTATATAGTGTCCTAACTAAACTTACTAGCTCGTTATACCTCTGATATATAAACAAAATAGCATTTATATCTGCTTTTTGAATTTAGAATGTTGAAGTATTCTTACTGGTTTAAATCCACTTTGGGGAATTTAAGCTTATACATATGTGTATATATATGTTCATGCCACATAGATTTCTGTTCTTGGTATTGTCATTTTGAGTTCTGAGAAAGTATCCACATACTCTTTATGTGGATAAGTGAAGAAAAGGTAAGACCTTTAGTAACTCATTTGTTTGGCTGTTTTCTGTAAACTGTCTTGAAACTATAATCACAGGCAAACTCTCAATTCTGGGTTCAGGAAGTAGGTAATTACCTCAGGAATAAGACATGAAAAATGACAATGCTCAGTAGGATGAAGACTGTTTTCATCGTGTCATGAGTTCCTCATTGATGGGGCATTGGACTGTTATAAAAAATGAGTCTAGGATTCAAGTTAGATTTTCCTTTGGAGAAAGTTATATGTTAGTGTTCAGTTAGCCAAGGTAGATTTTATTTTCAACTTCTTAGTATCACTTCTACTTAATCCTTTTGTTATCATCTTTTTTGTTTATTCATTTTTCAGTCTGAAATTGAGCAGTGATCCTCTTTATTTTTTTTTTTATTTTTATTTTTTTTTTAATTTATTTATGATAGTCACAGAGAGAGAGAGAGAGGCAGAGACACAGGCAGAGGGAGAAGCAGGCTCCATGCCCCGGGAGCCCGACGTGGGACTCGATCCCGGGTCTCCAGGATCGCGCCCTGGGCCAAAGGCAGACCCCAAACCGCTGCGCCACCCAGGGATCCCTCCTCTTTAAAATCAATATAGTGGTATGAAAGATTGTTAAGAATAAATTGAATATTGAGGAAAAGAAGCACTATTTTCCCCTAGACATTCACAAATATTTTTTAGTACAGTAAACACATTGTAAGAAACTATAGTAGAATAACAGTTTTCTACCTGTAGATTTTATTTTCTTGCTGTCCGACTGTGTCGGGACCATGTTCTATTCGCCAGATGTTCTGGAAACCATGAGAGGTTCCTCGACTATATCGTTGCAAACTAGTTGTTTTTTGTGATGGAAGTGATAACAGGAGCTACCATTTCTTGAAAACCTATTATTTGGGTAGCCCCAGTGGCGCAGTGGTTTAGTGCTGCCTGCAGTCCAGGGTGTGATCCTGGAGACCGTGGATCGAGTCCCATGTCAGGCTCTCTGTGTGGAGCCTGCTTCTCCCTCTGCCTGTGTCTCTGCCTCTCTCTTTCTGTGTCTCTATGAATAAATAAATAAAATATTTAAAAAAAAAAAAAGAAGAAACCCTATTGTTTGTTGTTATCCAGCATGTGTTCCAAACAACCACACAAAACAAGTATTCTTACTAATACTTTGCTGGGAGGAAAAAGCTCTTGGCCAAGTTATTTAGTCTCAATCTCTCATAAATGCTAAATGACAGGATTCAAATCCAGACCAACTTAATATTATGCTTTTTTATCCATGTTTTTTTAGATGTTGAAATTCTCTTCTTTTAGAAGTTCCACCTTACAAATAAACTTTATTTAAATTATTGATAAACATTCTGTGTTTTAAGGAGTAGTATATTTCAAGGGATTGAGTTTTTGTTTTCTTTTTTAAACTGAAAACTTGAGAGTAATTGTATTTTGTTTGAGTTTAGTATGCCATTTAGGAAAAAGCTCAAAAGCACAAATAATCAATGGCAATAGATATCTAAATATATATGATTTGGTTGCATTTGGCAAGCTCATCTTTAAGTGGGTTTCAAACTCAGGACATACTTTTTTCGTAGAACTAATACTATGAAGTAAGAACCAAGCTAGCCTATAAAAATGTAACATGTACCTAAACCAGTGTTTTCCAGTGTGTTCCATGGAACCCTTATCTCAGTATGTTCCATGGAAAGGATTCCAGGAGCAAATAAGTTTTGCACATCATACATAACTTTATTCCCCTACTCCCTTGAAGATTTAAAATAATGTTGATCATCATATTAAAGAGTCTGAGGCATCCTGCACAAATAACCTGTTTAAAACAGTTTAAACTACCATTTTCAAATATATTTCACTGTAACTTCCTTTCCCTCAAGTAACATAGCAAATAGAGGTAGGGGAGCATGATAGTTGGAACTTTCTCCTAATAGAAGAAGAGAATGGTTTACCAGTGAAAGAGGGAAGGCATGGTAGCAGTAACTGTACAGTATTTATAGGTTGTATGTAATTTGTAAAACATAAGACTTTGATTTTTGGTAACTTATGCAAGAAACTATAAAATACATATCCAACAAGTGGATATGTGAAGATGTGGTTTATGTGGTTGGTTATAAGCTGCTATACTTCAGTATTTTTAAAATTGAAATATAGTTGACATACAATATTCTGTTAGTTTTAGCTGTACAACATAGAGATTTGTCATTTATGTACATTATAAATTGATCGCACCGTAAGTCTGTCACCGTATGTAGTTATTACAGTATTATTGACTATTCCCTATGCTGTACCTTACATCCCTGTCACTCGTGTGTTTTATACCTGGAAGTTTGTGCCTCTTAATCCACTTTATGTGTTTTGTCCATCCCCCTGTTCTCCTCCCTGTGGGCAACCATAGTTCTCTGTATATGAGTCTCTTTCTGTTTTGTTTATTCATTTGTTTTTTAGATTCTGCCTATGAAATCATGTATTTGTCTTTCTCTAACTTACTTCACTTAGCATAATATCCCCTCGGTCCATTCATGTTGTCACAAGTGGCCAAATTGCTTTATTTTTTATGGCTAACTAATACTCCATCGGATACATATACCATATTTTTATCGATTCATCTATTGATGGACACATAGTTGCTTCCATATGTTGGCTATTGTAAATGCTGAAGTAACAAAGGAATACATATGCATTTTTGAATTCATGTTTTCATTTTCTTCAGGTGAATACCCAGAAGTGGAACTTCCGATGTTAACATTTTTATTTTTATTTATTTATTTTTTAATTAATTAATTTTTTATGATAGTCACAGAGAGAGAGAGAGGCAGAGACACAGGCAGAGGGAGAAGCAGGCTCCATGCACCGGGAGCCCGACGTGGGACTCGATCCCGGGTCTCCAGGATCGCGCCCTGGGCCAAAGGCAGGCGCCAAACTGCTGCGCCACCCAGGGATCCCCGATGTTAACATTTTTAATTTTTTGAGGAACCTTCATACAGTTAGTCGTAGTGCCTGCACCAATTTACATGGCCACCAACAGTGCATAAGAGTTCCATTTGTCCACATCTTTACCAACACTTGTTCTCCTTTTTTTTCATTTCGTTTTTTTGTTTTAATTTTAATTCCCATTTTTAATTAATTAGTTTCATGAGTACAATACAGTAATTGAACTGTTCCATACATCACCCTGTGCTCATCACAAGTTGTTCTTGTCTTTTTGATACTAGTTACTGACTTGTGTGAGGTAATTGTGGTTTTGTGTCATTTGTGTCATCTTCAGTTTCTTTTATCAGCATCTTAGAATTTTCAGGGTATAGGGCTTCCACCTCCTTGGTTAAATTTATTTCTTTGTATCATATGCTTCATGCAATTGTAAATGGAATTACTAATTTCTCTTTCTGATACTTAATAGTGAATTAAAATGTAGCATATTTATGTATATTTTGTATTTTGAAACTTTTTAAAGATTTTATTTGTTCATGAGAGACACAGAGGCAGAGACACAGGCAGAGGGTGAAGCAGGCTCGCTGTGGGGAGCCTGATCTAGGACTTGATCCCAGACCCTGGGATCACACCGTGAGTCAAAGGCGGACACCAACTGCTGAGCCACCCAGGAGTTCCATAAAGATTTTTTTATTTAGAGAGCGAGCACTAGTAGGATGATGGGCAGAGGGAGAGGCCGACTTCCCACTGAGCAGGGAGCCCAACATGGGCTCAATCCTGGGACTCTGGGATCATGACCTGAGCTCAAAGTGGATGCTCCACTGACTGAGCCACCCAGCCACCCTGTATTTTGAAACCTTACTGAATTCATTTATTCTAATATTTTGTTGTATGGAGTATTCAGGGTTTTCTATATATAGTATCATGTCATCTACAAATTGCGACAGTTTTACTTTTTCCTTACCAATTTGGATACTTTTGTATCTTTTTTCTTGTCTGATTGCTGTGGCTAAGACTGCTAGTACTATGTTGAATAAAAGTGATAAGAGTGAGGGGGGTTCCTGGGTGGCTTAGGTGGTTGGGCACCTGCCTTCAGCCCAGGGCGTGATCTTGGAGTCCCGGGATCGAGTCCCGCATTGGGCTCCCTGCATGGAGCCTGCTTCTCCCTCTGCCTATGTCTCTACCTCTCTCTCTCCCTGTGTCTCTCATGAATAAATAAATAAATAAAATATTTTTTTTAAGTGGTAAGAGTGGATATACTTGTTTTATTCTTGATTTTAGAGGAAAAGCTTTTAGCTTTCTACTTTTGTGTGTGCTGTTAATTTTAGGTTTGTTATATATGACCTTTATCATGTTGAGGTATATTCCCTCTATACCTACTTTTTTATCATAAATGGATGTTGAATTATTTCATGCTTTTCCTGCATCTGTTGAGATGATCATATGATCATTTTGTTAACGTGTTAAATCACATTGATTTGCAAATATTAAACCATCTTTGCATCCCTGAAATCAATTGATCATGCTACCTGAACCTTTGAATGTATTGTTGAATATCCTTTGCTAATATCATATTGAAGACTTTTGCATTAGTGTTCATCAGGCACATTGTCTTGCAGTTTTCACTTTTATAGTATCTTTCTGGTTTTGGTATCAGGGCGATGCTAGCCTCATAGAACAAAGAACAGCTTTGAAAGTGTTCCTTCCTCTTCAGTTTTTTGAAATAGTTTGAGTAGTACAGGTATTGTTAATTCTTTTTAAAATATTCGGTAGAATTCACCTGTGAAGCCGTCTGGTCCTGGACTTAGGTTTGTTGCGAGATTTTTTTTTTTTATTACTGACTCAATTTCATTGTTAGTAATCTGTTCAGATTTTGTTTCTTCCTATTCATTCTTGGAAGATTATATGTTTCTAGGAATGTATCCATTTCTTCTAAGTTGTTCAATTTGTTGACATATAATTGTGTTAGTCTCATAGTTGTTTGTATTTCTGTGGTGTTGGTTGTCACTTCTTCATTTTTGACTTTGGGCTCTTTTTTTGAGCCTTGTTTCATCAAGAAAAATGATGGGATCCCTGGGTGGCGCAGCGGTTTGGCGCCTGCCTTTGGCCCAGGCCGCTGATCCTGGAGACCCGGGATCGAATCCCACATCAGGCTACCGGTGCATGGAGCCTGCTTCTCCCTCTGCCTATGTCTCTGCCTGTCTCTCTCTCTCTCTCTGTGACTATCATAAATAAATAAAAATTATTAAAAAAAAAAAAGAAAAATGAGTCTGACTAAAGGTTTATTAATTTTGTTTGTTGTTTCAAAGAATCAGCTCTTATTTTCACTGATCTTTTACTATTGCTTTTTCAGTTTTTCTTTCATTTATTTCTGCCCTAATCTTTATTATTGCCTTCCGTCTACTAATTTTGGGCTTTATTCTTTGTCTAGTTTCCTTAGCTGTTCCCTTTGATTATTTTTCTTATTTCTTGAGGTAGGTCCGTATTGCTTTGAACTTCCCTCTTAAAACTGTGTGTGGGGACGCCGGGTGGCTCAGTGGTTGAGCATCTGCCTTTGGCTCAGGTCGTGATCTTGGGGTCCTGGGATCGAGTCCTGCATCAGGCTACCCAGAGGGAGCCTGCTTCTCCCTCTGCCTCTGTCTCTCATGAATAAGTAAATAAAATCTTAAAAACAAAAAACAAAACTGGGACGCCTCGGTGGCTCAGTGATAGAACGCCTGCCTTCGGTCCGGGGTGTGATCCTGGGGTCCAGGGATCGAGTCCCACATCTGGCTAGCAGCATGGAGCCTGCTTCTCTTACTGCCTGTGTGTCTGCCTCTTTCTGTGTGTGTCTTTCATGAATAAATAAATAAAATCTTTAAAAAAAAACTGCTTTTGCTACATCCTACAGATTTTGGAATGCTGTGTTTCTACTTTTATTTATCTCAGGCTATTTTGTTATTTCCTCCTTGATTTCTTCAGTGACCCATTGGTTGTTTAATAGCATGTTATTTAGCCTCCATGTGTTTTGTAGCTTCCATGTTTTGTTCTCGCAATTGATGTCTGGTTTCATATTGTTGTGGTCAGAATAGATACTTGATGCGATTTAGATATTTTTGAATTTATTGCGATTTATTTTGTGGCCTAGTATGGTCTATCATGGAAAATGTTCCATGTGCACTTGCATATGCATTCTATTGTTTGGGAATAAAGTGTTCTGTATATTATCTGTTAAGTCCATCTGGTCTAATGTGTCATTCAAGACCGCTGTTTCGGGATCCCTGGGTGGTGCAGCAGTTTGGCGCCTGCCTTTGGCCCAGGGCATGATCCTGGAGACCCGGGATCGAATCCTACATCGGGCTCCCGGTGCATGGAGCCTGCTTCTCCCTCTGCCTGTGTCTCTGCCTCTCTCTCTCTCTCTGTGACTATCATAAATTAAAAAAAAAAAAAAAAAAACCACTGTTTCCTTGCTGGATTTTCTGTCTGCATGATTTATCCACTGATGTAAATGGGGTGTTAAGCTATTCATTATTGTTATCTGTCAGTTTCCCCTGTATGTCTGTTAATACTTGCTTTACACATGTAGGTGCTTAGGTGTTCGGTGTGTAGATACTTAAAATTATTCTATCCTCTTTTCAGATCGATACCTTTATCATCATATAATACCTAAGATTTTATTTATTTATTCATAAGAGACAGAGAGGCAGAGACACCGGGAGAAGCAGGCTCCCTGCAGGGAGCCCAATGCGGGACCCCAGGATCACGACCTGAGCCAAAAGCAGACACTCAACCACTGAGCACTCAGGTGTCCATATAATGCCCTTCTGTGTCTTGTTACAGTCTTTTTCTTTTTTTAAGTCTATTTCGTCTGATAAAAGTGTTGCTATCCCAGCTTTATTTTTGTTTCCATTTGTATGTAATATACATCTTTTTCTATCCCTTCACTTTCAGTTAGTATGTGTCTTTAGGTCTGAAGGGAGTCTCTTAAAGGAAACATAGATAGGTCTTGGTTTTTTTATTTATTCAGTCATCCTGTGTTTTGTATTAAATTGATTTTATAGCCACCGTTTTAACGAGCTGGCTGGAGTTAGCTTCTCTAACTTTCTACCAAGAATGCTAACAACTCCAGTGAGTGTTCAGAAATGGGCCAACGAGTAGAGAGGCCATTCTCTAGGCATAGCGCACCGTAGTAGTGACAAAATCGCTAATTGATTTTGTCCCACAGGTGCCGACATGTTACACAAAGTTCTTGAACATCAAGTTACACACCAGAGAAATATGTCAAATTGGATGTGTTTTACCTGTGGAGGAGCTGACATCTCAAGTCCATTTATGCTTGAAAGAATTATTGATAGGTGTGTACTTTTTAAAAAATATTTTATTTGGGATCCCTGGGTGGCGCAGCGGTTTGGTGCCTACCTTTGGCCCAGGGCGCGATCCTGGAGACCCGGGATCGAATCCCACATCGGGCTCCCGGTGCATGGAGCCTGCTTCTCCCTCTGCCTGTGTCTTTGCCTCTCTCTCTCTCTCTCTGTGTGACTATCATAAATTAAAAAAAAATAATAATAAATAAAATATTTAATGTATTTATTCACGATAGACACAGAGGGAGAGGCAGAGGGAGAAGCAGGCTCCACACGGAGCCCGATCCGATGTGGGACTCTATCCCAGGACTCCAGGATCACACCCTGGGTCGAAGGCAGGTGCTCAACCGCAGAGCCACCCAGGCGTCCCAGGTGTGTGCTTTTATTGCCATTTTATTAATTGTGTTTTGATGGTTTTTGTAGTTCTCTCTTCCTCTCTTCTTTTCTTGCTGTCTTCCCTTATGACTTGATGACTTCCTTTCAGTGTTATACTGGATTCTTTTCTCTTTATTTTTGTGCATATACTACAGGTTTTTGGTTTGTGGTTACCATGAAGTTCGTATGTAACACCCTATGTATATAGCAGTCTATTTTAAGCTGGCAGTCACTCAAGTTCAAACACATGCTAAAAGCACTACATTTTTCGTCCTCCCCAGTCAGGTCTTAGTAATTGATATCAAATGTTACATATTTTATCTTGTGTATCTCTTAACTAATTATTGTAGATATAGTTGGTCTTACTATATACTTTTATCTTTTAATCTTCATACCAGTTTTATAAGTGGTTGATCCACTATCTTTACTATATGTTTGCTTTAACCAGTGAGATGTTTTTTCTTTCGTGATGTGCTTCTAGTTTTGACCCTTTCTTTTCTGCTTAAACAGGTCCCTTCAACATTTTTTTGTAAGGGCAGGTTAGGTAGGGGTGATGAACTCCTTTAACTTTTGTTTCTTGGGGAGACGATCTCTCCTTCAATTAATTGCCAGTGATAACCTTGCCAGGTAGAGTATTCTTGGTTGTAGCACATATCATGCCGCTCCCTGCTGGCCTGCAGACTTCCTGATGAAAAATCAGCTCATAATCTTATAGGTGTTTACTTATACATAATTAGTTGTTTTTCTCTTGCTGTTTTTAAGATTCTCTCTTAATATTTAACTTTTGACATTGTAATTAGTATGTGTCTTTGTATGGACCTTTTTGGGTTCATCTGGTTTGGGGGCTGTTTACCTCCACAGGTTAGGGGAGCTTTCAGCTATTCTTTCAAATCAGTTTTCTGCTCCTTTCTATCTCCTCTTATGGGATTCCTATAATGGGAGTGTTAGTATGATTGATGTTAGCCCAGAGTTCTATCCTCATCTTTAAAATTTATTCCTTTTTTTTTTTTTTTTTTTTTAATCGTTCAGCTTGGGTTATTTCCAGTACCCTGTCTTCCAGATCAGTGATCTCTTCTTCTGGAGCCTCTAAGCTGCTGTTGATTTCCTCTATTGTATTTTTCATTTTAGTTATTGTATGATTCATCTCTGATCAGTTTATTTTCTTTTTTGAAGTTCTGTGTTCATGTGTATGCTTTGCCCCAGTGTGGTATCTCTATGATCTTTACCTTGGTCTCTTTATCAGATAGATTGCTTATTCCATTGTATTTAGTTCTTTTTCTGAGGTTTTTCTTGTTCTTTTGTTAGGAACTTATTCCTCTGTCTTCTCATTTTGCCCACCTGTCTGTGTAGGAGTCCTGTGAGGCCCAGAAGCACAATCACCCTTGGTAACCAGAACCAAGAGCTCCCAGGGCATTCCCTTTGTGGGCTGCATGTGCCCCCCTGCTGTGGCTGGCTCACAACTACTGTGGGTATACTGTTGGTCAGGGCTGGCCCCTCTTCATCCTGGGCAGGAGCCATTAAATGAGCACTGGTCCCAACCAAGACTGTCTACCAGATGTGACAGGGCAGGAGCTGTTTTGTGCTGTGGTTTACTAGTGATATGAATAATACTCAAAGACTTGGTCTTCTAAACAATTTTCCAAAATGCCTTCTCCCTATCAGCTCTTACATAACTGGTTGACAGGAGCACATCTGCTACACATTAGGAAAATAAAAGAGCAGATAGCAAATGTCTCTGGTCTGTGGCTTACACCCCCAGGCCTTGGTTAGCTGCCCCAGCAAAGTGTTTTGGGGATTTTGGTGGGGGGGTTGACTCATCTAGTTTTTTATTTGAGGAATTATTTGGGGGAGGTAATGCTGAAAGTAGGTAACTGAGGGTGGATTTGGCAAGTATTTAGTCATGATTTTATCTCAACTGCCCAACCTGAAGTTTTTTTCAGTAAATCTGCCAAGTGAGTTCAGCATTTCAGTTTTATTACCAATAGGATTATTGAAATGAAAGAGAACTATAAATTTTTGTTCTCTGTTTAATTCGTTTTGAATTGATAACAGAGTATTTGACTAGAAATAGAAGAGGATTAGTGCAGACTAATCTTTTTTATCTTAATATCATTTGACCTCACTTTTTAAGCAAAAAGGGATTATAAGCAGCTTTGCAGTATGAATTGTTCTAAGAAAATGGTTCAGCCTGAAAAAGTCTTAGCAGTAATAGAACTAGCAAACATAGGAATAAGAAAGCTTAGTTAGGGGGATCCCTGGATGGCTCAGTGGTTTAGTGCCTGCCTTCGGCCCGGGGTGTGGTCCTGGAGTCCGGGATCGAGTCCCACATCAGGCTCCCTGCATGGAGCCTGCTTCTCCCTCTGCCTGTGTCTCTGCCTCTCTGCCTCTCTCTGTGTCTCTCGTGAATAAATAAATAAAATCTTTAAAAAAAAAAAAAAAAAAAAAAAAGAAAGCTTAGTTATACTTCTTGTTTAGTTTTATTCCCTGGTATCTGGAGTATCTCTTAATATAGGCAATTACTTACAAGACAGTGTATAATTGACCCTTGAATAATGCAATGGTTAGGGGTGTCTACTCCTTACACAGTTGAAAATCCATGTATAACTTTTGACTCCCCCCAAACTAACCACTAATAGTTTACTGGTGACCTGAAACCTACCAACAATATAAACAATTGATTAACACACACTTTATGTATATGCATAATACACTGTAGTTTTACAAATAACGTAAGCATGGAAAATGTTCATGCAGTTCAAATTGTTGTTCAAGGGTCAGCTGTATTTTCTTTCATCTTCCGACGTAAAAGAGGTACCCAATTGAAAACTAAACAAGCACTTATTGTAGGGCACCATGCCAAGCTGGGAGCTATGGACATGAAAAGGGGTTTCTTCCCTTTAAAGATCTTCAAGTTTATGTGTGCATACAGAGCAGATTTTTACGCAGTTTCCTGAGGACCAAAGTACAGTCTATCTACCACAAAATTGTTACTAAGCAAGTTAGGTCCCACAGAAATCAAAATGTCAAATGATTTTTTTTAAGCCAATTCTGAAATGTTGGATTTCAGAACTTGAATTTGAAGCAGATTATGAACTGTTGTCCATTAAGCCATCCCTAAGTCAGTTTATCGAGGGTAAGGGGAGGATGGGATAAGAAGGTCTGGGTCAAGATCCCAGTTATGGAAGTCCCACTCTAGCTTGAAACTATCAGGAAATGTGCTGTGATCCAGTGCTAACTTCAAGAAGCAAATTACTTTCCACTAACCTAGTGGGAGCATCTTGAATGTTCCATGGTAAATCACAGAAGTATAGAATCTAATCTAGGAGTCATAAAAACAGCCCTTGGGGGGAAAATTGACCAGATCGCAAAGTTAATTAGACCCAGAGTAGCATTCTCTGTCATCGTAAGCTTCAAGCATTGTACTGTAGACCTAGACTGGAGTTACCCAGAATTTTAAGTTTTGGATGAGAACACACTGATGAATATAAAGTTGGGGAAAGATGTTTATTTTTGAGAACATTATTAAACATTTATATCTATCATATACCCTTTGGTCACCACTAATAGATGATCATGCCAATTTTTTTATTTTAAAGGTTTTTTAACACTATATGCCAAAAAAAAAAAAAACCCACTATATGCCTACAAATGTACTGAGCAATGTGCATTAAAAAAAAGTAAATAAAAGATGGTTTTAGAAAAAAGATACACAATTACTGTGACCAAAATCAAAACATTAAGATACAAGAAGTGGGGGGGGGGGGGTTCGGAATGTCTGTTGCTTGCAGATGTCCCCACATCGAACAGCACATCCAGAACTGAGCTCTTTTTATGTCCTCTAGCTAACCTTACTTGCACTGTTCCCCAACTCAGCATTCTTCCTCTACGTCATTTCTCAGTGTTGGTTTTGCACATTCTCTCAGATACATAAAACCAGTCCTTTAGTGGACATTTTTGATTATTCCATGATGTAGCTTGTATCTCTTCCCTCTCCAGTTATCTCTTCCCTCTCCAGTTCTGGTCAAGCTCCACTATAATTTGTACTATCACAATTTCTGATTTCCCCACTTTCGTTCTCTCCCTTCCCCATCTGTAACAGCAAGCATCGCTGCCCCACTTATAGCCCCTCAGTGATTGCCGCTTTCTCTGCATGTACTAGTGCCCACCTACCCCTCAGATCTTCCTGTGCCGCTCTCCCACACAATGTCCACAACTAGTGACCCCAGACATAATCTTTACGTATTGACTCCAATTTGTTTTATGAGCATTGATCATGGTGTTTTCTGAAAGTCTTACCCTCCAGGGCCCATTGAAGGAATTTAAGTAAAATATATAAGGGTAGTTACCAGCTTCTGGGTGTGGGCTGTATGACTCTTCCTTGATGCCAAGAGGGTTTTCATTTCTGGTTTACTGTCTTTGTTTCTGGCTGTAATTGCCAAAAATTTCACACGAGGGTGAATAGGTTATTACTGTAATGTAATACTCCTTGAACTGTGCCCACCCCGACCTGTTTCAATAAGGTCTTGAACACTTTTGCAAAAAATGCCAAGTTCTGTAGTCCAAATAAGAGCATGAGTCAAGAAAGTTCTATGAATTTTGAGAACGAGATTTTGAATACTTTGAACGCTTAATGTTCTCTTTTGCCCAAATTCTGGAAAACTATATGTTGATAAGATTCTTTTGAAGACTTAAACTGGAAGAGCATACTTTACCTTATAATTTTATTTTCCTGGTATAGCTATATAAATACAAGTGAGTGTATATGTGATGGCTTTTCAATTATTTTAAATAATGAAAAAGAGTGCCTGGGTGGCTCAGTCGGTTAAGCATCTGTCTTCGGCTCAGGTCATGATCCCAGAGTTTTGGGATCCAGCGCCGTGCCAGGCTCCTTGCTCAGTGGGGAATCCTCTTCTCCCTCTGTCCCTCCCCATCGCTCGTGCTCTCTCTCTCTGTCCTCCTCCTTCTGTCTTGCTCTCAAATAAATAAAACCTTTAAAAAAATAATGAAAAGATCCATTTGCTGGATTTACCTGTAGAAGACAGACCAATAAACGACATGTTTGGAACATATGTTTAACATTTCACTCAGTACTCAGTATAGAATTATTCAGTCCCCAGAGCAAGAGGGCTAACATGACCCAGTCTTCATTAGATTAAGCGTCATCTAGATCCTGGTGATCTTGGTGAGAACTGATTTCACTGGGCTTGTGAAGGTGGGGTTGGGGCATTACAGGGGGCTGAGGAGTGAGTGGAAAGTGTGGACACAGAGTTTGATGTGTGGGTAGCTTGTTCCAAGAAGTTTGGTTGTGAAAGGGAAGATGGAGATAGAACAGACAAGGTGGAACAGAGATTTTTATGTTTATATTTTAAAAATTAGTATTGAGTTAAAAGATCGGAAGAGAAGGGTCACCTTTTGTATATAGGTATGAATGTACACATTACTAGATGAAGTTTAAAAAAAATTTTTTTTAAAGATTTTATTTACTCTTGAGAGACAGAGAGACAGAGACACAGGCAGAGGGAGACACAGGCAGAGACACAAGAGGCGGGATCCCTGGGTGGCGCCTCGGTTTGGCGCCTGCCTTTGGCCCAGGGCGCGATCCTGGAGACCCGGGATCGAATCCCACATCGGGCTCTCGGTGCATGGAGCCTGCTTCTCCCTCTGCCTATGTCTCTGCCTCTCTCTCTCTGTGACTATCATAAATAAATAAAAATTAAAAAAAAAAAAAAAGAGACACAAAAGGCTAGACCTTCCCCTGGGCTGTCCCCCCCCCCCCCCCCCCATGGAGTGATTGGTACTGACTGGCAGTTTTCTGGGCCCTGGGTTCCTTGGTGGCCAAGGACCCAACTTCTAGTACAAATGAATAAAAGTTTTTGTATAGTCACATAAAAAAAAAGGGGGTGGCGGGGAGGCTCCATGCCGAGAGCCCTATGTGGGACTGGATCCCGGGTCTGCAGGGTCACACCCTGCGCTGGAGGCGGTGCTAAACTGCTGAGCCCCCCGGGCAGCCCTGAAGGTTAAAAATTTATCGCCAGCAATAACAGTGAAATACCTAATTAGTAACTGTGCTTACAGCTCTGTAGCGTAGCTGCCGCCTTGTCTGTGCACACTGTAAAGCGCACATACTCTTTATTAGGCATCTCACTGCAGCATCTTCTCAGCCTGTTCTTTTAAAGCAATGCCTGAAGCACACCATTGTTTTCTGTAGCGTAGGTTTATGAGAGCCATATTTTCTATTATTTTCATGTCATTTGCCTTCAAAAGATTATCTATTTTTAAACCATTAATTAGTTTCTAAACAGATGGCACAACAACTAAAAAATATGTTTTAGAGTCAGAGGCTTTGGTATAAAGTTAGAACCCCAAACTTTATGGTTCTTTTATTGCATGCAAAATTTTGTTGTAATAAAAATTCTACCGATGGTAAGGGAGGGAAAGGCTATTAAGGAAAACATTTAAAATTACTACTTCCAGTTTTTTGGGTTTTTTTTTTAATGAAATTTTGGATAGTAGAAGTGGCAGGTCTTAGAAAAAGGGGATATTTTAATGCCCCAAAACAAAGCACTTGAGCACAGAGCTAGACACCTCAGAGCTAATTTTGGAACTCAACAGTGAAAGCAAAATTTTTCAAAAGGCTATCAGAAAAAAAAAATACGGATTTAAGTTTGCATCCTTTTATTTAAACTCAATGTGTACAAAACTAAACTCAAAAATTCTCTACCAAAAAAAAAAAAAACAAAAAAAAAACAAAAATTCTCTACCAAACAATGCCATAATGGTGGAGCAGTGTCTTCCTGTCAGCCACGCTGTGCAAAGTCCTACTTGATGCCCTTCTTGCCCTCCTCCTACATCTTCTAAATTACTAAACTGGGAATATTAACTTTCAAAGTTTCACTTTAATGTCTCCTTTTCTAGCTTCTCTGTAACTGTCCTCACTCTGATCCTTTAGTACCCACCTTCCAGCTGGTCTCATGCCTTCAGTACCTCTGTCACCCGTACTAATTTATATTCTACTCCTGGATGTTAATCTCCTTTTAAAATGGATGTAATCATACGTTAAAATATTCCCAGTTTGGAGACCCCGGGCTCCCTGTGGCCTGCAGGATAAAATAAAAACTCAGTGTCCTCAGGTCCTTTATGCTTTGACCCTGGTATACCTTCCCAGGCATATTTTTCTCTACTCTTTGTATGTCCTCTGGGTTGGATGAAGCTGACAGCTCTTTTTTCTCTAAGATAGCGCTTGCTTTTTTTTGTTTTTTCTCTCTCTCTCTCAACCCTCTATCATTCTGACCATTTCTGTCTTTTAGGTTGTTTCACCTCTTTCAATAGCCTTCTTTTTCCATGTGATTTCTTTCCCTTTGAGTCCCTATTACATTATGCTTATTTCTCCCTAATCATGTTCTGTGTTACAATTATTTGTGTACCAGCTTTGCGCAGTGGCAGTATCGTAGCCAATGAGGTTTATCCGAGGCGCGATTATTGCTAATTGAAAACAATTATTTGTGTACCTATCTTCTCTTTTCTTGGACTAGTCACATCTTATGTGTTCTAACATGTAGGAAAGTGCATGACAGATGTTTAATAATTCTTGATGGAGCCTATGATGTAATGATTTTAATAAATATATACGTGGTCACTCAGATGACCAAAATAAGTTTCTCAGACATACTTGGTCTTCATCCAGTGTTCTGGAAATCCTTCAGAGACGAAAAGATGAAGTAAGTGTCTTGTTATTAATGAAGGTAGCTTTTGGGCGCCACCCTCCAAGGTGAGCCTGGTTGCTGGGAGGATCAACCATGTGATGATTGGGAGGACAGAGCTGGAAGGTGCATCAGCCAATGGCTAATGGCAGTCTATCGTGACACATAAAAACCCAAAAGGACCGGGTTTGGAAAGCTTCCATGTTGATGAACACATGGCATGCCTGGAGAGAGCATGGAAGCCCTGCGCCTTTTCCCGGGCCTTGCCCCACGTATCTTCATCTGGCTGTTGATTCATATCCTTTATCCTATCTTACAACAAGCTGGTAAATACAGTGTTTACCTGACTTCTGTGAGCTGCTCTAACAAATTAATCCAACGTAATAGGAGGCTAGGGATTCCACAATCCATAGCTGTTGGTTGGAAGCATGGGTAACAGCCTGAGGCTTGTGACTAGTGTCTGGAGAAGGGGGTGGGGAGCAGTCTTAGACGACTCTGAGCCTCAGCATAGGCTCTGATGTTCTCTCTGGGTATTTAGTGTCAGAATTTACTTGAATTGTAGGACACTGAGCTGATATCTGGTGCATTGATTGGATGTGGGGGGAAGCCTCCCACCTCCACACGTCGGAGTTGGGTCCAGGAACTCAAAAGAGCCCTAGTGTCAACTTCTAGCTGGATATGGGCGAAGGGACCAAGAAGAAAGATTCCAGTGCCGTGGACCTGTTTCATTATTGGGTTTAAGAAAACATGTCAGCGAAGTTGCCCTTCCTTCCTCTTTAGATCTAGGCACCAAACAAACTTGCTGGATTGCCAAGGTGTGATCTATATGTGGATTCCGACAGATGGGATTTGGGCTGCCACAGACACCCTTATCCAGTGTGGCTTGAGCTATTCAAGTGTTCGAATCCTTACAGTCTTCAAAGGAGATAGGAATTAGTGATAACATAGCCCGTCTCTTGGAGGACTGGAGTAGGTTTGGCCTGAACAGCTGCTTCTGAATGCTGGTTAGCAGAAAACGCAGGGATATTCATATTTTTCAGTAATGTGTGGGTCCAGGGGGATCAGGATGTTAATTGCAGCAGCTGCGTCAATTTTACTTTAGAGCAAAGGTGTCGGAACACGGTCCCATCACCAGAAAGAAATAGCTTCTTAAAGGCACTGGATGCCTGGACTTAGAAAAGTTAAAAATAAAAACAAAAACATGTTTGCTTTTCAAATGGTGGTAAAAATATGTTATGCTTCACACCAGGACTTACTCAGTGTGCTTATTTATCAGGATGTTTTCCTGCGTGACCCAAATGATAAACATCTCTGCCAAGTTTTTATAAATTCCTAGGGATTCTTCACCTGCCTCTTCCATCTCAAGCTATTTACTGATATGAGGAGACTTGTTTCCCAGCATTTTGTTTTTCACATTCATCTTAATCCAGTTTTGAAGAGAATTCGTTTTTGGCTGTTGCTCAATTCCAAGAGAGCAAATTAAGTAAGGTGGGTGACCGAGTAGCTGGTTGGCAGCTGGGTTTTAGAACCACTTTGGTCTTAATCTGTTTACTTCAATTACATGTTACTCTAATTTCCTTTCTACATTCAAACAGCAAAAATAAGACTTTTCTAAATATTGTAAGGGGAAAGTTATAAAAATATAAAATAGGGTTGAATTTGTGGATATGGAATCACACAACTGAAAACAGATGTTGCCTTTTTATTATTACACAAAGATGCAAAAATAGCATCGCCATGGTACACTTACTAGTTTTTACCGATACTGAAGTAACTTTCTCTGAAAAGTAACAAATATAATGAAAGCTTGATATGACAGGTCATTCCTAAGATGCCTCGACTAGCACGAGGTCCTCTGTAGACCTGAAAGCACGGGTTACCAACAGTACTGACAAAGTCTGTGCCTTGGTTTATCAGCCAAGCTAACAATTGATTTCTAACTTCCATCGTGACCCATCCTGTAACAGCCGTATTGAATTTTTAAAATGTTTTTTAAAGATTTATTTATTTATTTATTCATGATAGACATAGAGAGAGAGAGGCAGAGACACAGGCAGAGGGAGAAGCAGGCTCCATGCACCGGGAGCCCGACGTGGGGCTCGATCCCGGGACTCCAGGATCGCGCCCTGGGCCAAAGGCAGGCGCCAAACCGCTGCGCCACCCAGGGATCCCCATTTTTTTGTTTAAAAATAAGTTGTAGGGCACCTGGGTCAAGCATCTGCCTTCGGCTCAGGTCATGGTCTCAGGATCCTAGGATCAAGTCCCACATCGGGCTCCCTGCTCCGCAGGGTGTCTGCTTCCCTCTCTCCTCCTGCCCCTCCACCCCTGCATGTGCTCTCTCTCTCTCTGCATTTCAAATAAAGTTTTAAAAATTCAAAAATCGGGGGATCCCTGGGTGGCGCAGCGGTTTAGCACCTGCCTTTGGCCCAGGGCGCAATCCTGGAGACCCGGGATCGAATCCCACGTCGGGCTCCCTGCATGGAGCCTGCTTCTCCCTCTGCCTGTGTCTCTGCCTCTCTCTCTCTCTCTGTGACTATCATGAATAAATAAATAAAATCTTTAAAAAAAAATTCAAAAATCGTAGATTCTTAGAGAACTGTGCACCGCCGAACTCAGGCTGTTGCACAGCATGGCAAGTTAGTAGTGATGGCTAATGTATCCTGAGCACGTTACTGTGCTCTAGAAATTATTCTAAGGGTCACACACACAATGTCTCATTTAACCTTCAAGGCACCTCTAACACGGTAGGTGCTGTTATTACTCCTGTTTCACAGGCGGGGATCCCCTGTCCGAGGCTACACGTAGCGGTGCACGCAAGATTCTGACTCGGGCTGTGCGGAGCCCGTGCTCTCAGCAGGCGCGCTCCTCCTTTGCTGTTTGTGTTCTTCTCACGTGCGTGATACCCCGGACCTTAGCCACGACGCCGGGCCGGACTTCTCAGTATTTATTAAATGAATGAGTTTAGTTTCTCCCAAGAGGCTGTGACGTAAATAAGGTAGAAATTATATCCTCTTTAGAGTCGAGATGGTCTCAGAAAGATGACCTAAGTACCTCAAATATAGTGGCTAAGAAGCGCTTGGGCTGGAGCAAGGCCGCCTTAGGCCTGGGCATTTTCCACTGCACCGCCCTGGTCTCCTGACGTCGTCTGTTTTCTCCTCTTTGCCTTCAGAGCGGTTACAAAACATTTCTGAAATGATCACCTGCAGCACTCACTGCAGCAGCCAACCACAGGCAAGTTGACTACACTTCGAGAATTCGTACGTCAGTTGTGCTGACTCTTGCTGTTTCTGGACATGGTTGGTCCGTGGCTATAACTGAGCCGTTTATAAACCTGCGTTTCTTTCCCTCGTCTCTCCCGTTCCACGTATGGTCACAGTATTTAGCTAAACCCAAAGTCTGATTAATTTGAATTATGTATTAACTCCGTGTGGATTTAAATCCTGGCTCCTCTATTTATTTATATGTCATTTCATCTTTCTGGGCCTCAGTTTCCTCATTCGGCAAATAGCGGGAGTAATAGAGGCCGTTCTAATGATTAAATGGATAAAGCACCTGACACATGGTGGTAGTTCAATAAGCAGTGATCCCGAGCTGTATTGCGTGTTCCGCGCACTTGGCGATGTAGGATGCCACCGTGAACAGGCCAGATTCGAGCCCCCTTCCCTTGGGACCCTCGGTCTAAAAGGGAGTGTTTCTGTCAAATACTTTAAGTCGAGCAGAGAGTATCAGCCTTGGAAATACCCTTGACTTCTCTCACATCCCACACCCAATCCGTCAGCAAATTGTGTCACCTCTACCTGCACAAAACATCCAGAGTTTGACCCCATCTCTCCACTCCCGGTGGTAGTTCGGCCCGGGCCTCCATCAATCTCACCTGTAGTATTCCAATGGCTTCCTACCTGGTCTCCCTGCATCCACCTGTAAATATGCTGTCAAAGGACTTTGCAGATGCGATTGAGGACCTTGAGATGCGGAGACTATTCTGGATCATTCAGGTGGGCCCAATCTAAGTCACATGAACCCTTAAAAGTAGCTGTGGTCAGAGGCGGATGCGGCCACAGAAAAATGGCCACAGAAATGGACATTGCTGGCTTTGAGGATGGAGGGTCTCTGGGAGCTGGAAGATGCAAGGAAACATCCCCCCGGAGCCCCCGGAAGACCCGCAGCCCTGCCCCGCCGACACCCGGAGTTTAACCCAGGGAGGCCTGTGTCTAACTCCTGACCTTCAGAACTATAGACAATCGGGCCACTAAACTTGTGGCCACCGGTTCCAGCGGGAACACACAGCTGACACACTACCCTTCCGCTCGGAGCCGTCCAGTGACTCACTGCAGACGACAGTGAC
Source organism: Canis lupus dingo (assembly GCF_003254725.2). Taxonomy (NCBI): domain Eukaryota; kingdom Metazoa; phylum Chordata; class Mammalia; order Carnivora; family Canidae; genus Canis; species Canis lupus. The sequence goes on from NC_064275.1 coordinate 30,798,772, forward strand.
CAGCAGGGCCCCGGGCCGCCTGGCCCCTTCCTTCTAATCTCGCTCCCTTCCAGCCACACTGGCCGCCTTACTCTTCTTGGACGCTCCAGCCGTCGCTCCACGGCGGGCACGTAACCGGCGGTTCTCTGTGGCCGCGTCCTCCCCCGGAGAGCCCCGTGGTGTCTCTGGCCCCTCCGATCTGTGCGCAGAGGTCCCTCCTCGGCCAGCCCTTCCCTGCCGCCTCCCTTGCCCTGCGCGTGCCCTGTCCGCTCGACTCTGCTCTATTTGTCTCCTTCACACTATCACCACCTGGCATCCTATTTAGTCATGTATTATCTCCCCCCTCACCTACCCCCTCCCCGTACCCCCCGCTCCCTTTTGGGAAATATGAGCTCCGGAGGCCAGGGACTCGGTCACATCTGCTCCTGTGTCTCCTTGCACGGAGTCAGTGCTCAGTAGGTCTCATCTGGGAGGGAGGGAGGCGGAGTCCTGCGGGAGCTCGGGGCCTAGGGCCCTAGGGAATGAAGGACACCTGAAGGGAGGCTCGGGTGCAGGAGGGGACTCAGGCCTGGGGAGCAGCACGTGGGAGGTCGCATGGTGGGTCTGGAGGTGGGCGCCCGCAGGGTGGCTCGCTGAGGCTCGGAAAGTATTCTCAGTAGCGGGGCGCGTGTGCCCTGCCAAGGGGAGCAGGGCCTAGCGGCCCACAGGGCGGACGCTGGGAGCGGACGCTGCTCGGGTTCAAATCCTAGCTCGCCTCGGCCTGCCTGTGGGTCTTCGAGTGGGTCCCTGGTCATGGTGAGATGGGCCAACACGCTGGCCCAGAGCCGTCGTGGGGACAAGTGAGTGAAGCGTGTGAAATGTGTAGAAGAGCGAGGCCGGGCTGCGGGAAGCAGGAGCGGCGGCCGCTCTCCTTATCGCTGGGGAGTCGCATGCACAGGCCGGGCAGATGGGCCCTAACGCGGGGACAGCGTGGCGGGGCCCTGCGGCAGCCGAGGCAGTGGGGCGCCCGGGCTCAGCGGTTAGCGCCGCCTCCGGCCCAGGGCGTGACCCCGGGCCCGGGATCGAGTCCCCATCGGGCTCCCTGCGTGGAGCCTGCTGCTCCCTCGGCCTGGGCCTCTGCCTCTCTGTGTGTCTCATGAATAATAAATAAATCTTAGGGAAAAAAAAGAAATGGAGTGATGAGCCGGGAAAATAATTGTTTTCTGAAAAGGGCTTTACGCAAAGTATGAGACCTCTTGAACTAAGCGGTGATTACTCTTATTTTCAGCGAAGTTTACCCCGTAATTAAGAATGGGTGAGGTGGCTCAGCGGGGCACAGGGCTTCTTGCTTGCGTGGGAGCTACTTTCCCAGTGCGGGAGGGACTGACTCGGGGGTCAGAGACCAGTGCGGCGGGTCCACGCCCGGCGCCCGCCAGGCCCGTGGCCCCAGGGCAGGGCGTGTCCACCCAGAGGCAGCCGCTCGGCCTTGGTCCCCAGGCGTCGGTCTCTAAGCGTCGGTCCCTAAGCGTAGTTGGCCCCCAAGCATCGGTCCCTATTGTCGGTCCCTAAGGTCGGTCCCCAGGCGTCGGTTCCTAAGCGTCGGTCCCTAAGGTCGGTCCCTAAGGTCGGTCCCCAGGCGTCGGTTCCTAAGTGTCGGTCCCTAAGCGTCGGTCCCTAAGGTTGGTCCCTAAGGTCGGTCCCTAAGGTCGGTCCCCAGGCGTCGGTCCCTAAGTGTTGGTCCCCAGGCATTGGTCCCTAAGGTCGGTCCCCAAGCGTGGGTCCCCAGGCGTCGGTCCCCAAGCATCGGTCCCTAAGCGTAGTTGGCCCCCAAGCATCGGTCCCCAGGCGTCGGTCCCTAAGGTCGGTCCCCAGGCGTCGGTCCCTAAGGTCGGTCTCTAACCGAGCTGTGCCGCCCCGGCCTTTCCGGTCCTGCAGCTGCTCGCGGCGGAGGGTCGTCGCGGTGGGGGGGGCGGGGTGCGGGCTCTCGGGCGCGTGGCCCCGGGTCTGGCGGCGGTCAGGGGAGCCCCGGGCACAGCCCAGCCAGGGAGGGCCGCCAGGTGCGCCGCCAGGGAGGGCCGCCAGGTGCGCCGCCAGGTAGGGCCCAGCGCGGGCCAGAGCCTCGGGGAAGGAGGCGGTGCAGCCGGCTGCGGGCCGCGCGGGCCAGGTCGCGGCCAGGTCAGGGCCCTGCTCTGGCATCTGCCGGTGGCCTGCGGCGTCGAGGCGGGCAGCGGCGGCGGCGGCGGCGGCGGAGCCGGGCTCTGCCCCTAGTCGGGACACGCTGGGTCCAGGCGCCGAAGCCCAGGCTGGGGGCCCCGGGCTCTGAGCCGCCCGCTCCTCGCGCCTCTATTCTTTACGAAATTGCAACATCCTCCCTTATCTTCTCAGAGAGCACAATTCTGGTGTTTTGAATGTGCAGTTTGGGATTTTTTTTTTTTTAAACATTTTATTTACTTATTCCTGAGAGACACACCCAGAGAGGCCGAGACCCAGGCCGAGGGAGAAGCAGGCTCCACGCAGGGACCCGCTGGGGACTCGATCCTGGGACCCGGGGTCACCCCTGGGCTGAAGGCGGATGCTCAACCGCCAGGCCACCTGGGCGGCCCCAGTTCGGGATTCATAGCACTTTGGCAAGCATTTGTTTTGGTGCAAAAGGCTATTAGTAACGGCGACATGACAACATTTTAAAAAATGAGTACCTCAACTATAATCCTATAAAAATAAAATATAAAAATGAATACTTCCCTCTGGTGAAACTAAACCTCTATTTAAAAGATGTTTTTGAAGTCATAATTATAATGTAGATCTGTACCGTGCTGTAGGATTATATGTTCAAAGGACTGATAGGTAAAATTTGTCCTCTCCGTTCCCAAACCCTACCTTTTTCTTTTTCTTTTTTTTTTTTTAAAACAAGAAGTCACTTTGTCATTAGGAGAGATCCAAGAAGGGCGCCTGGGTGGCCCACTTAGTTAAGCTACTGGGCTCAGGTCACGATCCCAGGGTCCTAGGATTGAGCCCCACATCGGGCTCCGTGCCCCATGGGGAGTCTGCTTCTCCCTCTGCCCCCTCACTCCCCTTGCTCCTGCGCGCTCTCTCTCTCTCTCCCTCAAATAAAAAAAAATATTTAAAAAAGAAAAAGAGATGCAGGAATGAAGTACCCATAAACCATGCTGGGCAGATCGTTCAGTATAGGTAGCTTCTTAGCTTTTAAGGGACATACTCAACTCTCTTTGTACTATTGATAAGAATTGAAGAAATGTTTTAAATTTCAACCACAGAAGCCAATAGCTTGGTTTATCCATCAATATCAGGTTTATCACATGAAAGAAGACATTTTTTTTCTATTGCCTAATACATCCCCTAGCACCTCCACCTACAATCTGGAGGCTATTAAAGGGAAAGGAAAGATATTCAGAAAAAAAGCAGTTCAGGGGTTCGTGCTGAGGGTTGTCGATGGTTTGGCATTTAAGGAGAGAAACAGTGAAGTTGGTTCAAGTCAAGGCTTGAGTGACCCCCACTTCAATGGCAGCAGGAGAGAGACCTGTTCTTTGTTGCATACCCCTTTGTACCATATGCAAATATTTAAACGTATTTAAGTCATAAATAATAATAGCAACAAGACTAGAGTCCCCAAATATTTCAATTTAAACTTCATTTTCATGTTTGGGAATGCCAAATTTTCTTAATAAAAGCAAAGATAGGGATCCCTGGGTGGCGCAGCGGTTTGGCGCCTGCCTTTGGCCCAGGGCGCGATCCTGGAGACCCGGGATCGAATCCCACATCGGGCTCCCGGTGCATGGAGCCTGCTTCTCCCTCTGCCTGTGTCTCTGCCTCTCTCTCTCTCTCTCTCTCTCTGTGACTATCATAAATAAAATAAAAATTAAAAAAAATAAAATAAAATAAAAGCAAAGATAATAGGGTATATGTTTTGGTGCCCACCAAAAGGAAGTGCTGGAATGTTCTGTGAGACCATACCACATCCTCATGTATAAGCACTTTTCAAGCTGTGGATTCAGCATCTGAGACAGACTTCAGTGGAAGAGCTGCTTAGCTGGCTAACAGGAATAGAAATTAGGCTTGTAGCAATTCCTCCTGGAACTTGAGAAAATATCTTTCTTAACAGGCTACTTTGAATTCTTTCTTTCACTAATTAGAACAATTAGCCTTGTCCAAAACAAAACCTAGGTTTTTGGCATTACTTTTTACTCTCTTCCCTGTAAGGTGTTAATTGTTTTAAACTTTCATTTTAATTGCCTTATTATTTAATATTTTCAATTCAAGAAATATGCAGGATATAAATAATTAAAACAAATAGATAAAATTTGAAACTCTTCAGGATCTACTATTCTTGGAATAATTAATCTGAAAAAAAGTTTTTCTGATTGTAATAGTAATATAAGGAGCGCCTGGCTGGCTCAGTTGGAAGAGCATGTGACTCTTGATCTTGGGGTTATGAGTTTGAGCCCAACAATGCATGTAGAGATTACTCAAAAATAAAATATTTAGGAGGCCCCTGGATGGCCCAGTTGGTTGAGCTTCTGACTCTTGGTTTTGGCTCAGGTCTTGATCTCAGGGCTTGAGACTGGGCCCCAGGACAGCTCAGTGCTCAGTGCTCAGTGCTCAGTGCTCAGTGGTCTGCTTAGGGTTTCTCTCGCCGTCTCCTTCTGCCCTCCCCCCAACCTAAAAAAAATAAACAAATCTTTAAAAAAGTAATAAAACCTTAAAATATATATAACTGTCTACAACAAAAGAAGAGATAAAGGAGTGAAACAAAACATATAATCAATCATTCCTAGCACTGGATTTTTTTCCTTTTTTTTTCCCCAAGAGTAACTTACGTAGTAAGTTACATAGTATTCTACTGTATGAATATATTGTGATTTATTCAACCAATGTATTAGTAAAAAACTTAGGATATATCCTTTTTTCCTCTGGGAACAACACTGCAGCTAACCTGCATATGTATATAAGTCCTGTGTTTTTCGAATTGATACACCTATTTAGCCTTTTGATACCTATGGGCCTAAATGTCCAGAAAAGTTCTATGCTCCTACTATCAGCTTATGAGAACCTCTGTCTGCACAGTGTCACCAATTCTTACTAAAAATTTCCCCTTATACATGTTTCCTGTTTCCTTTTTGAAACTAGTTTATCTTCTCGTGAGCCAGAGCTCTCAGAACTTGTAGCATCGCCAGCCATGCTTCTTTGGAAGAATAGGCATTTCCTCCTGTGTTGTGTGTGCCAGAAGGCAGGCCGTGGGCTGGGATTTGCCTGCTTCATGTAAAGCAAGCCCCATCTCATAACTGCACATAAGTGCTAGTCATGTATTTAATATTATTATATTATTATTATTATTATTATTATTATTATTATTTTTAATTTATGATAGTCACACACAGAGAGAGAGAGAGAGAGAGGCAGAGACATAGGCAGAGGGAGAAGCAGGCTCCATGCACCAGGAGCCCGACGTGGGATTCGATCCCGGGTCTCCAGGATCACGCCCTGGGCCAAAGGCAGGCGCCAAACCACTGCGCCACCCAGGGATCCCAATGTATTTAATATTAAATAGTAATTGAGCTCCAACTATCTGCCAGGCCTGTGCCACTTGATAGGAGAATAGTGGTGAGCAAAACAGCCGGCTTTTTTTTTTTGCTTCTCAGGAAGTTTATACTCCAACGGACCATTTCCTAAGGCATTCTTTTCTATCTGTACCATCTGAGAGGGGAGGACAAGTGTATCTTTCTAACTTGCATGTGTTCGATTTCTGAATTCAAAATTTTTTTGCCCTTTTGCATTTCTTCCACTTTTTAATATAACCATTCTTGGTCTGGTCTTTTTCTTTCTGATTTGTCAGGATTAATTACATTAATCCTTTGCCACTGTGGCAGATTTCAGTGCCCCTCTTTGTCTTTGCCAACTGGCCCTTGACTTAGTTCAGGTCCTAGATGACCATGGTAAGTGGAGCTGGACTTGGTGCTTTTAGGAGAAACAGGAAACAGGGTTTCTGAGCCCTGGGCACTGAATCCCCACCTGGTCTCATAAGTGCACAGATCACTCACTCACTGGGCCTTCATTTCCTCACCTATAAAATAAAGGAGCTGGACACAACACGGTTTTTAGGTTCCTTCTAGCTCAGATAATGTTATGGATTTTAGAGTACATTTGCAAACTCAACATGTATTGGATGTTAATGCAAGGAACTCTGCTAGACTGTGAATATACACGGATTAAGGGCTAATAAGGGAACATAGATGTGTAAACAAAGTAATCTATCAGGATGGAGTGTTGAGTGCACAGCCCTGAGACAGTGAGCTCTCAGTATATATATATATATTTTAAGGTAGCTATCTTGCACTATTCACAAATATTGAGCCCACGTGGGATTAAAGATTTACACGAGAGGAACAAAATTTTGAAGCTCGTATAAGAGAATGTCTTCATGATTTCAGGGTATGAAAGGTTCCCTCAAATACAGAAAGCACAAATCATAAACAAAAAGATAGATTTGGCTACATTAAAAGTAATTACTTCTCGTTATTAAAAATCACCATATAGAAAGAACAGCATCCACAACTGAGAGAAGATAGTTGTAACACATAATTGACAAAAGATATAACGATGTTCTGCAAGTAAAGAAAAAATAACTCTAATAAAGACTGGGCAAGACAGACACGACTAAACGTTTCACACACGTGGCCAATAGCATGCAAAAAGCTGTTCAACCTCATCAATAAGGAAACCTTGTATATGTAAGTTGTAAACTCAATGAGATGATGTTTATACCATCAGATCGGCAAGAATCAAAACATTTGGCAGCACCACATATCAGAGAGGGTAAGGAGTAACGGGGCCCACGCGGGGTGGAGGTAAGACAGCGGTTTAACACTTGGCCATGAGCTATCTCCAGGGTCTACATGCTCCGTGGCTCAGCAATTCCACTCCTAGGTATGTGCCCTGCAGCTATTCTTGTAAATGTGCGCATATCTGTGTGCACGTGCATCCCTGCTGTCCCTTCCTCTTGTTAGAAGGACACCACTCATGTCAGATTAGGGCCCCAGACTTAGAGACAAGAATGCTTACAGCAGCATTGTTTCTGAAAACAACTGTAAACAACTTAAATTCACAGGGGGAATGGATAAAGTATATTCATACTGCAGTGAAAATGAATGATCTAGAATGATCTAGAATTATAGACATCAATATGGGTAAACTCCATAAACATGATTTTGAGCTAAAAAAAAAAAGTACAGGAGAACATATGTAAAGTTAAAATATCCTACAAAAGTAAACAGTATGTTTTTTTTTTTTTTTTTTTTTTTTTTTTTTTTAGTAAACAGTATGTTATTTGGGGAGACAAATACAAGTGGAACACAAAGTGAGGGAGTAACAAATGCAAAATTCAAGATATTTTCTGAGAGGGAGGTAATGAGACAATCCGGGAGGAACTTAGTGTTGGGAACGTTCTGTCTCATAACCTGGGCAGTGGGTACAAGGCATGTATTATTCTTTATGCTCTGTATTTCCAGATAGCATGAGCTCACGCACACACACATAACACGGGTATGTGGAGTGGGGAGGAGGGGGCAGGTTAGGAAGCAGCATGAGGTAGCACATGCAGGGGCCCAGGGAAACGGCACGGTACACCTGGGGAACTATAAGCAGTTGAGCATAAGGTGTGGGAAGAGGATTGGAGATAAACTCCTTCAACACACACTTGTGTTGCGTCTACTCGGAGCTGCGCGCTGGGCCGCACGGGGGTCACACAGATCACGGGGCCAGTTCCCGCCTGTGAGCCTGTGGGCCGCGGCCTGCGGAGGAGGAACGCTGTGTATTGGGAGCACGGCCGGGGGGCCAAATCCGGAAGGGAGGCTTCCTGGAGCCCTGACCTCTGGAGCGCATTCTGGAGCATGAGTGTGAGCAGCAGTAATCCTGCCGAGGACTGAGGAAGGCTGGTCCCCGGGGGGGAAGGCTGTGTGTTGGTGAGCCAGATGTGAAGGCCTCAATGAACGGTGGCGCTGGGGCTTGGAAGGTGGGTGCAACGTGGGGGAGACGCGCAGGAGAGCTCAGAGCAGGCCACAGCCAAATCAAAACGTTAGGAAGCAACTGCTTAGAAACACCGTGTTTCGGGCCCCCGGGGATGGTACTTGGGCGCAGACTGAGCCTCCCACTGCGTGAAGCATGCAGGAGGGTGGGAAGGGGGTGGAAGGCAGGAGGAGCAGGAGAGGGCTCACTGAATACACAGCCAGCAGTGAGAGGCTGAGCATTAAGTTGTGATCTGGGCCCCTCTAACCTAAATCTATCTTTTACCTCAAACCCGTGGCTTGTTAGATGTAAAAAAATGTTATATTCTAAACACTGAAAACATTATATGTTCCAGTTCAATCTCCTATTCTTAGTGAGCTCCTACTACACTGCCAGTGTCTGTGCCAGATCCTGGAGTAGCGTTTGCTGAGTTTCAGTGAAGGCCGCGTGCGACGCTTGCCCGGCACCCCCTCTGGAAAATACGACTTAGCCCACGAATCCATATTAAAACAAGCACAGCAAACCTCTCCAGGGGATTCTGTTACATATGGAGCCAGGCACTGTCGGGCACTGTCGTGTGTATCTCACATGACCTCGGATCACCCCGACACATGAGCATCATTCTCTGAGCTCGTCATCTCTGGAGAAATCCATGCACGTGCACAAGTAATCATGCGGATGTGAGTAAGGAAAAGCTCACTCTGGAGAGAGATAACATCCATTTATCCCTTTACCAGACACTAAGTGCCAGCCACTGGGCTCGCTTCTAGAGCCACAAAGACGGAAATAAAGGCTCTACCCAGACGTGCCAGGCTGAAGATAATCTGGGCATAAAAATCTCAACTTCTAATACCGAAGTCTCTGCTACTAGTCAGGTACAGCAGGTGAGAGAAGGCCCAGGACACAGGGAGCCGGCACGTCACTGTGAGCACTGTGAGCGGAGCACCCGGGGAGATTCCGGTTGAGCCAAGTTTTAAATAATGGACAGGAGCTCGGGGGCAGCGCCCGGCACAGGCCGCCAGCAGCTCTCGCACGGGCTGAGACAAGCCCTCTGCGGGCGGAGGAAGCCCCCCGAGTTGTTGAAGACAGGACAGGTGGATCCAACGGCCTAGGAGATGGGGTCCTGGGGTGCGGTTGGGAGTGTGAAGTGAACGTATGCGAGTGCCTCAGCGGGAGACATCTGAGGTTGAGCCTGTCTGTGTATGGAATGTGCTGGGTGAGACGAGGTTTAAGGTGGGGACATTTAAGGACCGTTTGAAGTGACTTTTTTTTTTTTAAGATTATTTATTTACTTATTTGAGAGAGAGAGAGAGAGAGAACAGGAGCAGGGACAGAGAGAGAAGCAGAGTCCCCGCTGAGCAGGGAGCGGGATGTGAGCCCAATCCCAGGATCCTGGGATCATGACCTGAACCCAGGGCAGATGCTTAACCAACTAACCCACCAGGTGCCCCTGAAGTGACAGGAGACAGAGATAAACTTTCTTCTCTTTATGGATAGTACCGCGTCCCACCAGTCATTCTCCAGCTTGAAAACCTGTAGGAGCTTATCTTGTTTTACTCCCTCACATTTGGTGGACCATCAGATCCTTTTGATTTTGTTGCCTAAACATCTTTTGATTGCAAAGGTCTTGGTTGAAAACCTCTCAGCTGCTAACAGTGTTTTTGGTCTCAGTCCTCATAGCTCCGCCCCCTGGATACACTCTCTTTTAAAATTCAAACTGAATTGTGTTACTCCAGGCTTAAGTTCTTCCGATGGCTTCCCGTAGCCTTAAGATAGAATTCCTTAGGGTGGCAAAATGCTTTGTGTCTGGTCACCGTTTACTTCTGGAACTGCGACTAAAGGTCCTTGGGAAAACCTTCCTCACTTTCTCTTGGTTCTTACTTTTTCAAGATTCCTGATGTCTGGAAGATACCAGAACTCTAGTTCCTCCTACAGAAGAAATGACCATATGAGTCGCTCCCCGGGCTCTAGAGGGGAAACACTGTTTATTTCACCTGTAGACCTCAGAGCCTGCTTTGTGACTGACCTGCATATCTGCTTAATGGACATTATTAAATGAAGAAAGAATAAGTGAATGTTGAAATCACCTTAGCTGGTGGCAGGAGTTGGGGTGGAGGACCGTGAGTCAGAAGGCAAACATGGGTTTACTAGCTGTGTCTTATGGGACCACATCCCTGATACTCTCTTTTAGGGAAATTGCCTTGTCTACTAGTCAGTCACCTGTCCTGCAGCCTCCGTCCTGATCCCCGTTCCTGTACGGATGATTAAATTGGGTAATCCGACCCTCCTATTTGCTCACTGTGGACCTGTGTGACCTGTCATGAAGGATGAGCTGGGTTAATCTGTTTTCTCCTGGGATCTGGGAATTAGGAAACAGATTAAAGTGATAAGCTCCAGGAGCATAGGTTGAAAGGATACATCAAGAATTGTCAAAAAAAAAAAAAAAAAAAAAAAGAATTGTCAAAAATATATGAATTGCATAGTGGCCCTGAAATTTATTTTTCTGACCTGCGTAATGTTTTCTAGTATTTTGAAAGTGTTGCCAACATTTGAAAATTGGGGAGGATTCACATTAAAATCTAGCTGTTTGGCTTCTCTTATAAAATCTGAAGGCTTGATATGGCAAAAACATACTGGAGCTGAGCAGTACACAGGGCATACGCTTGCCCCTTCACCTTCACCTTGCCTCTCCCCCGCCCCGCATACTGCTTACACCTGGCCAGCTTCATTCACTTACATTATCTGCTTGGCCCCTGTAGCTGTCTGACAACCAACTTGTTGAAGGAACCAGTAGCAATGAGGATTGTATCCAGGCCAGGCTCACAGGGGAACAGAACCCACACAGAGCAGAGTGGATACCTGGTGAGACTTGGGCAGTTGGTGAGAAAAACTGAGGATAGAGCCACTAGGGGAGGGAAACCAGTTCCCACAGGTGTGTGGGTTCTTCGGCTTCCCAGTTCCAGAAGCTACCCACAGCTACCCTCATCAAAACGCCTGGTTCTTGACATAATTTGCAATGCACTGAGCCAGGCTAAGTCAGCGATTGAGTGGGAAACTGGTAGAGAATAGCAATGAGGACAGTAAGACAGTAGTGTAGCGAGATGACATTAGCCACCCCCAAAATAAGTTCTTGTATGAAGGTGGAACGTCAATTATAAGTTCTCAAGAGTTAGATTCTTGCTAAGTATCCTGGCCAAGGTGGATCAGGGAAGGGGTAGTAAACAACTTCTACTGAAGAGCATACAGTTAAAAGTATCCTCACATGGGATGCCTGTGAGCATCTGCCTTCGGCCCAGGGCATGACCCCAGGTCCCGGGATTGAGTCCCACATTGGGCTCCCTGCGTGGAGCCTGCTTCTCCCTCTGCCTCTCTCTCTGTGTTTCTCATGAATAAATAAAATATCTAAAAAAAGGTATCCTCACAGAGGGGCCCCTGGGTGGCTCAGTTGGTTGAGCAGTGGACTCTTAATTTCGGCTCAGGTCATAATCTCAGAGTTGTGAGATGGAGCCCCACGATGGGCTCAGTGCTCAGCTCAGAGTCTACTTGGGATTCTCTCTCCCTCTTGCTTGTGTGCACAACCCCCCTGCCTCCCCCTGCCCCTGCCACTCACACTCTAAATAAATAAAATCTTAAAAAAAAAAAAAGTATGCTCAGAGACAATCCAAAGTGTCCTGGGAAGGATGGACTATGGGCATACAGGGTTCCAGAGGTTTTGGAGGAAGGTATTGGGAGGTCTGGGGAGAAGACACTTGTGAGATTTAAGGTTTGATCATTTATATCCCTTACTAATTCTCACTGCCTGTTGAAAAGAGATGTCTGTATTTCAGCAAACTGAGAAGGCTTCCTGAAAGAGGTGGCATTTGAGCCGCACCTCTGAAATGAAACACATGAAAAGGAAATGTTTCATACGTAAACAGAGCCACACCCATAAAGGCCAAATTCTAAAGGAGAAGCAGGCAGTTTGCAGTTAGAGTCTTTATTTGACACAGCAGCAAGGATAACAGCAGGCAGGGAGACAGGGAGAAGCAGACTCCCCGCTGAGCTGGGAGCCCAACGACGCAGAGCTCAATCCAGGGATCACGACCTCAGCCGAAAGCAGACGCTTAGCTGACTGAGCCACCCAGGCACCCCTACTTCTAATATTTCTTAATTTAGAACATATCCTACAATTGACAACCCCCGTGTGCTTGCTTTACCACAGGGCAGAAAAAAATTTTTTGACAGTGTTATCACTGACTGGATGTACATACATTTAGCTGTCCACGTTAAGAAAATGTTCATTATTGACAATTAGCTTATTTGAGTTACTTTCATTGAAAGTGGCATACAGCTGAATTTTAATTTGAATCTCAAAGTGTCATATTAGGCCTTTTCTAAAAGGTTACATTGTGTTGAAGCATTGAAACAATATTATCTTACACACAGATTAGTTGTCATGCATTTGGAATACAATTAAATGTAGAAATGGCCAACTCTCTTTCTAAATTTGACACAGAAGGTATAAGTCCGGCAGAGGTTGGCTTGACCAACTGAAATGTCTGAGGACACTGAAAGCTTAACTGTCAATAGTTTCCAGTTATCAAAAGAAGCTGTGCAGATTCCAGGCATATGCAATTTATTTTTTTTTAAAGATTTTATTTACTCATGATAGACACAGGCAGAGGGAGAAGCAGGCTCCAGGGAAGGAGCCTGACCTGGGACTTGATCCCCAGTCTCCAGGATCACAACCTGAGCTGAAAGCGGTGCTAAGCCACCCAGGCTGCCCAGAGGCATATGTAATTTAAAAAAGAAACCAAATTACCATATGATTTCACTTATACATTTAAGCATGTAAGTATGTTTCTTTTTTTAAAATTTTTAAAAAAAATTTTTATTTATTTATGATAGATAGAGAGAGAGAGAGAGAGAGAGAGGCAGAGACACAGGCAGAGGGAGAAGCAGGCTCCATGCACCGGGAGCCCGACGTGGGATTCGATCCCGGGTCTCCAGGATCGTGCCCCAGGCCAAAGGCAGGCGTCAAACCGCTGCGCCACCCAGGGATCCCTGTAAGTATGTTTCTTAAACTCCTTAAGAATTCCTTAAGGAATTTAAGAATCAAAACAAATAAGCAAAGAGAAAAAATAAGAGAGAGAGATCAAGAGACAGCCTCTGAATTATAGGGAACGAATTGATCGTGGGGTGGGGGGGATAGGTTAGTGATGGGGACTAAGGGGTGCACTTGCCCTGAGGAGCACAGGGTGATATATGCAAGTGTCGATAACTATACTGTACATCCGAAACCAATATAACAGCTGTGTGTTAAGTAGAATTATTATTATTTTTTTTAGAATTTTTCTTATTTATTCATGAGAGACAGAGAGAGAGAGAGAGAGAGAGGCAGAGACACAGGCAGAGGGAGAAGCAGGCTCCATGCAGGGAGCCCGATGTGGGACTCGATCCTGGGTCTCCAGGATCAGGCCCTGGACTGAAGGCGGTGCTAAACCGCTGAGCCACCTGGGCTGCCCTGTTAAGTAGAATTAAAACAAAAGGTTAAGAAAATAAAAAAAGGGGATCCCTGGGTGGCGCAGCGGTTTGGCGCCTGCCTTTGGCCCAGGGCGCGATTCTGGAGACCCGGGATCGAATCCCACATCGGGCTCCCGGTGCATGGAGCCTGTGTCTCTGCCTCTCTCTCTGTAACTATCATAAATAAATAAAACTTAAAAAAAAATAAAAAAAACTAAAATTCTATAAAAAAAAAGAAATAAAAAAGAAACCCAGTTTAAAACCAAGGCAGAAACATATATACTGCTTGTATAGTCTCAGAAACGTCTCAACATGACACTATTCCTTTTCTTTTTTCCTTTCCTTTTTATACTGTTAATTTCTAATGGTGCAAAAGGAGATCAAGATGCAAGCTCTGGTTATGTAAACCATCATCCCATCATGCTACACTTAGCCAGACGGGCGACACGGTTATGTAAGACTTGAGGCAGTGGAAGTGAGGAGGCTTACATTTATTATTTATTCATTTATTTATTTATTTATTTTTTATAAAATTTATTTATTCACGAGAGACACAGAGAGAGAGTGAGAGAGAGGCAGAGACCCAGGCAGAGGGAGCAGCAGGCTCCACGCAGGGCCCCGAGGCGGGGCTCCATCCTGGGTCTCCAGGGTCACGCCCCGGGCTGCAGGCGGCGCTAACCGCTGGGCCACCGGGCGTCCCCGGGAGGCTTACACCTAGACTTTGACCACAGCACTGAAGAGAGCGGTACCGGGATGCTGGCAGCCCCCGCTCCCGGCGTGGCTTCTCCGTGGCCTCGTGTCCTTGGACTTCTTAGTTCGGCTTCGGGGCAACTGCATCCCATCAGCGCTTTCCCTTCACTTTACAGCCACACAGACGTTCCCATCTCTTTGCCTTCAGGCTCTCGCTCGCAGCCACTCTGCTGCCGTTGCGTTTTATGGACATGCTTCAGCTTGCGCTGCATTTAAGTGTAATGCTTGTTTTTTTAAAAAAATATTTTATTTACTTATTTATTCATGAGACACAGAGAGGGGGGGGGGCAGAGACGCAGGCAGAGGGAGACGCAGGGCTCCACGCGGGGATGCGGGACTCGAACCCGAGACCCGGGGTCACGCCCCGGGCTGCAGGCGGAGCTAACCGCTGAGCCACCGGGCTGCGCAGGTATAGTGTGTTCATCGTGGTTTCTTCTTCTGCTTTTTTTTTTTTTTTTTTCTTTTCTTCCTTTTCTCCGGCCACTGGCATCTTAGGCTGGGTCCGACGCCGGCAGCCTGCAGGGCTCCGGGGGCGAGTGTGCAGGGGGGCGGCGCGGGCCACGGGGCAGGGAGCCCGGCCGTCCGACCCGCCGCCTGCGAGCCGGGGAAAGCCCCGGAGGTCTCGGAGCTGCCCCCCCCGCCCCCCCCGCGCGACCCCTCTCCTACCTGCCGGGACCCTCCCGAGCGAGGCCCGCTCGCCCCGCAAACCGGATCCGCGGTCCCCTGCGCGGCAGACGCCGTCGACGAGAGCCACGAGCGCCCCCGGCCCGCCGCCTCCCCGCCGCTCCCGGCGTGCCCCGCGGCCCCACGCGCTGGCAGCTCGGCGGGGCGGGGCCTCCGAGGGAAGCGCCGCGCTCGGCCACGTGACTTCCTTCCGGGGGAGCCTCCGCGGGCCTCCCAGCCACCGGCGCGGCCCGCCCCACCACGCCTGCGCGCCCGGCGAGGGGGCGGGGCGCGCCCACGACCGCGCCGCTCATTGGCTCGCGCTGCCGTCGCTCGGCTGCGTTGCCGCGGCGCCCGCGGGGGCGGGGCCGCCGGAAGCCCCGCCCCCGGCCGCCGGGCCCGTGGCTGGCTGGCGGAGGCTGTCACTCCCGGGCGGCTTCCCTGCGGCCGGCGCTCGGCTGGGGGCGGGAGGAGGAGGGGCCGGCCTGGGGCCCGACCAGCCGCCGCCGCCGCCGCCGCCGCCGCCGCCTGCGCGGGGCTATGAGCAGCGGGCGACGCGCCCTCCGCCGCTCCGCGCAGCGCTAGTCGCCGCCCGGGTGCCCAGCGCCGCGGCCCGCGGCCCCCTCGGCTCCCCCCCCAGCGCGGCCGGCGACGAGGCGGGGGCAGGATGAGGATGGCGGTGGACTTCGAGGAGTGCCTCAAGGACTCGCCCCGCTTCAGGTACCGGCGGCCTGCCAGGCCCCGAGCCCCGGCGCGCTTCCTCCCGCCGCCGCGGCCCTGCCTGCGCTCCGCCCCCGGCCCCGCCGACGAGGCCCGGCGCCCGCACCCCCCGCCCCCCGTCCAGGGCCCGGCCGCCCGGCGGGTCTGCGGGGGGCGGAAGTGGGAGCGCCCTGCCTCCTCCCGGCGGCTCCGTCCCCGGCTGGGCTGGGCTCGGTCCTCGGCCCGGGGCTCGGTCCTCGGCTCCGTCCTCGGCTCCGGGGCTCCATCCTCGGCCCAGGCTGCGTCCTCCGTCCACCGGCTGGGCTCCGTCCTCGGCCCCGGGGCTCCATCCTCGGGCCGGGCTCCGTCGGCCGAGCCGAGCGGCAGCCCTGGGCGTCCCGAGCCCGTGCGCCCCCGCCCCCGCCTCCGCCTCCGGTGCGCGCCCCTCGGGGCTCCAGAGCGGTTTCCAGGGGACCCCTTTGCTGGGTTCTATCTCCCGGCGCGTTCGTACGGCTGCCCTCGGGCCGCTCGGGAGTAAGGGGGGCCTTGGGACGAGCGTTAGCCGGTGAGCCCCCGGGTCCGAGCCTGCCCAGCTGCAGGCCGAGCGGCGCTCAGGGATGCTTGCCTGCATCCTTCTGGGAGCTAGCTGTGCGCATCCTTTTTTTTTTTTTTTTAAAGATTTTATTTATTTGTTAGAGACCCAGAGATAGAGAGAGAGAGAGGCAGAGGGAGAAGCAGGCTCCACGCAGGGAGCCCGACGGGGGACTCGATCCCACGACCCTGGGGTCACGCCCTGGGCTGCAGGCGGCGCTAACCGCTGGGCCACCCGGGCCGCCCCATGTTCTCTTTCTTACCACGGATTTCCCCATTCCCTTTACAGTGAAACGCAAAGAATTGGTAAAACCGAGGAACTCCCACTTCTAAGAACATTTTGTTTTGTTTTGCCTTTTTTTTTTTTTTTTTTCCTTTGGAGGAGGGTGTTAATTTTATTCGCAGCTTAGAGCTGTTGTTTGTAAAAAGCTGCATCTGGTTTGATCGCGGTTGTTGGCATTCGTTTTTTGACAGTTTTATGGTCCACGTGAATTAAAAGGACCCAGAGGGGACACGCATGGATTGCCTAGGACAGCTTCTCAGGTTGGAGTGCAGACTGTGGCAGATGAAGTGATTTTTAAAGTATACCTCAGAAAACCCTGCTTTTCGTGAATTTTTGTTTATATGACTTGGCTTTTTTTTTTTTTTTTTTTTTTTAATGAAGCAGCACAGTATTTTTCCTCTGGAGAATGTGGATTTATACTCAATTTGTTTCACATATTAAGTTTTATTAAAAAAAAAAAACAAGTTGAGAGAAGGGATATGGAAATACTTGTGGCCACTGATGTTCAGAAACTTGTGATGTCTTTGTTTTTGAAATAAAGGAACCATTGAATATAAAATAAGAGGGAAAGATACTGATTAGATCGTATGGAATATTATGGTGAACTTTGTTAAACTTGAGTATATTCTATTTTAATTCAGTATTAGAGATTTTTCAAGCGTTGCTTCTGGTATTCCAGTTATTGTTGGCTGCACATTGGGAAGAGAAGTCAAGCTTGAAGGAACTCCAGTATCTGGTATACGTTTTTTTAAAGCTGCATTAGATTTGCGATAGAAGGGGGGCCTCCCTGGTGACTAGATCAGTTAAGCATCTTCCTTTGGCTTGGTCTTGATCTCAGGGTCCTGGGATCCCCTCCTGAGTCTGACTCTGCTCAGCAGGGAGCCTGCTTCTCCCTCTCTCTTTCCCTCTCTCCGCCTTCTGCTCTGCCTGCTTGTGCTCTTTCTCTTATTCTCTGTCAAATAAATAAAATCTTAAAAAAAAAATGATTTGCAATGGAAGTATGCCAAGAAATAAAAGTCTCATCGCTCACATTCCTAATTTTTCCAGTCTCTATGTAAGTTTGTATAGCATTTGAAAATAATGTTTTAGAATTCTTTTATCCATATGCTTCATGTATAAGAGAAACTTGACTTTTAAGAGTATCTGCATGTTGTGAGTGATATGTTGAAACTTTCGTATTAGAACAGAAGATTTGTGAGGGGTGAGCTTGTTAGTGGTTTTGGTTTTGTTTTTGCTTTTTAAAAAAATCTTAGATTTTATTTAAGAGAGAGTGTGGGAGAGCATGAGCAGGGGCATAGACCGGGTGGGGGGAGCAGCTGCAGAGGGAAAAGAGACTCCCTGCTGAGCAGAGAGGCTGCCTCTGGTCTCCATCCCAGCACCGCGAGGTCACGATGTGAGCTGAAGGCAGACACTTAACTGACTGAGCCACCCTGGTGCCCTGTTTATGCTTTTTTTTTTTTTTTTTTTTAAGGATTTTACTTATTTATTCATGAGAATACACAGAGAGGAGAGAGAGGCAGAGTGTGGCAGAAGCAGGCTCCATGCAGGGAGCCCGATGTGGGACTCGATCCCGGGTCCCCAGGATCACACCCTGGGCTGCTAAACCGCTGAGCCACCAGGGCTACCCCCTGTTTATGCTTTTTGATTGCAAGGCAGCTGCACCATTTATTCCTTGTGGGGTTTCTGATCTGTTGTGCTGCTTTTAAACTAATTCTTACTTTTATGTTCCTTCATACACAAATCTTATGGCATTTAAGTCTGGCATGGGGACATGCCTTAGGTGTTGTAGAATTGATGCAGAAGGCAGATCTTGCTGAAGAAAAATTTCACCAGTGTTCAAGTTTTAATCATTAATTGTCCTGCTAGGTTGTAAAGGAAAATTGGAGGGGAGATTGATGAAATAGGGGGAGAAGGATGTTGCTATTGCAGCATTGTCTGTAGTAATTTGAATAAAGCCAATGGTTACGTTTACATTCCTATGAACATTTTTTTGTTTGTTTTGTTTTTAGATTGGAAGGCACGTTTCATTGTGTAATTTTGTGCATCCAGATTTAGTTTTTTAAAAACCAGTCTAAAGGTCAACATCTTGTTCATCTAAAAATCTATCAGAAAGTACATGTGCCTAAGTATACTTTTTTTAAGTGGGAATTTTCCATTTTGATCAACATTTGTTTGAACAAGTTTGAATTTGTTTGGACCCTAAATTGTATATGCAGTTGGTCTTTAAAATTTTATAAAATTTTAATAAAATTGTGCTTTTATTTAAACATGTGGTTCACACAGGAAGTGAATATTTTATTTTTAAAGGTTTTATTTATTTATTCATGAGAGATGCAGAGAGAGAGGCAGAGACACAGGCAGAGGGAGAAGCAGGCTCCCTGCGGGGAACCTGATGTGGGACTCGATCCCCGGTCTCTAGGATCACTAAACCGCTGAGCCACCCAGGGATCCCCGAATATTTTGTTTGAAACAAAAAGCTGAATTAATTTGTGCTTTCTGAATTGTAAAACATTTTTGCTCTAACTAGTGTTCAAATATAAAAATACTGGCATTTATAAGTCTTCAAAACTTTAGTTTTTACCTGACGCACATTTATGTTTTATCCTTAACACTGTTTGTTGTGTGCCGTTCTGAAAGTTTTTTCATTTGTAGATTTTGTTTCAGATATGGTCTTTATTGGAGAACTTAGGAAAAAAATCTTAAAAAGGTTTTTTGGGGAGAAAGGTTTTAATGGGTGAAGGACTTTGATATAATATTTATCTATCTATTTAGGTTATGTTTTGCTCTTAAATCGCAAATTTACCTTCCATCTTTAGAACAGATAGACTTAACAACTGATGCTTTATGCATGGCAAACATAGAGGGCGAGGAATGTGGGGAAACATCCTTTCATTTCTGGAGTGGTAGAATGGAATTATTAAGTAGATCTATTGTGAACTGAAATACAGGTATCCTGCTATTCCTCATTGCAGCTTGTAATTCCTCATTTAGTGTAATACCAATTTAAGTTGAAATAAGGAAGAACAAGCTGCTATAATATGGCAGACAGATTTCTTTTTTTTTTTTTTTTTCAGAGAGATTTCATACTAGATGCTTTTATGGCTATTCTCTCATTTAATATTAAAATATATTGTGAAGTAGGAATTATCTTCATTTTTAAAATTCAAAAAAGAAATCCCAAACTTGATATCTTGAGAAGTTAAAATTAACTTTTTTAATGGTGGACTTTCAAATGTTCGACCTGGTGAATTCACTCTTTTTATGCTGTCTCTCAAGCCACAGGGTTTAGTTGTGTTAATTAAATTTGCATTAAGTTGGTTTATGGTGTTTTTTTTTTAATCATACAGAAAGTTAAAAACTGGTTTTAGGGTATTGCCTAGAAAAGTCTCCCCATCCCATTATTATTTATAGGATATTTTTCTATCATTTCATAGTAATTTTTAGTTTCCTGTAATAAAGCTGGATTTTAGTTTTGAGAGAGTTCAATTTTATTTTCTTCCTAATAGAAGTCATTTGTCCTAACACTTTTTATTGAATAGTTAATATTATTTACACACACACACACACACACACACACTCCTTTGTATATTTTTCTGGGTTCTACTCTTTTTCACTAATATATTTGTCTATTTGTCAAATACCATTAATATTTTAGTTACAATACTTTTCATAACTAGTCTGTTGTAATATCTGGTGGGACAAGTTTTCCCTTGTCTCCCCCCCCCCAATTTATTTTTCTTATTTATTTATTTATTTATTTTTATTTTTTTATTTTTTTAATTATTTATTTATTTATTTATGATAGTCACACAGAGAGAGAGAGAGAGGCAGAGACACAGGCAGAGGGAGGAGCAGGCTCCATGCACCGGGAGCCCGATGTGGGATTCGATCCCGGGTCTCCAGGATCACGCCCTGGGCCAAAGACAGGCACCAAACCGCTGTGCCACCCAGGGATCCCCCCCCCCCCCCCCCCCAGTTTAATGGCTATTCTTAAATATTGTGTTTTTGTAGTACTTTCTTCAATTTCAGAAAAGGGTATGTCATTCTGGTGTATTTTGCCCTTCTTTCTTTTCTTTTTTTTTTTTTTTAAGATTTTATTTATTTATTCATGAGAGACACACACAGAGAGAGAGAGAGAGACAGAGACACAGAGACACAGGCAGAGGGAGAAGCAGGCTCCATGCAGGGAGCCCGACGTGGAACTCGATCCCGGGACTCCAGGATCACGCCCTGGGCTGAAGGTGGAAACTCAACCACTGAGCCACCCAAGGCTTCCTGCCCTTATTTCTTTAAAAACTTTTTCTTCTATAAAATTTCAGTGTTGTTACATACAAAGGTATGTTTACAAGAAACATACTTTAGTTTTTTTAAATTTTTAAAAAATATTTTAAAAACATATTTGACAGCACAAGCAGGGGGAGCGGCAGAGGGAGAGGGAGAAGCAGGCTCCCTGCTGAGCAGGAATCAGGTGCAGGGCTTGATCCCAGGACTCTGGGATCACAACTGGAGCCAAAGGCAGATGCTTAACTGACTGAGCACCCAGGAGTATTTTTCTTTTTGTTTTTTAATGATAATTTGCTTTTATTTATTTATTTTTAAATACTCTCTATACCCAGTGTGGGGCTTGAACTCATACAGGAAACATACTTAAGATTCAAAGACACAAATAGGTTGAAAGCAAAAGGATAAAAAAGATAAATCATGCAAACAGTACCCAAAAGAGAGTTGGAATCATATACTAATATCACTTAAAATAGACCTTAAGATAAAAATTACTAGAGATAAAGGACATTTTATAATGATAAAAAGGTCAATCCATCAGGAAGACCTAACACCTACACACTTTCACTTAGCAGATCCCCAAATACTTGAAGCAAAAACTGACAGAATTCAAGGAAGAAATAGACAATTCAGTAATAAGAGTTGAAAACATAAATACTTTCAATAATGGGCGGAACAATTAGGAGAAGATCAACAAGGAAATAGATGTGAGTTATAACAGAATAAGCCAACAAGATAATAATAGGTGCATAATAAATGTTAGATGTATAATAGATATAATTAAAACATAATCTATACAACATGTCATACAACAAAAGTGAGTTCACATTCTTCTCAAGTACATGTGAAACATTTTTCAGCATAGACTGTATGTTCGGCTATTAAGCAAGCTTCAGTAAATTTAAGTTTTGAGACCATGCAAAATATGTTCTTTGACCACCATGAAATGAAACTAGAAATCAGTAACAAGAAAATCATGGGACGCCTGGATGGCTCAGCGGTTGAACGTCTGCCTTCGGCTCAGGTCCTAATCCCGGGTTTCGGGATCGGGTCCCGCTACAGGCTCTTTACGGGGAGCCAGCTTGTGCCTGTGTCTCTGCCTCTTTCTCTCTCAGTGTCTCTCATGAATAAATAAATCTTTAAAAAAAAATCCAAAAAAATCAGAAATATGTGGAAATTAAGTAACACAGTCTGAAATAACCAATGAATCTAAGAAGAAATCATAAAGGAAATTAGGAAGTACTTTCAGGGTTCCCTGGGTGGCTCAGTTGGTTAGCATTGTCTTTGGCTCCAGTCAGGATCCCAGGGTCCTGGATGGAGCCTGGCATCCAGCCTATCCAGCCCTGGGCTGGACGGGCTGGGTATCATCTCAGGCTCCTTGCTCAGCTGGGAGTGTGCTTCTCTCTCCCTCTGCCTGCCACTACCCCAGCTTGTACACTCTCTCTTGATCACTCTTTCTCAAAAAAAAAAAAAAAAAAAAGTCTTAAAAAAAGGAAATACTTTGAGACAAATAAAAACAAAACCATGTATAAAACTTATGGGATGCAGCTAAAGCAGTGCCTGGAGGAACATTTATACCTGCAAACATCTGTGTTAAAATCATCTCAAATCATAATCAAACCATAGAAAGAAACTACAAAAAGGAACTAGTGAAGTGATCTCAAAGCAGGAAGAGGGAGGAGATAAAGACTAGAGCAGAAATTTAAAAAGAGAATAGAAGAACAGGAGAAAAAGTAATAAAACCAAAAGTTAGTCTTTCAAAAAGATCAGTAAAATTGACATCTTCAGCTAGACCGAAAAGAAAAAGAAGACCCAAATGACTAGATTCAGGAATGGAAGGGAGGACATTGCTTTTGTCCTACAGAAATACAAAGGGTTATAAGAGAATATTGTGAATAATTCTATGACAATAAGCTAGATGAAATGGATATAGTCCTAGAAAGATGCAATCTATTGAAACCAACTCAGGAAGAAATGGAAAATCTGAATAGACCTAAAAATATATAAAATATATAATTTTATAAAATAATTTATATAATTTTATGTATATAATTTTACATGTATATGTATATATAAAGAGATTGAATTAATACTCAAAAAGCTTCCTCTAGGGGGCGCTTGGGTGGCTCAGTTGGTTAAGCGTCTGCCTTCAGCTCAGGTCAAGATCCCAGGGTCCTGGGATGGATCCTGACGCTCTGTGTTGGACTCGCTCCCTGCTCTTTTTTCTCCTTCCCACTACTCATGCTGTCGCGCTTTCTCTCTCTCTCAAATAAATAAATAAATAAATAAAATCTTTAAAAAGACAAAAGCTTCCTAGGTGGTTCAGTTGGTTAACTGTGTGCCTCCTGCTCAGGTCCTATCTAAGGGTCCTGGGATTAAGCCTCATGTGGGGCTCTGCTTGGTGGTGAGCCTGCTTCTCCCTCTTCCTTTCCTTCTGTGATCTCTCAAATAAAAAATCTTTAAAAAATTAAATAAAAAAAAAAGTGCCTCAGTTGGTTCAGCATCTGACTCTTTGTCTTGGCTCAGGTCTTGATCTTGGGGTTGTGGGTTCAGGTGTCCTGTTAGGCTCCATCCGGATGTAGAGCCTACTTAAAAAACAACAAAAACAAAAACAAAACTTCCCCCAAAGGAAAAGCCCAGGGTAAGATGGCTTTACCAATGAATTCTTCCAAATGTTTAAAGGTCAGTAAGCAATAATTCTTTACAAACTTTTCCATGAAATAGAAGAGGAGGTATCTCCAAGTCATTCTGTGAGGTCAGTGTTATTACCAAAGCCAAAGATATCACAAGAAAACAACAGACTGATAATCCTTTATAAATACAGATACAAGAATCCTTAGCAAAATATTAGCAAGCCAAATATAGCAACATATCAAAAAGATTGTACATCATGACCAAATGGGATTTATCCAGGAATGCAAAATACCAATGAAAGTAGAATAAAGGACAAAAACTATATAATCATCTTAATAGACACAGAACAAGCATTTGGCAATCCAACACACTTCCATAGTGAAAATATTTAGTAAAGCAGGAATACAGTACTTTCTTAACTTGGTAAAGAACATGTATGGAACATTCCTATATAACATCATATTTAAAAGTAAAAGACTAAAAGTTTTCCCCTATAACCGTGAATAAAAGTCCACTCTCTCTACTTCTATTCCACAATGTAGTAGGGGTAATAGCCAAAGTGTTTGGCAGGAAAGAAAAATAAAAGACATCCATATTAAAAAGAAGAAAAAAAAAAGTAGTGCTACAACTATTTTTACTTTTATTTTTTTAAAGATTTAATTTATTCATGAGAGACATAGAGAGGCAGAGACATAGGCAGAGGGAGAAGCAGGCTCCCTGTGGGGACCCCGATGTGGGACTTGATCCCAGGACCCCAGAATCATACCCCGAGCCAAAGGCAGAGATTCAACCCTGAGCTGCCCAGGTGTCCCTATTTCTACTTTTATTTATTTTTTAAAAGATTTTATTTATTTATTCAAGACAGAGAGAGAGAGAGGCAGAGACACAGGCAGAGGGAGAAGCAGGCTCCACGCAGGGAGCCCG
Organism: Canis lupus dingo; assembly: GCF_003254725.2. Taxonomy (NCBI): domain Eukaryota; kingdom Metazoa; phylum Chordata; class Mammalia; order Carnivora; family Canidae; genus Canis; species Canis lupus. Next base: position 30,823,076 of record NC_064275.1, read on the forward strand.
ACACCGGACTCCATCCCCGGCCTCCAGGATCATACCCTGGGCTGAAGGTGGTGCCAAACTGCTGGGCCATTGGGGCTGCCCTCTACTTTTAGATTATGTATCTTGTATATAGAAAATGTTAAGGAATCCACCAAAAATCTGTTGGAGCTAATAAGTTTAGCAAGCCAGCAGGATGTAAGGTCAGTGTACAAAAGTCATTTGTATTTCTGTGTACTAGCAAAGAAAATCATTCTATTGAACAGTGGCATCAATAATAAAATATAAAGGCATAAATCTGGCCAAAGAAGTACAAGACTGTACACTGTATAGGATTGTACAGGGATCCCTGGGTGGCGCAGCGGTTTGGCGCCTGCTTTTGGCCCAGGGCACGATCCTGGAGACCTGGGATTGAATCCCACGTCAGGCTCCTGGTGCATGGAGCCTGCTTCTCCCTCTGCCTGTGTCTCTGCCTCTCTCTCTCTCTGTGTGTGTGACTATCGTAAAAAAAAAAAAAAGGATTGTACAGTGAAAACTATATAACATCATTGAAAGAAATTAAAGACCTAAATTAAGGGAAAGATATTTCATGTTCATGGATCAGAAGACTTAATATTGTTAAGATTACAATATCCCCAAATTCTCTTCCCTTATAGGCTAAAGGCAACCCCTATCAAAATTTCCAGCTAGTTTCTTTGAAGTCTGGCAAGTTCATCCTAAAATTCATATGGAAATGCAAGTGACCAGAATAGCCAAAACAACCCATAAAAAGAACGAAGTTGGAGGGTTTACTTCCCATTTTAAAAACACTACACAGCTATTGTAATCAAGACAGTGTGGAATTGGCATTTAAGTAAGATATATATAGATCAATGGAATAGAGTCCAGAAACCCTTAAATTTATGAAAAACCAGGTTTTGACAAGGGTTCCAGTACAATCAGTGGAGAAAGAATAGTCTTTTTAACAAGTGGTGCTGTAAACAACTGGACATCCACATGTAAAAGAATGAAGTTAGACCCCTGTATTGGATCTTATCTGAACATTAGGTCAAAAGGGATCATAGACCTAAATATAAGAGCTAAAACTATACAATTTTCAGAAGAAAACAAGAGTAAATCTTTGTACCCAAAATATTTACTTGAATTGTCTTGTTTCCAAAAGATTTACCTTGAATTAGGCAGTGGTTTTTTTAGGTACAATGCCTAAAGAACAAGCAAGTATAGAAAAAATTGGCAAATACGATTTCATCAAAGTTTAAAACTTTTGTGCTTCAAAGGACACATCAAGAATGTGAAAGGATGGGATCCCTGGGTGGCGCAGCGGTTTGGCGCCTGCCTTTGGCCCAGGGCGCGATCCTGGAGACCCGGGATCGAATCCCACATCCCACATCGGGCTCCCGGTGCATGGAGACTGCTTCTCCCTCTGCCTGTGTCTCTGCCTCTCTCTCTCTCTCTCCTCTCTCTCTCTGTGACTATCATAAATAAATTAAAAAAAAAAAAAAAAAAAAAGAATGTGAAAGGATGATGTATAGAATGGTAGGAAGTATTTGCAAATTATGTAAGGGATATGTATCCAAAGAATATAAAGAACTCTACAACTCAGCAATAAAAATGAGCAAATAATCCAGATTAAAAACAGGCAAAGGGGGACACCTGGGTGGCTCAGCGGTTTAGCGCCACCTTCGGCCCAGGGCATGATCTTGGAGACCCAGGATCGAGTCCCGCGTCGGGCTCCCTGCATGGAGACTGCTTCTCCCTCTGCCTGTGTCTCTGCCTCTCTCTCTCTCTCTCTGTCTCATGAATGAATGAATAAATAAAATCTTAAAAAAAAAAAAGCAGGCAAGGATTTGAATAAACGTTTCTCCAAAGAAGATATACAAATGGTCAATAAGCACATGAAAACTACTCAAGATCATTGTTCAGCATATATTCAGTAACCATCTTGGGATTCTGTATTCTGAATCTTCTGGCTTCAAATTGGCTTTACCAGTGCACTTTGAAGACTTAGGTTTTGGCTTTCTCTGGTCTAAATGAGTTCCCATTTTTTTACCTGCCTTTCAGTTTCCAGAATAGTGTTGCTACTGTTACTCTTCTCTTCTTTGTCTTTGTGAATTAGTGCTTTAAAAAAATTTTTTTCTGTCATTTTAATTGGATTTTTGGAGAAAATGGAGGTAAATGGGTATGGCTAACCTACGGTGTTTAACTGGAAGTTTCTGGTGCTGTTGATAGGCAAAGCATAATTCATACTGGAGAACATTGTTTTAGGGTAGTAAATATGGACCAAGGATACAACCACTGGAGGCAGATGACCTGTTGGACTTCTGTCTTTTTCATTTATTGGTAGTGAAATCTGTGGGCAGATTTCTGAATTTTTCCCAGGCTCAGTGAGTGAGAACAATACTGTCTTTCACGGAAGTAGATAGGGAACAACCCACTTAATGCTAATTCCCTTTCCTCTTTCTCTTGTGTCCTTGAAAAGAAGTTTGGATGATTTAGTTAAAGATGCTGGCTTTCCCATGTGGAAGTAGACTATTAGTTGGGAGCGTCTAGAATGCATGAAGAATTAGAATTAGGCATGTTACTTGTATATACGAAAATCGTCTAAGTTGGTGGATTAAGAAAGAATGCAAACAAATGGGCAAACTTCATTGAACTTTGTAGAAGTAAAGCAGTATAGGTCTTTAAAAAGAGCCATTTATAGATTTTATGTGTAGAGTATTTAAGAAAGTAGAGTGAGCAAAAGTAGAGGAAGAAAACAAAACGGAGGACATGATGCCTTGAAGATTTATATCTGAATGATGTCAGAGCAAAGGGTAAGTAAACTGAGAGGTCATGAAAGAAAACTCCCGTGAGGAAGTATATATATGTTTATTTGGGATTATGTGAAGTCTCTTTCCTTTGAATTGTATCTCTAGGAGGATCTGGACATTAAATGAGAAGAAATGTGAGTTAAATTAGTATATCATTATTCCTATTCCAGAGATGAAGAAATTTTCATAGAAAGAGTTGAATTGATTGCCATCTTGTAGTAATTTGTATCTTTTTTTTTCTTTCTTAAGATTATATTTATTTATTCATGAGAGACACAGAGAGAGGCAGAGAGAGAAGCGGGCTCCTCGCAGGAGCCCGATGTGGGACTCGATCCCAGATTCTGGGATCACGTTCTGAGCTGAAGGCAGATGCTCAACTGCTGAGCCACCAGGTGTCCCAAGTAATTTGTATCTTAAGTAAGTCAGGGAGCACCTAGATGGCTCAGTTGGTGGAGCTTGTGACTTTTGGTCTCAGGGTTGTAAATTCAAGTCCCACCTTTGGTATAGAGATTACTTAAAGGAATTTATTATTATTTTTTAAATAAGTCAGGATTCCTTAATGAAATGTAGTCAATTTTCCTTTTACAGTTTTTATATTTTCTGTGATGTCCCAGATATACTCATTTAAATATAAAAACTTTCACTGCTAAAAAACCCAGTGCAGTATTGAAATGTAAAACATGATAAAACAGTTTAATCCAAGGCAGGCAGTGGAGAGAGTCACTTAGATGATTAATATCAAGGATTTAACTTTGTTTTTGTATGTATTTTATTTTTTTAAATTAAAAATATTTTATTTATTTATTTGAGAGAGAGAGCAGAAGCAGGGGAGTGGGAGCCTGATTTGGGGGCTCTATCCCAGGACCCTGGGATCACGACCTGAGCAGAAGGCTCAGGTGAAAACTGGTTCCCTTGTATGTATTGTACTGTATTGTATTGCATTGTATTTATTTATTTATTTATTTAATTTATTTATTAGTGAGAGAGAGGGAGAGACAGAGACAGAGACATAGGCAGAGGGAGGAGCAGGCTCCATGCAGAGAGGCTGATGTGGGACTTGATCCCGGGTCTCCAGGATCACACCCTGGGCCGAAGGCAGGTGCCAAACCACTGAACCACCCAGGCTGCCCACCTCCTTGGATTTTTGAGTCAATGTTTTGCACTAATATGATAATAAAGAGACTGGGTTTTATTGGTTATTGTCAAGTAATAGTTTTGCATGGATAAAAACAAGATACTTCCTAGCACATTTATCGTTTAATTGAAGACACTCTTTGGTATTTCTTTTAGGGTTTATCTTCTGGCTAAGAGCCATGTCAGTTTTTTTTTCTTTTTTTAAAGATTTTATTTATTCATGAGAGACACAGAGAGAGAAGCAGAGACATAGAGGGAGAAGCAGGCTCCATGCAGGGAGCCCGATGTGGAACTTGATCCAGGACTCCAGGATCACGCCCTGAGCTGAAGGCAGATGCTCAATTGCTGAGCCTCCCAGGCGATCCCCATGTCAGTTTTTGTATGAAAATAACTTTGTTTTTCTTTGATATTAGAAGGCTATTTTACTGAAGTATGGAATAGTAGGTTGGTTTTTTTTTTTTAAAGTACAATGTCATTTCATCATCTTTTGTTCTTTTGTTTGTTTTTTAAGTCATTTGTTACAAGTTTTATTAGATTTATTGTTGCTATTCAAGGATAATGTATCTTTTTCTCTACTTTTTTTTTTCAAAGGTGGGGGAGGGAGAGAGAGAAAGAGGAGAGGAGAGGAGAGGAGAGGGTAGGGGCAGAAGGAGAGGGAAAAACAGATTCTCCAGTAGGCTCCACACCCAGCGTGGGGCTTGATCTCACCATCCTGAGATCATGACCTGAGCTGAAATCAAGAGTTAGATGATTGACTGAATCACTTCTGCTTTTTAAAACATTTTTTTCTTTGACTGGTTTTCAGCTGTTTTACTATTATATGTGTAGGTAGGGTTTCTGTTTTATTCATCCTCCTTGGGACTTGTAGAGTTTCTTCAACATGTGGGGTATGTAGGGTATGTCTTTGATCAGTTTCCAAAATTCCTGGCAGTTATCTCTTAAATATTGTTTCGCCTTTTTCTTTCCTTCTGGGCACTCAGTTACACATGTTAGAGTCTCTTGTGTCCTACACGTCTCATATTCTTTTCTGAAATGATAAGCTTCACAGAAAAGTAGAATATTGGGGATCCCTGGGTGGCTCAGCGGTTTCGCGCCTGCCTTTGGCCCAGGGCGCGATCCTGGAGTCTGGGATCGAGTCCCGCATCTCCCGGCATGGAGCCTGCTTCTCCCTCTGCCTGTGTCTCTGCCTCTCTCTCTCTCTCTCTCTCTCTCTCTGTGTCTATCATAAATAAATAAAAAATAAATCTTTAAAAAAAAAGAAAAGTAGAATATTATCTACTGATCTATATTCCTGTTTATTAAGCTCATCTTCCACTGTATATAATCTCCTGTGAAACCTATCTGTGGAGTTCCTTTTTTTTTTTTTAATTTTTATTTATTTATGATAGTCACACAGAGAGAGAGAGAGAGGCAGAAACATAGGCAGAGGGAGAAGCAGGCTCCATGCACCGGGAGCCCGACGTGGGATTCGATCCCGGGTCTCCAGGATCGCGCCCTGGGCCAAAGGCAGGCACCAAACCGCTGCGCCACCCAGGGATCCCTGTGGAGTTCCTTTTTTTTTTTATTTTTTATTTTATTTATGATAGTCACAGAGAGAGAGAGAGAGAGAGGCAGAGACACAGGCAGAGGGAGAAGCAGGCTCCATGCACCTGGAGCCCGATGTGGGATTCGATCCCGGGTCTCCAGGATCGCGCCCTGGGCCAAAGGCAGGCGCCAAACCGCTGCGCCACCCAGGGATCCCCCTGTGGAGTTCCTTAATTGTGTTTTTCACTTTTGGAAATTTGATTTGGTTTTGTTTTTTATTGACTCTTTGGTGAAAATTGGCACCTTTGTATTTGTTCCTTGCCTATTTCTCTCTAGTTTCATGAACATATTATTGCCACTTTAAGTCCCTATATAATGAAACCAGTATTTAGGTAATTTGTGTGTCTATGTCTATTTGTTTTTTATTCATTCATTCTCGTCCTCCTCTTCTTCATTTCTTTTAGTGGGCTAGCATTTTTTATGTAATATTATAAGCTGTGTATGAAAAACTGTAAATGCTCTGGGTGATGTTCTCTTTCTCTTAAGATGATTCACTCTTTCCTTTGTTAGGTAGGTAGGGTAGTAGATGATCCTCTTAGTCCAGTCGTGGAATAAGCTTTATTAATTTCCTATTGCTGCTATAACATATTATCCCAAACTTTGTGGCCTAAAACAATACAAATTCATTCTTATAGTTTCAACACAGATCTAACTTGGCTAAAATCAAAGTGTTGGCAGGACTGCATTCCTTTCTAGACGTCTAGAAGAGAATTTTTTAAAATTTTTTTTATTTTTTTTATTTTTTTTACCTTTTCCAGTATCAAGAGGCTGTCCACATTATTTGGCTCATGACACTCTTCTGTCTTCAGAGCCAGCAATTACTGGGGCACTTTCTGTTCTGCCTCCCTCTTTCACTTTTATAAAGATCCTCATGGCAATGTTGACCTACTTAGATATTTCCAGCATTTTCTCCCCACCCAAGTAATATGGTTATTAACCTTAATTCTGTGTGTTGCCTTAATTCACTTTATAGTGTAACCTAACATATTTATAGGTTCAGGGGAATAGCATGTTGACATCCTTCGGGGCCATTATTCTATCTACCACAGTTCCTTCCTCTGGCTTCCAAAGATTAACCTCTGCCCTAAATTTTTTATTTTTATTTTTATTTTTATTTATTTATGATAGTCACACAGAGAGAGAGAGAGAGAGAGGCAGAGACATAGGCAGAGGGAGAAGCAGGCTCCATGCACCGGGAGCCCGACATGGGATTTGATCCCGGGTCTCCAGGATCATGCCCTGGGCCAAAGGCAGGCGCCAAACCGCTGCGCCACCCAGGGATCCCTAACCTCTGCCCTATATGCAAAATATATTCACCCCATCCCAGCATCCCTATAAGTCTCAAGCCATGTTGCAATTTATATCATCTTCTTATAATCATACTGCAAAATTTTGGTAGTTTTGCTACTTTTTTGTTTAGTGGTATGTGGTACATTTTCTAGATTGTTAGGAAAATTCTTTTTTTTTTTTTTGAAAATTCTTATGATTTAAAAACGGTTGTATCCTGTTTTATCAAGATGTTACAGCATAACACTTATTGCTTATGCCTGTTTTGGATGTGTTGCTCCTCCACTTTCCTGGATTATAGATAATATGATAGCTAATAATCTCATGCTAGTTACTTTCTTGAAGAGTGTAGGCAAATGATCTTGTAAAATACCCCACATTCTGAATTTGACTGTTTACTCTCGGTAGATTCTGTTTACATATTTTTAGCAAGAATACTCACAGGTGGTAGGTGTTGCATTATTTTCATCAGGAGACCAATGATGTTTGTCTTCTTGTTGGCATTGCTAATTTGGGTCACTGGTGCCATGGGTGGGAGACCAGAGGGAGTGGAGGATTGAAGATCAAAGGACTTGAGCTTGAGAAGGAGCTTGATCTTCAAGGAGCAAAAAGACTAGTGTAGGTTGGAGCAACCTGAGCAGAGGGGATAATGGTAGGAGGTAAGTTCAGAGAGATAGCAGGGACCAGATCAAGTTAGGCCTTATAGGTCATCCATAGAAAAAAGTTTGGATTTTATGATACATAGTGCAATAGGAAGTGCAGTAGGAAGTTATTAGAAAGCTTTTAGCAGTCATGAGCAATTATAAGGCTTACATTTTAAAAATATTTTGACTGCTGTTTGGAAAATTAGTCATAGGGGGCAACAGTGAATATAGAGAGACCAGTTAAGGAAGCCATTGCAAGAAACTAGTTATCAATGTAGGGGAGGCAAGAGATGATTTGGTAGATAGTGGAGATAATTTTTATCATAGAATCAATACAAATTGCTATTGAATTGTTTGTAGGGAATGAGAAGAATATAAATAACATTTTTGGCTGTAGCAACTGGGTGGATGGAGGTATTGCTTTAACTGATAAGGGGAAGGCAAGGGAAGATTAGGTTTGGGGTAAAAAAAAAAATCAAGAATTTGATTTTTGTACTTGTTGAGTCTGAGATAGACACCCAAGTGGACCTGTTAAGTAAAATTGGCACTTCTGCATAGCCTTTTGTAATTCTACTTTACAAGCAGATGCAGTCACCTCTCACACTCTCTTTTAGACTATATGTAAACTGTAACCAAGCTTACTAGCGTTATATCCTTTGAGCATACTTCCTTGCATATGATACTTAGGCTATAGACTTTTATTGCCAAAAATTACTTTCATAATATAGTCATAGATTCTTTATTTTCTTTTTTTTTTTAGATTCTTTATTTTCATGTAATATGCTCTAATTTTTATTTTAGGACTTTCTGTGTTACTGTACTATTGATGAATTGCAAAACTATAAGTAGTATATGAATTGTTTAGGTTTTCTTTTCCAATGTAGTAATTAGAGTCAAACCAAAATCTTTAGGTCCTCTTGGATAGTTTGTCATAGTTGAGAGACTCTGATTAATCTTTTTCTAGGCTTCTTCTCCCTCTGCCTGTGTCTCTGCCCCTCTCTCTGTCTCTGTGTCTCTCATGAATTAATAAATAAAATCTTTAAAAAAAATGAGCTCTTTGAAAAAAAAATGTAACTAAAGCTCCTTAAAAGCTATAAACGGCCATAAAAAATTGTTCCTAAGATGCTTATAGCAATTGAGAAATCAGGAGAGTAAGTGTGTTTTTTCCAAGGTAACTTTTGGAAGTGCATGCTTGTTTGGAGATATATTAAAATTTTTACCAGTGGTTACTTAATTTTTTTTTTAAGATTTATTTTAGAGAGAGAGACAGAGGAGAGAGGCAGAGGGAGAGGGAGAGAATCTCAAGCAGACTCCTTGCTGAGCACAACCCTGGGATCACCACCTGAACCAAAATCAAGAGTCACATGCTCAACTGACTGAGCCACCCAGGTGCCCCTCACACATTACTTTAAATTGTGTTCTAGGGATCCCTGGGTGGTGCAGCGGTTTAGCGCCTGCCTTTGGCCCAGGGTACGATCCTGGAGACCCGGGATTGAATCCCACGTCGGGCTCCTGGTGCATGGTGCCTGCTTCTCCCTCTGCCTATGTCTCTGCCTCTCTCTCTCTCTCTCTCTCTGTGACTATCATAAATTAAAAAAAAAAAAAATTGTGTTCTAGTTTATCTGTTACTCTGTAACAAATGAAAACTTAGGTACTTGAAACAACCATTAAAAAAATGAAACAACCATTTTATTTTGCTCAAGGTTTGTAGGTCAGGAGTTCGGAATGGTTTGGGCTGGATGGTTCATCTGTGGTCCATGGTCTGATAGTTGAGTGGCTGAGGCTGTAAGATCCACTTCCATATCTGATGTCCTGGCTCTTGGTCTTTCTGTCTTCTCTTCACATGGCATTTCATCCGTTAGAGCTTTTCCTTGTGAATAGGCTTCTCACAGCATGATAGTATTAGAGTAATTGCACTTAAATGGCAGCTAATTTTCTTTTTGTTTATTTATTTTTTAAAGTAATCTCTACACCCAATGTAGGGTTCGAACTCATGATCTCAAGATCAAGAGTAACATGCTTTTCCTACTGACCCAGCCACATGCTTCTTGGCAACTCATTTTTAAGAGACAGGAAGTTGAAACTAGCAGGCCGGGATCCCTGGGTGGCGCAGCGGTTTAGCGCCTGCCTTTGGCCCAGGGCGCAATCCTGGAGACCCAGGATCGAATCCCACGTCGGGCTCCCGGTACATGGAGCCTGCTTCTCCCTCTGCCTGTGTCTCTGCCTCTCTCTCTCTCTCTCTCTGTGTGACTATCATAAATAAATAAAAAAATTAAAAAAAAAAAAAAAAAAGAAACTAGCAGGCCGATTAAAGGCTAAGTTTAGAAGAGATACATCATTTCTACCATATTCTTTTAGAGCAGTCACAGGGGCCACCCAGATTCAGGAGAATAGAGAAATAGAAATATTGATATTTTGCTGGGGGAATGACAAGGTCATGTGGCAGATGACCATGTGTAGCCATCTTTAGAAAATACAGGCTGCTGCACATTGTGTCCAAACGTGTCTTGGCAATCATTATGAGGAAAATTAAGGTGCTGTAAGATTGCATATTTAAAGCTAAAAGCAAGCAGGTTTTGTCTGTCAAACTTCAATTTTAAGAGTTCCTACTCCTGGGAAAGTTTAGGGAAACAGTCCTCATACTGTTGGAAAGAATATAGTTTGGTAGAGCTTTTTCAAAGGGCAAAGTAGTAAAATATCTCAGAACTTAAATATACACACTTTGCTTCAGAGTTTTTATATCTAGGAATTTCTTCAAAGGAACAATAGGAAAAATATGCAAAATTATATGAACAAGGATACTTATCAGATTGCTTATATATAGAAAAAATTATGCAAGTAGAATATTTGCATCGCTACAAACAGTGCACAAAGTTCCTTTTTCTTCTACATCCTTGCCAACACTTGTTGTTTCCTGTGTTTTTGATTTTAGCCATTCTGACAGGTGTGAGGTGATAGCCCATCGTGGTATTGATTTGCATTTTTATGATTAGTAGTGATGTTGAGCATCTTTTTCATGGTCTGTTGGCCATCTGTCGTCTTTGGAGAAATGTCTATTCGTGTCTTCTACCCATTTTTAATTGGATTATTTGGGGTTTTGGATGTTGAGTTGTATAAGTTCTTTATATATGTGGAATACCAACCCTTTATCAGACATGTCATTTGCAAATATCTTCTCCCATTCGGTAGGTCGCCTTTTAGTTTTGTTGGTTGTTTCCTTTGCTGTGCGGAAGCTTTTTACCTTGATGTAGTACCAGTAGTTTATTTTTGTGTCTCCTTTGCTTCAGGAGACATGTCTGAAAAATGTTGCTATGGCTAATATCAGAGAAATTACTGCCTGTGCTCCCTCTAGGATTTTTATGGTCTCAGGTGTCATATTTAGGTCTTTAATTCACTCTGAATCTATTTTTGTGTGGTATAAGACAGTGGTCCATTCTTTTGCATGTAGCTGTCCAGTTTTCCCAGCAGCATTTGTTGAGGAGACCATCTTTTTTCCCATTGCATATTCTTGCCTCTTTTGTCGAAGATTGACCGTTTTTTAAAGAAAATTGTTATTTATTTATTCATGAGACACAGAGAGAGGCAGAGACATAGGCAGAGGGAGAAGCAGGCTCCCTGTGGGGAGCCTGATGGTGAGACTGAATCCCAGGCAGACCTCAGCCATTTAGCCACTCACGTGCCCCTAATTAACCATTTAATTGTGGGTTTACTTCTCTGCTTTCTATTCTGTTCCTTTGATCCATGTCTATTTTTTTTTGCTAGTACCATCCTGTTTTGATTACTACAGCTTTGTAATTTTTTAAAAGAGATTTTATTTATTTGATAGAGCACAAACAGGGGGAACAGAAGAGGGAGAAGCAGGCTCCCTGCTGAGCAGGGAGTGTGATGTGAGGCTTGATCCCAGGACTCTGGGATCATGACCTGAGCCCAAGGCAGATGCTTAACAGACTAAGCCACCCAGGTGTCCCTACAGCTTTGTAACATAATTTGAAATCTGGGACTGCGATACGCCCAGTTTCATTTTTCTTTTTCAAGATTGTTTTGAAAAATACTCTTGATATTTTGATAGACATTGCATGAAATCTGTAGACTGCCTTGGGTGGTATGGATATTTTAAATTTTTTTTTTTTTTTTTTTTTTTTATGATTGTCATACACAGAGAGAGAGAGAGAGAGGCAGAGACATAGGCAGAGAGAGAAGCAGGCTCCATGCACTGGGAGCCCGACGTGGGACTCGATCCCGGGTCTCCAGGATCGTGCCCTGGGCCAAAGGCAGGCGCTAAACCGCTGCGCCACCCAGGGATCCCTGGATATTTTAACAATATTTGTTCTTTTTTAATCCATGAGGATGGAATATCTTTTTGTTTGTGTCATCATTAATTTCTTTCATCAATGTTTATTATAGTTTTCTTTTTTTTTTTAAAAACTGGGGACTTTGTGGTATTTTATTTTTATTTATTTTTAAAATTTATGATAGTCATACAGAGAGAGAGAGAGGCAGAGACACAGGCAGAGGGAGAAGCAGGCTCCATGCACTGGGAGCCTGACGTGGGATTCGATCCCGGGTCTCCAGGATCGCGCCCTGGGCCAAAGGCAGGCGCCAAACCGCTGCGCCACCCAGGGATCCCTATTATAGTTTTCTAAGTACAGGTCTTTCACTTCCTTGGTTAAGCTTATTCCTAGGTATTTTATTATTTTTGGTGCAGTGGTTTGTGGGATTATTTTCTTAATTTCTCTTTCTGCTGCCTCATTATTAGCACATAAAAATGTAACGGATTTCTATGCATTGATTTTGTATCTTGCAACCTTACCAAATTGATGTATTGGTTTTATAGTTTTTTTGGTGGAGTGTTCAAGTTTTTCTATATATAGTATATCATCTACAAATATTGAAAGTTTTACTTCTTCCTTGACAATTTGGATGCCTTTTATTTATTTTTTTTTGGGGGGGGTGCAGAGAACAAGAGAGCAAGCAGGGGAGGGGCAGAAGGAGAGGGAGAAAGAGAATCTTAAGCAGGCTCTACCCCCAGTGTGGCGCTTCATGCAGGGCTCAATCTCATGCTCTGAGATCATTACCTGAGCCAAAATCAAGAGCTGGATGTTTAACCGACTGAGCTACCCTGTTCCTTTTCTTGTCTGATTGCTGTGGCTAGAACTTCCAGTACTATATTGAAGAAAAGTGGTGAGAGTAGACATCCTTGTCTTGTTCTTGGTCTTTGGGGAAATGCTCTTAGTTTTTCTCTCTTGACTAAATGTTAGCTGTGAGTTTGGTACATACGAGCTTTATTATGTTGAGGTATGTTCCCTCTAAACCTACTTTGTTGAGGGTTTTTATCATGAGTGGGTGTTGAATTTTGCCAAATGCTTTTTCTGCATCCATTGAAATGATCATATACTTTTCTTTTCTCTTGTTGTGATTTATCATGTCGATTGATTTGTGAATTTTGAACACCCCCCACAGCTTTTTATTTAAAAATTATTCAAAAATTATTCAGACTTAAGAGTTGAAGGGATCAACAAACACCTGTCTAACCTTTGTCTGGATTTTATCAGTTGTTAATATTTTGGCATATTTGTTTGCTCTGTCTTACATACATAAACACATACACACACAGCACATGTGTATACACATACACAGCACATACATTTAAAAGAAAATAATTTGGAAGTGTAGCATGCATCTCCTGAAAATAAGGACATTCTGGGCAGCCCGGGTGGCTCAGCGGTTTTAGTGCCGCCTTCAGCCCAGGGTGTGATCCTGAAGACCCAGGATTGAGTCCAATGTCAGGCTCCATGCAGGGAGCCTGCTTCTTCCTCTGCCTGTATCTCTGCCTCTCTCTCTCTCTCTCTCTCTCTCATGAATAAATAAAATCTTTAAAAACAAAAAAAAGGACATTCTCCCTCAGAACCACATTATAACACTAATAGTAATTAGTGATACTCACATTTTTCCAACTGTGCCAATAATGCTTTCTATAAATAATTTTTTCCCCTAGCGTCTAATCAAGGTTTATGCAGTGGATTGGTTTTTCATTACCTGTAGCCGACTATACATTTTTTGTTCTTTTAATCCATCATCTCTCACTGGGATGAATTAACTGTTAAAAAAATACTGGATTGTCTTAGTCATCTCTGAGGCCTTGATTTGGGTAAGGGCAAAATTTTCTATCATGTTAAAGACTTTGTTGGCTCATCATAGAGACAATGGAAAGCTCTTAAAAGAATGTGATGTGTTCAAATTTGGTTAGTATATGTAGCATTAACTTCTGAGGCAAAATAGTTTATCAAACTATTTGATACAAAATGAGATAGCCTTGAACAAAACTGTAAAAAATACATTTTTGAGACAATTTGGGAAAGTCAACATGAAATGGGTATATTTGAAGGAATTATTGTGTGATAATGATAGTCCATTAAAATTCTGTATCTGAAAAAAAATTCCATATCTGTTAAAGATCAACAAAATACAATATCTAGGATTTGCTTTAAAGTACAACAGGAAAGGGATAGGACTATATGAAATAAGAATGATCTTGTTTCATTTGTTGAAACTAGGTGATGGGTATGTGTGTTTTATTTGTTTCATAAGAGGCTAAAAAGACATGTCCTCTGACATTTCATGTTTTGACTTGAAAAATGAACTAGAAGGTTTAATTTGCAATGTGAAAGTTGTCTGGTATTGAAAACTTTTATTACTTTACAGGAGACTTCTTTATATAGAGTGTCAAGATCTATATCAAAGAAACTTATTTTAAATATTTGATTAGAAAAAAATAGCAAAAATAATGTTTCTGAATCTCATGAGAAGAATCCAACATTTTAGGATATTAAATAATCTTATTCTTACAGTATTTAAAAACTGCCATCTTTTATGTATGGCAGAAAGCTAGCTATGACAATAGAAAAATTCTGTACAAATTACAAAACTTTAATTCAAACCACCACTCACAGTTGTAGAATGCTGTTGTGGAGATTTCTTGCTTATCAATCAGCTATTGTGTAAATTATGTGTAATCTTCCCTTTGAATACAGCATTAATGCATTACTAGTACTGCTTTACTATGATTCCAAGAGACATAAACAATGGCATCTCTTTTGATTTGAATCCAGCAGCTGCATTCTGGTCGCAGGTGCTGATAGTAGTCACTGAAGTAAAAATATGACAATGTTAGAAGGTAGTGTTTGATTCTAAGTAAGTTAACAGATGATTTAGTGTCAAGGCCTTTGTCCTCTATATTAAGGATGTTTTCTTTTTCTTTTAATGTTGCATTGATAATTTGAGAAGCCATCCATGTGATCAAATAAGCAATTTTTAACCAGAGGTGCACATTGGAATTACCTGGGAAGCTTTTTCTACAATACTTTTGCTTGGACTCAGATCCAGACCTACTGGATCAGAACTTTGGGGACAAAGGTAGTTTGAAGAACCTTTATAGGTGATGGTGATCTCACCCTTTACTCAAGGACTACTGCTCTGTGTTAGAATTTTTCTTTAATATATGTAAATAGATAATGATAAAGCATAGTGATTGTCAGTCTTCTTGTTTTTTACTTTTTAAGATCTTAATTTTAAGTAATCTCTACACCCATCATGGAGCTCAGACTTACAACCTCGAGATCAAGAGTTGGATGCTCTACTGACTGAGCCAGCCAGGCACCCTTCTCCTTGGTTTTTTAAACCTAGTGCTTTCAGGCAAGGGAGTTTTCCACCAGCTGTGTCTACAACTCTATTTCTCCTTATTCTGTTTCTCTGGTACAAGTAAATCATTTACAGTTGCAATGGATAGGCATTAAAGTGTTTTTATGAGGCAAGTGATACAATAGCATTTGTATCCCACTTATTAGTAGCAAAAGTATTGTGTCATACCTCAGCTCCATCTCCACTCCCATGGTAGACAGCCTCATTATAGGACTTTGCTAGATAACCCGTTCTTGTCCAACACAATGCTTCCAGGTATTGTTATTGTGGTGTATTAACAGTAGTCTTCCTAAGATAGCCATTTCATCGTTTTTAATTTTATACACAAAAATTCTCAGTCTTTACATTGCCTTTGAGGTACACTTTGCTAAGGCCTTCTAATTTACTTCCTTCTGTGTATTCTGCTCTCTGATTTTTTTTTGTGTGTGTGTGTCACCTAAACTTTGCCATAGCACTTCAAACTTTTATATGTAATGCTCTTTTCTTTCTTCTGTCTTAAAAAAAAAAAATTAGGAGACTTTATTTTTGTTGTACAAGTTTTAAATTTGTACGGTTTATATGGGAAAAATAGTACAATACAAACATTTAAAATAAACTCATACTGCCAACAACTTAGTTTTTCTGTTTTCAGATATTCTGCTAACATTTATATTTTTCTTGTGTGAATGAGATCAGATCCTATTCAGTCTGCTGCACCTTGCCTTTTTTCACTTAACAATGATTTTCATATTTCTTTGTCAGGACATGGAAATCTGCCTTTTTTTTTTTTTTTTTAAAGATTTTATTTATTTATTCATGAGAGAAACAGAGAGAGGGAGAGAGGCAGAGACACAGGCAGAGGGAGAAGCAGGCTCCATGCAGGGAGCCCAATGTGGGACTCCATCCTGGGTCTCCAGGATCACGCCCTGGGCTGAAGGCGGCGCTAAACCGCTGGGCCACCCGGGCTGCCCGTGCCTTATTCTTTAAATGGCTGCCTACTCTTTAAATGACAGTGTAATAATTATTGAATAATTTGAATAACTAGTTACCTGATGGGTTTTTCTTTTCTTTTTTTTTTAAGAGCTTCCCTTTGGTACTCCTGGTATATTTGGCTATGATCCTAAAAAGGATCATAATTGTATCAAAGAGAATACATGCCTAAAATTTTAGAAAATATTGTTAAATTTTGCTTCAATAAGAAGAAAAATGAGGGAGGACTAATTGAACCAAATACTAGTGCTTGCTTTCCCTTTTTTTTTCTTTTCTGTATGTGTATGTGTATCATCTTAAAGAAGTAACTTTATTTTTAAATAGGATTTTAGATCAGGAATGGATGTTTAATTTTGTCTTATGCCTTTTTCTCATTTGAGACTGGCTTAGTCATTTTGGGCTGCCATATCAGAATACCGTAAATTGAGTGGCTTAAGCAGCAAACACATATTTTTTACAATTCTGGAGGCTGGAAGTTCAAGATCAGAGTGTCATCATGGTGGTTCTTGATGAGGACCTTCTTCATGGTGTACAGGGAGAGCTGTGGTCCTTTCATCTCCTTATAATAGGGGAACTAATCCCATCATGGGAGTTCCACCCTCATGACATAATCAAAGTCTAATTACCTGCCAAAGGCCCCACCTTCAAACTTTGGAGATTAGAGTTTCAACATATGAATTTTGGGGGAATACAGACTTCCAGTCTATAGCAGAATCATATTGCTCTGACTTATTACCATATTAAATTAAATTAATGGATTTCTTAATATTTAAATATTATAGCCATAAATAATCTTCATTTGGTTATAATTTTTAAAAACATAGTAGCATCTTACTTGTTAATATTTGTTATTTTGCATTGATATTCATAAGTTATAATAAACAATTGTTCTGTCTTAGGTTTTGGTAATAGTGTAATACTGACTTTTAAAGATTTTTAAAATTAATTAATTAATTAATTTAAGAAAGAAGGAAAGTAAGAAAGAAAGCATAAGCAAGGAGTGGGGCAGAGAAAGGGAGAGAGAATCCCAGGCAGCCCAATACGGGTTTCAATCCCATGACTGTAAGATCACGACCTAAGCTGAAATTAAGAGTCAGCCACCTGACTAGGCCACCCAGGTGTCTATACTGACCTTTAAAAATGGACAAATCTGGGGATCCCTGGGTGGCCCAGTGGTTTAGCTCCTGCCTTCGGCCCAGGGCATGATCCTGGAGTCCCGGGATCGAGTCCCACATCAGGGTCCCCGCATGGAGTCTGCTTCTCCCTCTGCCTGGGTATCTGCCTCTCTCTCTGTGTCTCTCATGAATAAATAAATAAAATCTTGAAAAAAAAAAAAAAGAACAAATCCACAAAACCAAATGCCCATTTCTTTTTTCCTGCTGTGGTGTAATTTGATTTTTGAAATTTTTTGTTCTTGAAGTTGTTTTATAAATCACCTCCATAGGACCTTTCTGACTGCCACTTTATGTTAATTTGTCTTACCAAAAAGTATCTGTTATGGGTTGAATTGTGTTCTCCCAGAAGATATTTTGGAGTACTAATCCCTAATATCTCAGTATGTGACCTTATTTGGAAGTAAGGTCATAATAGATGTAATTAAGATGAGGTCATACTGAGGTATGTTGGGCCATTTCTCCATTATAACTAGTGTCCTTAGAAGAAGACAGAAGACAATGTGAAGATAGATGCACAGAGAGAAGCTAGGAAGAGGCAAGGAGGGATCCTCCCCTACAAGTTTCAGAGGGAGCATGGCCCTACCAACATTTTGTTTTCAGACTCTAGATCTGTGAGAGAGTAAATTTGTTGTTTTAAGTCACCTTTCATGGTAATTTGTTACGGGAACCTTCAGAAACAGTATGTATTTCTTTCATGCTTTCAATTTGTACGACGTAGGGTCATGTAAAATATTGTGGGTTTTTTGTCTTCTTCATTCTTTACTTTTTAGTTGGTGCTTTTTTTAAAGTTTTTTTTTTTTTTTTTTTTTTTTTTAGCATTTTATTTATTTATTCATGAGAGACATAGAGAGAGGCAAAGACACAGGCAGAGGGAGAAGCAGGCTCCCTGCAGGGGAGCCCGATGTGGGACTCGATCCTGGGACTCTGGGATCATACCCTGAGCCAAAGGCAGATGCTTAACTGCTGAGCCACCCAGGCGTCCAGGTGCTTCTTCTTCTTTTTTTTTTTTTTTTTTTTTTAATCTTGTTAATGTGGTGTCCCATAATATTTGTTTTTTTATTTACCTTTCCAAATTAGTTCTTGAGTTCAATTCTTTTTTTTTAATCCTGTTTTTTATTGCTATCTGCCTTAGTCTTCATAGTTCTGTCTACTTTTTTTGAAAACAAAATAAATCTAACTTTGTCTAATATTTAGTAAAAAGTCTTCAAGAATATAAGTTTTTCTTTGAGCTTAGCTTTTGTTGGATTTCCCCATTTTAATGTGAAATATTTTTATTATTATTTATCATATTACTGTGTTACTGTGTAGTTTTGATTTTCTCTTTAACTCATTACTGTGGGAGAAAATTTAAAAATTCCTAAGTGATTGGGATTTCTTTTTTTTGTTTACTTCTGCCATTTGTTATTTTCTTGACAGTGTTGGTCAGTCAGTGTGGTTCATTTTATTTCTATTTCATGAAACTTATGAAGTATCTTTGTGGATTAATAATTGAGTTTTCTTTTCTTTTTTTTTTTTTTAATAATTGAGTTTTCTAAAGTGGTCCATGAAATGTTTAGATAGAATGGTATACTCTGTAGGGTGCAAATCTTAGTTGATATCTGTCTCTTGGATCAATTTTATTGATAATCTTATTTTGTTCCTCTCTAGCAGAGGTTGCAAACTGGCTAGCATAATCTTTTTTTTTTTAAGATTTTATTTATTAAAAAAAAAAGATTTTATTTATTCATGAGAGACACACAGAGAGGCAGAGACACAGTCAGAGGGAGAAGCAGGCTCCATGCAGGGAGCCCGATGTGGGACTCAATCCCGGAACCCCAGGATCACGCCCTGAACCAAAGGCAGACAGACACTCAACCACTGAGTCACCCAGGGATTCCCTAGCTTAGTCTTATACGGTCCCTAGACATATATATATATATTTTTTTTTTGTCATGTAGTGTGTCCGTTTGCATAATGTAAAAGTTAATATTGATTAAGAAGTTGCCAATGTTGCAGAATTTGAAGATTTTATACACATATGTTGGTTTCTAGTTCATCAGAAGACCTTATTTCAGCTTCAGAGAGAGAGGCAGAGACATAGGCAGAGGGAGAAGCAGACTTCCTCTGGGGAGCCTGATGTGGGACTTGATCCCAGGAACCCGGGATCACAACCTGAGCCAAAAGCAGATGCTCAACCACTGAGCCACGCAGGTGTCCCATATTTTCTTTTTTTAAAAAGAACTTATTTATTAGAGAGAGGACATGAGTATAGGGAAGAGCAGAAGGGGAAGGACAAGTAGACTCCTGCTGAGGGGGTAGCCTGATTTGGGGCTTAGTCCCCGGATCCTGAGATCCTGACCTGAGCTGAAGTCAGTTGGTTAACCAACTCAGCCACTCAGGCATCTCTTTCATATTTTCTGTTAATTAAATGGGAAATTAAATCAACTTGGAGATGCCATTATTTTAAATCTTTCAATTGACAAAGATGAAAATGATAAATACCCAGAATATAAAGAGATGAGTTTACCAATATGTAGCTGGTGGGAGTGTAATTTGATTCAGCCTTTTTGAGGAGTTAGAGGGTAGATAATATGTCACTGTATAATAACAACAAAAAACTCTTAAAATATTTACCCTCATAAAATATTTGTTTCAGCAATTCCATTTTTAGAATTTTACCCAAGGCTTTTTTCACTTTTATAGTCTATTGCAGCTATCTGTTATATAATGTCTCAGTAGTTTAAATGGTTTCATACATACATACATGTGTTTAGAGGGTAATATTGTCTACAAAACACTTAGATAAAATTAATGTTTCTATATGGACTTCTTGTTTATCCCTTTGATCAGATATTTGTGTAAACACCATTTTTAGGATGGGTTTTAGGGAGACTAAGTAACCACTGAAGAACAAGATAGTTGCAAATTGCAAGGAATTGTAATTTCTTCCTTTTTGAAGAAAGTTCAACCTGTTAAAATCCTTTACGCTATGTTTTGGAGTTTTGATGGTGAACAAGACTCAATCTCTGTTCCATGGAGCAAATGGACACTTAAATTGCAGTATATTATGTGATACAGTTGAAGTTAATCTTATGAGCATATAAAAAAGTTCTCTGTCTTGCATGGTCAAGTAAAGCTTCCCAAGGTGAGGAATGTTTAAGATGACAGATGAAGGACAAGTTAGGAATTGCCAAGGTAAAGAAGAGTTTATGAGAAGAGCTTCTGGCACAGAGCTACATGTACAAAGTTCCAAATATAGGTGAGAATGTAGAGTGGTGAAGATGGGGGCATAAATAAGGGCCAGATTATGGGCCTTTGAGTCACATTAAGGATTTTAAACTGAGGATAGTAGAGAGCCATAAAAAAAAGTTAATTAGGAGGTTAGTGTGTCTTTTTTTTAAAATTTATTTTATTTTTTTAAAATTAATTAATTAATTAATTTATGATAGTCACAGAGAGAGAGAGAGAGAGAGAGAGAGAGAGGCAGAGACACAGGCAGAGGGAGAAGCAGGCTCCATGCACCGGGAGCCCGACGTGGGATTTGATCCCAGGTCTCCTGGATCACGCCCTGGGCCAAAGGCAGGCGCCAAACCGCTGCGCCACCCAGGGATCCTGGTTAGTGTGTCTTGATCATGTTTTTGCTTATTAATAAAAAACATGTTGATTCCAGTGTGGTTTTTTTTTTTTTTTTTTTTAGATTTTTATTTATTTATGAGAGAGAGAGAGAGAGGCAGAGACCCAGGCAGAGGGAGAAGCAGGCTCCATGTAGGGAGCCCGACATGGGACTCGATCCCTAGACTCCAGGATCAGGCCCTGGGCTGAAGGCGGCGCTAAACCGCTGAGCCACTGGGGCTGCCCTGACTGCAGTGTGTTGATGCAGTTAACTTCACTGGAGCAGGATAGTCCTTTAGAAGGTGGTTGCTGCAACTCAGGTGAGAGGAAGTGATGGTCTACTCTAGATTGTTAGTGGAGACAGAAGTAGGGTAAGCATCAAGGTAGTTAGGTGGTAGAGCGTTAGGACGTTGTGTTTGCTTGGCTGTGAGGATGAGGAAGAAAGAGTCCGGGATGATTCTAGGTTTATGTCTTGATCAAGTATGACAATGTTGTTACTACTCACTGAGATAGGAAAGGGCAGATTTGATGGAGAAGACAATGCTGAATTTGTTTAGTTATGGTCCATTTAGGCAGAGATGTGCAGTAGGCCGTCTGAAGTGGAGATAAAGATTTGAGATCTTGATACCTATTTCCTTGAGGGTAAGTTGATTTTGTAAGTTGGGATAATTTCCTTTTATAGTTTATGACAGATACGTAATCAGCTTGTGCTGAAAGAACTGCTTGCCAAATAGCAGGCATTTCGAAAATGTTTTGTTGAATATGTTTATTTATTTAAAAGATTATTTGTTTCTTTATTCATGAGAGACAGAGAGGGAAGCAGAGACACAGGCAGAGGGAGAAGCAGGCTCCCTGCAGGGAGCCCGATGTGGGACTGGATCCTGGGACTCCAGGATCACGCCCTGAGGCAAAGGCAGACGCTCACCTGCTGAGCCCCGCTGGCATCCCTGTTGAGTATGTTTATATGTCTGGTATTATAATTGTGAGATTCAACCTAATTGATACTTGCTCTTTTAGTTTCTTTTCAAATTTTTCATAGCATTTGGGAACCCATTGTAAGAAAATTCTTTACTGAAATTTATCCCTTCTGTGGTTAGACATTTAAATTATTTTCTTTTTTTCTCAGCACTACCATGTTCATATTATCTCTGAAATTGCCTGTGGATATCTGCATAAATGTGAGAGCTAGGGAGTGGATACGTATCTTCAATTTTATCAGATATTGCCTAACTGATTTATATAAAGGGGTTATTTCAATGTACACTCCCACTAGCTGTTATTTCAGTGTATTCCCATTAGACATTATGTGTTATATATCTTCTCCTATCTTTGGTATTGTAAGACTGTAATTTTTTCCAAACTGATGGATGTGAAATGGAATTTTGTTATTTAAAATTTTTTTCTTAATTGCTAATAAAGTTGGGCATCTTCTTATGTTGATTATTCATTGAGGTTTCTTCTATAAGTTACTGTTCATAATGCCCCCCCCCGCCCATTTTCTCTTGGCTCATTCGCCCTTTTCTTTTTGACTTATAGAATTTTTGTACAAATGAACTAATCATTTGTCAGTGAAAATCTCGCTACCCAATATATGGTTCATCTTCACTGGTTTTCATCTTAAAACTTGACCTTTTGTGACTTGAGAATTTTAAAATTTACTACTTCATAAAAAACACTTACTTTGCATATATATGTATATACACTCATGCACACATATATATACTTTTAAATAAATGTCAGGCTTTTTTTTTTTAAGATTTATTTATTTATTCATGATAGACACACACAGAGAGAGAGGCAGAGACACAGGTAGAGAGAGAAGCAGGCTCCACTCAGGGAGCCTGATGCGGGACTCGATCCCGGGTCTCCAGGATCATACCCCGGGCCGAAGGTGGTGCTAAACTGCTGGGCTACCTGGGCTGCCCAATGTCAGGCATTTTTGTTTGTTGACTATAATTTTCTAATTAATTGGTTTGTGTCTTCACATAAATCTTTTTTAAAAATAATTTTTTATTTTTAAGTAATCTCTATACCCAACATGGGGCTTGAGCTTACCACCTGAAAATCAGGAGTCTCATGCTCTACTGACTGAGCCAGCCAGGTGCCCCACATCGATCGATCAATAGATCGGTTTTAATAAGTTTTAATTTTAATAGTGAAAGGGAATAAAGGGGAAAGGAGAGAAAATGAGTGGGAAATATCAGAGAGGGAGATGGAACATGAGAGACTCCTAACTCTGGGAAACGAACAAGGGGTGGTGGAAAGGGAGGGGGGTGGGGGGGCACTGAGGGGGGCACTTGATGGGATGAGCACTGGGTGTTATGCTATATGTTGGCAAATTGAACTCCAGTAAAAAAAAAAAAAAAAGAAAAAAAGTTTTAATTTTAATAAGTTTACTTTTAATTTTAGTAAGTTACTTTTATCTTTCATATATATAAGTTTTTGATCAGTCAATGGTTTTGAATGATCATACATTTTAAAATATTTTACAGTTATAAATGATACAGATAGCACAAATATATGTGTGTTCTTTTTTTTTTTTTTTTAAAGATTTTATTTATTCATTTATGAGAGACCCAGAGAGAGAGACAGAGAGGCAGACACAGGCAGAGGGAGAAGCAGGCTCCATGCAGGGAGCCCGACGTGGGACTTGATCCTGGGACTCCAGGATCACGGCCTGAGCCAAAGGCAGACGCTCAACCGCTGAGCCACCCAGGCGTCCTTGTTCTTTTAAATAGACTATTTTTTAGAGCAGTTTTAGGTTCACAACCGACTTGAGCAGAAAGTACATAGAATTCCCATGTTATCCTTACCCAGCATACTTACAACCTCTTCCCCCGTCTATTTTAGGCATCCAAG
The DNA here is from genome assembly GCF_003254725.2 of Canis lupus dingo. Classification (NCBI taxonomy): domain Eukaryota; kingdom Metazoa; phylum Chordata; class Mammalia; order Carnivora; family Canidae; genus Canis; species Canis lupus. Next base: position 30,846,803 of record NC_064275.1, read on the forward strand.
TATGGCATGTTTGTTGCAATTGAAGAACCTATACTGACATGTCATTATCACCCAAAGTCCATGGGTTACATTAGGGTTCATTCTTGGTATTGTGGATTCTCTGGGTTTGGAAAAATGCATGACTGCACCCACCATTGTAGTAACATGCAGAATAATTTCACTGCCCTCAAAATCCTTTGTGCTCTGCTAATTTATCCCTCCCTTCTCCTTAACCCTTGATTCTCTTAACATCTCCATAGTTTTGCCTTTTCTAGGATGTTGTATAGTTGAAATCATTCAATGTGTAACCTTTTCAGATTGGCTTCTTTCCCTTAGTATGCATTTAAGTTTCTTGCATCTCTTTTCATGGTTTCATAGCTCATTCCTTTTTAGCTTTTTGAATAATATCCCGCTGTCTAGATGTACCACAGTAGTAAATAAGTAAATAAAATAAATCTTGGATGCTTCTGAAGGACATTTTGGATGCTTCTAAGTTTTGGCAATTAAGAACAAAGCTGCTATAATATTCCTGTATAAATTTTTGTGTAGACATAAGTTTTCAACTCATTTGGATAAATACCAAAGAACATAATTGCTAGATTGTATGTTAAGAGTATGTTTAGTTTTCTAAGAAATGAGCAAGCTGTCTTCCAGAATGGCCATTTTGCATTCTTACCAGCAATGAATGAGAGGTCCTGTTGCTCCACATTGTTACCAGCACTTGTTAGTATTTTGGCCATTCTAATAGTTATATGGTGGTGTCTCATTGTTTTAATTTGCAATTCTGTAATGATTTGATGATATTCATTGTAATGTGGAACGTCTTTTCTTTTTTTCCATTCAGATGTGGCAGCTAGTGCCACAGTTACTTTATTTTTTTTAAAAAGATTTTATTTACTCATGAGAGAGACAGAGAGAGAGAGGCAGAGATACAGGCAGAGGGAGAAGCAGGCTCCATGTAGGGAGCCTGATGCAGGACTCGATCCCAGGACTCCAGGATCACGCCCTGAGCTGAAGGCAGGCACTAAACCGTTGAGCTGCCCAGGGATCCCCCTGGAACGTCTTTTAAAATACGCCTTTTTGTCATCTGTGTATCTTCTTCAATGAGGATTCAGATTTAGGTCCATTTTTGAAATGGGATGCCTAACCAGCTGAGCCACCCAAGTATGCCAAGCAACACTTACTTTTAAATATATGTCAGACATTTTTGTTTGTGGACTATAATTTTCTAATTAGTTGGTTAGTGTCCTAACATAAGAAATGAAGATTGTGGTATATCCCATCAAATAAAGCAGAATCAATAAAAAATTTTTTTAAGAATCAATAAAATTTTAAACTACAAACACTTCCAACCAAAAATATTTATAAAACTAAATCTTCAGGGTCGCCTGGGCAGCTCAGTTGGTTGGCTCAGGTCATGATCAGGTCATGATCCCTGGGTCCTGGGATCAACCCCTACATTGGGCTCCCTACTCAGAGGGGAGCCTGTTTCTCCCTTTTCCTCTGCCACTATCTGCTGCTTGTGAGCTCTCTCTCTCTCTCTCTCTCTCTCTGTCAAATAACTAAAATCTTTTTTTAATTTTTTAAATTTTTATTTTTTTTAATAACTAAAATCTTTAAAAAAAGGAAGAAATCTTAAGTGCTTTAAGATCTAAATTTAAGTGTGTGTGTATGTCTGTATGAAACTTCCTTCTCTGGAATGTAACAAATTGCATTTATTCAATTATTTTCCTTACTATTTATGTTGGTTTTTTAAAAATTAATTAATTAATTAATTAATTAATTTATGATAGTCACAGAGAGAGAGAGGCAGAGACACAGGCAGAGGGAGAAGCAGGCTCCATGCACCTGGAGCCCAACGTGGGATTCGATCCCGGGTCTCCAGGATCGCGCCCTGGGCCAAAGGCAGGCGCCAAACTGCTGCGCCACCCAGGGATCCCACTATTTATATTGTTGAAGCAATTTCTTTTCATTCCTCAGTATATTTTGATGATAGATATTTTTTCTTAAATATTAACATTTGACCTCTTTTCATCACTTTGTATCCTCATATCCTATTTTTTAAAAAAAGTACTTATACCACCTAATATAACATGTATGCATATTTTATATGAGATCCTTAATTGTCCTAATAATCCCCTGTAGATTCCATGAGAGTAAAAACTTAATTATTTTGTTTACTACTATATCCTGGTTTTTTGTACAGTGTCTGGCATCCAATAAGTGTTAAAGAAATATTTATTGAATAAGTAAAAAACATGACTCATATTTTAGTATATAGGCTATTTAAAAAACTTATGGCTGATTTCAGTGGAACAGAATAGAGAGCCCAAAAATAAACCCATGATTATATGGTCAATTAATCTTTGACAAAAGAGGCAAGGATATGCAAAGGGAAAAAGATAGTCTCCTCAACAAATGCTGCTGGGAAAACTGGACAGCTACATGCAAAAGAATGGACCACTGTCTTATACCACACAAAAATAGATTCAGAGTGAATTAAAGACCTAAATATGACACCTGAGACCATAAAAATCCTAGAGGGAGCACAGGCAGTAATTTCTCTGATATTAGCCATAGCAACATTTTTCAGACATGTCTCCTGAAGCAAAGGAGACACAAAAATAAACTACTGGTACTACATCAAGGTAAAAAGCTTCCGCACAGCAAAGGAAACAACCAACAAAACTAAAAGGCGACCTACCGAATGGGAGAAGATATTTGCAAATGACATGTCTGATAAAGGGTTGGTATTCCACACATATAAACAACTTATACAACTCAACATCCAAACCCTCAAATAATCCAATTAAAAATGGGTAGAAGACACGAATAGACATTTCTCCAAAGATGACAAACAGATGGCCAACAGACACATGAAAAGATGCTCAACATCACTAATCATCATAAAAATGCAAATCAAGGGGATCCCTGGGTGGCTCAGTGGTTTAGCGCCTGCCTTTGGCCCTGGGCGTGATCCTGGAGTCCCAGGATCGAGTCCCACGTCGGGCTCCCGGCATGGAGCCTGCTTCTCCCTCTGCCTGTATCTCTGCCTCTCTCTCTCTCTCTCTCTCTCTCTCTATCTGTGTCTATCATAAAAAAAAAATGCAAATCAAAACCACGATGGGCTATCACCTCACACCTGTCAGAATGGCTAAAATAAAAAACATAGGAAACAACAAGTGTTGGCAAGGATGTAGAAGAGAAAGGAACTTTGTGCACTGTTGGTGTGGATGCGAATAAGTGCAGTCACTCTGAAAAAACACTATGGAATTTCTTCAAAAATTAAAAATGGATTTGCCATCTGACTGGATGATTCCACTACTGGGTATTTACCCAAAGAATATGAAAACACTAATTCAAAAAGTTAAATGTACCCTATGTTTGCTGCAGTGTTATTTACAATGGCTAAATTTTGGAAGCAGCCCAAGTGTCTATTGCTGGATGAATGGATAAAAGAGATGTGGTATATGTATGCAATGGAATATTATTCAGCCATAAAAAAGAATGAAATCTTGGGATGCCTGGGTGGCTCAGCAGTTGAGTGTCTGCCTTTGGCTCAGGGCGGGGATCCCCCGGTCCCAGGATTGAGTCCCACATTGGGCTGCCCGTAGGGAGCCTGCTTCTCCTTCCATGTCTCTGCCTCTCTCTCTGTGTCTCTCATGAATAAATAAATAACAATCTTAAAAAAAAATGAATGAAATCTTGCCATTTGCAACATCATGGATGGATCTAGAGGGTATAGAGCTAAGTGAAATAAGCCAGCCACAGAAAGGCAAATACCATATGATTTTCCTCATATATGGAATTTAAGAAGCAAACAAAGGGAGAAAAAAGAGACAAACCAAAAAATAATCTCTCAACTATAGAGAACAAACCGATGATTATAGAGGAGGAGTGGGTGAGTGGGGAGATGGATGAAGTAGGTGAAGGGAATTAACAAGTATGCTTATCTAGATGAGCACCAAAAACATATGGAATTACTGAATCACTGTATTGTACACCTGAAACTAATATAACACTGTTGTTAAGTATACTGGAATTAAAAAAATAATATTTTGTGACATGAAAATTAAATAAAATTTGAACTTATTTCCATAAATAACGTTTATTAGAACATAAAAAATTACTGCTGATTTCAAAAACAATTGTTACAGTCTTATTTTTTTGTTATCCCCAAGACTGATTTTACAATTACTGCTGATTTCAGATGATTGTTATGGTCTTAATATGTTCTTCTTGCCAAGATTAATTTTATGAAAACTTTGTATAGCTGAAAAGGGCTTAAGTCTCTGCTCAGATTTTCAAATTTTATATTCTGAGCCGAAAGTTATGCTACTTTACTTAATAAAGTCTGATTTTTATTTTTTTATTATTTATTTATTTATTTATTTTTTTGATTTTTATTTTTAAGTTAAGCATAGATTCTTAAGGAGTTGACCAGCAGGTTTAGGTTGTATATGATGTAATCCTTTACCATCAAGACCTAGCTTTAAAACAAATTTTGACATGCACTATCAGTTTTAATGCAGTATAATTATTATGTTACTTATCTGTAAATCTCTTAATGATTTGACCCAGAAATTTCTCTGAAATTGGTTGGTATTAGGAATATGCCAGTCACAGGGAAAAGACTAATGATTAGAGGTTATTGAGGAAATAGCTAAGTAAAATGTGTATGATGTATTTTGATGTGTAGAAATTCTTATTTAATTTATTTTCCATTTTTTATGGTGGTAAAGTACTTATAACATAAAATATTGATTTAACCATTGTTGAGTGCACAGTTCAGTGGTATTAAAGTACACTTATATTGTTGTATACCTATTATCACTATTATCTCCAGAACTCTTTTCATCTTGGAAAAGTGAAACTATGTACCAATTAACAGTAACTCCCCATTTCCACCTTATGTGTTTGTTTTTCTTTTTGAGAGGAGGAGAAAAGCACAGGGAGTAGAGGAGGGAGAATCTTAAGCAGTCTCCATGCCCAGCAGGGAGCACAACAGGGGGCTCCATCTCATGACCTGGAGGTCATGACCTGATCTGAAATCAAAGGTTGGACATTTACCTGACTGAGCCACCCAGGCACCTAGCATTTATTTTTCAATGGACACTAAAGATTTTTTACTGGTCTTGTCCAGATGATGGGTGCTATCTTAACTCTTGCCACTGGGAATGACTTTACTCTTCAGGAATCTGGTTTTATTCCTGTAGTTTTAAATAATATAGTCTCATCAGAATATGATACAACTCTGTGGTCATACAATAAATACATCTATTTAGTGTTGGGCTGTTTCCTTAAGAAACATACTTTTTAATTTTCCTTTTTTTAAAGATTTTATTTGTTCATGAGAGAGAGAGAGAGAGAGCGCGCGCGCGAGAGGGACCAGAAAGCACAAGCAGGGGCAGAGGGAGAGGGAGAAACAGACTCCCCAACGAGCAGGGAGCCTGATGTGGGACTTGGTCCTGGAATCCTGACCTGAGTCGAAGGCAGATGCTTAACTGACTGAGCCACCCAGGCACCCAGCTTTTTACTTTTCTATAACAATGTTGGACACAGTAATAATAGTTTAAGGTAGTCACTAGAATTTTAAAACTAGGTGATTTCTGCTTCCAACTCATTAACATATGTATTATATCTTGTTATTTAAAATGTTAGGTGTTTTATAAGAAAAAGTTAATGTTTATGTATTACAGTGTATTTTTATTTTTGACCGTGAGGGTAGTGACTTTCTCTGTGGCTCACTGCATCCTAGATTTACCTGGGAGCTTAATGAAGATTAAAATATGTCAGAGTAAAAAAAAAAAAAAAAAAAAATATATATATATATATATATATATATATATATATATATATGTATGTCTGAGTGGGTTAGAGACCTAGGAGTCTGTGTTTTGTCATATTCACTATTTGGTCAGGGATAGGTGTGGTTACCAATAACTCCAAGAGACTTTCTTACTGCCATCTTTATATGGCATTTACATCTTTTTTTTTTAAAAAGATTTTACTTATTTATTCATGAGAGACAGAGAGAGAGAGAGAGAGATAGAGAGAGAGAGAGAGGCAGAGACACAGGCAGAGGAAGAAGCAGGCTCCATGCAGGGAGCCAGGGAGCAGGAAGAAGCAGGCTCCATGCAGGGAGCCAGGGAGCCTACGCCCTGGGCCGAAGGCAGACGCTCAACCACTGAGCCACCCAGGCGTCCCAATATAGTTTAGATTTTAGTGTGCATCATATATACATGTATTTCCATTCCCCAGTATTAGACTCAAAATAGACTTGTCAACAGTTGAGACTTCGGTAGAAACCTTTTATAAGATGGGTTATTAGTCCCAAATTTATATATGCTGCATGTCATCACATAGCACAAATAAGATTTAAGCCAGTTCTTAGGTCTGTAAAGTTTAAGTAGTAGTTTGTGTTTCTTTCCTCCTTGAATTGTGTTAAACACAAAATAATTTGAACTTGTAGGGTGTCTCAGTTTATATTTACTTGGAAATGTCACATTAGCTTGTTCTCTGAAGGTAAATACATCGTCATTGTACACATTGGTTTATTTAGTTCTCCTTTTTTTTTTTTTTTTTTTTAATTTATTTATGATAGTCACACAGAGACAAAGAGAGAGAGGCAGAGACACAGGCAGAGGGAGAAGCAGGCTCCATGCACCGGGAGCCCGACGTGGGACTCGATCCCGGGTCCCCAGGATCGCGCCCTGGGCCAAAGGCAGGCACCAAACCGCTGCGCCACCCAGGGATCCCCTATTTAGTTCTCTTAGTTAAGTCATCTATGTCTTTGAATATTTTCCTGTTATTTAGATGGTAACATTAGGTATCACCAAGAGTGTGCAACTAAAATGCTATAGGTCCGCAGGTGTTTAATGGGCATCCATTGTATTGGTAGTTCATTCTTAGCCATTGTAAATCAGTGGATTTAGATCTCTTGAACTATGGAATATGAATAAATGCTCAGCTTAAATATATATATTACTGAAGTTGTACAATCTCTTACCTAAGTTGTACAATCTCCTTTAAAGTGTAAGGATGGTTAAATGTGAGGATCATGACTTGCTTATAGAAAATAAAATTTGAAAAAAAAAAAACAAAAAAAAAAAAAGTAAAAAAAAAGAAAATAAAATTTGAAGTATAAAGACCACTGGCTTTTCAGCAATATAGGTAAAATGATTATATTAAGGTTACTATAGCTGGATTATTCACATGAAAGTAACCCAGACTTCTAGTTTTGTTTAGTGCTGAGAAACAAGATTGGTGAATTTGTGGGACAGAATTATAACCCGTCCCTAAAGAGGTAATGAAAATAATTTGAAGTGATTGGTCTTGTGTATATGTGTTGTTTTTAATTTTGAGAGTTTATCAGCAAAGGATAATTGTAGCTATACAAAATGAGTGGTAGAGTAGAATGAAATCAATCCTAATTTTATAGAAAGACAAGTGCAAATTTTGATGTCAGTCATCTCAGGAGTTAGAGCTGGATTTGCAGTTCTTGTATTTATAGGAGTTAGACTGTGTTTAATATTAAGAGCTTTTGCCCTAGACTTCCGGAGAAAGACTGTGAAGATTTCTTTTTTGTATAATTAAGCACCTCTGGGTTCCAGAATGGAAAGGGAAAGAGGGGAACTTACCGATTTGTCATCCTTGTTGATTGTTAAAATGTATTTTCAGTTTCTATTTGAAATTTTTTTCCTCATTTTAAATTCTTGTGCCTTATATTCCTAGGAAATTTTCTGAACTTCTATTTTAAAATATTAAATTAAAAATATTTTATTTATTTATTTGAGAGACAGAGATAGCATGAGAGCACAAGCAGGGGAGGAAATGGAGAAGCAGGCTTCCCGCTGAGCAGGGAGCCTAGGACCCTGGGATCATGACCCAAGCTGAAGGCAGACACTCAACTGATTGAGCCACCCAGGCTCCCCTTAAAATGTTAATCTTTTCCATAGGAGCACAACCTTGGTTCATAAAAGCATCAGGGCAGAAGTGTTTTTTCAACATTTAAAAATTGTATTCCTAACCATTTTGACTTGACTTAAAATTGATGTTTATTCTCAGCCCTTATCTTATTTGATGTGTCTGTAGCTTTTGACATTGTTGATCATTTCTTCTTCCTTGTTAACATTTTCTTGATTTTCCTTCTACACCATACTCTCTTGGTTTTGCTATTATCTCCTTCTTTGCTTCTTCTGTTTGTTTTGCTGTTTCTCCTTGTTTTGCCTGACCTTAAATACTGGAGTGCCCTGGAACTCAGTCCTTAATTATTTTTTTTATCTTTACTTTTTTCAATATTATCCAGTCTCACAGCTGTAAACACGGTTTATATTCATGATTCCTAAACTTACACCCCCATCTCAGACTCCTCTAAACTCTAGACTCATATTTATTCACCTCTTTGGTGTCACCGCTTGCGTATCTAATAAATATTTCAGATCAAGTCCAAACCTGAACTACAGTTCTTTTCTCCCCAGACCTGTTCTTCCCATAGTCCTCTCCATCTCAGTTGGTTGCAACTCTGTCTTTTTGACTGTTCCAGCTAAAAACTCAGAATCCATCCTTAATTTCACATCTATCTGCTTACTGGCATACTTGTACATGTACTCACACACCACATCAATTCATGAGGAAATCCTCTCGGCTCTAACCTTCAAAATCCATCCAGATTAGCATTTTTTTTTTTTTTTTTTTTTTTTTTACCAGTGACTGGTGTTTAGTTTAAGCCACCTTCATTGCTTACTTGGATGATATCCAGCTTCCTAACTGGTCTCTTTGCCTTTGTTTGTTTGTTTGTTTGTTTGTTTGTTTCTCTACAATCTTCTCCATATAGTAGCCAGAATGATTCTTGAAAGAGTAAGTCATATTGTGTCTCTTCCCTGCATCAGATCCTCAGTGTTAATGGTGATGGGGCTTTCCATTATTTCTCTCATTTCCTCTCCTGCGTCTCTCTTCTTTGCTTGTTCTGTTTCAGCCATGCCAGCCTTCTTGCTATTCCTTTAACACACCAGGGTAACCCATGGCATTGGTTGTTTTTTCCATCCATGACATCCTTTGCGTGATTTACTTCTTCAGGCTTTGCCCAAATGTCACTTTGTCAATAAGGACTGGCTTGAACATCCTACTTAAAATTGTAGGTATCCTTGCCCCCTGCACTGCATCTCCTGATGTTTTGACTTTTTTTTTTTTTAATAGCACTTACCATCTTACAGAGTACTATCTAAATGATGTATTTATTATGTTTGTTGTTTATTGACTTTCTTCTTCTTCTATTGTAAAGTCTAGAGGGCAAGGATCTTTGTTTATTTCATCTGGATATCCCAAGCAATGGATATTTGCTCCTGTTTGTTGTTAGAGAAAAGGAAGGCAAATCTTTTTTCTTCATTTGTCTGAAATTTTCTGGTAGTGTTTTTTTTTTTTTTAATTTTTATTTATTTATGATAGTCACAGAGAGAGAGAGAGAGAGAGAGAGAGAGAGAGAGAGGCAGAGAGACAGGCAGAGGGAGAAGCAGGCTCCATTTACCCGGAGCCCGACGTGGGATTCGATCCTGGGTCCCCAGGATTGCGCCCTGGGCCAAAGGCAGGCGCCAAACCGCTGCGCCACCCAGGGATCCCTCTGGTAGTGTTTTTTAAAGTTGTTTTAAAAAAAATCCTCCTGCGCCATTTTAGTGTAACTATTTTGATTTTTCTTTTTAAATGTTCAGGGATTCTATTTGATTATAAGTTGAATGTAGTTATGGAATCATGTTAATGTAATTTTGTGGTGGTGTTACAGTGAATTCCTCCTTAGAACCTTTGAGGTTTCTTTCCAGCCCTGTTTTAGAAATCCAAATCCTGTATTAGTGTATATTCTGTCTAGAGTGTTACATTACAAGAATTTCCTCTTTCTTTCAACTGTAGAAGAAGTTGTAGGTATTATAATAATGGTTAGGTAAAGGTATATAGACTTATCCTTATATATGGAAAGACCTGACTCATTGTAAATCTATTTTGACATTTGTGCAATTATTTGTGGATTCTTTTTTCTTTTATTTTCTTTAAAGGCTTTTATAGTAACATCTGTATGAAGCTCTAGAGGCAGAGTGGAATGACTAAAATTTGGAGAAAGAGGGAACTGGGAAATTACACATAAACACGTGTGCACTGAGATGCAGGTATAGCCATCATGAGTGGTCTTGTGCTCCAGATTAGGTAATTTTTCTTAATGATGCATTTATCCATCCAGTAAACAAATGTAACTAAATAAACTAGGGATAGATAGCTAAATGGACTATAGTCTCTACTCATGTCTCTCAGTTTAGGCAACAAGACCAAAAGTTGAATTATCGTAGTGAGAGCCAGGTGTTCTATTTGATGTGAATATAGGGTGCTTTGTGGAGCTGGTAGTGGTAAGGTGCTCATTCCACTGAGAAGAAGGCACTTCAGTGTCACAAATTTACTATGTGAACAGTGTCTCTAAAACCCCAAGTCTCTTTATTAGGCTCTTAAATTTGTGTTCTTCTGTATCCTGTTTACAGACCTTATATTGCAGGGTTTTAATGGAGATGAAATACTACATGAAATGCTTTTCTAAACACAGCTGTTCTACTTCCATTAAACAGTTCTGACATTCAGCAATTTGCCAAGAGTTTCTTCCAATTCAAGATTCTGGGGTTGTAGCTCATTTCCTGTTAATGGTTTTTCTCTTCATTAGTTCATATTACTATTCTGTGCTATTAATATAGCAAATGCTATATCATACATGCAGGTGCCCCATGCGAATTGTAAAACACAGTGAAAATATATGGCAGAATTATTTTCATCATGTACTAAAATGGATTCTTTTGGTAACAGGGAACCTGGAAAAGTTATAGATGTGATTTGTTTAGCAGCCTAAGCTATGTCATAGACAGAACCCTGAAAGACCCAGTATGCGGATCTTTACCTTCTCCAATTTGCAGGATATCCTGTGGCTTAAGTGCCATTTTCAGTTCCTGAAAAGGATGAAGGGGAACAGCCATGAAAGGGCAAATATGGTCTCTGATTATAATCTTTGACAGTTTTGTCTGGGCGTGGCCCTAGATGTCCCCTACCATCTTGCTCCTTTCTTCCATTGTGAGTCTGCTGAGAGTCCCAACTTATTTGAAATACGTGGTTGTCTTGACAGTATTATCAGGCACAGTGTTCTTTCCTCAGAGCTGCCTACTGTACCCCGGTTATGAGCCGTGCAGGGGACCGTGCTCTCTCCTCCCTAAGGTACTGACCATGGTGCCGCCAATAGGGTCAGCATTGTAGTTTAACTGCTTTGGGTGAACATTTGATTTTAATTCTTTCAACAGTGATGGTAACTTTTATTTCTCTATGGTCTCAAACTTAACTGCAGTGATACGATTCTTGGGAATGGACTGACTGTAGAAAGTCAACATAAAAAATTTTTTTTTAGAGGTATATCTTCCTAAGTTTATTGTGATTTCACCACAGAAATACCTTTTTCTTCAGGTTTTATTTTTCTGGGCTCATTTGAAGACAACATTATGTAGTAGTCTCCACGTTTGTAGTTTTTTAATCCTCTTTTTTTCTCATTAAAGTGACCTTACCCCTTTTTAAATGACTAGTATCTTCATTCTAACTTTATACCCTTTACTTGCTGGAAGGGACTGTTAACCAGTTACTCAGCACTGTTGATTTATTGATCCCAGCACAATAGAGGCTATCTCTTCCCCCACCTTCTTTTGTGGCACAGTAGTATGATATTAATTCTCACTGTAATTATAGTGGCATTTCACCTGCTTGAATAAGCTAACCGCCTGGACAAGAAATTCAGGCTGTTGGAGGAGGAGGGTGAAATGGAAACATAGCTTTCTATCATAGTACTGATTTTTTTCTGTGGAAAAGATGTAATTTCCCATCTGATCAAAATAAAACATTATTGGTATTTCCTTTCCCTCTCTCTAATAAATGAATACAATCTTTAAAAACTTTTCATTTACTTAAGAGAGAGAGCACAAGCAGGGGGAAGGCCAGAGAGAGAGGGACAAGCAGACTCCCCAGTGATCAGGAGATTAAAAACTTTTTTCAGTAAATGTTACCAGGTAGAGAAGTAGAATTACAAGCTGATAAAAATGGTTATTCGGACATGACCCCGAGGTTAAGTGGGTTCTTCTGGGAATAGAGCTTATATTTTAGCCATCTTTTTCTTAGATTTGTTATCTAACTGAGAATTTCTTACTCAGAGTTCAAAATAACTTTTTTGGATGGTTAATCCCCCACTGTTGTGTCCTTTGAAACAAATTTGGTTAATTTATAAAATAACTACTGGGATGTTGCTAGTTTATCAAGCAGGTACCTGCAAGTGGGTTAGATGGCTTAAAGTAGATGAATTGTGTTTTGTTATATCTTAACTCTTAAGTGTAAAATCTTGTTATCCTTAGAAGTTCTAGTTGCTTCTGTTTTGTTCCAAATTTCCAATTTTGGAATGTTGCCTGTGGTGTGATACCAAGTACTAACAAGTATTAGAATTTTATAATTCTCCTGACAATTAAGAGTATCTACTGATTTCTTAAAAATACGTGGGAAACAAAAGGCTTAAACAAGGCTGACATTTTTCTGAACTATTTATAAAAGTAAAAAGCCTTTCCTTTTTGGTTGCCAAGGATGCTCTGTTACTTGGTTAGGTGCGCTTTATTGAGTAGAAATCTGAGCTTTGTTAAGGCTCAACTTTTAAAATTTCTTCCTCATTAAAAAAACCCACAAACGTGCTAAATACTTCAAATTAGTGTTATTAATTTGAGTAACATGATTGCTTTGAATCAGTCTAATGTGTTCTCTCATTACCTTAAACAGTAATAGTATTAATCTGTTACATCGCGTGTTAATGGAGTATTTACACTTCATTCTAACGTAATTATTACTTAATGTGAAGTGTAGTTTTTAAGTATTCATATCTTTTTTCATTGAGTTATTTTCCAAAAGTAAAGTAACATTTAAACACATGATAACTTAGAGGGGAGGAAGGAGGTTGGAGGGTGGACCTGGGGGGACAGGTACCTGAGAAGAGCCAGCACATGGTAACCTGTTTCGTGTATGATTTTTCTAGGGCTGCTTTGGAAGAAGTAGAAGGAGATGTGGCCGAATTGGAACTAAAGCTCGATAAGGTGAACTTTACTTAAAGATTTTAAGACATTAATAGTGATTTGTGCCTTTAGTATTAGGTGATTCATGTTACTTTTTGATTTTATCTCTATGAGGATAAATGTTACTATCATCCCAATTTTACACGCAGGGAGATTGAGGCTGTAGACACGAGAGACTTTGAAAATACAAGTGCCAGAACAAGAACTTGAACAATCTGCCTTCAAAGCTAACTAGATACCCTTGTTGTTTTCTTTTCCATCCAAAAGGTTGCCTGTCTTTTCAGTGCTCAGTGGTTTTCATATATAACCTGACTGTTCTTGTTTATAAGTGTGAATCTGGATACATTAAGTATAAACGAAATTTAAAATACTGATTCCATTTTTTACAGCTAAGGCCAGAAATGCTTAGTGTATATTTAATAATTGATATTAAACGTTCATATTCTATTCAACGGTGAATGTACATTGATTCCTATCTTCTGTATTAATTATTAATCATCTTTCCTTTACCTAAGAAATATTGCTATAAAACAGGAAGAAATATGAAAATGAGTAACACATGGCTTCTGGTTTCAAGTAACCATTGTTTACTGAAATCTCTCTCTTACAATTTATGGAGATAAATCAGATGCACATGCTTGAAGTACCTTTTCTGAAAATAGCTTCTTATTTAATTATTGTAAATGATATGCCGTGTAAAGCAGTGCTTCTCAAACTGTACTGTGCATAGGAAACACCTGGGGATCTTGCAAAAATGCAGATCCTGATTCAGTAAGTCTGGGGTACCTGAGATTCTGTGTTTCTAATCAGATTCCAGATGACACCAATGCTGTTGTTCCATGGGCTGCACTTTGAATAGCAAGAATATAAAATATGCTGAAGGTTTTAAAATGTTTTGAAATTGTGAAACGTATGTGTATATATATATAATGTAAATAGTGTAGAAACTATATAAAGTAGTAGTATCATGTATGTAAAACAGAACTTTTAGAAAATATTTAGTAATAAGTTATTTTTGTATTGTACACTGTAGTTTTCAAAAACACTTTGATTTATATGCTTAGTGCTTATATGCTTAGTTCTAAGCATCTAAATGCTTAGAACGTGTCTATGTTCTTTGATTTTTACAATAATTTTGGGAGGTAGTTGGGACACCTTGGTGGCTCAGAGGTTGAGCATCTGCCTTCGGCCCAGTGTGTGATCCTGGAGTCCTGGGTCGAGTCCCACGTCGGGCTCCCTGTGTGGAGCCTGCTTCTCCTTCTGCCTCTCTGTGTCTCTGCCTCTCTTTCTCTCTGTGTGTCTCTCATGAATAAATAAATAAAATCTTAAAAAAAAATATTGGCAATCAATACTAAGATCTCTAAGCCCTTTCTAGAGTGCTTATTACCCAAAGGGCTAATAAAGGCATCATGGAAATTTTGACATTTAAAAAAATCTTATTTTCCATCTGAATAGAAGGTCCATACTTACTTTTATATTTCTCTAGTTATGATCTTGATTTCTTATAAAATGTCCCTCTCCCAATTCATAGGTTAGTATCTGTCATTTTCCTTTAGAATTCTGAGGAGTTCACAGAGAGGAGAACCAGAGAAGAGGAAGAAATGGTTGTCATGGAAGGTGATGGCACCGAAGGACTAGAGGAGGGGACGGTTGCCTAGGATTAGTATGTGATTTCATAACTTTGTGCGAGGCTAGTTCCACCTGTAATATCACTGTAAATCATGCCACCAGCAGGATAAACTGGCTTGATGACTTAGCTTACATTATTTTGCTTATAATATATGTTACCAGTACTTTTCCTCCTTGTGGAGAGTAGCGCTGCATGCCTGGCTTCGTTCTGCTGGGTCCAAAGACACATCCTTTCTGTCAGCTGTCCTAGCCTTGGCAGCACCGAGGAGCACCTTGGTGCTCGAGACGTGATTTCTGTGTCTGTTGCTTCTTCTCACTGGAATGCTTGTTCCCTGTATGTTAAGCAGATACTCTTTAAACCACAGTTCAAGTACTACCATACCTAGGTTCTTTCATACTTAGTATTCTTTCTTGCACATACTTCCATTTAGATTTACTATATTATTGTAGTCTTGGGATTGTAGCATGGCCTGATAGTTAAGAACACAAAGCCTGGAGTAAGACTGCCTGCATTTGAATCTGGCTCTACCACTTACTAAGCTATTTGGTGTTGAGCAAGTTCCTCAACCTTCCTGTGCCTCAGTTTCTCATCTCCAAAAAGGGTAAAATTAGAGTTATCTGTCTCAGAGAGTTAATATGAGAATATGGTGTTTTAGTATATTTTAAATGCTTTTCGTGGTTCTTAGCACATGGTATGTTCTAAGTAAATGTTAATGATGGTATCTCTTCAACAAATTATTAGCTCCTTGAAGACAGTTTTTGAAGGGAAAAAAACCCCTCATTTGATGTGCACTTACTATGTATCAAGTGCTAAGTTTTACTTCTATTATCTCCAACTGTCACAACATGTTGCAAAGTTGGTATTACACCCAGTTTGCTCATGAGAAAAATGAGACTTAGGTTGTTACTTACTCCGGGACAGTCAGGGATAAGTTGTTTATATTCTCATCATCTGGAAAAGTGCTGTAACATAATGTTTATCAATTTAGTAAAAAGAACTTTTGAATGAATTGGGGCTACTAGCTTGATATTTTTGACTATTTTGATATTTACTCTTAGGGAAGATTTGTAGGCTTGTATTATTGGGTTATACCTGCCATCAGTGTCATCTACTAAGGATTTTTCAGCTGGCAAATTTTCTATCACCAAGTCAGCCTTTCCCCCTGAATAGCTGCAGTATATGTGTGGTTATGCTATATGCAATTCCATTGTCTTTCCAAGTCCGGTAATGGTGACCTCTATTCTAATTCTCATACCTGTTTTCATGGTCATAGCTATGCCTTCCCATTCAAAGTTCTCATCTTGCAACTCTGGAATGCTAATCTCTTAATTTCTTACCTGAGACTCTAGTCTTTCCAGTTCTCATTTCACTTCTGCTTTTGATCTTCTTCTTTTTTTTAAGATCTTATTTTATTCATGAGAGGCACACAGAGAGAGGTAGAGACATAGGCAGGGGGAGAAGCAGGCTCCATGCTTGACGTGTGACTCGATCCCAGGACTGGGGGTTCACGACCTGAGCCAAAGGCTCAGATGCTCAGATGCTCAACCACCGAGCCACCCAGGGGTCCCTGCTTCTGATCTTCAAGCCTAGCTAGCCTTCTAGTATTCCAGTCTATAAACTTCTGATATTTTAGATCCCTTTTAAACTCACTTCCCTTTCAGTGTGGTTTTTTTTTTTAGGGGGGGGGGGGGCATTTTTAGAGGTAAAATTCACCTAATATAAAATTCATCATTTTAAAGTGTACAATTCAATGTTTTCAGCATATTCACAGTATTGTGCAATCCTCACCACTGTAATTCCAGAGCATTTCTATTATCTTCAAGAGAAATCCTGTACCTGTTGGCAGTCACTCCAAATTTTCTTTGTCCTTCGTCCTCTGGCAACCACTAATCTATTTTCTGTCTATGGGATTTGCCTATTTTGAACATTTCATATAAACAGAATCATAATATGGCCTTTTGTGACTGACTTCTTTCACTTAGCATGATGTTTTTAAGATTTGTCTGCACATGTAACATGTTCCAGTATTTCCTTTTTATGGCTGAGTTATATGCCTTTGTATGGATATGCCACATTTTGTTTATCCATTCATCACTCAATGGACATTTAGGTGGTTTCCACTTTTTGGCTAGTATGACTAATACTGCTGTGAACCCTTTCAGTCTACTCTTAATTTTATTCCATCATATTTTTCTCCTGAAGGCCTTCATTTCCCTTCCATAAGACCCACTCCACAGAATTTTCACTCTATTAATCTAACCATCTGTATTTTCTCTGTGTCATATCTGGGCTACAGAACTCTATAGGAGAAGTTACACAATTGGTGAAACCAACTGGTGGAGCTTCACATTTCTGGAATTTTTGATGTTAAACAAATTTTCCAAGACTTATTCAGGTTATCTTGTTATACTGTTAAACAGCTGCTATACTTCTCTGTTTTCTTATGATTTATCACTTTGTTCTTCTTTCTTAGTACATGACTTTGACTCTATCTTCCTTTTGGTGGGAACACTTTTATTTCTTACTCCTAACCTAGAAATTTAGAATCTGTCCTTTTCTTTTTTCACTTTTCCTCCCATTTGAGTGATAAAAGTATCGTATCCCCTTTCTTATGTAATTCCAAACTCTTAACTTCTCAGGACTTTGCTTTAGCCATCTTTTTCCTTTTCTTTCTCTACCACTCTTTATTTTAAGTAGAAAGTGTTCAAGCTTCCCTGCAACAGAAACAAAACAAGACAGAAAACCAAAAGCAAACAAGAAAACTCTGACAAGAAAATGTAAATCTTTAGTAATTACCATGTGCCAGTAATGGTTTGCCCTAAGATTTTTATGTGCATTATTTTAATTCTTTTTTAGTAACTATATAGTTTGGTACCATTCTGATCATTTCAGAGAGAAGAAACTTAAGTTTACTAAGGTTGAGGTCATTCAGGATCGTTTACGTGGTTAATATGGCAGGATTTTTTTTCTTTTTTTAAGATTTTATTTATTCATGAGACACAGAGAGAGAGAGAGAGAGGCAGAAACACAGGCAGAGGGAGAATCAGGCTCCATGCAGGGAGCCCGATGCGAGACTTGATCCCAGGTCTCCAGGATCAGGACCTGGGCTGAAGGCGGTGCTAAAACCGCTGAGCCACCTGGGCTGCCCTGGCAGCAGGATTTGAACCTAAGCTAACTAAGCCCACAAGCCTTTGTTTTTAACCGTAATGTACCAACCTCTCTGTTTTTATGGAACCTTTTAGTTTAATTTTAAAAAATTATTTAATTTGTTGTGTTGTGGAACCTTTTAATTGTTTTTTAATTATGTAATTTGTTGAATAAGTAGTATTTCTTATGTGATATAAACCTCAAAGTGTGTACCCAGTGAAAAATTAATCATCCTTTAATCTCTTTCCTAGAGGAGAACACTGCTTTCTGTCTAGGATATAGCACTGTAACACTGATAACTGTATATTTGTTGATGACTTCTATATCTGTATCTACAGCATACTCCTCTTTTTTGTTTCAGACATCAGCTTTCACTTGTGTTTGATTAACTTTCCACTTGGCTAATATCACAGGCCCATTAAATTCAGGGCCACCTCACAGGCCTAACAGTGAAATAAAAAATCTTTGCTGGCCAGTTTAATGTATCTTTGTGGAATTAGCAGATGTAGCTCATGGCAAGCAGAGCTCAGGCTGGATTTCAGCTCCTATTTTTACCCTTGGTGGGATGCAGTCTACATAACTGTACACGGGTACTTGACTGTAATTCTTGAATCTGTCTCCTAGTTTTTCTCCCTGCTTACTGCCTAATTCAGCCTGTCATGGTTTTTGGTCTAATCTCCTTATCTTCTATTTCCTTGTCTTTACGTTTTATCATTTTACATCATCATTCTAAGATGGAACTCTGGTGAACTCACCAGTGTCTTCCCATTTTCTTTTATACAAAATGTGAACCTTTTAGCATTGTATACAAGGCTTGTCCTGATCTGGACTTGCATATATTTTCAACATCACACTTTTAATGCCCTACATTTTCATACTGCTTTAAGCTACTTAGTGCCTCTGATTTGCCCTGCCCACATAGCTGCTGGGCCTTAGCACACACTCTTCCTAGAGTAGAATCTTCCCATTACTCTTGTTTGATTGGCTAATTCTTGTTGGCCTTCAGGGCTTTTTTCAAGTGTTACCTTTTCCAGGAATCCTTCCCTGATGTCCAAAGTCCTGGTTAGGTGTTCTTCCTTTGTTTGATCATGCATGGTTTTTTTTGTCATGCATAGCAGTTGTGTTGCTGCATAGAATTTATCTGCTTGTCTGCTGGTTAGAATAGAGCATCTGAGAGCAGACCTTATGTTTTTAATTTCTGTTCCTCTAGGTCCTAGGGTAACAGTTTTAAATTATACTTCTGAGATCCTTTAGATGTTTTCTAAAGGGTTTATTTTTTCTCTTTACCCCCTTTTTAGTGTTCCCTATTGTCCCTTCTGTATCCTTCTTTCTCACTTCTTTTTTTTTTTTATTTTTTTATTTTTTTTTCTCTCACTTCTTTTTTAAAATATATGTATTCACCCAAGATTTTATTTGTTTAAAGAAAATGTTCGGGAAGCCCGGGTGGCTCAGTGGTTGAGTGCCTGTCTTTGGCCCAGGGTCTGATCCTGGAGTCCTGGGATCGAGTTCCACATCGGGCTCGCTGCATGGAGCCTGCTTCTCCCTCTGCCTGTGTCTCTGCCTCTCTGTGTGTCTCTCATGAATAAATGAAGTCTTTAAAAAAATAAAAAAAAATAATAAAAAAAGAAAATATTCTGTTTGAATGAAAGTAGAAAAATAAGGTTGGAAAAAAGAAAGAGAGGGAGGAAAAGAATTACAGAGTAAGAAAAATGAAAGTCTCAATTTTATGATTAGCACAATGCCTAAAACAGTAGGCATTGGAGAAATATGGTTGGTTAATCAATTCAGGTGTTTGTGTTGGTAGAGTGACACTGAAATGCCTAGCATCACTAATCGAACACACCAATTTGCTCCCTTTTCCTCCAACATACCACAGGTTTTGTTTTTAATTCATGTATTTTTTAGCATACTGCTTGTTCTGCCTGAAGTTCCCTGTTTTTTTTTTTTTTTTTTTTTAATTTTTATTTATTCATGATAGGCACACAGTGAGAGAGAGAGAGGCAGAGACACAGGCAGAGGGAGAAGCAGGCTCCATGCACCGGGAGCCCCACGTGGGATTCGATCCCGGATCTCCAGGATCGCGCCCTGGGCCAAAGGCAGGCGCCAAACCGCTGCGCCATCCAGGGATCCCCCCTGTTTTTCTTCTAAGAGGGGCTTAATAAATTTTTATGGAGTTAATTTATGGGATCAAATTTGACTTAATAAAATGATTTATTGTTGTTACCATATAGCCTCTGGGTTCCAAAGGGTCAACTTTTTTTCAGTACAAGCCTCCTATGAATTTGCTTTGTAAGTCAGAGTTAAAAAGAACAATTTTCAGTTAGTCTTTTTTGGCCTTATTGATGAACCATTATTTATCTTATCTAGGCTAACTTGTAGCTATTGCTAGCACTTGTTCAACTAATTTGTATAATTATTTTCAATCTGGTGTAATGATTTTCTTTTTCAGCTTGTGAAACTTTGTATTGCAATGATTGATACCGGAAAGGCCTTCTGTGTTGCAAATAAACAGTTCATGAATGGGATTCGAGACCTGGCACAGTATTCTAGTAATGATGCTGTAGTTGAGGTTAGTATTTCTAAAATTATTAATATGATAAGTTTAACAAACTATTAAAGAACTATGCATCCATCTACCTTATTAGTAGTTATAATGGTCCTTAAATTTGCAAATAAAAAAAGCTGTGACCTACTGGTATTGTATAATCCTGTTTTCTAGCATAGTTAGAAATTGATGGTTGATTTGCATTGTGAATATAGGTTTACTTCTGCCAAGTGAGCTGAATCATCTACAAGAGGACATGAGGAGGGAGAGAAGGATTATACTTATTAGTAGGAGCTTTTAGGGCAAGCAGAGAGCATTTGAATCTTAATAGTATCTAACTGTATGTATGGGGCTGCCTAGGAAAGTTCTTATCAGGTAGCTATGCTGGGTTAACTTAGACCCTTTGTTATATTATGTGGTATTATGATATTTCTTCCATGAGGGAATAATATCTGGTTAGGTAATGGATGTACTTTGATGTTTCTTTGATTCACAGATTCCTAAGTGGGCACTGATATACTCAGTTTTACCTTTAGGTTTATATGTACCATTATTATTTGTTAGCCTACTGCTATTGATATGACAATACTAATTCTTTGACTATTCTGGGGTTTTATGTTACCTACCACATGTACACTTGTCCTCTTTGTAGAGCATGACCATGAAGTAATGCCATGAAATCATCCTCGGAAGTAAATGTTATTATTGTTTACATTGTAACTTGATCTTTCTGTTAGAAATGCTGAAGTAACATTTTTGTGACCTATTTTAGTGGTTCTTTAATGACCTGTTTTTCTTTTGGTTTCTTTCTCTTAGACAAGTTTGACCAAGTTTTCTGACAGTCTTCAAGAAATGATAAATTTTCACACAGTAAGTGTCAATAAGTAGGTGTTACTATGACCATGTAAATATTTAGTACTTTCATTGAGTGGCAGCATTTTATAAAATTACTTAAGTTGTAATTCAGTTACTTTGATTTGCCAGCTTTTTAGTTGGGGAATTAAAATGTGTGTATGTGTGTGTATGAGAGAAAGAGATATTTTATTTCTCATTCTAATATAGTGAAATTAGTATCAATGAAGTATATACCCATAAAAATTAATTCTTGGTTTTAGTTGTATCTTTGTATTTTTTTTAAAGGTCTATTTATTTATTCATGAGACACACACACAGAGAGAGAGAGAGAGAGAAGTGGAGACATAGGTAGAGGGAGAAGCAGGCTCCTTGCAGGGAGCCCAATGTGGGACTCCAGAATCACGCCCTGGGCTGAAGGCAGCAGCCCAACTGCTGAGCCACCCAGGCGTCCCAATCTTTGTGGGTTTTTAAGGAATTATTTTGAGAATGAAGAAGTAAAGCCATTATTCTAAATTTAGCTATTTCTTTTAAGATACTTACAAATTGGGCAGCCCCGGTGGCACAGCGGTTTGGCACCGCCTGCAGCCTGGGGTGCGATCCTGGAGACCCGGGATCGAGTCCCACATCAGGCTCCCTGCATGGAGCCTGCTTCTCCCTCTGCCTGTGTCTCTGCCTCTCTCTCTCTGTGTCTATGAATAAATAAATAAAATCTTAAAAAAAAAAGATACTTAAAAATTTATCCCCTTTGTCTAATCAGTTGCTAGTATTAAAGACTGCTGTATTCTTTGAGCTATTTATATGTGCATTTAAGATTTGAGGGCTTTTATCCTTTAAGAATGAGGGATGTATACTACCTTTAAAATGTCAGTAAATTTCCTTATAAATTGTGTAATAAAAGTTTACTAAAAATGTGATAGCTTGTAAGTTATATACTTCTTTAAAAATTTTTTTTATTGAGGTATAATTGACATCATAATAGTTTCTTTTTTTTAATTTTTTTTTAAATTTTTATTTATTTATGATAGTCACAGAGACAGAGACAGAGAGAGAGAGAGAGAGAGAGGCAGAGACACAGGCAGAGGGAGAAGCAGGCTCCATGCACCGGGAGCCTGACGTGGGATTCGATCCTGGGTCTCCAGGATCGCGCCCTGGGCCAAAGGCAGGCGCCAAACCGCTGCGCCACCCAGGGATCCCGACATCATAATAGTTTCATGTATACAGTGATTCTCTGTAAGGATTCTACATTTGCATATTTGCAAAATGATCACTACATTAAATTCCAGTTAACATGTGTCACCATATATAGCCATACATTTTTTTTCTTGTGATGGGAACTTTCAAGACCCACTCTTTTACCTACTTTAAACATATGCAGTACAGTATTTTTTTTTAAGATTTTGTTTATTCATTTATTTGATTGAGAGAGAGCAGGGAAAGGAGCAGAAGGAGAGGGACAAGCAGACTCTACACTGAGCTCAGAACCAGATGCGAGATCACGACCTGAGCTGAAATCAAAAGTTGGCTACTTAACTGACTAAGCCATCCAGGCACCCCTGCGTTACAGTATTATTACTGTAGTCCTCATGCTGTGCATTACGTTCCCACAACATATTAACTAGAAATTTACACCTTTTGACCCCTACGTCTGCCTCAGGCAGCCACTAGACCCATCTGTTCTCTATATCCTTAAGCTTATTTTTTGTTATTATTTTTAAAATTTTACATCTGAGTGGAGTTGTACAGTATTTATCCTTTTCTGTCTGATATATTTCACTTATCATAATGCCTGCAGGGTCCATCCATCTTGCTGCAAATGGCAGGAGTTCATTATTTTTTTTTTATAGCTGAATAGTATTCCATCGTAGGTGTATGTGTACATATACATACATTTATCTATCCATCTTTGTATCTGTATCTTCTTTATTCATTCATCCATTTATGGACATTTAGGTTGTTTCTATGTCCTGGCTATTGTAAATAGCGCTGCTGTGAACATGGGGATGGAGATACCTTCTCAAGTTAGTGTTTTCACTTTCTTCCGATAATACTCAGAAGTGGAATTGCTGGATTATAGTGGTTTTAAGTTTAATTTTTTGAGGAACCTCCATACTGTTTTCCATAATGGCTACACCAATTTGCATTGTTACCAACAGTGCACAAGGTTTCCCTTTTCTCTGTTTCCTCACCAATATTTGTTATTTCTTATCTTTTTGATAATAGCCATTCTAACAGGTGTGAGAGGATGTTTAATTGCATTTTGATTTACATTTCCCTGATGATCAGTGATGTGGAACATCTTTTCATGTATCAGGCATCTGCATGGTTTTTTTTTTTTTTTGAAAACATGTCTATTCAGATCTTCTGCCCATTTTTTAATCAGTTTTTTTTTTTTTTTGGCTCTTGAGTTGAATTTTTTTGTTTTGTTTTGCTTTTGATGTTAACCCCATATCAGGTATATGATTTACAAATATTTTCTGCCATTCTGTAAGTTGCTTTTTCATTTTGTTGCTGGGTTCCTTTGTAGTGTGGAAACTTTTTAGTTTGATGTAGTTCTCATTTGTTTATTTTTGCTTTTGTTGCCTTTGTTTTGGTGTTAAATCCAAAAAAATCATTGTCAAGACTTATGTTAAGGAACTTACTGCCTATGTTTTCTTCTAAAAGTTTTATGGGTTCTGATCTTACATATAAGTCTTTAGTCCAGTTTGAGTTAATTTTTGTGTTATATGCTTTTTAAAATTTTTAAAAAAGATTTTACTTATTTATTCATGAGAGACATGGAAAGAGAGGCAAAGACATAGGCAGAGAGAGAAGCAGGCTCCTCGCAGGAAGCCCAGTGTGGGACTCGATCCCAGGACCCCAGATCATGCCCTCAGCCGAAGGCAAGTGTTCAACCACTGAGCCACCCGGGTGTCCCGTGTCACATGCTTCTTATAATTTTTAAAAAAGCTTAAAATATACGGCTGTCATATAATTATTTGGTGTTTTAAAAATTTATTAGCAGCTGTTTAGAACAAGAATATCAACGCTTAATATTTATAAAATTTGCTGATTTTTGGTTCTTAGTTTATTTGATTTTCTTTTTTTGTTTTTTAGTCAACAAATTAAGGATAAAGTTATCTGATAATATGTACTTTAACTGTACTTCAAATTTTATCTATACAAAAATTAGCATGTACAAATAAATGCTTCAGTTCCTGACTTCAGTTCTTTTGAATATTCCAGGTGTGGAATTACTGGTTCATATGGTACTTCTATACTAATTCCTTTTTGAGGAACCACTAAGCTATTTTTCACAGAACCTGTGCCATTTTACATTCTACTAACAATGTATGAATGTTCCAGTTTTTCACATCCTTATCAACATTTATTATTTTCCATTTTTTTGGTCATAGCTATCTATCCTAGTAGGTATGAAGTAGCGTCTCACTGTGGTTTTGATTTGTGTTTCTCTGATGCTTAATGCAGTTGAGCATGTTTTCATATATTTATTGGCTGTTTGTGTATCTCTTGTCATTGTTATCGTTGTTGACCATTCAACTCTTTTGCCCATTTTTAAATTGGAATTTTAAAAATTGAATTCTTTGTATTTTGTATATTCAACTCTTATCAGATAAATGATACATAAATATTTTCTCCCATTCTAGGTCTTTTCACTTTTTTGATAAAGTCCTTTGATACACAAAAGTAAATTACAAAAGTAAATTTTTTTTTTTTTTTTTTTTTTTTTTTTTTTTACAAAAGTAAATTTTGATGAAATTCAATTTATCTATTTTTTTCTTCTGTTACTTCTGCTTTTGGGGTCATATCCAAAATCCAGCGGTGCCTGGGTGGCTCAGTATTTAGGTGTCTGCCTTCGGCTCAGGTCATGATCCGCAGATTCTGGGATTGAACCCCACAATGGGCTCCGTGCTCGTTGGGGAGTCTACTCTGCTTCTCCTTCTTCCTCTGCCTGCTACTCTCCCTGCTTGTGATCGTTCTTACTCTCTGTCAAATAAATGAAATCTAAAAAAAAAAAAAAAAAAAAAAAATCCATTGCCAAATCCCAGATCATGAAGATTTATTTATGTATTTTCTTCAGAGTTTTATGGTTTTAGCTCTAATCTTTTGCACCAGTTTGTTTTTTTGATGACTTCTTAATCTCTTTTTACCTTCTAGTGGATTTAGATACCAGCATATAGTCTGTCTGATTTCTTTTTAAATCAAGTGATTGTTTGTATTTAAACTTCTTTAAAAATTTAATATAGTGAGAATTAATTTGGGGTGATAAAAGCTATTGATTTGAAATTAACATGAAAGGTTAAATGTTTTGTTCACAATATGGTGTCTTTTGAAATAGTCTTGTTTCTGATATTTTCTTTAAATCAGTGTAAGTGTTAGGGTGCCTGGGTGCTTAGTTCAGTGTCTGCCTTAGGCTCAGGTCCTAGGATCTCAGGGTCCCAGGATCAAGCCTCACATTGGGCTCCATGCTCAGCAGAGAGTCTGCTTCTCCCTCTCTGTCTGCTCCTCTCTCTGCTCATGTTCTCTGTCTCTCTCAAATAAATAAATAAAATCTTAAAATCAATGTTAAGTCTTAAATTATTGCTTTACATAAGAATACCTTACTCTTTGTTATAGTTTTATATGTGAAAAGTTAATGGTTACGGTAAACACTTGGTAAATAAATTGTTTAAATGTGTATTACATTGAAGCTTTTTTTGTCAAGAAATCTTCAAAGTATTTTAATAATCACTTTCATTTTTCAGTTTTCTGTTTCATATAAAGGGAATAATAAAATTTGCCCTGCCTATATGTAAGGGTGTTATGAGGAACACAGTATGTGAAAGTAGACTCTGGAGAGGGATACTCCTTTCTTTACTGTGTCAGTTGGCATAGATTCAGGAAAACAGAAACCACTTAGGATATTTCTGGGAGATTTTAATGCAGTGAATTGGTTACAAAAGTGTTGGAAGGGCTGGAGGAATAAAAAGTAGTTAAGGTGATGCCACCTAGAGATAAGTAAATATGGGAAGGAGTTAATGCACCTGGGGCTGGAGAAACAAGGGGGAAAGTGGTGTCGGCCAGAGCTGCTAAGGATTGCACGGTTGAGAATACGGTCACTGCTACCTGGCCAGGGGGCCGGGAGCTTGCCTTCTTGTGGCTGCCTGCAGGGCCAAAGGAGCCCGCAGTCCATTGAAGCTGCCCAGATGGGTCACCAGTGCCGCTCAAAGTTGGTGTGGCCCACAGCTGGTCGCTGATGGCTGTGTCGGAACGGAAACAGAAAAGCCAGTGGCTTCCTCTGTGCCCTGCTCTTGGTCTAACATTGGCTTCCACTGGCAGAACCTAACCTCTTTGTACGCAAGGAGGCCTAGGAAGTATCCTTCACAGGTTTCCAGCACCCAGCCCATGGGAGGGTGATGCAGCGGTGAAAACCAGCAATTAACCAGCACACCAGCCATAAAGGCTATAATTTGAAAATATTTTTGGCAGGCATGAGCATTCTGTGTCTTTTCCAGACAAATCTAGTTTTCACCTTCACAGGACGTAACAGGAAGGATCTGGAGTTGGGTGGGAGGGTCATGGCAGGGTAGGGGGACGGCTGTTTTCCAATCTTGGCTTTAATACTAAGAACCGGTTGCACTGAGGAAAAAAATATTTTTTTTGGCAGGCAAATTATTGTGCAACTTAATGATTTTTATCCTTAAAACTTCTTGTATGACTTTTCTTCTTTCCTATCCTCCATATCCAACATATTAGCAGAATACGCCCTAACAATGGTCTCCCTGCCGCCTCCAAGTCTGAACTACTACCATCTCTTGTTGAGGCTTATATCATAGCTTCCCGGCTTGTGTTTCTGATTCTTTTCTTACCCTTCTATAAGGAGCTCTGTATACAGCAGCCGGGGAAGAACTCTTGTTTTATTTTGTCTTACTTATTTGGGAGAGAGCATGATTGCGGGGGAGGGTGGCTAGGGACAGAGGGAAAGAAAAAATCTAAGCAAGCTTCACGTTCCACACAGAGCCCAGTGCAGGGCTCGATCTCACAACCCTGAGACCATGATCCCAGTCAAAATCAAGAGTCAGTTGCTTAACCAACTGAGCTACCCAGGGACCCTGCCAGGAAGAACTTTAAAAATAAAAATTAACTTATAGTATTCCATTGTTCTAGCTTCCCATCACTCTCAGAGTAAAATCCTAACCGTGGTCTACCAAGCTCTGTGATCAGACTTTTGCTGCTAACTCCCTGATCTCATCTCTGCTCTCTTAGCTCTAGCTACTTGGACTCTTTGTTGTTCGTTAACACATCAGAGTAGTTTTCATCTTAGGACCTTTGCACTTGCTGTCTGTTCTGTGCAGAATATTCTTCCTTCATGTCTATGTGTGGCTATTTTCCTTACAATATTCCTTCTCTTCCTACGGATCTCCTTTACTTTATTTAGGTCACAACCTCTCAGAGAAACCTTCCTTGGCCATGCTGTGGTCACTTTATGTTGTTTTACCCTGCCTTACACACACACACACACACACACACACACACACACGTGAGGATACACACGCACACACAGATGATGTACAAATGTGTGGTTTGCTTCTTAAATGTATGTATGTACTTCATTTATTGTGTCCTCTAAGTTCCATGACTGCAGGCACTTTGTTGTATTAATTTCTGCTACTACCACCTAGAACATTCTTGGTAGAAAGTACAGGATGCCTGGTAGCTCACTGATTGAGTGTCTGCCTTTGGCTCAGGTCCTGATCCCCTGGTCCCAGGATCGAGTCCCACATCGGGCTCCCTGCAGGGAGCCTGCCTCTCCCTCTGCCTGTGTCTCTGCCTCTCTCTGTGTCTCTCTTGAATAAATAAAATCTTCAAAAAAAAAAAGAGAAAGTAGTTACTCAGGGCAGAGTTGAGGAAACTGAGGTTATGAACTTAGTAAAACTCTTTTATTTTTTTATTTTATTTTTTTTAAAGATTTTATTGATTTATTCATGAGAGATACAGAGAGAGAGAGAGAGAGAGAAAGAGAGAGAAGCAGAGACACAGGCAGAGGGAGAAGCAGGCTCCATGCAGGGAGCCCAACGTGGGACTCGATCCTGGGACTCCAGGATCACGCCCTGGGTTGAAGGCAGATGCTAAACGGCTGAGCCACCCAGGGATCCCTGAAAACTCTTTTAAGTGTTTTTTAAAAAATCATTACATGAATAAAAATTTGTTGAATCAGTGACAGCACACACTAGGAAGATAATTAATGCAATGTTTAAAAATTTTTTCTTTTATTATTTCTGGCACTTGAAAAACTTCAGAATCTGTTTTGACTGTAAATTTATGTTGCTTTAAAAATAATTTGCAAAAGGGGAGCCTGGGTGGCTCGATCAGTTAGGCATCTGCTTTCAGCTCAGGTAGTGATCTTGGGGTCCTAAGATCGAGCTCCATATTGGGCTCCCTGCTCTGTGGGGAGCCTGCTTCTTCCTCTCCCTCTGCCTGCCACTCAGTCTGCTTGTGCTCTGTCAAATAAAATCTTAAAAAAAAAATAAAATGCAAACCAACAGGAGATTACTTTGCGTGTCTTAGAGGTCTTAAGACAATAGGTTAGTGAGCTTGTGTGTGTTTATATGTATACTATATATGTATATATAGAAAACTCTTTGATACTACACTCAGATGTTCAGTGCCTTTCTAATTTTATTTGCATATTTTCCAGAAATTTTCCTACTATTAGATACAAGTATGAAATTGTAAGCCTTTTCTGTTTACTTTCTTTTAATTTCCTTTCCTTTTATAAAGTTGTTACGCTGTCTGCTCTATCTGGCCTTTTTATTTCTTGTTAACAAGTACTTTTATTTTTTCCCAGGAGGAGTGACTTGTATGTACTTGTGTCAGAGTTCTTATATTTGAGGCAAAGATTCTTCATCATAATACTGCATACTTCACTTTAACTAGAATATGGACAAGGATGACACATCTCTTTTTTACTATAATATCCCTAATACTTGCCTAATTCTTATCATAGGGAAGTCATTCAGTTTTTCTGAGCTTTATGTTTCTCCTCTATAAAATGAATGGACTTTACTAGATGACTTTTAGTTATAAACATTCTAAGAGGGATCCCTGGGTGGCGCAGCGGTTTGGCGCCTGCCTTTGGCCCAGGGCGCGATCCTGGAGACCCGGGATCGAATCCCACATCAGGCTCCTGGTGCATGGAGCCTGCTTCTCCCTCTGCCTATGTCTCTGCCTCTCTCTCTCTCTCTCTGTGACTATCATAAATAAATAAATAAAAATTAAAAAAAAAAAAAAAAAAACATTCTAAGATTATAAAGCATTACTTATTATAAGATTTAAGTATGATCTCAGAACCATTTGGTAAAGTGTGGGAAATGCCTACGTACATGAAATGCTTTATTTTAGTACCATTCTCTACAATGAATTTTAATTACATAGCATTATAGGGTGAGGAAGTTTTATAGGATAAAACAAACTGCTTTCCTAAAATGTAATAATCACTGGAATCTGTGTACATTCCAAAGCAGACTTTGTAACGCTTAAGTTTTGGTGTATCACTTTGTGTCAGGATAAAAAGCTGGGTATTCTATGGATGTCATTTATGAATAGCATTATGAGTTTAAATAAATGTTTGAAATAATAGAGCCATTTGGGTTTTTAGCCAAGTAAGATTAAACATAGATTGGAATGAGATTATCTGGTCATTTAAACAATTATTTGGATTCTTTTGTGGTTTATTTCTTCTGTAAAAATGGATATTGGTGTTCCTTATAGAATGAGAATTTCCTAGGGTTGCTCTTTAACTCACGTCTTTGTAAGATACCAACTCATGACTTTTCCAGAGCAGGTCATGTGTGTTACATTCTATTATGTACTGGAGTTAGCTTGAATACTAACTTGTTTTTCTGGAACATAGAGATTTCTGTAATTTTACTGATGACTCTCTTGGATTCTAATTTGCTATTGATGTAAGGAACTTGAATATCTATTTTACTATTTGCTGAATGAAGCTTTTAGGTTGAATTGCTGCATAAATTCTATAAAATGTGTAATCCCTTTGCTTTGTTTTTTTTATAAGTTTGGGTTTCCATATTATAATTCACTCTCATTCACTCAATAGATGATTTCATGAAACTGTCCTGTCCTATCTGGGTGTTGATGAAAAATGTTTAGATTTTTATTTTTATTTTATTTTATTTTTTAAAATTTTTATTTATTTATGATAGTCACACACACACACACACAGAGAGAGAGAGAGAGAGAGAGGCAGAGAGACAGGCAGAGGGAGAAGCAGGCTCCATGCACCAGGAGCCCGACGTGGGACTCGATCCCAGATCTCCAGGATCGCACCCTGGGCCAAAGGCCGGCGTCAAACCGCTGCACCACCCAGGGATCCTTGTTTAGATTTTTAAAATTAAATTATGTTAAAATACTAACATATTTAATATGTCACTCCCTGAGCAGAAGGCAGAAGTTCAACTGCTGAGCCACCCAGGCATCTCTGTAACTAGTTTCTTAATCTGATATTGTTGTGACTAATCTCATAAAATAACTTTGTTTCTTATTTTGTGTTTACAGAAGTTTAGAGTACAAATATTTTTCTGTGTGTTATGTGTTGAAGTCCTGTATGGGTTGCTTCTACCATTGATTCATTTAGTAACTTTGATATAAAAAGATAGGTCAAAGGAGGAGAATTTGGACCATTGTGTTTGTATTCTGACTGTAATGACTTTTTAGCACTATTTATTGAAAAGTTGGTTCATTATGGCGGGCAAACAACAATCAGTAAAATAGCTATTTAAGTATGAAAATGAACCAATATATGTTTTAAGATTCAGAAATTGATATGTGTGTGTATATTTTTCTACATTCTTAAAACGTTTAAAAATATGTTGAAAGATAATAAAATGAAACCTTTAATAAATAAAATAGGAAATATGAATTCATTTTAGTTAATGCAATAAATGTTACCCTCAAAGTGTTTTTAAGTCTGCAAATGCCCACAATCCCATCTAAGTGATTATGTGCATTTATTTGTTTCAAGTTTTTATTTAAATTCCAGTTAGTTAACATATAGTGTAATATTAGTTTCAGGAGTGGAATTTAGTGATTCATCACTTGTATATAACACCCAGTGCTCATCATAAAGATTATGTGTTCTTAATTTCATCTTGAGAAATAAATGTTTTTTAATAATTAAAAATAAAACAGTGAAATTTCATCAGGAGTCAGAGTTTGGCTAATTAACATAAAAATCCAATAATAATAAATATCAAGAAGTAACTGAAATAAATAATTGTATTCTAATAGAAATACCTCATAACAAATGATGATATGAAAGAAACAGTCATACATACCTTCTTAGTGGGAAAAATGTGAAAAAGAACTAATAGCAAACATTTGTGAAAATAAAAGCCAAAGAAAGATGAAATATTTTAACAGTGGGTACAAATCAAAGAAGTGATGACAAGCTGTGACTAAAATAGTTTTGGATGATTCAAATGGTAACCCAGGGGAAAGTTATGTAATTTTGTTAAAAAGTAGTTACTGCATTTAAATACTTTACAGAGCAAAGCAGAGAAATAATATTAAAATCTATTTTTAGCAAAAAAATATAATTTTAGCAGTTGGTAATTTCTGAATGATTGTACCAAATAGTTTACAATTTATTGACTCACTATGAAAACTTATAAACACTAGGGCACCTGGGTGGCTTAAGTTTAAGTGTCTGATTCTTGATTTCAGCGAGGTCATGAGCTCAGGGTTGTGAGATTAAGCTCGGTGTTGGGCTCTGTGCTGACTGTGGAACCTGTTAAAATTCTCTCTCTTCCTCTCACTCTTCTTGTCCCTTTCCCCTCCCTCTCTTAAAAAAAACGGCCCCCCAATACCATTATAAACACTAATATCTTATGTATGACTGTTGACATCTTATTTATCTCTGGCTGTTTAACAACTACCCCAAAATGTAGTGACTTAAACCAACTACTGTCATGTGTTTGAGTAGGCCTTGGAGGGTAGGGGGGCAGCTTGTCTCTACTTCAGTTGGTGTTGGCTGAGTGGCTTGTGTGTGGCTGGAGGATCCAACATATTTGGTACATCAGCTGGGGTGGCTAGTATGTCTGGAGTTGGCCAGGCTTCTGTCCGTCCATCCTTCCTTCCTTCCTTCCTTTTATTCATTTATTCATTAGAGACAGAGAGAGAGAGATTGAGAGTGAGGCAGAGACACAGGCAGAGGGAGAAGCAGGCTCCATGCAAGGAGCCTGACGTGGGACCTGATCCTGGGACTCCAAGATCACATCCTGGGTTGAAGGCAGGCGCCAAGCCACTGAGCCACCGAGGGATCCCCATCTCCTGTCCTTTCTAGTCTTTTTTCTGGAGCTTTTCTCTTAAAATGTGCTCTCTCTCCATCAGGGTAGTCAGACTTAATATGATGGCTGGCTTTCAAGTGGGTGAAATCAATAGGTGTAAGACTTCTTAAGGCCTAGGTCTGGAAATCACACAGGATCACTTCTGCTTCTTTTGGTCAAAGCAAGACACAGGGCTACCTCAGATTCAAGGAAAAGGGAAATAAACTCTACATTTTGGCGGGAGAGTGCCATGCACATGGAAGAATGAGAGGAATTGTTGGTGGCCATCTATGTATACTGTCTACTCTATCTTTGAACACACCAGTAGTGTGTGCCATGACCCAAGTGTTTGGAACCTTTACAGTAGAATATTTGACCCCTTCCCCAGAGATTTCAATTTATGTCATCTAGAGTATAGCATCAGAATTTAAAAATTTCTGTAAGTGATTCTGACATGTAGTTAAGTTTGAGAACCACTACTTTAAATCAGTGATTCTCAAACTGTGATTCATGGACTAATAGCTTCAACATCACTTGGGGATTCAGCAGTTCTGGAGTGGGTGGAAGGGAGCCAGCAATC
Source organism: Canis lupus dingo (assembly GCF_003254725.2). Classification (NCBI taxonomy): domain Eukaryota; kingdom Metazoa; phylum Chordata; class Mammalia; order Carnivora; family Canidae; genus Canis; species Canis lupus. Next base: position 30,879,975 of record NC_064275.1, read on the forward strand.
CGTGTTTGAACAAGCCTTCTAGGCAATTCTGAGGTACCATAAAGTTTGAGAACCACTGTTTAGAGCAGGGGCTGGCCACTTGTGTTTGAAGGTCAAAACTAGCTCATCATCCTCCTTTTGCATATAAAGTTTCATTTATATGCAACACATTCTGTTTTTCTGTATTGTCTACAGCTACTTTGCACTACAAAAAGAGTAGTTGTGAGAGAGACCACATGGCCCACAAGCCTAAAATACTGTCCAGTCCTTTACAGAAAAAAATTGTGCTGACCTCTGCTCTAAAGAAGTACTTTATTTTTTGTGTACTTCCAGGGACTGTATCTGTCACGACACTTACTGAAGAGAGACCTTTTTCTGCTTTAGTAGAAGCGATTTAAAGACTAGCTACCTTGATGAAGTTTTCTCAGTGGAGTGGTAGTGGGTGAAATCTGCAAGGCTGCAATCCAGACTAGCTAATACCAGAATCTCTGGAAATAGGAACCAGGCATCAGTAATTTTCAAAGGTCTCCAGGTCATTCCAGTGTGCAACCTAGTTTGAGAAATAATGCAGTGCTTCCCCCAAACAGACTACTTGGAAGTCTTGGTAAATGAGGACTCTGATTCTGAGTCTGGCTTGGTTTTGGAAATTCTCCTTTTCTAACAAGCACCCAGGTGATATGAATAATGCGGGTTCACACCTGGGGAACTTTAAATTTACTGATTCTTGAGTCTCCCCAGTGTTTCTGATTATCAGCATTAGGGTATTTAAAAGTTCCCTAGGACATCCTAATGTGCAACCAATTTAACCCCTGGATTAGAGCAATTTGTCTCAATCTTTAAGTAATAGGATCACCTAGCAAACTTAATAAAAATACAGAAGTGCGCAGCCCCGGTGGCTCAGTGGTTTAGCGCCGCCTTTGGCCCAGGGCATGATCCTGGAGACCCGGGATTGAGTCCCACATTGGGCTCCCTGCGTGGAGCCTGCTTCTGCCTGTGTCTCTGCCTCTCTCTCATTCTCTCTCTCTCTCTATGTGTCTCATGAATAAATAAATAAAACCTTTAAAAATAAAAATACAGAAGTGTGTGTGGTGTTTTTTTTTTTTTTTTTTTTTTTTTTTTTTTTTTTTTTTTTTTTTTTTTAGTAGGGAATGGTATTGGGAGGGAGGGGCAGAGGGAGAGAATCTTAAGCAAACTCAGTGTCAAGCTGGAGGTGGGGTTCCATCTCCCTATTTGACATCATGACCTGAGTTGAAAGGGTTGAAATCAAGAGTGGGATACCCAACTGACTGAGCCACCCAGGTGCCCCAGGGATTCTTTCTTTCTTCAACAAGTTTGGATCTTGGTATTTTCTCTTAGCTTTACAGGTGATTTTCATACTTAAGCTAGTGAAGAATCAATGCTTTAGAGGAATGAAGGGAGAAAGAAGAATTTAGAGAAATGGATAGATCAGGACAGGCAGAGAATGTAGAAAAGAGAAACAAATAATAAACAATCATTTGTATATTGGGGCCTGTTCTGATGATAGCAAAGAAGAGTCCTCTTGATTTATTATTGGCCTGTTTATTACAGTCCTAGTGAGATTAATGAAAAGATTCATTGAGTCTAGGGGTGCCTGGGTGGCCCAGTGGGTTAAGCATCCAACACTTGATTTTGGCTAGGGTTGTAGGATTGAACTAGGAGTCTGCTTGAGACCCTCTCCCTCTCCTTCTCTATCATACTCACTCATGATCTTTCTCTCAAGTAAATAAGTAAAATAAGTAAATCTTTAAAAAAAATTCAATGAGTCCACAGCCATAGCTTCTATATAGATTTTGGAAAGGACAGGAATGATTGTGTCCTGTAGAATTATAGAAGAGGGTACTATGGTAGCTGAATAATGTTTGAATGGATGACAAAGACTTTAAACTACAAAATTTATACTTTGAGCCATTGGGACCTAAGTGGTAGGAGCTGGAAACTTTTCAATGTCAACTATGGATGTGTAGTCTTCTTCCACTAACCTTCCTAGAATACTGTTTGCCATGTGTAAAGTGCATCTCAGCTTTCATCCTTTCCTGAAAGCAGGTGAAATAGTGTTGTTTTAACTGGATTCAGACATGAATGGGGAATAAATGCGAGTATAAGCCATTGGTTTTAAAGATTTATTTATTTATTTTAGAGAGAGAGAGAGTGAGAGAGAACAAGTGAGGGACGGGGAGAGGGAGAGAGAGAGAATCCTCGAGCAGAGTCTCCACTAAGTGCAGAACCTAATGTGGAGCTTGATCCCATGACCCTAAGATCATGACCTGAACTGAAATGAAGAGTCTGCTGCTTAACCTACTGAGGCACCCAAGCACCCCAAAGCCATTGGTTTTAAACAGCTATATGTTGTTTGTGCACCATAGTCCGATCCTTTTTCATTTTTTAAAAAAGATTTTATTTATTTGAGAGAGGGGGAAAGGGAAGGAGCTGAGGGAGAGGGACTGGTGGACTCTGCCAGAGCTCAGAGCCTGAGGCAGGGCTTGATCTGACAACCTGAGATCACGACCTGAGCTGAAATCGAGAGTTCTATTTAAACAACTGAGTCATCCAGGTGCCCCAAAGCCATTGGTTTATTTTTATTTTTATTTTTATTTATTTAAAGATTTTTAAAATTTATTTATTCATGAGAGAGACACACACACACAGAGGCAGAGACACAGGCAGAGGGAGAAGCAGGCTCCATGCAGGGAGCCCGACGTGGGACTCAGTCCTGGGTCTCCAGGATCAGGCCCGGGCTGAAGGTTCTGCTAAACCGCTGAGCCACCAGGCAGGGCTGCCCAAGCCATTGTTTTCAAACGGCTGTACATTTTCTGTACACTAAAGTCAGATCCTTTGTATAATTAACAGGTTAAATAATGTATTGTTGATTATTTGTTTTATGTACATGTTGCTAGGAATAATACTGTTAATTTCCAGAAATGGAACTGAACCTTAGCTTTTGTGTTGGTGGCTTCCCTCACCCTCCGAATCTCCCACTGTGGCTTTATTACACTATTCCAGGTTTTGTGATATAGAAACAAAAGAGAAGACCCGAGATGTATTCAGTTCTGAGGATAAAACCATATTTTTTTGGTCTAAAGCCTAGGTAAAGTTTTTGGGTGGTCCTGAGCACTTTAGATGAGATCTGGATCAGAATCTGCAACTAGTGAAGATAGTAGAAGGCAACACAAGGGAAATGGGGAAATCAGATAAAAGGTGAAAACTTAGGAAAGAGTCTTACAAACTTTATTTGGTAGCTGGCTTCCAGGAACACCCACAAGGCTACTTTTATTTCATTCTCTAGTTCTCTGTAGAGCTTTTTATGTTCTGCATATGAAAAGGACTGCTGTGAATTCAGCCTCAGGCAGAGTACAGGTTAGTGACTAGGAAATGGGACCAACGGGCAGCCCTGTGGAGAAGTTCTCCACAGGAAGATACAGTAGTTAGCTGGAGGTGACCAGGTGGCATGCCACTGGCCAGTAGGAGACCGCTCTTTACTCAGGTGCTTTTGCATTAACACTGTACTTTTCGCTGTAATAGAGGTGTTGAAGATATGTTGCCTAGATAATTGGCAGATTCCTAAAATACTTCTTATCCTTTTCAAATGTATTTAAATTTAGTTTAGGGTAATGCTGTGTCTTCAAGGATGTAGATGGTAATGTTTCTATGGTTGTAAAACAATGACAGTGCTACAGGAAAACATTGTGTTTTTTCTCTCTGGAATACATTAATTTTTTAGACAGCGTTATTGAGGAATAATTTATATAAACAGCGTATTAAAGTACAATTTTGTACATGTTGACATATATAAACCTCCATGTCACCTGAATGAACAAAGTTTTCCTTTGCCACTTTGTGATTCTCATTTCTAGTCATTCGCTGATCTGCTTTCTATCATTATTGATTAGTTTGGATTTTCTATACTTAAATGTATAGAAATGGAATCATTGTATTTTGAGTCAATAGTGTTATGTTAATCATTAATCCATTCTGTTTTATTGCTTAATAGTTTTTACATTGTATGGATATATCATAATTTTCATTTGCCTGTTGATGGATATATTAATTATCTATTGCTATATAGTGGATTACCCCAAAATTTAGTGGTTTAAAACAATAAACATTTATCATCATGGTTTCTGGGCCAGGAGTTTTTAGAGAGGCATAGCTGGGTTGCTCTGACTTGCTGTTAGGGTGTTGGCTGGGCCCCAGTCAGTTGAAAACTTTACTGGGGCTGGAGGATCCAATTCCAAATAGGGCCATGCACATGGCTCTTGGATTCAGGCAGGCCTCAGTTCCTCCCAAGGAGCCTCCTCCCTGGGCTGCCTGAGTGTCCCTGCTACCTGCAGTGTGGTTACTCCTTAACAAGTGATCCAAGAGCAAGGGCAAAGAGAAAGCTGCAATACTTTTCATGACTTAGTCTTAGAAGTCACACATTGTCACTTCCTCCATATTACCATTTGGTAGAAGTAAGACACTATATGACCAGCCTATTCTCAAGGTGAAAGCATCAGACTCTACTTCTGAAGGGAAGAGTGTTAAAAAATTTGTGGACATTATTTTAAAGCCACCACAAGGAACATTTGAGTTGTTTCTGGGTTTAGGCTATTACAAAATAAGGCTGCTTATAAAAATATATGTAAAGTTTATATAGATATATGCATTTATTTCTTCTGTAAATAGCTAGGAGTAGAATGGCTAATTCATAAGGTAGGATTATGTTTAACTTTTTACAAAACTTTGTAAAGTGAAGACTCTACAAAGAAAAAACATCGCTAAGAAAAATTAAGGGAAGAAAAAAACTTATTTTATTATTGTTGTTTATAATAATAATGTTAATATTGTTTCCTGTGTTAAAGTTCTAAAAAGTTTTAACTTCTTCAAAGAAATTAAAGAAAACCTCCCCAAATTTGGAAATTGTTTTCCAAAGTTGGTTATATATTTTACAGCAGCCAGGTATGAGAGTTCTACTTGCTTCAGATGATCAACAACTCTTGGTATGGTCACTTTAAAAAAATTTATTGTAGTGGGACACTTGGGTGGCTCAGTGGTTGAATGTCTGCCTTCAGCTCAGGGCGTGATCCTGGGGTCCTGGGATCAAGTCCACATCGGGCTCCCTGCAGGGAGCCTGCTTCTCCCCCTGCCTGTGTCTGTGCCTCTGTCTCTGTGTCTCTCATGAATGAATAAATAAAATTTTTAAAAAGTAATAAAAAAATAAAAATTGATCATAGTTTTAATTTTCCTAATGACTAATGATGCTGAGCATTTTTAAAAAGATTTAAATTAAAAGATTTATTAGAGAGAGAAAGAAAGCAGAGAGAGTAAATGAGTTGGTGGGGGCAGAGGGAGAGGGAGAAGCAGACTCCCTGCTGAGTAGGTAGGGTCAGGTGGGGACTCCATCCCTGAATTCTAGCGTCTCTGGGATCATGACCCTAGCCCAAGGCAGACTTTTGAGCCACGCAGATGGCCTACTGAGCATCTTTTTTTGTGTTTATTTTCCATCAGCATATCTTTGGTGAAATGTCAGATATGTTGCTCACTAAAATTTTTTGGATATTTAAAATCTTACTACTTAGTTGTAAGAGTTCTTTCTATATTCCAGATGTGTCTTTTGGATAATTGTTTTGCAGATACTTTCTCCCAGGTTTTGGCTTGTTTTTCACTTTTATAACAGTATCTTTTAAAGAGCAATATTTTAAATTTTGATTGTCAATTTATCATTTTCTTTTATAGTTTTCTTTTTGTGTTCCACCAAGAAATGTTTGCCTAGTTTATTCTGTGTTTAGATTTGTGATCCATTCTGAGTAAATATTTCTGTATGTTGCATGGTGGAAGGGTCAAATTTTATTATTTTTTTGAGCATATGGCTTGTCTGTTGTTTGTTCTAACATCATTTGCTCAAAAAATTATCTTTCCCATATTGGCACCTTTCGAAGGCAGCTATGCTCATCAGTATACCACCAGCACCACAGTGTTGGTACCTTTTGTCTAAAAAAAGCGTGTGGGTCATTTTTGGGTTCTGTTTTGTTTCACTGATCTTTTGCCTGTCTGTTCTAATACTACAATAGCCTCGATTACCGTAGCTTTCATAGTATGAGTCCTAAAGTCAGGTAGTGTTAACTATTCCAGCTTTGTTCCTTCTTTTCAAAATTGGCTGGGCTATAGAACACCTAGAAGGTTTTTTACATTTTGGTATAAATTTTAGAATCAGATTTTCACCTTCTAGAGAAAATCTTTTTTTTTTTTTTTTTTTTTTTTTTTTTTTTTTTTTAGAGAAAATCTTACTGGGATTTAGAGTGGTATTGCATTGGATGTATAGATCAATATGGTGAAAATTGACATCGTATTAATACTGAGTCTTGAAACCATGAACACAGTATATCTGCATTTAAGTTTTCTTTAATTTCTCTTGGTAATGTTTTGTAGTCCTAACTGTAGAAGTCTTATGTATCTTTTGTCAAATGTATCCCTAAGCATTTCCTATTTTTTGATGCTATTGTAAATGATATTTTTTAAAGTTCAGTTTCTAATTAGTTGTTACTGGTATATAGACATAGCACTGATTTATGTATATTGACTTTTTTTCCTGAGGCCTTGCTAAATACCAACAGTCTGCTAGACTGTACTAGTTCCAGTAGAGTTTTCTGTAAATTTCGTAGTATTATCTATGTAGCAAATCATATCATCTGTGGATAAAGAGTTTTATATTCTTCCTTTTTAGTATTTTCAATTTTCTTGCTTGATTGCACTGCTAGGATTCCTAGTACTATGTTGAATAGAAATAATGACATTCTTGCCTTATTCTTGATCATTGCTGATAAGAAGCTTTTCACCACTAAATATGTTAGGTTTCTCATATGTGCCTTTTATTAGTTTAAGGAAGTTCCCTTCTATTCTTGGATTCCTGAGAATTTTTTTTTTTTTTCAGGAACGGATGTTGGATTTTGTCAAATACTTTTTTGTCTCTGTTGAGATAGTCATATAGTTTCTTTGTTTGAATTTGTTAACAGGGTAAATTATAGTCATTAATTTTTGAATTTAGTTAAATCAATCTTGCATTTCCAGAATAAATCCCAATTAGTTATGATATGTTGTCCTTTTTATATGTTGTTGTTGTTATATATCATTGTTATAAAGAATTTTTGCATCTGTGTTCATGCGGGGTATTGAGGGCTCCCTTATCTCCATATCCTCACCAACACTTCTTGTCTTCTTGGTACTAGCCATTCTGACTTGTGTGAGGTGAGAGCTCATTGTGCTTTTGATTTGTATTTCCCTGATGATGAATGATGTTGAGCTTCTTTTCATGTGTTTGTTGGCCATTTGTGTGTATTCTTTGGAAGAATGTCTACCTAGGCTCTCTGCCAGTTTTTAAACCAGATTGTTTTGTGTATGAGTTCTTTTTTTTTTTTTTTTTAAAGATTTTATTTATTTATTTGAGTGAAAGTGAGAGCAGCAGAGATCACAGAGGGAGAATGAAAAGGAGAAGCAGACTCCCTATTGCTGGGGAGTCCAATACGGGGCTCGATCCCAGAACCCAGAGACCATGACCTGAGTTGAAGGCAGATGCTTGACTGAGCCACCCAGGCTCCCTTGTGTAGGAGTTCTTCATGTATTTTGAGTATTAACCCCTTATCAGATATATCATTTGCAAATTTCTTTTCCCATTCAGTATATTGCCATTTTTTTAAATTGATGGTTTCCTTTACTGTTCGAAAGCTTTTTAGTTTGATGTAGTCCCGTTGTTTATTTTTCTTTTGTTTCCCTTTCCTGGAGAGAGAAATTGAGAAAAATATTACTAAGGCCAATATCCAAGAATTTACTGTCTATGTATTTTTTGGATATTTATGGTTTCGGGTGTCTCATTTAGGTTTTTAATCTACTTTGAGTTTATTTTTGTGTGTGGTGTAAGAAAGTGGTCCAGTTTCCTTCTTTTGCACATGGCTGTCCGTTTTCCCAACAGGATGTGTTGAAGAGACTGTTGTCCTTGCTGTACATTCTGCTTCCTTTGTTGTAGATTAGTTGAGTAGGAGTTTATTTCTGGGCTCTTTGTTCTGTTCCACTGATATCTGTGTTTGTTTTTGTGCTAGTACCATACTGTGTTGATATTTTGTAGTGTAGTTTGAAATCTAGGGATTGTGATGCCTCCAATTTTGTTCTTCTTTTGCAAGATTACTTTGGGTCTTTGAGGTCTTTTGTGGTTCCATACAAATTTTAGGATTTTTAATCCTAATTCTATGATAAATACTATAAATTAGCTTTATGAATTTTGACAGACTCATACGATTGGATCTCTATATCACTATCTATATGCATGACAGTTTCAGCAACCCTAAAAATACCCTTATGTTACTCCTTTGTTAGTACTCTTCTACACTCCTTGACCACTAGAAATTACTGATTCATTCTTCATCTGTATAGTTTTATCTTTTCCCAAGTGTGATATAGATGGAATCATATGGCTTGTATTGTAGCCTTTTGAAGATGACTTGTTTTAGTTAGTTAAATCCATTGAGATTCATCTATGTTGTTGTATGTATTAATAATAATAATATTAATAATAATAATTAATAAAACGGTTGTTCCTTTTTATTGCTGAGCAGTATTCCATGATGGATGTACCATAGTCTATTTCTTCAAGGACATTTGGATTCTTTCCAGTTTTTGGCAATTAGGAACGGAAGTGCTATAAATATTTGCATACTGATTTTGGTGTAAACCTAAGTTTTTCTTCTGGGGCAAGTACCTACAGTGGGTTTGCTAGGTTTTATGTAAGTGTAGCTTTAATTTTATAGGATATGGGAGTTTTTTTTTTTTTTAAGACTTTCTTTATTCATGAGAGACACAAAGAGAGAGAGAGACAGAGACATAGGCAGAGGGAGGAGCAGGCTCCATGCAAGGAGCCAGATGTGGGATTCGATCCCAGGATCCTGGGGTCATGCCCTGAGCCAAAGGCAGACACCCAGTTGCTGAGCCACCTAGGCGTCCCTGCCACCCAGGCATCCCAGATATGGGAGGTTTTTAACTATAGATTCTATTTCTTTAATTCTGTTTAGGTTATTGATTTCTTATTGAGTGAGCTTTGGTAGTGTTTGTTTTTCAAAGAATTAACCCATCTCGGTTGAATTTATAGGCATTAAAATTATTCTTCAATTCCTTTGATTATCCTTTTTAATATTTGTAGACTATGTGGTGTTGTTATCTCTCTACTTCTTGATATTTGAAGTGTTTTTGTTGTTGTTGTTGTTTTAGTGTTTTGGGGAGGGACAGATGGAGGAGGAGGGAGAGAATCTCTAGAGGCTCCATACCCAGCATGGAGCCAGGGATCTCACAACCCTGAGATCATGACCTGAGCCAAAATCAAGAGTTAGACACTTAACTGACTGAGCTTGAAGTTTGTGTTTTAAAAGTTTTCCTTGGTCGCTTTGACGGTAGGTTTATCAACTTTAAAGATCTTTTGAAAGAACTAGCTTATGGTTTTGTTGAGTTTTGGTTACTGATTTTGTTTTCTGTTTAGCTGACTTCCAGTCTTCTTTCTTTTCTTCTTCTTTTTTTTTTAAAGATTTTATTTATTTATTCGTGAGAGACAGAGAGAGAGAGAGAGAGAGAGAGAGAGAGAGAGAGAGGCAGAGAGACAGGCAGAGGGAGAAGCAGGCTCCATACAGGGAGCCCGACGTGGGACTCGATCCTGGGTCTCCAGGGTCAGGCCCTGGGCTGAAGGCGGTGCTAAAAGCTAAACTGCTGAGCCACTCAGGCTGCCCCCACTCTTCTTTATTATTTCCTTCTGCTAATTTAGATTTAAAACTTTGGGTTTAACATATTACAAAAAACCATTTTTTTTTCTCTCTGGAAGTAAATTGTCAGATTTTTGAATCCTGTAATACTCAATTCAGGTGGTGTGTGTGTGTGTGTGTGTGTGTGTGTGGTGTTGGTATCTAGGCAAGAACATGACACTTTGCTAGTAGCAAGATTTCAGAGACAACGATATTGGTACTGTTTTTAATGAGGACATAGGAGTTTCTTTTTGTTTTGAATATTGATTTTTGTCTGTTCATCTGACATCTGTTTCAAACTCTGAAGAGTATCTGTAAATTATGAAAATAGTCAGAATTTCCATGACAAGCCCAGTGAAATTTCCTACACATGGAGCTCCTAGAGTTTAATATGTGGAATTATTTAACTGGGGCAAAATATTGTCACGAAGAATAAAATTGTATTCTTGTTTTCCAGTCTTAGCAGTCATGGAAACTAAAGGACTATATCACGTTTACTTGAATTAAGAATGTAAAATATTTAAATCCCTAGGTCTTCCCAAATGAGTAACCTCTAACTAAGATATAAGGCGGTTCTGGAGTAGTTTTTACTTGATGTGTTTTGATATGTTAAAGTAAAGAAATTTCTGTAGTAAATGAAGTAGAATTTGTATTACTCTTTCAGGTTATTTTTCAAGGCTTGAATTAAAATCGAGAAAATAATTGCTCTGTTGTTTGAACATTCTATTTAAATGGTAATGCAGGTTTGATTTTCCCTGTAATTAGAAATAAAATTATTTTTTAGCCAGATGGAATTGGCTTGAACATCAGTTTCAGTTTCTTTTTTGAAATGCTTATTTTTTATGTAGTTTTCAATAAGAAATAGAAGTGTTATTAGAATTGGGGTACTGGTGGAAGGATGTGTTATTTATCAACCTACATGAAAATTATTTTTTGTTTACTTCTCTGATTGTTTTATGTTACATTTTATCTTTTAGATCCTATTTGATCAAACTCAGAGATCAATTAAAGCACAGCTTCAGAACTTTGTTAAAGAGTAAGTCAATTGCAGTGAAGAGAAAAGCAACCAGTTAATGATCACATCTGGGAGTTGGTATCTTTTGAGAGGAATTTTATGGGTTATGATTTATTGAAAATATTGGAGTTTTTGTTTGAAATTTTGGTTTGTGAAGTGTATATTGCATTTCTTCCTGAATTACTATGTAAGGGAATCAGATTTTGTGCCTTTCAGGGAATCATTTATACTATGAAATTTGTATTAGGATACATAACTACGATTGTTATAGATTAAAAAATAAAATAAATTAATTACCTTTCAAAATCAAAGCAGACTCCAAAAGTGGTTGAAAATACTATTTCTTATTATAGTGGACGCTAAGTTTTCCATTGTCTCAATATGATATTTTCTTTGAAGAGAAGATAATAGAATGTTTGAGAATGAATCATGAAAGTGCATGCTTTTTGCAACATGTGAGCCTTTTGTGTCACATTCATCCCATCTTATACGTGAAATAAAATTAAACTAGAAATAAAAACATCTGAACTTTCCAGAGAGGAACATTTTCCTTTCCCACATTGATAATTCAGTTTTTCTCTTTTAATTCCTGACTGAGGAATATATAAAACTACAGATAAAGTTGCTTATGATGCAGTATTCATGATAAATTACAGATGTTATAAGCTATAAAAAAAGGCACATCTCATGAACATAACACACTGCTGTTTAGTAGGTTAGAATTTGTTGTCCCGTTAGTGATGTGTCAGAGATTCTTTCCAAATAATAGACTAACATTCAGAATCTCCTTCTAGAGTGTATACATGAAAATTTATGGCTTCTTACAAAGGGTTTAAAGTCTTTATCAGGTCTACTTTATTATTATTATTATTAAGGTACTTAACTAAGATGACTAATGAATTAAGGATTTCAGATTTTCAGAATACTGAAATGGAAACCATTACCCTTTATGTGTTTACAGTTCTTTGACCAAAGATTATATGTGTGTTTTAAGAATATATTCATGCCCTTAAGCCCAATAATTTCCCTCAACAACAACAAAAAATGATATTTCTTAAAGTATGGTTTGTAGCTCAGCCATAGTAAGATTTATGGAAGTTTTATTATTTTCATTTTTTAGAGATCTTAGAAAATTCAAAGATGCCAAGAAGCAATTTGAAAAAGTCAGTGAGGAAAAGGAAAATGCATTAGTAAAAAATGCTCAAGTACAAAGAAACAAACAGCACGAAGTTGAAGAGGCCACGAACATTCTGACAGCAACAAGAAAATGTTTTCGACATATAGCCCTCGACTACGTACTTCAGGTATATTTATTATATGTTTTCCAAAAATACTTAACTAAACATGTCATTACTTTTGAATTATTTTACTGAAAAGACTAATGCTGTTTCTTTGAGTTTAAAATTAGGCCATCATCTTTTATGAAGGTTTTTCACTTGTCTGTGTATCTGTGTATGTACATATATATGTGTATACATGTGTCTACCTTTGGTTCTGATTTCTTCCCCTTTTCATTTCACATGATACTTTCTCCCATTTTTAAATGTTGTAAAAAGCATTTTTAATTGCTGTATTTCATTCTGTGGAGTGGCTGTGTTAATTTAATTAATACTGATTATCAGACATAGTGTTGCCAGTTTCTACTGGCAATAGTGAAAATACTTTACAATAATTGTAAATGATAATGACATCTTTCTTTATAAATCTTTTGCCACATTTCTGATTATTTCTTTAGAGTAGATTTTTAGAGGTACCAAGGTATATCATATTGCCAAATGAAAAAATTTCTAGAAATAGTGTTCTCATATTTGCTTTACATGCTGGTTTTTTTTTTTTTTTAAAGATTTTATTTATTTATGCATGAGAGACACAGAGAGAGAGAGGCAGAGACACAGGCAGAGGGAGAAGCAGGCTCCATGCAGGGAGCCCGACATGGGACTCGATCCCCGGTCTCCAGGATCAGGCCCTGGGCCAAAGGCAGGCACTAAACCGCTGAGCCACCGGGACTGCCCCTACATGCTGTTTTTTAAAACTAGAGATCAGTATCTGTTGAGTTGCCTGCAGATCTTCTGGTCTTCTGTATAATTGAAATCAGTTTGAATATGATAGGTCTCCAAAGGGATTCAAGAGACATGAAAAGTGAAGGAACACATAAGTTATTTCACGTATACTTGATGTGTTCCTATATCAGGATTTGAAAAACTTTAAAGTTTAGGGGAAGTTTGTCTAAGTCTCCTTTTACAAAGCGGCAGTAAACTCCCCAGAGATTGTTGACTTAATAGCAATTACAGATCATTTCTTTAAAAAAATACATAAATAACCATATACAAATTAGTGATTAAAAACTACTTGGGTAACTTTGCAAAACGGTAGAAAGTGATTTTTTATTTTTTAAGTTTCTATTCAGTAAGTGGGAAGTTAAATTTTAAAAAATGAAGGACATTCCATTTATTAATGAGAGTCTTGTAGAATGGAATGGTCTGTGTTTCCTAGCTATCTCCCATTCACTCCACTTCCTACAGTGGTGTGAGTACTGTCTTCCTATCCCATTCCACTGAAATAGCTCATGCTAAGGTCTTACTCATTAGATACAATTTAATTTTTAACCCATTTTACTATTGTGTTTCACTTTTCAGAGGTAGACCACTCTCTCTTTCTTGAAATACACTTTTGTCTTGATTTATCTCAAACCAGTTTTAGGTTGCATTAACTTGTATTAAGCTTCTATTTTCTTATCTTTCATTAACTTTTGTTTCTTTTCAGTTTCCATGTTGGGCTTCTCTCCTTTGTCCAACTTTCCAACTGCTTTTTCAGTGTTTCCTCTTTGGTCTTATTCTTTTTCTGATCTTTTGAATTCCCTGACAGTCTCATGTCCTTAGCTTGAATTACTGTCATGTATAGATGAGAGAATCTATTTTTCTCAGACATCTCTCTTTTTGTATCCACAACTGAAAATTGTCTTGTTCCAAATGGCTTCTTTCTGCCTTTCCCTAACTGAATGGCGACACCTCTCACTGAATCCTAGAAATCCACAAAGAGAATTGCATCAGATAATCTCATTCTCAGCTGCTGTATCAGAACTGCCTTAAAAAGTTCTGTGTACTGGGGCACCTGAGTGGCTCAGTTGGTTGAGCATCTGACTCTTGATTTCAGCTCGGGTCATGATCACAGGGTCATGAGGTGGAGCCCTGAGTCAGGCTCTGCCCTGGGTATGGTGTTTGCTTGGGATTCTCTCTCCCTCTGTGATCCACACCCCCACTGCCTGCTGGTGCACTCTCCCGCCCTCCTAAAAAAAAAAAAGTTCTGTGTACTCTTAAGTCTGCTCTTTCTTACCCCTGCTGCAGCACTAACACCAGTCTGTATTGTTTCCTGCCCTCTTACCAATTTGTTCTGTTCTGTGGTCAGTTACACAAGTTTATCTGGGCAAAGTGAATCATTCTTGCTTCTGCTTCCTCTGTTTTGTCATAACATTATCACACACATTGTTATTAAAGCAGTCACATTTATTGCAATTATTTATCTATATGTCTTTTCTATAGGTTATATCCCTTCCCTTAGTCCAGTGGTTGAAAAATAAATTATCCATTTCCTCTGATGTCCATCCAACAGTTTTACGTTAGGACCTGCACGTCCCCCAGAACCATTATCTTGTTTGATTTTTCTGATGAGAACTCTTGTGTCTGTTCAAACTGTTGTTTGAATAATAGGTTATCCGCAGCCTCTACTTTTACTTAGAGCATTTGAAAGTTAATATTTTAGTTCTCAAAACTGAATAGGCCTTGAAACAGACATACAAAGGAAGTTAGTGCTTCCTTAGGCATAGTTATTTGGCTTTTTCTTGGTATGTTTTTAGTTTTCTGATCAGTGCTTTAAATTATCTTATAAAACAACAGGCCAAATATTCAATGGGAAGAACATATCGAAAAGGAAAATACTCTGTAATCTTTGGACAATATTAGCAAAAAATGAATGACTTTTTTTGCATAAACATCTAATTTCATTAAGTTGATCTATGAGACAAAAATAAAATATTTGCTAGGGATTTCTAGAGTTGGGAGAGATATGCCACAAAGGCAACTTTTATAATTTACTGGTCTTTCAGTAAGTTCAGTCTAATTAAAATATTATTTAATGTCTATTAATTTGGTTAACAAATATTGAGTCCTCACTATGTACCACTTGAGGAATGCAGCTGGGGATAAAGTAAGACCGTGATCTTACGGAGCTCACACTTTAGCTGTGGAAAGACATAAGTAAATAAGAAAATATAAGGTAGTTATGAATGCTATAAAGAAAATAAATAGGGTTGATGTACTAAAGAGTACATAGGGCCTCCTCAGACCTTTCTGAGGAGATAGTATTTCACTGGGGCCTGATTAGTAAGAGGTAGCTTTGTGTCTATCTGGACAGACAATCATGACATGAAGACAGAACAACTAGTTTGCAGGTGTTGAGGTAGGAGTAGTTTTGGATTGTGGTTGTAACATAGAAAGAGGAAAGTAGTAGAAAACTAGGTTACAGAGGTGATCATCACAAAGGGTCATGCGGGCTATAGGAGGAAGTTGGAAGGTTTTAAGTTGGATATAGCATAATCTTATTTATACTTTGAAAAGATCACTGTTTGCTGTGTGGAGAATGGATTGTAGAAAGTCAAGAGTATAGAGAGACTAGTTAGTAGGCTATTGTAACAATCTAGAAAGGATGAGATGGTGGTTGGTCGTGGTAAAAGTATTGAGAAAAGTATTGAGAATTTGCAGTAAGGATATATTTTGAAGGGTCTAGATGAGCAATTAGGTAAGGAGAATGGGGAAAGAAGAAATTCTAAGAAATTCAAATTTTTATCAAAGTGATAGTTTTATCACTACAGTATTTATGACTTATACATGGCCAGTTTTTCTTTGATCTGAAAACAGATGAGTTTCCTTGGTATGTTTAACTGTTTTTGCAAAACGTTGGTCAAAGGGTGAAACACCTGAATTTTGTTTTTATTTACTTTTCTGGAAAAGTATCAAACTATCAGTAAGCAAAGTTTACAATGTTACAATGTAGATTAGTTTTTAAAATAATGCATGAGTGATTAACTAATTGTATTTTCCCTCAGATTAATGTCCTTCAATCAAAAAGGAGATCAGAAATCCTAAAATCAGTAAGATATTTATTGAAATGACGTTTTCAATATTTTAATATGATCTAAGTGTACCTATGTAAGTGTTTAAAACAGCATCATGTGTGTGTATCTATATGTGTGTATCTATATGTACATGTATTTATTCCAGGTTCATAATTAATCTTACAGATCTTTGTATACTTCTTATGTCACTTAACCACTTTTTTGTTTACTTCATGTTAGAGTTATTTATGTTTATCTCCTCTATTAACACACTGTGAGTGCCTTAATATTGACATTTAAATATTTGAGATTGAAGGCATACATAAATTGTATCATTGGGAGAATTTTTCCTCAGGGTTATTGATGATGTATCAACCTTTTGGTTTGTTCTTTAGAATGCCATTTGAAAATAAATGGTATAAAATGTGAGAATAATGTTTTTCCCTGATCCTATATGCCCATTTTTTTATTTGACCTTTTTTTTTTTTTTAAAAGCCAACAAGTGGACAGGGGATGGTAGTGGTATGACACTGCACTCTTTCATATTTTGAGAACCTTAGAGATAATTTTTCCTCTTTGTTCACTGAAGTGTTTTGTTTTTTTCCCTGGGAGGGTGTACCTAAATTGCTTTTGGTTTTTGTCCCCACCTAGCATTTCCCTAAATTCTATATGTATGTTATTACTTATCAGGTAACGCTCTTTACCTGCACTTCCTTTTCCAGATTGAGAGTAATGTATGTTAATTGTAGAATATTGGAAAGTAAAATGCACGAAGAAAAAAAATTAAAATACTTATGAATCTTACTACCAGGGGAGAACCACTGTTAATATCTTGGCATATATTCTCATCCTTTTTCATCTCTTTCTGTGTGCATGTATGTATGTAAATATGTATATGTGTGCTTTAAAATTGCATTTAATTTCTTTAAACCAAATGGAAATCATTGCTGCATATGTTTTTAACTTCTTTTGTACAAATCACCATGTGTCATTAAATGTCCTTTATTTAATGCTGACTCTGCTGGCCATGTAGAATTCTATCACATGAATCTACTGGGGGTAGGCAGCTTTTTTTGTGAAGGTCCAGGAAGTAAATATGTTAGGTTTGCAGATGGTGGTGTCCGTGTTGTAATTACTTAACTGGGATGTTGTAATGAGAAAGCAGTCGTAGAAGACAGGTAAATGAATAGCATGACTGTGTTTTAATAAGGATTTTTCTTATGGACATGGAAATTTGAATTTCATACAATTGTCACATGTCATGAATTCCATGTCTTCTTTTCATTGTCTTTCAGCCATTTAAATGTCTAAAAACCACTGTTAGCTCATAGTCATCCAAAAACAGATGATAGAGCTGGATATAGTTCACAGATTGATTGAATATGCTAAAACAGATGCCTCATCTTGCTAAAAATAAACATGGATGTTTGGAAGATTCTTTCACTATTGTGATTGAATTAAATTTGTAACCATTTAAAAACGACAAATAAAAATAAGGGTGATTTTTCTCTCACAAATAGGTAAAATGTAGGGAAACCTGGAAAAAATCTTAACCTATTAGCAACATTTTTGGATATTGGGAATGAATATACAGAAACCTCCATATTGGCAAAGTCTGTTGACTCATTTCAGTATCTTGATAAAGAAAATGAACATTTTTCTACTTTGGGTTGTGTTTGGTGATCCTAATAGGTATATAAAGTATGATTGCTTTATTTTGAGAGCTTCATAGTTCCCCTTCTAATCTTCTAATATTTTATTTGCAACTTAAAGTTTTGCCAGTGAGTTTGGTTGAAAGGCATATAGATATTTTATATTGTACCTGGGAAAATGGTGAAAGTATTAAGAACTTGATTCTTTTGGTTATTACCATATGAATTTTGATCGTCTGGATATAATCTAAACAACTAAAACTTGGGGCATCTTAAAAATGATAAACCACTTGGAGATTTCTTTTAAATATAACTTATTCTCACTTCACAAATACTTCTGAAATACTCTTAAGAAAAGTGACTCATTTTTAATTTTAAGTAGTCTTGACATTTTGGACTCTGATGGAATTTTTAAACTGATAAGATTTTTATAAAATTTCAGAATATCTAATAATTGATTTTAAAATGCTAAACTTTTTTTTCTCTTATTAGATGTTATCTTTTATGTATGCCCATTTGGCCTTCTTCCATCAAGGATATGATCTATTCAGTGAACTGGGGCCCTACATGAAGGATCTTGGTGCACAGGTAATATCGTACTGTATTGCTGGGTTCTGTGTTATACAGTGCTATCTGTATTTTTTTCATTGAGATATGATTGACATACAGTATTGCATTAGTTTAGGTATATAAAATACTTTGAGATATATGTGTGTATAATATTATTATTATTTTTTAAAGATTATTTATTCAGAATGAGAGAGAGAGAGAGAGAGAGGCAGAGACACAGGCAGAGGGAGAAGCAGGCTCCATGCAGGGAGCCCGACGTGGGACTCAATCCCGGGTCTCCAGGATCACACCTCAGGCTGAAGGTGGCGCTAAACTGCTGCGCCATCGGGATTGCCCTATGTGTGTATATTAATACACACACACACGTGTGTGTGTGTGTGTGTGTGTGAGTGTATAGTCAAATGACCACCTCAGAAGTGTAGTTAACATCTTTTAGTCCACAGAGTTAAACATTTTTTTCCTTGTCTTCAGAACTTATAAGATCTACTGTTTAGTAACTTTGAAGTATACAGTATAAGAAGCATTAACTATAGTCACCATGCTGTACATTACATTCCCAGGACTTATTTATTTTATAGATGGAAGTTTGTACCTTGTGACCCCCTTCACCCATTTTGTTCACTCATCCCCCTCCTCCACCTGATGTGGGGCTCTGTTCCCTGACTTGTAGAACTTAATCTATTGGAGGAAATGAGCAAGTTACCAAACTATTACTCCCTGTGCTAAATGTCCTTTCTGAGTATATAAGTTGAGACTAAGCTCATTTGCATGTGATAAATAGAAACTTTAAAATAGTGGTGGCTTCAACAAGATGGAATTTTATTTCCATATGTAAAGCCTGGTATGGTTGTCACTTGCTTTGTAGGGATGCAGGCTTATTATATATTTTTTATTCTACCTCAAGGTTCAAAGTGGGTGATCAAGTTCTAGTCACCATACCTACATTCTAGCTAACAGGAAAGGGGAAAGGAGAAAGATGCATTCTCTCTCTTTATTGATATCTCCTGGAAATTTTAGAGTTACTTTTGTGCATCCTAATGGCACAATGGCTACAAGAAAAGCTGAGAGATACAAACTTCATGCCAGATAATCATGTGACCTACAAGAATTTGGGTGTTGTTTTGTTAAGAAAGAAAGAAAGAGATTGGATATTGGAGGATATCTGGCTGTCTCTACCACGTAACAGAGGATCAAAGAGGTATATAGGGACATACATCTAGGACCTGTAGCCCAGACTTGGGAGGAAGACAAGAACTTCCTCGGCTCTAGGGATCCCCCACATTCTGTGAAGCATTATGTTGCACCCTCATCTTACATTAAATATAATTTAAAACAAAAGAGTTGGATTGCAGTTGAGTAGTCCACTTTATACTTTAGACATTTATTAATTTCAGTTTTGCAGTTTCCCCTCTCTCAGTTCCCACATAATCTTTCAGATCCTTGACAAGCATCTAAGCTCTGGTGTAGTGGAAAATATAGCCTGGTTGGAGGTGGCCAGTTTGGATATTCTTTCAATAATTCAGTTATGAGGGGATCCCTGGGTGGCGCAGTGGTTTGGCGCCTGCCTTTGGCCCAGGGCGCGATCCTGGAGACCCAGGATTGAATCCCACGTCGGGCTCCCGGTGCATGGAGCCTGCTTCTCCCTCTGCCTGTGTCTCTGCCTCTCTCTCTCTCTCTCTTTCTCTCTCTCTGTGTGACTATCATAAATAAATAAAAATTTTTTAAAAATTTTTAAAAAATTTAAAAAATAATTCAGTTATGAGAGAACTACATCTGGAACTAGGAACATGGCAGTAGGGATAGAAGCAAATAGACTCAAGGGATATTTAAGATACAGCCAATTTTTGAAGGTAGAGGGACATGATGAGTTGAGGTTTAAATGTGTTAAATTTTTATGATAGGACATCTAAGTGGGTATATCTGCAGCTCAAACAAACAAAAAACTAGGTTAAAGGAGTCAGTAGCATATTATTGCTAATTGTAACGACAAGAATGGGTGAATTGACTCAAGGAGAGTTAATAGGTATCCCCAAATCATTTTTTGTATTTTGAAAGCTATTTTTGAAAAATGTGAGTGCTAGAACACTATGCTTAAAGATTTTGATTTTGTTAAATTAAGGTCAAGGGCCACTAGTGTAGAGTAAAAGAATCTATTTCAGACAGGGCCCTAAGCATGACATATTTTTGAGAGATGACTAGATATGAGGAGCTCTATGAGAACATAGATGAGAGAGGAGGTAGAAAACTGGGAGATGGTGGTGGCACAGACCAAGGAAGGAGTTTCTCAAAAAGGAGAGGGTGGTTATCAGTACAAATATTGGAAAGAAGGTCCAGTAAACCTAAGACTGAGAACTACTTATTGGGTTTAGCAGCAAGATTATTTGTTACCTTTGTGAGAGTTGAGGGTCTGAGTGGGAGAAGCTAAACTACAGTGAGTAGATGAATAAGAAATAGACAAGTGAAGAACAAGGAAGATTTTTTCAGAAGTTGTATTGTGAAGGAAAGAGAGGTAGAAGGTGGTGGCTAGAGAGAAATACGAGTTGGAGGAAGGCTTTATTTAAGATAGTAGGATTTATACAAATATACAAGCAGATGGAAATGGGAGAAGTTCAAAAGCAGAAAGATAAGTGATTATGTCTGATGTGGTAGGAGTAGAAAGGATTCCAAACACAGAGGACTGGGGACACCTGGCTGGTTATAAGTACCTGTGAAACTCCTACTGTCCAATACTAATAGAAGTATGTTCTATTAGACATGTTGTGCTCCAGACTCCCTCTTGCTGATCTAGTCCCAGCATGTAGGAAACAAGACTGTCAGTTTTCACATCTCTTCAACTTGTACCTTCCCTAACCCTTTATCACGTTGAGATAGTTTTTTTCTTTATACTTCTGCTCCAACAGAGAAAGGTGAATTTTCCCCCTTTCTGTTGTTATAGCAATGAGGTGGGATGTAGCAGAGGCATTTACTACCAATCTGATAGGCAGAAAACCATCACTTGCATTGCAGTACTAGCATAGCAGGTACATGCACACAGGTTTATAAATATTAGTTGAATCTTAGGGTCTGCCTTGTACCTCTCTTCAATCAGAATGAATAAATAATATTTATATGCCATTCAATTAAATTAAAGGCTATAAAACCATGGCATAATGGTTGTTTCACTCATTCAGTATAAGAAAAAAATATTTTTAAAAGATTTATTCCACAGAGAGAAAAAGGGAGTGAATACATGAGCAGGGGGTTGGAGCAGAGAGAGAGGAAGAAGCTGATTCCCCATAGAGCAAGGAGCCAGATGTGGGGCTCGATCCCAAGACCCTGGGATCACAACCCTACCCAAAGGCAGATGCTTAACTGACTGAGCCATCCAGGTGCCCCCAATATAAGAAAATATTGAGCATGTTTTCCTAGTGCAGCATATACCAGCATTAGCCATTAAATCAATGTTATGTGTCACTAAGGCATATATGCATTAGATCCTCAAGTATAGTATAGTTGCCATCTAAATCAGATATTTATAATAGTGATAATTCTGTTTCAATGTGTTTTCTTTTGGTTATTAATATTCAGCGATAATTAAGATTCTGTGGCCAGTTGTACACCTGAAACTAATATTGTGTGTTAACCAGCAGATTTAAATAATTAAAAACTTTTTTTTTAATTAAAAAAAAGATTCTGTGGCCAAAGTTATTCTCTGCTAGGGGAAAAAAAAAACCCCATCATTTGTAATACAGTGAATGAAGGACAAAATGTTTTTTTTTTTTTTACAAAGGCTTTTTAAAATTATTATTATTATTTTAAAGATTTTATTTATTTATTCATGAGAATACACAGGAGAGAGGGAGAAGCAGAGACACAGGCAGAGGGAGAAGCAGGCTCCATGCAGGGAGCCCAATGTGGGACTCCATCCCCGGTCTCCAGGATCACGTCCTGGGCTGAAAGCGGCGCTAAACCGCTGAGCCACCCGGGCTGCCCTAATATTTTGTTTTTAAAAGATATCAATGAAAACATTTGGATATTTAATACTTTATTGTTCTTATTCCTATTGATATTTGCATTTTTATTTTTTCATTTTTCCCACAATCAGAGGTATGGGGATTCAAAGATGAAATGACATACATCACAGTCTAGAAGAGTAGACTCACATAATTTATAACCCAATTATTTTTTATTCTAGCGAACAGTAGTTCAAGAAGCCAGGACATTTGTCGTAATACAAAAAAATCATCTTTTCTGATGGAAAGAACAAGAAAGAAATGAGATTTTATGATTTCTTAAATTTTTTGAGCTTTTTAAAAAAGAACTTTAAACAATAGCTTTTTTTTTTTTTTTCTTTTTGAACAATAGCTATTTTATACCCTGGTCTTAGTAGACTTAAATTGGCTGACTTATTGAGAGTGTTTTAAAAAAATAATCATACCTTTTTTTCTTTAATTTTTAACTCAGTCTAATTTTCTCCCTTTATAGTTGGATCGACTGGTTGTGGATGCAGCAAAGGAGAAAAGAGAGATGGAGCAAAAACATTCCACCATTCAACAAAAGGTACTTGAGAAAAATTAAAGGAGAGTAATTCCTATTTTATGCGATTGCTCAATTACTGGTTTCAGCAAGATACCATTGTGTTGGAACAAATCCTTTAAGTTGCTGTAATAATTAAATTGGGTAGATAAAATCTTCCCTTTTTTTGTGAAAAGTAAAAATTTTTTGGATGGTCAGGCAATATTTGAAAGCCATGTTCTTGAACCACTTTGCAAAAACATCAATCCCATAGGATCTTTTTTTTAAAAGATTATTTATTTACTTATTTACTTACTTACTTACTTACTTGAGAGACATCGCAAGCAGGAGGAGGAACAGAGAGAAGCAGACTCCCCGCTGAGCAGGGCTCCATCCCAGGACCCCGAGATCGTGACCTGAGCTGAAGGCAGATACTTAACCAACTGAGCCACCCAGGCCCACAATCTTATCTTAACTAATTAAAAAATGCCTCTTAAAATTTAAACTGCTATTAACAGATTCAGTTAGGATATCACCAACTTCTGTAAAGTGTGTGGGTGAGAAGGGATGGGGTGGAGGGTGGGCAGAGGGGGCGGTGAAGAACATCTCTTTGCATCAGTGTGTGTGTTTGGTATTGTGGACCTAACAGCTAGATTACTCTGAGGCAGCTCTTGCCCTCTCTCATGTGTTGTTGGAATTTCACATGCATTTCTTGTGAATTTGCCTAAGCATAGCTAAATTGATATTTGAAAAATATATTTTTGAAAATGAAAATTAAATATGATATTTTTGTTTTTGTGTGTGGAGGGGTTTGATTATAAGTAACTTGGAACTCAACGTAATAATATTTCATCTTATATAGTCAGTAATATTTTTGTGTGGTAATCTGAAAATAAAAGGAGAGACTTGGAGATTGAATCTAATACGAGTATGTGACAAGGTGCCTTCTGTACTTACCCAGCAGGGGAGAGAGCATGAACCCAAAAGTGGTTTCCCAGGGTGAGGCTTATCCACTGACTCCAAATGTGCTGACCCTTGGAATTTCCCCAAATGTGGAAAACTTGACTGTATAATTTGTGGTGGTGGGGTACCCTATTTGTGTGTTCCTTTAAAAAAAAAAAAGATGCCTTCTAGCATTGCTTTAAAAATCTGTTCCTGTGGTATTGACTAGTCAGATCAACTTTTATTATGATTTACTTAGAATATAAATGACCAGTGAACAAGATCTGACTTAAAAGATGTCAGTGGAAAAAAATTAAAGTGAAGTTAGTAGTACAGGTAAGGAAAATTATATTGACGATGGGTTATTAATATTAAAAGAGAAACATAAAGGGGAAAATTTTCTACCAGACCATCTTTAACTTAGTTACTTCCAGTTATAGTTAGGTAAGACTAACTTCTGTTTTGTTTTATTTAAAGTTAGAGTAACTTTTGGTTGAGTAATTTGTGTTAATGACATTACCATGGAGAGATTATTAAAAATTGGGACCAATCATTTGTAATTAAAATGAGAGATCATGATATTTGTAGGAACTTGTGATTTTTTGCTTAAACTGAATTATTTAATGAATATTGTGTATCTTTTAATATTTGTCCCTGTTGTATACACAGCTCGGTGTTGTACTGAGAATCCAACAGTAGATTATTAAATCTAAAATTAGTTTACTTGATTTTAAGTAATAGGTACCGCTGTACTTTAAAGAAAGTAATGCTATTTTTGCTTTTTTCTGCCCTTAAATGCTGACACAAGGCTGCATTACAGGTAAAAAAAAAAAAAAAAAAAAAAGGGAAAAAGATTTAGTCATAAAAATTAAGGGAAAATATGTCTGATGTAATTATTTACATTTTTCAAGAATTTAAATTGATCAGTTAAAGAAACAGTGATGGCTATGCACATTCATATACATGTCTTTTGGATATGTGTACATATTCCTGATGGATTTATACCTAGGAGTAAAACTCCTGGTTCAGAGGGAATATATATGTTCACTATCAGTAAATAATGCTAAATTACTTTTCAAAATTATATTGCCATTCCTGGCAGGCAGCTCTGTGTGTGGGTTCTCAGTGTTCTTGGCCACCCCCACGGTATTGTGAGGGTTTTTAATTTTTGCTAATTTTAGTGGGTAGATACTAACATCTCATTGTGGTTTTAATTTATGCTTTAGTTACTAATGAACTCAAGCACCTTCCCCTTATTGGTGTTTATTGGTCATTTGGTTTGAGAAATGTCTGTTAGTTTTTCTTCCATTTTTACATCATGCTGCCTAACTGTTCAGATTCTTCATATCATCTGGATTAAGCGTATCTTGGGGGGATATACTATGTGTTTTTAATTTTCACATAGTTTTTTTTTTAATGTCTTTTATGTTTAGTACTTTTTGTGTCTTGTTTAATAAGTCCTTCCTATCCTAAGATCATGAAGAAATATCTCTGGTGTAATCTTCTAAGTGTTTATAGATTCACCTTTTATGTTTAGACCTTAAATCCATCTGTAATTGGATGTTTGTGTTATGGTGTGAGGTAGAGATCCAGATTCTTTGTATTCTTATACTGGTATGTAGATGATCCAGAATCAGTTATTTAAAAATGTGTTCTTTCCTTACTACTCTGTTGTATCCTCTGATTTACATCACGTTTGTATACATATGAAGTCTGTTTCAGGCTTTCAGTTCTTTTCATTGGCCTTTTTGTCTTAATTGTGCCAATACTATGCTGCCTTAATTATTTTAGCTTTATAGTAAATCTTGATGTCTGACAAAGCTAAGATTCCTACCTTCTCTGCTTCAGAAGTGGATTGCCTAAATTTTGCATTGTTATATAAATTTCAGGAGCAGACTTTCAGATTGCATAAAAATAGCTTTTGGGATTTTGATTGATTGCATTGGATCTGTGAATCAATATGGGGAAGAATTGATATCTTTATTTTATAATGTCTTCTAACCTATGAGCTTGAAATATTTATTTCTTTAAGTTTTCTTTTATATCCTTTATAAGTTTTATAGTTGTACATCTTCTGTTAAATTTATTCATATATACTTATATTGCAAATGTTACTGTAAATGTCTTAAAAATTTTTTCTCACTGTTTACTTTTATTACATATTAAAATTGATTTTTCTGTATTGACTTTGAAACCAGTTACCTTGTTAATAAGGTCTCTTTAATGCTAATTTATTTCTGGATTGTTTTGGATGTTCTTTGTACAAAGTCATATAATCTGCAAATAATATTAGTTTCTTCCTTTCCGATTCTTCCTTACTTTTTGTTTATTATCTTGTCAGCTAGGACCTCTAGCATAATCTTGAATTGAAGTGATAAAGGCCCTTCTTGTCTTGCTTGCAATTTCAGAAGGGAAAGTTTCTGCTCGATTCTCTTTATTGGCCAGTCTTGGTCTTGCCTTCTTTTCCCTCAGCCTCACACCAAAGCTTCCAATTCTGGTGAGGCAAATGCCCTTAAGGTGAAATCTGGCTTCCTTGATCTGCTTACCTCTTTAAGCCTCCTATTTTCGCTTCTCTTGTGTCTTTGAGTATTTCTTCCTAATTTGTCAGCTCATCAATATATTTAAATTATAATATTATATATTTTATATAGTGTTACTAGTTGCTTTTGTTATAAAATCATAATCTGT
The DNA here is from genome assembly GCF_003254725.2 of Canis lupus dingo. Lineage (NCBI taxonomy): Eukaryota > Metazoa > Chordata > Mammalia > Carnivora > Canidae > Canis > Canis lupus. Next base: position 30,906,198 of record NC_064275.1, read on the forward strand.
CACGCTTTAAGTACTATACAGTATTAATTGATATTAATAGTAATTAAATTGAAGACAACCTTTCTCAAAAAATATAGTTGAAAACTAGAAAATTACTTATAATGCACTGTACTTTAAGGAGGTGTTATATTTTAATGTTTTAAGTAGCATCAGGGTCATTAAAAAGCTGCCAGTATTACAAATGAAACCTTTAGAGTGTTGCCAAACTCAGTTATATCTATTGCTGACATAATCCTGTCTGCATAATTAAATACATTACAGCCTCAAATAAATTTTAAATGAAGGAATTAAGATTTTCCTGATTTTTTTTTTCAAAGAAAAGCAGGAGAAAATGTAGCAATTTGTTTATAGATTCTGTTTCATTTGATTAGTTTGGGTTAGTCCTTTTTTTTTTTTTTAATGGTTAAATTTTGAGAGATGTCAGCAGGGTTTTTGTTTTTAATAAATTTTGTTTTTCTGAATTAGTCTGTTTCCATATTCCATCTTTGTAGACACTTAGGTTTGGAAGGTCCCTAGGTGATTCTCACTCTGCCTGGCTACTAAGGGAGAACCTTCACATCCTAGCATCATTTGCAGATGGTCATCTAGCTTCTGCCAAAATCTTTCTCAAGCCCGAGAGTTTGCTATTCCCTAAAAGGATAGTATTCTAACTTTGATTTTTGGTCCAGAAGTAATTTTGAAAGTTCTGAGGCTGATTTTTAGAATTTTAAAATTGGGGATAGCAGTAGTCTTGCAGTTTTGTACAAATTACTTTTAAGTTCATCAGGAAATCTTTTAATTAAAAAAAATATTATTTATTTATTCATGAGAGACACGGAGAGAGGCAGAGACATGCAGGCAGAGGAAGAAGCAGGCTTCATGCAGGGAGCTCAATGTGGGACTTGATCCCGGGACTCCATGATTATGCCCTGGGCCGAAGGCATGCTTTCAACTGCTGAGCCACCCAGGTGTCCCATTATTTTAGCTTTTTAAAAGAGATTTTATTTATTTATTTGAAAGAGAGCAAGCGAGCAAGAGAGTATGAGTTTGGGGGAGGCCCAGAGGGAGAGGGAGAAGCAGAAGCAGACTCCCTGCTGAGCCAAGAGCCCAGCATGGGGCTTGATCTCAGGACCCCAGGACCATGACCTGAGCAGAAGGCAGATGCTTAACCGACTGAGCCACTCAAGTGCCCCAAATTGAAATATTTTAATATGTTGAAGCATTCTTCTATTATTCAGCATTTAAGTCTCGCCTTTTCTTATGAATATTGTTAATATAATTGTCTTAATACAAAGCTTTTCTGTGATTTGAGCTGTTTCTCTACAATAAATTTGTTGTCTAGGGGACTTAATAAAACCATATGAACTTTTTTTTATCTTGTCTAGGATTTCTCCAGTGATGATTCTAAGTTAGAATATAATGTAGATGCTGCAAATGGCATTGTTATGGAAGGATATCTGTTCAAAAGAGCCAGCAATGCCTTCAAAACTTGGAACAGGTAATATATTTCAAATACTAGTCTTGATCCTTCCGCGTTCCGTTTTCCAACCTTCCCTGTGATTTGGGAACTCTTTCATAATTCTTTAAATTCATAGTTTGTAATAACTTTCTTGAACCCAGTTCACTGAAGATAAGTTTCCCTTCTAGGAAAGGGGATCCTAAGAAGCAAGTGAAAAATGCTAGTACTAAATCTAAACTGTAAAATTTAAGCAAAGTTTAAACTAGGAAGCAGGAATTTTTTTCTTCTTTGGGTTCCTTCTCTGTATGATGTTTATGTACATTTTAATTTAGTGTTTGCTTGTGAATTTTTAAGCTAGGCGAGCCTGATCTTTTGATCTTTGCAATAACTTTAACCAGGACTTTTAGGAAATGTGATTGTTCTTGTGTGTGAAGTATGTGTGGCAGTTGGTACTCCTTTCTTCTAAACTTGATGGCTACCAAAAATGTTACTTTTTGTTGTTGTTGTTAAACTGATTTTTATAAAATATTAATCATGTGAATGTTAAGTATTATAAAATATTTTATTATCTTTTCTTCTAATTTAGTATAATAAAGTAAAATAATTTCAGACATTAAAGCATAAAAAAAAGATTGTGTTGACTCAGCATCATCCTTCCGTCCTTAGTCTTTTATTCAAGGATGCCTCTGTTTTTTTTGGGGGGGGGAAAAACCCAATTTGTAATAATTGAGAGTAACATTGGGTTCTGGTGAATTGATTTACATTATTAGTTGAATGTGTATGTTTTATTTGCTACTTGAACAGAACATGAATTCACTTAATGATAGAGAAGATTGTTTTCTTTTTTAAAAAAAATGGATATTAGCAAAATAAATGAAAATTCTTGGTAAATTTAATTTAGTATGTATTTTTGTTAATTTAAATGAGAACTATTATGTTTGAATATTTAATATAAGGAATTCCTAGTGCACTGATTTTTATTTCTTGGTGATGAGCTTATATGGAAGAAGCATGCACTGCTATTTTCAAATGTCAGTGATTTATTGAACATTTCCCTAGCATTTGATATTGCCAGATATTTATTTAAATGTATGGGGTGTGTTTTATTTGAAATAATTTATCTTTACTTGGGTATGAATATAAGCTGGAAAGTGATTATATTTGGTAGTAAACCTCTTTGAATTATATAGAACTTCTAAAATAATGTATTAATACACAAGGATTAACTAAAGTGGTCTGGGTAGAATTAGTGTTTTTAACTGTTACAAAGTGAAAATGAAAAATTAAAATTCTGTCTTCCAAGCTATTTAAATTAAGACAATATTTTAAGTTTTTCCTGGTTAAATTTTCATAGCCAGAATAAGAAATTAAAACTAAAAAGTAGTGTGTCAAATTTTTATAATAAATAAAGATTTCTCAACCAGTACGGTTTCATGAGGTAATGTTAGAATTGAATTTTAACCTTCAGATTTCAAAACAACCTACTTAAAGTTTAACACAGTGAAAATACAATAAATCCATAGAAACTATACCATTATGTTAAGAAGAAATGAAATGATCTTCCATGGACTACTCCAATGAGAAATGATCTCAGACTTCAAAATGAAGCACAGTAAGTGTTAGTGGAAAATTACATTGCCATTTAGGGCAATAGGAAAAAAATTAATTCTGATTTAAGCATGGAACTTTCATTATTTATTATTTGTTTCATGAATTCTGTTAATTGGCTTAGGTAATAAAGTGTACCTAAAGCAAGTAGGGAATAACTATTACATTTCTCAGTTATAGACATGTTACTTTCCATTTGTAAAGTGGAAGAGACAATATTGGCCTTTGAAAATGAGGCTGCTTTTTAAAGGAGATGCCATCTAATTGTAGTGGGATGGCAGTTATTGATTAGAGTCATGGATTGTGTTTCAACACCCTAATTTTTAGTAAAGAAATAAAGGTGCAGAGAGATAGTGACTCTTTGAAGGTCACACAACTGGTCTGTGACAAAATGGAGGCCCCAAACCTGGCTTTAAAAGTTTTTTTTAACTTGCTGTGGAAATTCCATATAAATTTGTGTTTTGATAAAACAATATGTCAGGTATTTTAAAAATAGCTTAAGAACTATTAAAAACAACTTCCTAGTCTACATTATTAGGAAAAATTATGAACAGCAGATTATTTCATTTTCATATACCTTTAAAAAGAGCATTTTAATGAAAATACTAGTAAAAAGCAGACTTCTAAGGAATGTAGCATAAATTACTTTTTATATAAAAGTCTTCTCACAAAAAAAATTCCAAACCTTATAACAGAAGTTTTAGATATTTTCTAGATTATAGGTCAGTAACTGTGAAAGGGAGAGAAAGAAATCTATTGAATATTATTTAGAACTTTTTTCTGCTTTTCAATTTGGAATGTATGTTAAATTTCTTATGTGAAGTTTATTTAAAAAATCTAATCTCAGGAAATACTTGCAGATACCTTCCCTTTACCCATATATGACTTTAAAGTCTGCCCTCCTTCTTTCTCTTTTTTAAAAAATATTTTATTTATTTATTCATGAGAGACACAGACAGGGAGAGGCAGAGACACAGGCAGAGGGAGAAGCAGGCTCCACGCAGGGAGCCCGATGTGGGACCTCCTCCCAGGATCACGACCTGAGCCAAAGGCAGACAGACGCTCAACCGCTGAGCCACCCAGGCATCTCTGCCCTCCTTCTCTAATTAGTTCTCTATCCAGCTTGATTTCATATATTCAGTTTGATTTTGAATAAAAGACTCTATTTGTAATGTTTGTACCTTTAAAGATCCAGGATTCCAGCTCTTTCAGCATAATGATTTTTCTACCTACTGTTTAAGTATCTTTAGACTGTCTGTAGATTAGTTTTAGGGAGCATTTTTTTCTTGTAGTCACTATAAGGTACCAAGCATAGGATGACAAATTTGCCATTATCTTTAGTTTTATGGAATAGTGGCATGTAATATTTTCAAAGCCAACATTTATTGATTTGTTTTAATTTCAATTCCAGTTACCATACAGTGTAATATATTAGTTTCAGGCGTAGAATTTGCGATGCAAGACTTAAATGCAACACCTGGGGCTCATCACAAGTGCCCTCCTTAATCCCCATCACCCATTTAAGCCATATTTTAAAAAAGACTTCCTTCTTGAGGGAAATGTGAATTTGACTAGGAATTCCCAGGTAGTTTTAAACCTCGCCCCTGTGCGTCATAAAATGTAAACATCATTCTCTAATTCGAAATTTAACTAAAGAGACCGTATTTTGTGTGATGTGATTGAAAGAGTGTAAGGAGTGAGACACTATGTCTTATGTGAATTGTTGAGTTTGTCTTTTGTTGGTTTCAGATTTCTAGTTTGTAGTGTCTCAGATTTTTATGTCTGTAATACATATTTTTCTGAAAACATGAGAAATACCAAAATTATCTTTCCGTATCAGGCCATTTTTTCCATGTGGCTGGCAGCTTTACCTCAGGCTCAGATCAATGCCAGGTGGATTATTCATACCTATATGTCTCTTTTGCTTTCTATGATAAATTCAGAAAAGGTGAAGGAACAAGGAAAATAATTAAATTCTACAATTATTTAGTAGTAAGCTGGTAAAATGAATAAAGAAGCTGAATTATTGCATGCTATGATTAGTCTTTGTTGAACGAGAAAGTAAATATACCTGAAAGTATAAAATATATTAACAGTTTCTTAAAGTATTCTATATGCTGCTAGCACAGGTATAAATTTAACTTTTGTTGGCTTTTTGTTTTAAAATAAGAAATGTATGCATATATTAAAGATGCCCTACTTATGTGTATAGCCTTAGAGTGTCTGCTGTCATTGATGAAAAGGGGGAGAGCAGGTGGGAGGTAGGTTTATTTGGCTAATAATATTTTATAATCTTTGAAATTCTTAATTAGTCATCCCACTTTCCTATGAAAATTGTCATTTGTTTCAGGTTTATGAAGCTCTATCTATAGTGATTGTTTCCCTTAAATTTTTAGGAGCAACTTATTAAGATGAGGAAAAGTATGATTTATATTTTATAGCTATTACTATAGAGACAGAAAAATAATAGTAGAGGTATGCTCAAGTGTGCTAAGTCTTACCAGAACTTTTTATACCATAACAATTGAAGAAAATTTTTGAATATTTCTGAAATATTAGCATTTCAGTTTCCTAAGAGTTAGAATTAATTGTGTAAATGCATATATGTATAAATTTAAGAACAAAATGCAAAATATATTTTTGATTATTCTGTTAGGTTACGAGCTTAAGCTTATTTCTTTAATTCTTGCTTTATTTTCATATCATGCTAGTCCTTTGCTTATTTTGCACATTTGCATTTTCATTCTTTTACCACCTTTCCTTTATGTTTTAATCCTGCCCCATTTTTTCATATGACAGGAAAAAGCCCGATCATATCAGGTACCAAATGGCTTCCTTCCCCTCATTCCTGCCTTACTTCAATTTCCTCTTTGGCACGAGAAAGCTCATAATTAACCTGCATTTCAGTTGGATTACTTGCAATGGATATAATGTCTCTTGTTTTAAATTGGGAAGAAAATATACACATTTCATTTGAGAAATGGAATTATCCTTTCATTGCCAATCACCTCAGTCTGTTTTAATTGAAAATGAAAATAACATTTGATATATTTATCAAATAAATATATAGATATTTACATATCTGTATATATCAAAGATATATATGAGTAATATGGTGCCTTTCTATCTTTTTTTAAGGGAAATAAGCTGGGAAACCCTATTCAAAATTTTCTTTTCTTTTTTTTTTTTTTAAGATTTTATTTGTTTATTCATGAGAGACCGAGAGAGAGAGAGAGAGAGAGAGAGAGGCAGGCAGAGACACAGGCAGAGGGAGAAGCAGGCTCCATGCAGGGACTCGATCCCAGGACTTCAGGATCACGCCCTGAGCCAAAGGCAGAGCTTAACTGCTGAGCCATCAGGTGTCCCCACTTTTCAAAATTTTAAACAGTAGCTAGGAATAATCATATTAGTTTTGCTGAAAGTAAAAATTTTTTTAAAATTTAAAAATTTTCCTAGAGCTTTTTGTTTTAACATCTTGGTCTTTTTCCTTGGGAAAAATTAAATTGAATTTGAAAAATTGTAGCATACGTGCTAAAGCCTTTAATTTTGTTAAATGTTCACCCATTTGGCACATAAATAAATATGTACGTGAATCTATCATTTTTATAGTTTTAGTGAGAAAGCCTCTAGAGATTTAGAAGTTTGACTTTTACATTTTATTTTTGGTTTTAAGTACAGGTCTAGGACTAATGATAAACATGATAAAGACACTTGATTTATTTTTTATTTATTTATTTATTTATTTATTTGATTTAAAAAAATTTTTTTTTATTTATTTATGATAGTCACACAGAGAGAGGGAGAGGCAGAGACACAGGCAGAGGGAGAAGCAGGCTCCATGCACCGGGAGCCCGACATGGGATTCGATCCCGGGTCTCCAGGATCGCGCCCTGGGTCAAAGGCAGGCGCCAAACCACTGCGCCACCCAGGGATCCCTGATTTATTTTTTTAATATATTTTTTCCTCCTCCCTCCCCCCTGTTTGGTTATCTGGAAGCTCTCACATGTATTTAAAAATCGGTAATATCTAATTGTCTATGAACTTAGTAACTTTGGTTTAAAATATTTATTCAGTTATTTCAATTTGGGATAGATATAAAGTGGTGTATTATTTTTCTTAATGAGCCAATAAATTTTGCTTTTTAAAAAAATCTATATTTTGACTTTGTGGTCAGTTTCTGAATTTTGTAGAATATAGAATAGTTGTCAGCATAGTGCTTTCTAAAATTTGTCTTTTTATTATTTAATTATCTTAATTTTTTTTAAAGTTTATTTAAGTAATCTACACCCAACATGGGGCTTGAACTCATAGCCCCAGAATGAAGAGCGGCATGCTTCTTCTCCACCCTCCTCCTCCTCTGGCTTCTCTGTGCCAGCCAGGTACCCCTATTTAATTATCTTTTAAAGTAGCTCCAAATTGCAGGCAGCATGAACTTGAAATATTATTTTAAACACCATAGGGTATGAACTGTCTCATATTGCCTTTTAGTAGAAATATTCTTTTAAAAGATTTTATTTATTTATCCATGAGAGACACAGAGAGAGAAGAGAGAGAGGCAGAGACACAGGCAGAGGGAGAAGCAGGCTCCACCACGCAGGGAGCCCGACACGGGACTCGATCCCGGGTCTCCAGGATCATGCCCTGGGCTGAAGGCAGCACTAAACCGCTGAGCCACCCGGGCTGCCCCCTTTTATTAGAAATATTAATAATACCTAGGATTTTTTTATAGGAGCAATTTAAAAAATTATATTCCATTTTACTTATCTGACTGGAGTTTTGATCAATGTAAATGAATGTAGTTGGCTCTTTTTTTTCTTTTTTTTTAATGGCAGAAGACGGGAGTTAGTGTCATATAACCTACAGATCTTAGTAATTGAAAGTTCTTTTTCTATGTAGGATACATTGTGATTTTGTTCCTTAGGAAATGTTTTCAAAATTAAGATGAATTTATAGTGTCTTCCTTGAGTATACAAAACTCAGGGAAAACTCAAATGATATGAAAGAGTCACCCAGAAGCAAATAGATGGCAGGGGAACTAGGTTTCAGAAATATATGTGATCTATAAAGTTAATAATTATCAGAGGAAATGCTCTTTGACAAAAAAGGGGGGGGTTATGTAGTATTTTGTTATTATTTTTAAAGGTTATTATCCTAAGATGCACCAGTTCAAAAGAAATTTACTTTTTAAAAGCCTTAGAAACATGAAAAGTTTATGTGATTATATGGGTATTTTTCTATTATGCAGTAAAACTATAGTTTTTCATCGAATTATATATCCTTGCTATTTAAAAGTTGTTGTTAAAAAAAAAAAAGTTGTTGTTAGTGTAGTTTGCCGTATTTCAAATGATTTTTAAAGACCTACTTTAATCAACATCAGAGATTGTTTCCATTGCATGTCATCCCGTGTGGCAGGGCTGCTCCATTTTCTTTGTTTATAGGTATTTCCTTTAACATTTCTAACTAACTGTGTGCCCCAGAGCAAAGAAACCTAGGAGTTCTTCCTTTTCTAGCCTGCCTCTTGATTTGCACGAGAGGCAAGTCACTTGGTTTTATTTAGATGCTTATTTAACAAATCTCTATTTTAATGGTAAAGGTGATACCTTTTTAAGTAGCAAGAAAGCCTAACAGTCTGTCTAGCTTAAAAATAGAAAAGCATCTAATCATTTTCACAGCTTTGGAGAATTAACTTAATTTTTTAAAATAGAACTTCTAAATATGTCTAAATACAATTTCTAGTGCTTTGTGTTAGTATCAATGAAAAGGTCGAATCTCTGTCTGCTAATAGATTAATAACTAATGTTGACGATAGAAATCATCTTACGTAAAACTAATTTTGAAATAATGTCTCAAATAGTTTTACCTTTCATGCTTGATGAGAATTTTTGCTTCCTTTTATGAATGGCTTTTGGCTGTGATTTTTTTTTTTTTTTTTGTAAATCTTTAGGTTCTTTTACTGTCTTAATAAGTGAGAATTAGTAAATATGCCGTTTATAGCTTAGCTTTTTCTTTCAAAAAGATTGCAAGTAAATTGTTTGCCTGATAATTTACAAGAAGCGGCAGAACAATGTAGATAGTTAGGTGAATTATTTTTAATAATAACTTTGGTTATTCTGCTTAGAAGTATTTTAAATTAAAGCGAGGTCAAGTAAATTGGCGATTATCTCTTGTTTGATATCAGTTCTAAATGATTTAATTTCCTGTTTTGTTGAACAAACGCTTGCTGAATTAGCTGCAGAAAAGTTGAAAACAAAGCACCATTTATTTCAGTGTTTTACTGTGTACAAATGGATAGTCTTTTTTGCAACATAAATTCATTTCTACCCTATAATAGAAACAGTTATTTTGGGGGAAAGATTTTTAGTTACTTTTGAGTAACCTCAAAAAAACTAAATTTTTACCTTAATACAGTTATTATTTGGTGATAGCATAAAGGATAACAGCTGTTGTCAGGATATAAATTTCTGACCTAAAATTAATAAAAATACAGTAATTTTATTTTCCTAGTCTGTGGTTTTAAAACTGTTTAAAGTTGTTCTTTACTTTCAATAGTATTCTCATTGACATCAGTTTATATAAAACAAAACAATGTACTTCTCAATATATATCTCAAAGCATAATTACTATCAACTGATTTTCTAGTACTTTTCCAAATATTTCTAACAACTGACATAAATTATGTTTATGAAAACTTAATCTATTTTTATTTATTTAGACGCTGGTTTTCAATACAGAACAATCAGTTGGTTTACCAGAAAAAGTTTAAGGTAGGTGTTTTGTTAATTAAGTGAAAACCCAGTGAGTCCCCTGTTTCAGTTCTCTGTTCATCTTGATAAAGCACTGAAGCCCATAAATACTCATGTGTGCAAAATTATTTTTTATTAGTTTTATTTTTAGGCATGTATAAGAGAACTCAAAAGTGGAAAGCATCAATTTTTGATCCTTAAAAGCAGAGTGATACTGAATCTTGAATTCTTAACTCCTAATTTTGAGACGGGTGTTTCTGTGTCCCAGGATTATTGCTTTCATTTCTTCATTTTCTTTGACCAGCTGTGTGACAGGAACAATACTACATTCCATTTTACTATTTTGAGGCTGAAGGAAAAGGGTACCTTTTAAGAAACATCACCTTAGGGCCAGAGGTGATACTATAAAATTGTTAAAGATGACATTAAAATGTAAGCTTGAAGTGATTTAAATAGAAACCTCTGAATTTGTTAATGTTGTTTTTAAACATTTCTTTTCCTGAACCCTATTTTAAGGGTGAGGACTTTTATTTATTGGGAAGGCATACTGAGATTATATGGGACTTGAGAATTGTTAAAAAATAATTAGGAAAAAAATCCCTTATTTAATAGATGAATTGATTTTTACCTAGTCTTTGTGAATGATGTATTCAACTGTACATTTTAAGTACTCACACTTTACTCTTGAGATACACAATCTGAAATTTTATTTGCTTCGTTCTGTGCTAGCAGGCTTACTCCACAGAAGTCCTTTATTCTAACTCAGTTCAGGGTTTCTTCTGCTCTGATAAACTTGGTTTTGACTTTATATTTTTGATAAGTACTAGAAAAATGATAGAAGCTTTCTCATTTCTCAGGTATTTTAAGAAGATTGTATAAGCTTCCTTTTTTAGAGGAAAGTAGCTTTTATTATATGTGAAGGGGGACCAGGAGAATAATGGATAATGAAAGAAAATTAGTAGGAAGCTAACATTTGTTGAATACCTATTAATTACCATGTTTTAGACTAAGCTCTTTACATATATTTTTATTTAATCCTTGTATAGCAATTTTATGAGACAGATAAAATTATGAACAGGACACAGTTACCTTTAATAGTTGTATCTATGTTGATAACTCCTATCTCTGATCCTAAATTAGATAAATATAAATCTTTAAAATTAGACCATTCATTCTGAGTAATATTTTTAAGTGTGTTATTATTGGTGGTAGTACTTAATAGCTAAGTTGATAAACATAGGAGTTTTGTTTCCTTTTTGTAGGATAACCCCACTGTGGTAGTGGAAGATCTAAGGCTCTGCACGGTGAAACACTGTGAAGACATAGAACGACGTTTCTGCTTTGAGGTAGTCTCTCCAACAAAGTAAGTGGTTCTAAAGAATGAGAGTTGCTTTTAAGTTTCTGTAGTTTGTTTTAAAGAACTTTACAAAATAGAGAAACATTTGTTTTACTTGTGATTATGGTAGAGAAAAAGGTGCCTTAAAAGTAAATTTTAATAATTAATGATTATAGGTAATAACAGTGAGATATTTATGTTAACTTTTACCCAGTATCATTTTCTTTAAATTTCATAAAGATTATTGATGTGGCTATATGAAAACTTTTTGGGTGCCTTGTTGATGAATTAACATCGTATACCAGATCAATCCATATTTGTACCCAATAGAAAATATTAGTGTTATATTTGGTAAATTTAAAGTTATTTTTTAATGTTCAGGGATTTTTAATTTTTTTTTCTACTAAGCAATTTGTTTCATTTCTACTGATTTCTTCATGAACATACTCTGTCCTAAAGATAGATGAAATAAAACCATTCAAAAGAAATTATTTTATGTTAGAAAATTATTGAACAGCAAAGTAAACATTATTATTATTTTGAGGGGTTAATTTAGTGTCTGAGAAAACAATGTTATTTCCTTTTAGAAGTTGTATGCTTCAGGCAGATTCTGAAAAGCTGCGCCAGGCATGGATTAAGGCTGTTCAGACCAGTATTGCCACTGCTTATAGAGAGAAGGGTGATGAATCAGAGGTTAGTAAACAATATTGTAATACAAAATGATACATTGCCAGAAGTTTTTAATTTTAGTTGCAACATTATATAGTTACAACATTTTTAATGGATGATGAGTTTTATAATTGAAAGAGGTTTTACTATTAAAATCTAGATTTATTTTTATTTCTCTTCACTTTATCATTTTAATATATGTTTAATTCAATATTTGAATATATGTCCTAGGTTGACATACAGCATTCTAGTGTTAAGTATTTTTCCCAAAATATTTTACTATTCTAATTAATAAAAATTAGTGGAAAATGGATGAATAGTAATTAGTAAAAATAAAAAAAGGTAAACTCAAATTGTCTCTGGATTGAAGTCTACCTGAAGATAAGTTGAAATAGAGTGGTGGGTCATAGTTTGGCTTCAGCTTCCCAGTGATTTTATAGACTTTTGAGCAACGCCATGAGTAAGTTTTGAGAAATGGAACTTGCCAATTCCTCTAGTAACTTCCTGAAAATGAGACATTTGTGAGTCTGTACATGTTTGAAAATGTCTTTATTTTATCCTTGCATTTGTTTGATAGTTTGGTTGGGTGTGGAGTTTATAGGTTGGAAGTAATTATTCTTAAGAATTTTAACAGCATTGTTTTTCTAGTTTTCAGTGTTGCTGTTGGAGTCTTTCTTGTTACTGTTCTTTTTGTATTGCTTCTCTCTGGTTTCTTGTTTTCTTTTTCTGGGATTTCTGGACTAATTTTACGATTTTTCTGATTTTTTTGTGTGTTTTTGCTCTGCTTTCTGGACTTTTCTCAGTTAATCTCACAACTTTCTATGGAATATTTTAGTTCTGTTAGCTCATATTAAATTTGTAGGAGTTTCTTTTTGTTTGTTGAATGTTTATACATGTAAACTTGTTCTTTCTTCACGGATACAGTGTTAGAGCTATGGTTTTCAAACTTGGCTGCCGTGATGATAACACAGGGATTTTTTTGAAATCCCAGTACATAGGTTCCACCCCAGGGTAATTAAATGGAGTTGGGACCCAGGCATCAATAGTTTGAAAAGCTTTCTAGGTGGTTTCCATGTATACACAATGCTGAGAACTATTGTGTCAGAGGTTTTTCTTGGCTATCTGGTAATTTGTTCTGATTACAAGTCAAAGACTAAAAACCTCTTGGATGCTCTAAGAACATAGTAAAGACTTTGTTGACTATGAGCCTCTCTGAAGTCTGGACCATTTGCTGAGGAACAACTGGAAAGTTAGGATCTTTGGAATCTTTTAAGCTGATATGATTTCCCAGAGGAGTCTCATCAGTCAGTCTCCTGAAGAGGGGTAAGGGGCTTCTGGGATCTCAGCATTCAGTGTGTATATATTCACTTAATCTTCTGCCTTCTACCTTTCAGGTAAATCCTGTCCAGAGAGATACTCTGTTTTACTGCCTCAGAGAATAAAATAAAATTCTAGTCATTTGTGTTTATGTGTGGGAGCAGTTCCAAAATGCATGGAGTTGGGGAAGGCACCTTGGGATCCATCTGCTCCTTACACAGTCTTTTGTCCCACTTTGATTCCCACTTCCATGGTTAACTCGTTATATAAATCCTGGATGGAGCCCTCTGTGTCATGTAAATTCATGAACTCATATTTACTTACTACTGCCGTTGTTAAGATTTGGCCTTGGTCTGCTCAGTTACCGTTCATCCATCCGTCTTCCAGATTCCAAAATTTTGTTGCTGTTATTTGCTTCTCTGTTCTCCTTATTTTTATGGGCAAATGTCTTTTTTTTTTTTTTTTAACTAAAGGAAAACACAACAACTTTCTAGACTAGATTACAGTCATCTCACTTCATACCTAGTAATAATTTCTTAATATCATCTATTACCTAGTCACATATGTTTCCAGTTGTAAAAAAAGTAGCATCGTATCTATGACTGGGCATTGCATCTGGTTGTTATGTCCCTCACGTCTTTCAGTCTAGAGCAAGGCCTTTTTTTTGTGACAGTAACTTACTGAAGAGAGAAGTTTAGTTGTTCTATAGAATTTCGACTGATACAATTAAATCATAGGTGATGTGTATACTTCTGTTGCAACAGGAGACACAGAATACTTGGTTATCCAACCATTCATTGCTAATGCTGTCAGGCTTCTGTGTGACACATTCCAAGTGACCCATTGGATTAGAAAGACGACAATATGACTCCTCGACTGTAAAGTTACATTCCCTCCCTTTTTCCCAGTCTACTTTGTTGCTTGGTGTAAGAAGTCTACTTTGTGTTACTTTGATCTCATAAGATCTACTCCCCCTCCAACCATTCATCTAATGGTTTTACAGATGAATTTATGATTTCATTAGGAATTTCAAAATGATAATTTTCTAATTCTGTCATCCCACCTATATTAATTAACTTGAATTCTTATGTTAAATATAGCTTTTGTTTATCAGCTGGAGCTATTTAGTTACTGTAATAAAATACTCAATTTTTTGCTTTCAGTTATCACATTTGATTAGTTTATTAGCTGCCTTAGTAGCTGCCTCTAATTTTTTGGATATTGTTATAGACTCATGGATTTTTGTAGGTATAATAGGTCCCAATTAATTACACTAATTATTCTTTTTTTACAAAATTATTTGAGTGTAGTTGACACACACTGTTATATTGGTTTCAGGTATAGAACACAGTGATTGAACAACTCTATTCATTATCCTGTGCTCACCATATTCACCATACAATGTTACTACAGTACCATTGACTGTATTACCTGTGTTGCACTTTTCATCCCTGTGGCTTATACATTCCATAACTGGAAGCCTTTATCTACTACTCCCCTTCCCATTTTGCCCATCCTTCCATCCCCCTCCTTTCTGGCAACCATCAGTTTTTTCTCTATTTATAGGTCTGTTTCTGCTTTTTGTTTGTTTTTTAGATTCCACATATATATGAAATCATATGGTATTTGTCTTTTTCTGTATGAATTATTTCACTTAGCATACAAAATACCCTCTAGGTCCATCCTCTAGGATGTCACAAATGGCAAGATCTCATCCCTTTTTTATGGCTGCATAATATTCGTGTGTGTGTGTGTGTGTGTGTGTGTGTGTGTGTGTGTACACATATTTTTCTATATCCATTCATCTATCAATGGATCCTTTGGGTTGCTTCCATATCTTGGCTATTGTAAATAATGTTGTTGTAAACATAGGGCTGCATATATTTTTTGGAATTAACATTTTCATTTTCTTTGTGGTAAATACCTAGTAGTGGAGTTATTAGATTACATCATATTTCTATTTTTAATTTTTTGAGGAATCTCCATACTATTTTCCATAGTGGCTGCACTAAACATTCCCACCAACCTTGCACAGGGGTTCTTTTTTTTCCTACATCCTCACCAACACTTGTAATTTCTTGTCTTTTTTATTTTAGCCATCTGACAGGTGTAAGGTGATACCTCATTGTGGTTTTGATTTGCATTTCCCTGATGAGGCATCCGTATTGGTAAGGAAGAAGTTAAACTGTCACTATTTGCAGATGACGTGATACTGTATATAGAAAATCCTAAAATGTCACCAAAAAGCTATTAGGATTAATAAATGAAATCAGTAAAGTTGCAAGATACGACGTTAATACCCAGAAATTGGTTGCATTTCTGTACACTAATAATGAAGCAGCAGAAAGCGAAATGAAGAAAACAATTCCATTTATAATTGTACCCAGAAGAATAAAAGACCCAAGAATAAACTTAACCAAGGAGGTAAAGACCTATACTCCGAAAACTGTAAAATACTTATGAAGGAAATTGAAGAGAATACAAACAAATGGAAAGATGCTCTTGGATCAGAATTAATAATGTTATTATTAAGAATTAATAATGTTAAAATCCCATGCTCGTGGATCAGAAGAATTAATAATGTTAAAATGTTCATAAAACCCAAAGCAATCTACAGATTTAGTATAATCCCTGTCAAAATACCAACAGCATTTTTCATGGAACTAGAACAAATAATATTAAAATTTGTATGGAACCATAAAAGATCCTGAATAGCCAAAGCAATCTTGTGAAAGAATAAAGCCGGAGGTGTCATAATTCCAGAATTCAAGCCATACTACAAAGCTGTATGGTACTGGCACAAAAATAGGCAGGAATAGAAAACAGAGCCCAGAGATAAACCTACACTCACATGGTCAATTAATCTATGACAAAGGAGGCAAAAGCAGTCTCTTTTATACAGTGGAGGAAAAGGCAGTCTCTTCAATAAATGGTACTAGAAAACTGGATAACTATATGCAAAAAGAATGAAACTGGACCACTTTCTAACACCATACATAGAAATAAACTCAAAATGGATTAAAGACCTAAATGCGAGACCAGAAATCATGAAACTCCTAAAAAAAGAACATATGCAGCAATATCTGTGATATTGGCCATAGCAACATTTTTCTAGATATGTCTAGAAAGGCAAGGGAAAGAAGAGCGGAAACTACTGGGACTACATTAAAATAAAAAAACATCTGCATAGTGAAGGAAACAATAAAATAAAAAGGCAACCTACTGAAGGGGAGAAGGTATTTGCAAATGATATATCCAGTTAGGGGTTAAGATCTAAAAAATATAAAGAACTTATACAACTCAACACCAAAAACCCTACAAATAATCTGACTAAAAATGGGCAGAGGACCTGAATAGACATTTTTCCAAAGAAGAGATACAGATGGTTGGGCAGCCCGGGTGGCTCAGGGGTTTAGCGCCGCCTTCAGCCCAGGGCGTGATCCTGGAGACCCGGGATCGAGTCCCACGTTGGGCTCCCTGCAGTGGAGCCTGCTTCTCCCTCTGCCTGTGTCTCTGCCTCTTTCTCTCTCTCCTCTCTGTGTTGCTCGAATAAATAAAATCTTTAAAAAAATTATTTTTAAAAAAAGAAGACATACAGATGGCCAACAAACACATGAGAAAGATATTCAACATCAGTACATTTTTTTTAATGTTCAGATTATCACAGCTTTGTCCAATAAAGGCTTGGGATAATACATTTTAATATTTTCTTATGTTTTTTAGCAAAATTTTAAGAAGGAACAAAATTAGAGGTATTATATCCAGATCATCTTGATGAAGAAGCTGGTGGCATTGCTGAAATACCTGTGTTATGAAAAATCATACATTTGAAATAATAGAGGTTATAGGGAAAATGGGGATAGGGCTGCCCTAACAATCTGTGTAAGTTTGTAACTAAAATTACTTGCAGGAACTTGAATCTCAGTAAAAATACTAGCATAATTAAATTCATAATAAATGAATACTACAGTATAGATAGGACTTTACTTTAAAAAATTGTTGAAGATAGCTTAATGGAAGGATATAGTAGGGTTGAGATTACTCAGTCATGGTGACAAAGGCAAAATACATAAAGATCAGAGAATGAATGTAATACACACTTTTAAGTTCAAGCACATGGCCAAAATGAGCCAAAAAGAATGGGGGGAATGAGTGTCATGATTATTCCTATGTTCCTGAAGATGGCTAGCCCAGGTTCTGCTGTGTAATGTACTTTGCTTTCAGCTTCTATAATTTGGTACAAAAACTAACTTTTATAAACTGGGAATGAGCCAATAAGATTTCTGTATTATATTGACGTCTTTTTTCCTACCTGATAATTGCATATGGGGTAACTCACATTATTAACATGTTCTAGTAAAACAAATATTTAAAAAATATCAAAATCATTTCAAAAAGACAAGTTCCAAGTATTGTACAAATAACCCCGCCCCCAAAACTATTTCAGAGTAAGTTTCTAACATGATGCCCTGTTATCCATTATTTTAGTGTTACTTTCCTCACCCTAGAACATTTCTCCTATAAAACCACAGTACTGCCATCATAATGAGGAAATGAGCATGGATATATGGCTACAATTTAATTTCCAAACATCTTTAAGTTTATCAGTTGTCCCAGTACTGTTCTTTATAGCAGAAGGATCCAGTCCGGAAGCACAGGTAACATTAGGTGTCATAGCTCTTGATTTTCCCTCCCTCAGGAATAGAGCCTCAGTCTTACTTTGATCTTGACCTTGATAGTTTTGAAGATAGAAACTAGTTATTTTGTAGAATGTCCTTCAGTGTGAGTCTGATGTTTACTCACTAGGTTATGCATCTTTGGCAGATGTATCATATAAATGATGCTGTGTTCTTCTCACTGCGTACTCAGGTGGCACATAACTGACTTGTCCTGCTATTGGTGATGTTAACTTTGATCACTTGATTAAGGTGGTGTTTGCTAGACTTATGTACTATTACATTCCCTTTGTACGTAATAAGTATTTTGTAGGGGAGGTTATTTTGGGACTATGTGAATATTCTGTTCCTCATCAGGCTTTAAACTTTATTTATGTTAGTATAAGCCACTATTTTTTTTTCAATGTATTATAACCCATTACTATCATTTTTTGTTTTGTTGTTCAAATTGACCCAAGTTTGGCCAGTGGAGCCCTGGCTTCTGTATCCTTTTGACATGTTCCCATCAATCTGAGTTTCTCCTTACTTTCTAGCAAGATGAGGTGTTCCAGGTTCATCTTGCACTTTCTCTGCACCAGTGCTACAATCAGCAGTTTCTACAAAGAAACTTCCTTTTTTGGTGAATGGGTTTTAGAAACAAAAATAAAGGAATATATATATGTGTATATGCACAGACATGTTTATATTTGTTTTTGTATCTGTTTATAATGAAAACCATCTATGTGCCTCTTATTATCTCCAGTTCTAATCACACACGACAGGGTTTGTTCTAATTCTCTCCCTTTCCATATAAATAAATGGCTCCTTTTTAATTTTAACATGTTTACGTATTTGATCAGTCTCCCTTTATGTAACCAACATCCTTCTTTGCTGCCAACTGCCCCTACTCAGGCTCAGGCACCTCACTCTAGTGTTTTCTTCTTCCTGCTGGGGCTCTCACTTCCCTTGGTGGGAATATAATTATAATTATGTAATTGATTTATTCTTTGGTAAAAGGCCATACCATTTCCAGTTATTCACTACAATAACTGAAACAATTTGCTTGCGGTTCATTGAATACCTTGGAAAAACTTGGTATAAAATAATATTTTATTCTAGAGTCTTAATAGTCTCATGTTTATTCCATCTATCTACGATCTTGCATGTTAATTTAGTGCTTCTCTTTTTCTGTCCCCTTGTATCTTGCACATGTGTTCACTGTGTCACTTATCTTATATATATACATATATTTATATATATATATGTATATATGTCATTTCCAATGTTTGTTTCTTCTGACAAGACTAAATGCCAGTTGATGGAGAAACCTGTATCTTTTTATCCTTGAATCTGTAATGCCTAGAACAGTGCCTGGCTTAGGCCCATAATAACCCTTTAATTTATTGGTTGGAAGCTTTTATTTGGAGCATGTAAAGTGTAGCATAGTATTACAGTCTTTTTTTTTTAAACAAATAATTCTTAATTTTTTAGAAGCTGGATAAGAAATCATCTCCATCCACAGGAAGCCTGGATTCTGGAAATGAGTCAAAAGATAAATTATTGAAAGGAGAAAGTGCACTACAGCGAGTCCAGTGTATTCCTGGCAATGCCAGCTGTTGTGACTGTGGTCTGGCCGACCCACGGTGGGCCAGCATCAACCTGGGCATCACTCTGTGTATCGAGTGCTCTGGGATTCACAGGTGGGTAGGCCTGTACGGGGTAGGAGACGTCTTTTGGATAAATACACATAGTAAATTATCGTGTCTCATTGGTTAGAGGACCTTTTCCACTTGCCTTAGTTTGACTGCTGTTTGTATCTTTGTAACTTTTGTAAAGTGAATAAAATTCTGGCTTGTGGAGGGCTTTAGAGGACTTTATTTTACTATTTATTATTAACCAGACGATCTCTCCGTATTTACATATATGTTGGGGACATAGTAACTATGTCCCATTAAAAGAGAAATAATTCGCATAATATGCGAATAAAGACAATAGCTTTATATATTAATATATTTTTTTCCCTCTTAGGAGTCTTGGAGTTCATTTTTCAAAAGTACGATCTTTAACTTTAGACACCTGGGAGCCTGAACTTTTAAAGGTAAAATACATAATTGCTTAAAAATATTTCAAATTTTCACATAAAAGATCAGGATTTTAGAATCTTGATTTATAAAATGTATGAGCTTCTTAATGCTAACAATAAACTAAACTATTGAAACACATCTGAGGCTATTTTGGCAAATCTGGTATTTTCATATGGGTTTTTTAAATTGTGAAGTTTATGTAGCACTTTTAATTGCAAGTCACTTTACCTTTTAAGGAAAACAGTATTCCTACATTTTTATGTTTTCTCAAAAAAACCCCATCAATTCTGTGCCTTAATTTTAATCTTTTATGATTATATAAATTTGTTGAAAATATAATAGACATACCAGCATGCTCCAGAATGGATGGGTATAGCATGTTGTTATGATTGGGCCATTTTAGCATAGGACCATTTGAAGGTAGTAACTACTCAAGGTAGTAGTTATCCAACTAAGACATCCTTTCACCTTGTGTGGGGATCCATATCTATGAAAATGTCATAAATAATTTTAGACCACAACTTGGTTTCTGGTAAGGTTTATAAAACTCATATTTGCTAATGATACATTCCTTTTAATTCCCATCATTTAGTTTGTCATATTGTAAAAAATATATATATTAGTTTAACGATTGTAGTATACTCTGCATTTATTTGTGTGAAATTGTGTTCTTTATGTATTTGTATTTTTATTTCAATCCACAGATAAAACCAGTAATCCTCTCAATTATGTAAAGTAAAAAATTTGCTTTGTGAAATTACCGTATAAACACCTGGATGAAAGTGATAAATTGGCTCCTAAAGTAGAGCCCTATTTAGATCGATTCTATTAATTGTTATGAATTCAAAGGAGAAGAAAGTAGGTGATGAGAGGTAGAAACCTAATTTCTCAACATCACTTTTGTAGCCATGAACTTAATAGATTCAGTTTTTTTTTAAGATTATTTATTTATTTATTCATGAGAGACACAGAGAGGCAGAGACACAGGCAGAGGGAGAAGCAGGCTCCGTGCAGGGTGTCCGATGTGGGACTCGGGGTCTCCAGGATCATGCCCTGGCCCAAAGCAAGACGCTCAACCACTGAGCCACCCAGGTGTCCAAGTAGATTCAGTTTTTAAAATTTGGTTGAAACAAGTCTGGTACATTAAAAAATATAACCATGAGCTTTAAACAAAATATTTTGAGATTTGTATATATAAATATATGGAGAAAATAGTTTACTTCCATTTTAAAACTTAACCTATTTGGCTTTAGGCTTCTTTTTTCATTTAATTTACTAACCATTGTGAAAAATATGCAGCATTGTACTAGCCATTGTTGAGGGAAGGTAAGTGAGGAGAAACCCTGTCTTGTAAAAGTGATAGTCTTCTAGTGGGAGGTATTGTTAATGGCAAATGATATTGCTTAGTCCTTGTCTTATTTTGTTTTAACTTTAAACATCTTTGTGGGATGAGCATTTGCAGAATATGCAGAAGGAGTGAGTTAACTGTACTTGCTTTAAGCACTTTTATAGTATTTTTAGGAATTTGTAGCTTATTTTTGTATTTTCCTGCCAAAACAGCTTATGTGTGAGTTGGGAAATGATGTTATAAATCGAGTTTATGAAGCTAAAGTGGAAAAAATGGGAGTAAAGAAACCACAACCAGGACAAAGGTATTATGTGTTCCTTTTTTTTTCATAAGCAGGAATATAGCTATGATTTTATTTCACTGTAATGTTTGATATGTAATATTGAGACAGACTATTTAGAAGAGAACAGTACTGTTTCTGTTAAAATATGGCTCTTTCTTGGGTAGGTGTTAGATAATTATTTTTTTGTTGATTAGATAATCAACTATAGGCTCCAGATGAGAATCTTAAAACTTAAGTCTCAACATAGAATGTAAAAGCTCTTAGCAGTTAAAGTAGACCAATTGTGTTATTGGTAGGTCTTTAAAAAGAGATAATCTGTCCATTAATGTCTCTAGGGATCAAGTTTCTATTGCCAACAATGAATGGTTTTACATTGTTTGACTTCGTTCAGTAAATATCTGCTAATAATAATATCTGTACCTGGGTGGCTCAGTCAGTTGAGTGTCCAACTTGATTTTGGCTCGGGTCATGGTGTTCGGGTTGAGGAATTGAACCCTGCTTCTGGCTCCACACTGGGCGTGGCAGCCACACTGCTTAAGATTCTCTCCGTAAAAAAGAAAAAGAGATTCTCTCCCTCTCACTCTGTGCCCACCCCCGCCCCCCTCCTGGGCTTTGTTTCTCTTGTTTCTCTCTTTATCTGTTAAAAAAAAAAAAAAAAAATATATATATATATATACACACACACACACACATACACATACATATATGTGTATGTGTGTGTGTGTCTGTTAATCATGTAATTTATACATGGCATTATGATGGTAAAGAATTAAAGGTAAAAGGGTAGCTTCTTGTAGGGGAGAGTACTTAGTTGCTGTGTTTGAAATTATACTTCCAGTTCTGTATATGGAAGCTCATTGAATGAAGTTGGCTAAAATGCCCTCAAAGTACATAATTAGTTTTTATTGTTGATGTTGCTTTTAGTCTTTATGGCTTTTTATTTTTAGCATTAAAATCTTACTTGCCTTAATCTTGTGTTGGGTTTTTGTGTTCAACTAAATCTTTATGTATAATCACTATTATTTTAAAAGATTTTGTTATTTGAGAGAGAGAGTACACAAGTTAGGGGGAGGGGCAAAGGAAGAGGGAGAAGTACACTTGGCTGAGTAGGGAGCCCTACACTGTGCTGGATCCCAAGACCCCTGGATCATGACCTGAGCCAGAGGCAGATGCTTAACTGAGCCATCCAGGCATCCATATGCATAATCAATATTATTTTAAAGTTATTGCTGTCTGAATTAATATCACTTAAGTGTGATTATTTGCTAAAGTATGGCCAAAGTTATTTCAGACCTCGAATAACCTATTTTAGGCAAAGATTTAACTATTTTAAAAGGATATAAGTAAGAAAACGAATAGAATGGATTAGGCATTTTGTGATCATATCAAAAAAGTTTAAAATGTGACATTTTTTTCTTCTCCTTTAATTAAGAATGCTATGTTGTTTTAAAGTAGCTGTCCTAGGAAAAATCATGACTGACGATAGTGCTAGTTCATTTATTGATGTTATCTATTGGAGTAAAATGAAATCAAAGTTAATTTCTATAAGTTTTTAAAGTTTTCTTGGTAATATTTTCCATTTTGTAAAAAAGCACAGGGGATTTATATATAGAACTGAATGAGCCCAGAAATTAAGAGAATAAGAGAGTGTCATGTTAATACTTGTGATTTTTCATTTAGTTTATTATTTGTTATTTCATTTGAATATGAGATCATAGTTATTAAATATTTGGAAGGGAAATATGTTGCATAATATCACAAATTTAATTTTAACTAATAATATATTTAGTGACTTTTGGGGAAATAATTCGGTATGTAATGGCTTCTTTTCAGTATCAGCCATGCTAAGAGATTAAACAGAATATCATGACATTTTTATGTATACCAGACAGGAGAAAGAGGCATATATCAAAGCAAAATATGTGGAGAGGAAATTTGTGGATAAATATGCTATATCATCATCACCTCCTGAGCAGGAAAAAAGGATGGTCTCCAAAAGTTGCGAAGAAAAGAGGCTGAGCATTTCTAAACTTGGGCCGGGTGACCCAGTCAGGGCGCCTCCCCAAAGTTCAGGTACTATGGCTTACTTGTTGCGTATAGAAATATTTTCTTAAACTGAAGTCACTTTGTTAATCTCTGAATTAGTAGCCATTGCAGATTATTTAAATGCTAAAAATCTGTTTCTTTCTACGTATTCTAAGGAAAAATTGGGTTTCTATGGCCTTAAAACAGTTAAAATTGAATAGTGTCTTGGTAATTCACATCTCTAGGTAATGTGTGTATTCTAAGGAATAAAACTGCTTAAAATGCAAGGGGAGATGGGAATTATAAATCTATCATGGCAACAAGCCCTAAATATCTGATTAACCACCTAATATCCTTCCTATTTTTTTCCTCCTAAATTTCCCCCAGTAATGTTTTTTCCTGCCCTTTTCCCTTCTTATGGCCTGCTTTGTGCTTTGCTAACTTGCATGTCCCCAGTGGTTGCTGTAAATAGCGACGAGGCCAGGCGGGAGTCTCTGTTCTGTCCTGATGAGCTAGATTCACTCTTCTCCTACTTTGATACTTCTTCAAAACTACGTAGTAGTAAGTACTACTCTTGTGGAGCATTCCAAGTCTGTGCCAGTGGTCATTGTGCAGTGTGGCCGTTTCTCTTGATGTTACCCATTGTCTCAGAATTACACATTACTTGCAGTCATACAATACATTAAGCTCTTCACCACGCCTGACATATTATGGGGTAATAAGATGTGTTGCGACTCTGAAGAGAAGTTTATTTTCCAGCTTTGTGGTTGATTCGTATTTCGATAAGCTGAATGTTTGAAAAGATTAAAATTGTATTAAATGTGTTCTGGTGGTGGCTGAGTTCATGTTGACGTATCAGAGCTCATTTTCAAACCTGTTGTTAGTTTCTGAGTGGCATGAACTTTAATCACTAGCTGATTTTTCTTTAAAACAGTCAAAAGTAATGATAGTGGGATCCAGCAGAGCTCTGATGATGGAAGAGAATCTTTACCCTCCACGGTGTCTGCCAATAGTTTATATGAGCCTGGTGAGTTCTGGTGAAATTCAATGTTAATTGAGACTATTGGCTGGAAAATGCATGTGCTTTGTCCTTAGTCTTGATTACATAATTTCTAAAGAAGCCTTTTGGAAGCCAAATGAGAAGTCAGCTGTTTCTTTTCCTATTTGGACATTGTCTTCTAGTTGTATGTTCTTCTAAGCCTCATAAGACATGCTAAAAGTGCCCAGTCACTGAGGATACTTTCTTTTTTTTTTTTTTTTTTTTTTTTTTGAGGATACTTTCTAATGCACATGAACTATGACTTAATACGCTTTTGGGCTGTTTTATCAGGACAGAGATTAGTAGCTCCTTCCACATTATATTTTTCTTCTGACCTGTTTCGTCTTCCTATATTCTCTCCTTCGTGATTTCCGTGATTTTTGATCTTGCAAATTACTCAGTAGTGAACATTTTTTGAATTACTTGAATGGCTTGTACTGTAAATTGTGGTGATATTGGACCATTCTTGGAGTAAAGCGAGGTTTGGTCTAGTAGTAAAATTCTTCAGGTTTTTTTTTTTTTTTTTTTTTCAACACCAGCTCTTGTTGAGTCCTTAAATCCAGGCTTAGAGAAATACACCCAATTTTAATCTAGTACAGAGTAATTAATCTCGCATTGAATACTGGCAGGACCACAAAGGTCTAGCATACCAATTGATATAAGAGAAGAAGTTTGACTGGTTGGGAAGTGATCAGTCTGTTGGAAATAACATCCTTTTGTGGAAATCTCCAATTCGCTCATTTTGTTAAATCAGTAGTTTCTTTTACATTTTTTTACTGTAGTAAGAGTTCATTTTTAGTTTTTGAATTGTGGTAAGATATACCTAACATAAAATTTACCATCTTCACCATTTTCAAATGGACAGTTGTGAAGCATTGACCCTTGTGCTGCTGTCGCCACTGTCCAGCCACGTAGCTCTCTCTGTCTTACCGAAACTGAAACCCTGTACCTAAGTAACAGTAACTTCCTATCCTTGCCCACCCTGCTTATTTTTACTGGTGTATTTGTGTTTGCTTTTCAGAGGCAGAAAGGCAAGATTCTTCTGTGTTTCTCGACTCTAAACATCTTAATCCAGGACTCCAGCTTTATAGGGCTTCATATGAAAAAAATCTTCCTAAAATGGCTGAGGCTTTGGCTCATGGCGCGGATGTGAACTGGGCTAATTCAGAGGAAAATAAAGCAACACCGCTTATTCAGGCTGTATTAGGGGTATGAATTCATATACAGTAAAACATAAAAAAATCATAATTCATTGTGAACATAGCTTTAGCATTATTTTTTGCTTTAAGATTCGGGTTGGAAAGTAGAAGAAAAAGCTAGTAGTTATTTCTGAGGATCACTTTTGATTACATAAGTTCAAATTTTTTTTTTTTCTCAATGGAAGAGAATTTTGGTGATGAATGTACTGTCTTTTGCTACATCACAGACTACAAATTGAATCCCTATTGAGGTCATTCTTGGAAAGAAAATAATATAATTTGTAATTTCTCTGCTTTTACTGGGGAGTGTTTTCTCTTTTGGGGAAAATGAAACAGGCTATCAGAGTAAATACCTGTTTTTAATAGAAATATATCGATGCTTGCTTTTTGTACATTGTTATCTTCTGTTTTCTGCTAAGGGTTCTCTGGTGACCTGCGAGTTTCTCCTACAGAATGGTGCTAATGTGAACCAGAGAGATGTGCAAGGGCGGGGCCCACTGCACCATGCCACTGTCTTGGGACACACAGGGTAAACCGTAGTACTTACATATTTAAGTAGATTTTATTTGAAAAATTATTTTGAAATAACGTTTTGCTTTGTCTCAAGTTAAGGCCAGTGAGTGGAGTCTGTGAAATGATACTTTCCTATGACCTCTATTGTCATCATGGAATTTGAAATTTTAGAAATCTCATGCAGAAAAAAGCTACTGTTGCTTTTCAGATAAGAAAGTTGCAAAGCCATTTTGAACTTTACTTGCCACTTATATAGATCAGTTTTAGCATTTAAAACTGTCATTGAAATTATGGTGCTTTTGTCAGACAACTAAGTCTGTGTTTGTATTTATGCATGTTCACACATATGTGCATAGCACACATATTTGGGGAGAGTTTTGTAACTTTGGACATTTTAGTTTTCCCATGGGGTGCCTAATGTCCAGTTTTAAAGTAAATTCTTAGTCTCTACTGTTGCTGCTGAGGCTTCTGAAGCAATATTTAGATTCACAGAACAATAAAGCCATGAACATGGATTTTCTAATAGATCCAAGCGAAGTCAAAATGTTGATCTTAAATGAAAAGTTTGTGTCATAGGTGATTGTTTTTAAATAAACTGCCTTAGGATACCCAATTCTTATTACTCCAACAAGCAAGATGCTGTTCTTTTTAAAGTTTACTTAAAACATCTTCAATTTTTAAAAGCATTTTGTTTTTATCATAGCTTACTCTTGTCCGTTAGCAAAAAGATTGAGTTCAATAACTTCATCATAAAAACTTTTGTATGCTTAAAAATGTTCGTTTTTAATTCATCTTTCGCATTTTCTTCTTAAACAACTCTTCTTTCCATTTTTCTTCATAGACCCCATTTGCTCATTCTTCCATATTTTTTTCATTTTTGTCAGTTTCTTCAAGTTATGCTATTTGTGGAATCCAGTGGGAGGATTACCTTCCATTCTTTGCTGGTTGAATTGATGATCGATATGATGTTAAATGATGTTAACATTGCTGTGGCTTTCTTCTTTCCCAGATAATGACCTTGAGTGATTTCTGTCTTATTTAAGCTTATGGATATGTGTATACATCATTTTCTGATATTACTTATTTGAGGGTAGGGGCCATAATTTATATATCCCACCATGCTACAGAGTACCAAGTTAATTGTGAAAACATCTTGAGATTTGTAAAATGCTGATCATGGTAAATTTTTATTATTAGAGTCAGTGTTCAATAAATAGTTGTAGAATGAGTCTAGAATTTCCTAATGAAAATGTTATTTCTTTAAAAGGCAGTGCTTTTTTTTAAAAGGTGAATACTAATTTTTTTCTTATTGGCAATATCTCAAAAATGCTATTTTCTTAAACAGACAGGTATGTTTATTTCTAAAACGAGGTGCCAATCAACATGCCACTGATGAAGAAGGGAAAGACCCTTTGACTATCGCTGTGGAAGCAGCCAATGCTGATATAGTGACTTTGTAAGTGTTTTCTTTTTACTTGATTATTTCTCATAGGATGTATTTCTCCCCCCCCTCCCCTCCCCTCCCCTCCCCTCCCCTCCCCTCCCCTCCCCTCTCCAATAAAAAATAAAATAAAATAAAATAAATAAAATAAAATAAAATAAAATAATAAAGTAAATAAAATAAAATAAAATAAAATAATCCACCATTGGATAAAGATAAGTTATTAAATAAAAGATAGGGATGGTATAGAGAAAGAAATTCTTACAATAGCGGTCCCTTTTGGGGCCCCTGGGTGGTATAGTCAGTTAAGCATCTGACTCTTGGTTTTAATTCAGGTCATGGGAGGAAATTCTTGTTTTCTTAATCCAGTGCGGCATGTCTTCCTGCTGCCAGGATGAATAACCCAAAAAAGAATATATAACCAAATGTTAACCTTGGGAAAATCTTGGTAACCTATGGTCATTTAATACATCAAAATAAATTTCTACTGTTTAGACATAACACTATGCTATTTACATGTCTAGAACTACCTCACCTCAGGGTGAACCAGAATGAATTCATAAGGTACAAATGACATTCCATACCATAGAAACAATACTTTATATAGTTGGCGATTAAAGTATGGCAGGTTGCTTGCTGTAGAGTCTCTGGAGTCTGGAGGAAGGGAAGTAAGCTACTGGAAGTGCTGCAAGGGTCCTGCTTAAACAGAGCTGAAATGTTCTTGTTAGAAATCTTTTATTGTCAGGGAGCCTGGCTGGCTCAGTCAGTAGAGCATGCGACTCTTTATCTTAGGGTTGTGAGTTCCAGCCCCATGTTGGGCATACAGATTTACTTAAAAGTAAAATCTTATTTTTTTTAAAGATTTTATTTATTTATTCATGAGAGACATACAGAGAGAGGCAGGAGACACAGGCTGATGGAGAAACAGGCTCCCTGCAGGGAGCCCAGTGTGGGACTCCATCCCGGGACCCCGGGATCACGCCCTGGGCCGGAGGCAGATGCTCAACTACTGAGCCACCCAGGTGCCTCCAAAACAAAATCTTTAAAGAGAAAAAAAGAAATGTTGTAATTGTCTTCTCTCATGAGAATTGTATAAAAGAAAACTAAAACTAAAATCCCATCTATTTTAGTGGCAAGTACTGGGAAAAGAAAAAAATTGTATCAGTGCATGTTTTTACCTGCTTACATAATTTACTAGTTTATGAGTATATTACAGAACTTCATCTAAAAATCCTTTCCTTTAATTTTAGGTTACGTTTAGCAAGAATGAATGAAGAGATGCGGGAATCAGAAGGACTTTATGGACAGCCAGGTCAATATTCTACTAATAACCATACTGAAATGCAATATAAGAAATGCATTCAGGAATTTATTAGTTTACAGTTGGAAGACTCATAGTTCTTTAGCAAACTGACTTAATACTCTAGAGATTTTATAACTTGTAAATTGTGAGTTGTTATGTATTGTACCTATTGAATTCTTGGGAGTGACTAACTCTCGAGCCTTTAAAAATCCTTAACTATTCCAACTACAGTACACATTGACTTGCTGTGTCCAACTTCGGCTGCTGACTTCTTTTTCTGCTGTACAGATGTCTTCCATATACATTCCTGTGATACGAACGGAATGATAACCTATCTTTATACCCTTACAGCAGCACAATAGTCATTTTCATTTTGGAATTCTCTTTAGCTGTCAAGTGAATATAACAGAGTCGTTTTCTTTTTGTTATTCAGGGAATTTCTATAAATTGTGTTCAGGGAAAAAAACAAATCACCATGTGTTTGGCATATAAAAAGCCAGTATGGAAAATACCTAGAAAAAGTTTATCGAATGAAGAGTTTTGTACTCTGATCTAAAAATAAGTCGTAGGTTTAAAAATAAAATTTATTAGTTTAAGAAGTCCATAATGGGAATGGAGTTAGTTTAAAAGGTATAGAGAAAAGGTCTCACTTTATATTGTAGCTTTGCCCCCAGTAATTATACAATTATATTGTTGGAAAAATGTAAGTATTTAGAACAGTATTTCATGAACCTGATGACCGAGTAAACTTATTAGAGAAACTTCAACTCAGGATCAGTTCATGTCTCATTTTGAGTAATTTTCACCTTTGAGTCGAGATGTCAGGAGAAGGAAGAAATGTTGCTGCTAATCAGATTCCTGTCTTTAAGATTCCTAATCAGACCTTCTTCACAAAGAAAAGAGTAATAATTGGATCTCCAGTTTCATGAATATGAGTATATGAATTACTAGTTTATCTGTTTTAAATTCATTCACATATTAGTAAAAAGATTGCAGCAATTCATGACCAAAATAATTGAGAATATTAGTTTCAATAAGTATATTTGTTTTTTAAAAATGAATATTAATGTATTATTTTAAAAGTGGCCTGGTAATATCATCTATTCTTCCTGTTTATGTTTTGAAATTTTGGTAGTTTAATGCTAGCTTCAACCATTAACTTTTATTTTAATTGGATTAATATATAATTAATATAAATATGGGGGCCATTCTTTTCTCAGCGGACTGTATTTACTATTTATTATTGGTCTCGTTTAATAGAGAACAAGTAAGAACTTTGAGAATAGAGGCACTTCAGCTAGATACTTCTAATCTAGGGTGTCCCACTTTAATCCTATGGATCAAATAATACTATTGAATCATGATATACCAAGATATAAGAGTGCTGATTAAGGGTGAAGTGTCAGTGTTAATTCTGAATTTCACCCATTTGTTTTAAACTTGAATGTTAGATTTTAAATAAGTTATAATTTTGTAACAGATACACTTGAGTGAGAGTATTACTAGGCCGTTTTTGAGGCCTTTATGTTTAAGCACTTTAAAAATAAAAATTATTCAAAGGATATGACCTGATATTTGTGAGGTAAGAGTGTACTTCAGGATTTTAAGTTAAATAATTCTTATTCCTGAAATTTTAAAATTAAATGTTTGGTCAGCTGTTCTTTCCTTAAGCTATTTGCTGATGAAGTTACACCCAACTGATTAGTCATAAGGTCAGTGGTGGACTTTCCTTTGGAGTTGGGAAGCTTGAAAGGACAGGGCCTCTATGTTCTTGCGACTTCTGGTTCCACCCAAATTGCTTGGGCTTCTGCTGCCACCATTTAGGAGCATTCAAATGTCTCTTTCACTGTTGTTTTATGTATAAGTTTATGAGTATACACTTTACTTTCCTCAGTAGAAAAATGAATTTTTCTAATTGATTTGACTGAAAATTTGAACAAAAAAAAGCCTCACTTAAAAAAAAAACAACAAATATTTTTTCTCTTGCTCTCAAATTTTAGAGTTTAAAATAGATCAGAATTCTGGAAATGGCGTATCAACAGATAAAATGAGAGGATGATCTTGATAATAGATTTTTAATGCATTTTGGGGGTCTCATATGTAAAGCGGAACAATTTTATACTTATGCCATGATGTGGTGAAATGGCACAGCAGTTGCTCTCCGGCTACTTTTCTTTTCCTTCATGAATCTTTGGAGAGCAGAAATATTTGCTCAGGCAGTAGGTCTTTCTTTCCCTCCACTTGTCACTCTTCTCTCATTAATTTTGGTTGCTTTATTGAGATCCTTTTTTTTGTTGCCTAGCAATACCTCAGAATTTTGGTAAAATGCAGGTATTTTCAATCTTTTGATAACAAATAGCGCTATCATTTAAAAGTCTCAGATATAATTTTTGGGAATCATGGACTTATTTCTAAGAAACTCCACTTGTGAATCTTCTATCTACAACCATAAGCACCTGAGACTCCCTGTTTTCTGCAAGGCGATATAAGAGCACACATTTCCTGCGGGGAAGATAGATCCCTTTGTATCAGTTCCTATAACTCTTAAGAGGACTGGGTGAGTGAATGTAATACCACGCCCTGCTCTCAATTGTTGGAAACCACTTTGGTGGTTCACACAGTCTTTGGCTCTATGACTCCTCTTGATTGTTGGCAGAGTTTCTCAGTTAGTTAACGATCTTTAGTGAACCAGGGCTGGTTATATGAATATGTTGCTGGCAAAGGCTGATCACTGATCTAATCAGTTCTCAAAAGGAAGCTGTAATCAGCCCAGAAAGGGTGGGATCATATACTTGATCACCTGGGGGTGGGGTCTCACGTGCTGCCATCTCTTTGAGGGGAGTGCGTTTCAAGAGCAAAATCAACAAAATCTTGGATCATCATAATCACTGTTGCAATAGATCTTCTGAATACCAAAAATCAAAGACTATTTTAAACTATCCGTGGACATATAGCAGTCCACATTTTAAAAATTCAGAACTGTCTGGGCACATAGAAAAGTTAACTATCCGAAGAGAAATAGAATGTGATTTAAGTAATTTAAAGCATATAACTTAGCATTACAAATATTGGTGATTAGTTGCTTACCATTTGTAATAAACTATTAAACGTACTTCTTTGAACCTTCCAGGGCAGCATATTCTGGGTTACTGTTCATGTATTCTCGTGTAGACAAGTTATATTTGCCTTGGGCAAAAGTCTAAATGATTAAAGTTATACTTAAATTTTAAAGAGTCACATTGAAGTTCAGTTTATGTTAACTATACTAAATATCTTAGTCACTATTGTTATTGTAATGTTTGCTTTTTGATAATACATTTTGAGGCCTAAGAAAGGTATTTTATTGATAGTCCATTAATTAGTGTTTCGTTAGAAACTGAACGTTAACAGGAAGTTTTGTGTGTGTGAAGGTGAGACTTCCTTTTGTATTGTACTAACTCTTAAAATGTATTCGTGAAACCAATGATTAGTGTAGCACCAACACTTTCCTTCAAGGAAGCATTTAATTCAGTGAATAAAAGATCTTATAATTTGTTTTGCATGGTACAATGGTTCCACTAAAATGTACTTGTGTAATAGGTACTAGATGATTTAAGAACAAAAGCCGGAAAACCACAAAAAGAAAAAAAACCCCACAGTTTGTTATACAGAATATGCATTGCTACTAGTAGAAGCCATATATTGCCATTGTACTGTTGTAATACTTAAGACTGCTCATCTGGTGCTATCTGTAAACTGTTTGGCATTAGCGTCTGCTTAGATTCTTCTCCCGGTTTCTTCCTGAATGTATATAATGTGTGCCTTTTAAGTTACTTCTGGTGTTGAATGGTAAAATCAGTGTGTTATTTTTGTATTATATTCTGCACTTTACACTTCCTTGGAAAGTAAAATTCCAGACTCTCAAGTTTAAATAGTATTTTAAAAATATTTATAATGTTTACAATAAATATTTTAAATATTTTAATTCAACATCTAAGAATAAGAATTTTTTAATATTTTGTATGTTTTGTTAATTGATATTTAATGTCAGTCTCTTCTCAGTTTATTTTATATCTTTAGAATGGCTAAAAATGGGAATAGATTTGTAGTTTGTCTTTTAATGTGAGAGTTTAGCTTTTAAGAATTCATGGGTGTGATTAGATTGTCTTAACAGTTGTTCTGGTATATCAAATTTTATTTTTATTGTTTTAATAACATAATATGAATTAGATGCTACTCTTAACCAACCTATTAAGATTTTCTTTTTACTATATTTTTTCATTTTAGAGAAGACTGATTGATACAGGTCATGAGAAAATTTCCAGGCCTAAATGAAAACTACATAGAGATTTTAATAATTTGCTTTTTACATAGACTAAATACTAAAAGTGATAAATATTAAAAACATTAAAATTTTTTTATTGAAAATCTTGAGTTATGCTGTTAGACCTTTTTACTAGATCTTTATCTCCCTTCCCCAACATTTTTCCGATTCTCTAGCTTTTGGTATGACACCTATTGCCTCAAAAATCTCGCTTGTTAGAAGCTGACAAAACTTGCTGCACTATTATCAGCTGTAGCAATGAGTATGTAATAAGATGGATGCAAGATATCTTATGGGAAGTACTTATAAAACCATGTTGCAGCAGTAATCATTTAAAGTGGTATTTGATGGTTTAAATCTTGAAAACAGAACTATGCTAAGCTTCTGTGTAAAGCTAATGTTTAACAGGAAATATTCATGATAAAAGATTCATCTTGAAAATAAGATTTTACTTTATACAAACCCTTTGTCCAGGGAATTAATCTCTATGTATTCATATATTTAGTTTCTCACGGCAAGAACAACAGTATTCAGTCTGCTATAGTATCAGTATCTATACTCTGCTTCTCTACGAGCGTATTTGTACGTATATACATATGTGTATTACTCTAATATAACAGACGTCTTTGGTATCTATTCCCCTTTTCTCATAGCACTCTTGCTCATGTGACCTACAGTAAACAAAAAGCTTCTGACTAAATGTGAAACTGACTTTATATAGTCATTTTCTAGGCTTTATTATTTCATAAGCTCAGTAAGCAGTGTTTTAGGTGCATTAATTTTAGTTAAGCATTAAAGTTTGAGTAAAGAATTTCTTTTTCACATGATATTTAAATTAAAATGCCTTTTAACTAAAAGATAAAATAGGCTTTTTTTTCCCTTACCTGATTATCGGTTTGTCTTATTAATAACTTGCATCCATCAGAAGCATTAGTATTTGTTATTGGTCTTTTCTTTTGGCCTTGATCAAGGGAAATATTTATTTAAAGAATGCCTTGTTTACTATACCTCATTTAGAATGACTTTTATTTCTGTGTAAATAAATGTATTTCCTTACATTGCTTTAAAACACTTGCATCTTTGCTCTTTTCTAACTCTGAGCTTTCCTCTGTGGCTGCATCTGAGGTGCTTTTTTCAGGTATAGCTTTTTTTCTTTCAATATATGCTTTTCCAGCATTTATATTAGTCCTTTTTCTTCCAAAAATGCTCATCTGAGCAAAACTTGAATATGATTAATTATAATATAGTTACTAGCCATAAAAAATGAATGTTGTTTATTAATACTTTCATGGAATGCATTATAAAAGTGTCTTTATTTTACTTTCCTGCAGGTGATGAAACCTACCAGGATATTTTTCGTGATTTTTCCCAAATGGCATCCAATAATCCAGAGAAACTGAATCGTTTCCAGCAAGATTCACAGAAATTCTGAGTTTTTTTCAGAAGGGGAAAATATTAATTTGAATGATCCCCTAAAGTGTACATCTGAAATCTCACAAATTTTTACTGCTTTAATACTACTTAATTTTAGTAGATATTGAATGGCTTGGAAAAAAGGTACCCATTCACTGATATTTTTATAAATTAAAACCTAGAGTTCTAGTAGTTGGGAGACGAACTTACTTTAAGACCTCTGTTATTAAAAAAACAACAAAAAAAGCCTGTTTAAAGGGCTATTTTTTATAGATAAAGTCAAATCTAGACTTAGGCCATCTCTAGGTTATAAGATGCTAAGAGTTTGGACAAAATCTCTGGTTTTTGCCAGTGAGTGGTAGCATTGATTTTTTTTTTTTTTTCTATGCATCACGCCCAGGATCATTCAGCCAAACATATCTGCTTCAAAGTGGGAGCCAACAGTCCTGCCTGTCTGAAGAATATGTTTTTTCTTTAGCTTCCCTGATGATTTTTGGTGGTTCAATCTTTTGTTTTGTTTTCTGGTGTCCTAGATATCATACACAAAATATGTAATTTAATTACCATAGCTAGAGAGTAAGTTTCCCTCATTTGCTCATAAATGTAGCGATACTCTTTAGATGTCTGGTTATTGTCATGTACTTTAACGTATGTGTAATGGCTGTACAAATAGACATAACTCAGTCTTTTAGATTTATTTCATTTTATGAAGCAAAAAGAAGCCCTTAATTTTTTTTTTTTAAAACCAAAATCCTTACTTATAGAAGTTGTAGCTGGGTTGGTTTCCTAAAACCTTGACAAATTTATTGATGTAATAAAACTATGAGGTTTTATTGGAGGTTCAGAGGTTACTTGAATGTTGCAAAATTATGCTTTCATCAGATTGTAACTTTCAAAGGAAAAGTTTATTTATAAAATAATGTAGAGCATTTTTATATTTGAAGTTTCTCCTTTTCAAGATAGAGTTTTGCTGTTGAACTGAGTAAAAGAAAAAAAGCCCACTTTTTCTTAGTTTATATTAAAATACATAATGATAAGTTGCTTGTTAACTTTTTCAACATTTATCCTGTGTACATCTGTACACAGTGTACATTACTTTAAATTGGGTGGTTACATGAAACACTGATCTTGGAATTCCAAAACATGGATCTACTCATTTACATATAAACACTATAAATTTGTCTGATTCCATCTTTGATATATCTTGTCAGGAGTACAAAATAAGTAATTTGCCTTATTGTTTCTAATACTGTCAGCAATTAAGTTTAATCTTCTTTTACAAGTTACATGTAAGTGGTATTACTGATACTCAGTTTCTAAATAAATTTTAAAAATTTGGGTTACCAAATAAGTAGAAAAATTATATTTAATTGGGTAGATAAACAAATTTTCTAACATCCATGCCTCTAGTAGCTAGAGTTTTATAAGTTGATAGAATGTCAAATCAGGATTTGTCTAAACAGGAATTAGACTGAAGTAAATTCATGTCACAGAGAAGTTTCCATATTTGGCCAAATTGTGCGCATATAATGCTTATTTTGTAATAATCATTGTATATTAGATAAGCATCAGATATATTTATGAACTATTTCTAAGAAAATGTTAATTTCCAAAACTTGTATTTTAATTGCAACAGTAAGGGGAAACTTAAATCTTCCTTGTTTCACCTTAGAGTCACAGATCATCTGGCTTTGCAGAAGTTTAGTCTGTAACATTTTTTATCAGAGTGTACTCTAAAGTTGTCCAAAAAATTCAAGGATAAGGAAATATGTTAAACATGAACAGAAAGAAAGAGTGCCTGTTCCTTTGTAGTGCCTATTCCTGTTAATCCTAGGGCTTCACTTCTAAAGCTTCTAACCTTTGAGGAAACCTGAACAGTTTTGCTTTGGGATCCAGTGGTTGGTGCTTCAGATCGCCTCTGGGGTCTCTGACTGTGAAGGCGATTGATTGTTTATGACACACTTACCTCCTCTGGCTTGAGTCATGAGTTTTATTAATATGCTAGTAATTAGTGTCTACTTAAATTTAGTGGTTAGAGATATATTTGAAGATGATC
Source organism: Canis lupus dingo (assembly GCF_003254725.2). Classification (NCBI taxonomy): domain Eukaryota; kingdom Metazoa; phylum Chordata; class Mammalia; order Carnivora; family Canidae; genus Canis; species Canis lupus. The sequence goes on from NC_064275.1 coordinate 30,942,971, forward strand.
ATGATTCTAAATATCCTCAGAGAAACTAAATCGTTAACAGTACAGGGAGCCTGGCAGTACAAAAATACATTCCTGTGGCTTGACTTCTTGAATATGCCAAGACCCAGTTTGGATGAAATTTGGCAGAAATGATGCAGAACATATAAGCAAGGCTTTAAAGTAAATTAATAGTTATAAGTAGTTACAAAGTAGATTGGCTCTTACCAAGGTGAATCTAGCTGTGTCAACTAATAGCTTTTATACAGTATGTAACAAACCTGGGTTTTTATTATGCTGTGAACTATTCGCAATGCATTATGAGACATTATAGTATAAACAATGTTAATCCTGCTTTTGGGCTTCATAAGTCAATGTGATTGCCCTTTGTTTTCTTTCCCTAACTGATCTGTTTCTATTGGTTTCTGATTCCTTATCATTGTTCTATTAGCCTGTTGTCACTAGCACATTCATTTAAAAGCTAGATTAACATCAAAATAAGAATAGCAGTGCTATGAAGAGCCCATAAAATGCAGTCCCATGCTAGAACTAGGCTAAAGGTAATGGAGTAGTTATTTGCAGTGTTTCCTTGTAACACTTTTATGTTTAAGATTTCTAAGGCTTTTAAAAATTATCTTTGGCATAATCCTTAGAAATTCAGAAATTTCCAGGGATTCAGTACATTATAATGTTTGCCTAATTTTTACTGGTCTTCACTGTAGATTTTAATGAACTTTGATGTTTACTTTCCAAAACATACAATTTAATTTGGAATATGTACCTTGGTTCTTCATGAGTGCATTTTGAAAAAAAAAATATATATATATATATATATATATATATATATATATACCTTTACAGTCTGGACTACTTAAGTTTGTGATGTGTTAAGCAATATTTTAAAAATATAATTTTATACTTGTAAAGTGTGGTGACAACAAACCAAATTGTATTTAAGATTAAATTGACTACTCGTTTTAAATAGTAAGACATTCCCATAGCACTCTTATATTGTCATACTAATTTTTCTGTTTGATAGCACTTTTGATCATGGATGGGAGCAGGAAAAAAATGATGTATTTTTATAGAATTATGATGTCCAGAATGACTTCCACCTTCATGATATAGTGGAAAGAGCACTGACTAGTAGTTATTACGCTTTTTGAATTCAGAGCTCCTCACAAACAAAATGAGTGGATGAAGCATGGTGACACTATAACAACATTCTTTTGTGTACTGTTCTGCGCACAGTGTACTTGGACATTATCTCACCTGATTCTGACAGTAGGACTTGAGATGTTAATCTAAGAATGCCAACATTTCTCTTGTTTGATCCTGGGCTGCTCCTCTTGTTTTACAGAGGGGAGTCATTGATTTGCTGGTTGTGGCATAGCCGACAGCAGAACCCCTGTCTGACTGACTACTAGTCAGAGGCACTTTACTTGTATCATGAAATGTTTTGAAATTATTATAAAGTAGCAAAATCTGATAATGACCGCCAGCTTTCCTTGTGTTTTCAGTAACAAAGACTCCAAATGTTCTGGAGAACCTGGATATAAAATTACCTTGAAGGAATAGATTAGGATTTGAAGACGTTAAATTGTAGGAAATATTACATTTTTGTACTAACATTAATGAAAGCAAAACATGGTAATTTTAACTCACCATATATTCATCAAATTCTTGATGCTTCCAAATGAAAGGTAACTAAAAGGGGCTTGGATTCAGTTTAGCTGAATCCGTCAGTCTGTAAACATGGTTTTGTGGCCCTCCTTTCCCAATTACATACATTTATCCACTTAAAATGAAATAATAAGGGGAGTGAAATAAGGCTTGATTTAAATATAAACTTTTCTCTGCATTGGTCTTTTCTCTGTCTTAGGTTTTAGATTTTCTTATTTTTCCTCAACAGCCCCTTGCCTTGAGAGTTAAACAGGGAAAGCTTGCTACATTATAAAGATTGCTGGCACCATTTATTTTACACAAAGGCTAAAGGTTAACTTTTGAAAATGATGAGCTACTTTTCTATATGTGTTTACTTGTGCTTTGTGGTATTTCTGGATCATTCCAGTCATAAAGACTTATTACATGTAATATTTCTTGCTACCTGTGAAAAGACATTTTAAAGAATGTATAACCAACACTCCATTTACTTTTTATTAGTATGTAGAGGATTTGTATCTAATTCATGAATGTAGTTTTACTGCAGCTTGTCATTGTAAATGGAGCAAAAAGTTCATTATCTTTATAGTCATTCTAAAATGTACATTATGTAAGAATTGTAAATATTATACTTGATTAAAATACTTTGTATGCTGAAAAATTATGGTAATAAGTCAATAAAAATCTCACCTCTGGCATAGTTTTTTTATGCTCAGACTTGCACTTTATTGTGAACCACAACTGCAGACATATCTGTTAGGAACTGTCCTGTTTAAGGTCTTCTGTTCCTTTCCAGCTCTGTCACATTGACCTAGTTGATCGCATTTGCTGGTACTTCAATCAGGAAATCCATTTTGATCTTTTAAAGAATTTCTCTATGAGCACATAGCTATATGCATTCAATAGCTAAAAATGAGGGATCCCTGGGTGGCGCAGCGGTTTGGCGCCTGCCTTTGGCCCAGGGCGCGATCCTGGAGACCCGGGATTGAGTCCCACGTCGGGCTCCCGGTGCATGGAGCCTGCTTCTCGCTCTGCCTCTCTCTCTCTCTCTGTGTGTGTGTGACTATCATGAATAAGTAAATAAAATCTTTAAAAAAAAAATAGCTAAAAATGACAAAGGCTTTTTTTTTTTTTTCCCCTGGAAGTGGGGGCTAGGTCTGATTATTTTCCATTATTATTGGCATCTTTTGAAGTTCCCCATCTAGGCAGCACATTCACACTCAATCCTTTTAGTAAACAAACAAAAACATGTTTTTCTATGAATTGAGATAGAAGGAATGGAGGATTGAAAGAACAGACCTGGAAGTGAATCATCTGCTTTTTCCTTTTAAGTTAATTAAAAGCAGACGCATAAAACTTTTCTGTGTGACTTGCTTTATTCCTCTTCACTTCATTTTCAGAATAGTTCTGTGAAGAAGAGAACCCACACCAATAGTGATCTTTTTAAATGAAAATAACCTACTTCTCCCTATTGCAAAACAATGCTCTTTCATTGTAGAAAAATGTTTAACAAGAAGTAAAAAAGAGGATCATCATTCCGTCATCTGCCAGAGCTCCCAGTATGGCCTCTACTAGCCACATGTGCCTATTGAAATTAATTAAAGTCAGACAAAATTAAGAGTTGAATTCCACCGCTGCATTTTATGCACTCAGCCATGTGCCTAGTGACTGCCATCTTGAACAGGACAGATTGTAGAACATGGCCATCCATCAGTGCAGGAAGTTCTGTTGAATAGTTTTGAGGGGGAAACTTACTTTCTTGGTATATATCTTTCTAGAACTTTGGGTGTGTGTATTTAAGTTGATCTACAATGGGATCATACTGTTATCTGCTGCTTTCACTCACATGGGGAACAGATTTCTTTTTTTGGTGGGGGAACAGATTTCTAAGTCAAGTGTTGTACATCACTTTGGGGGAGGATCTTAAAAAGTTTTCATTATGGAAATTTCAAACATATACAAAATAGAATAATTTCAATAGCTAATGGCTCATGGCTAACATTGTTTTATCAATAAAACACCATTTTTTCTCTTACCCACCCATTTTTTTCTCTTACCCAGATTTTACTTTGAATCAAATCTCAGACATTTCACTAACAAATCAGTATGTATGTCTAAAAGAAAAAAGCCAATCACAACATTGTATTTCCTTGAACTGTAAAACTACCGTAGTCTATTCAAACTGTCCCAATTGTACCAATGTGCTTTTATTTATTTATTAAGATTTTATTTATTCATTCACGAGAGACAGAGAGAGAGAGAGCGGGGCAGAGACACAGGCAGAGGGAGAAGCAGGCTCCACGCAGAGAGCCTGATGTGGGACTTGATCCTGGATCTCCAGGATCACGCCCTGGGCTGAAGGTGGTGCTAAACCACTGAGCCACCCGGGCTGCCATCAATGTGCTTTTAAAAAACAGATTCTTGGGGATCCCTGGGTGGCTCAGCGGTTGGGCACCTGCCTTTGGCCCAGGGCGTAATCCTGGAGTCCCGGGATCGAGTCCCACGTCGGGCTCCTGGCGTGGAGCCTGCTTCTCCCTCCTCCTGTGTCTCTGCCTCTCTCTCTCTATCATAAATAAATCTTTCAAAAAATAAATAAAAATTAAAAAACAGATTCTTCAAATTAGAATTCATAGAGGTTCCATTCATTGCAGTTGGCTAATCAGTATCTCGAGTCTCTAAACCTGCAAGTTATTCCTCCGTTTATTTTGAAATGTCTCCACTTGCAGCTGGTGAACACATCCCTTGTAATGACAGCATCATTATTTTTGTTTAACCACTTTATTGACGACTGTTGATTCTAGTCCTCTTGCCGTCCTAAATCTAGTTCTGCTTTATCCTTCTGGCTAAATACATTTAATATCAACATTTAAATATGTGAATATATAAGTAGATGTAAATATTGTATCCCCAGGATGAATTCCTAGAAGTAGAAACGCTGATTGGTCAGGGGCGGGTATATTTTTGAGGTTCATTCAATGGGTCAGGTATCCAAGATGTTATGGCAAAAAAAAAAAAGAGAAAGGGAGAGGTACTTGCTATTTCCTGGAGTCCTGCCTTCGTGCGACAGAGACGGGGCTGCCTGGGTCACGGGCGGCCTCGCGGGCCGTCGGGCAGCGCCTTCTCTGGACCCCGGGTGGTGCTGGGTGTTCGGGGCCGCTCAAGGCAGCGGCCTGGGTCAGGGCTTGCGGGGGGGGGGCGGGGGGCGGGGCCGGGCCTGGGGCCGCGCTTCCCGCCGTGACCGCCGAAGACCCGCTGTTGGGCGCTCTCGGGGGCGCGGGCCCGGCGCTCCGCGGCTCCTCTGGGCACCACGACGCCGCGTCTGGGGGGACGTTCAGGACCGGAGCGAGCGGGGAGGGGCCCGGGGGCGTCACCGCGGCTGCGGCCCCCCGGGAGCCCTGCTCGCCGCCTCGCGCGCCGGGCCTCTGCGGACCTGGGGTCCCCGGCGCGGCCGGCCCGCGGGAGGGTCAGGCGGCCCCGGCGCCCACCGCGTCTCCTCCGAAAGCGGCGGGTTCGAGCGACGCGCAGGAGCCTCCAGCCGCAGGCGTCCCGCTCGGTCCTCGGGCCGCGGGTGAGGACTCGCGCGTCGTCGGCGCCGCAGGGGCTCCGGGCCGCGGGCGGGTCCCCGGCGCGCCTCCCCGGCAGCCCAGAACCAGAACCGCCCCGCGCGGCCCGAGGCTCGGGGGCTCCGGAGGCCGAGGCCCCGCCCCCCCCGCGGACCACGCCCACCAGGACGGCAGGCCCCGCCCCCTCGGTGGACCCCCCCCGGCCACGCCTATCCAGGACCGGCAGGCCCCGCCCCTCCCGCGGGCCACGCCCACCTGGACGGCAGGCCCCGCCCCCTCGGTGGACCCCCCCCGGCCACGCCTATCCAGGACCGGCAGGCCCCGCCCCCCGCGCGGGCCACGCCCACATGGACGGCAGACCCCGCCCCCTCGGTGGGCCCCCCGATCCAGGACCGGCAGGCCCCGCCCCCTCCCGCGGACCACGCCCACCAGGACGGCAGGCCCCGCCCCCTCCCGCGGGGCACGCCCACATGGACGGCAGACCCCGCCCCCTCGGTGGGCCCCCCCACCCCGGGCCACGCCGATCCAGGACCGGCAGGACCCGTCCCCTCCCGCGGGCCACGCCCATTCAGGCCGACAGACCCCGCCCCTGGGTGGACCCCCCCGGGCCCCGCCTATCCAGGACCCGCAGGACCCGCTCCCTCCCGCGGGCCACGCCCATTCAGGACGCAGGCCCGCTCCCAGGGAGGGGAGACCCCGCCCCCTCCCGCGGGCCCCGCCCCCGATGGACCCCGCCCCCTCCCGCGGCGCCCCCCAGACGGCGAAGGAGCCGGGGGTTCGCTCGGTGGATCCCCAGCGCCAGCGGGTCGGCGGACAGAGGACCTGCAGCCTCCTGACGTTTGGGGGCGAGGGGGTCGGAGCCCGACTGCGCCCCTCGCGCGTGCAGCTCAGGGCTCCTGCTCCCGGGGGGCCGGCGCCGCGGCGCGTCTGCACGCTCGGGGCTCGGCGCCTGGAGCCGGGTATCCGGGACGGCCGGCGGCCGCACACCCCGCCGCGTCTAGGACCCAGCGGCGGCCGCGCGGCCCCGCCCCCTCGGGCAGCAGCGCCCGCGGATTGGCTGCGGCCAGCGCGGTCCCGCCCCCGCCATGGCCGCCGCCCGCCGCCCGGGCTCCTGAGCGGCTGCGGGGTGCTGGTCGCCGCCGCCGCCGCCGCCGCCGCCGCCGCCGCCGCCCGGTCCGCGGGCCCCGGGGCGCATGGGTCGGCGAGGCGGGCCCTCCTGCGCGCGGGCCATGGCGCGCCTGGCCGCCGTGCGCTCCCACTACTGCGCGCTGCTGCTGGCCGCGGCGCTGGCCGTCTGCGCCTTCTACTACCTGGGCTCGGGCCGCGAGACCTTCTCCAGCGCCACCAAGAGGCTGAAGGAGGCCCGCGCCGGGGCCCCCGCGGCGCCCTCGCCGCCCGCGCCGGAGGTGGTGCGGGGCTCGGCGGCGCCGGCCGCGGGCGCCAAGGCCAAGGGCCTGGAGGGCGGCGGGCCCGGGCCGGTGGACTACCACCTGCTCATGATGTTCACCAAGGCGGAGCACAGCGCGGCGCTGCAGGCCAAGGCCCGCGTGGCGCTGCGCTCGCTGCTGCGTCTCGCCAAGTTCGAGCCGCACGAGGTGCTCAACCTGCACTTCGTGAGCGAGGAGGCCAGCCGCGAGGTGGCCAAGGCCCTGCTGCGGGAGCTGCTGCCGCCCGCCGCCGGCTTCAAGTGCAAGGTGAGCGGGGCTGGGCGACGGCGCGCCTGCGTCACCGCGCTCGGCGGGGCGGGCGGCGGGCGGCGCCCCCCTACGTCCTGTGGCCCTACGTCACCGCGCTCGGCCGGGCGGGCGGCGGGCGGTGCCCCCCTGCGTCGGTGCGCCCCTACGTCACCGCGCTCTGCCGCGACCCGGACCGGGGCCGCTCGGCCGGCGCGGGGCGGGGGCGCGGGGCGGGGGCGCGGGGCGGGGGCGCGGCCTGTGCGCCTGCAGCTCTGGCTCCTCGGTCTCGGACTTGTGAGGTCGCAGCCGGTCGCCCCGCGGGGTCGGCCGCACGGGGTCTTGCCGAGGTCGCCTGAGCGGGAGTCGCGTGGTGCCCACCCCCCGGCCCGAGCCGCCGGAGCGCCGCCTCCCCCCACGCCCCAGATCGCGGCCCCGTTAGGAGGCGCCGCCGCCCGCGGAGACCGGCAGGGCCGGCCCCGGCCTCGCTCCTCGTCGGGGCCGCACCTCGGGCTCTGGCCTCCGTCGGGCCGCGGGCCCCGCGCTGAGCTCCCGGCTCGCACCGAGACTAGGCCTTGAGGCCGCGCGGTGCCGGCGACACGGGGCCTGCGGGGCCGCTGGACCCCGCCTCTGTGCCCAGGGAGCCGGCGGGGCTCCTCCCGGACCTGCGGGGCTCGGGGCTCGGGGCTCGGCGGGCGCGAGGACGCCGGCCGGGTGGGGCCTGGCCCGCCCCTCCTCCCCCACCCCGCCTCCCGTCCCGCCTCCCGTCCTCCCCTCCCGCCTCCCGTCCTCCCCTCCCTTCTCCTCCCATCCTCCCCTCCCCTCCCCTCCCGTCCCACCTCCCGTCCCACCTCCCGTCCCGCCCTCCCTTCTCCTCCCATCCTCCCCTCCCCTCCCGTTCCGCCTCCCGTCCCGCCTCCCGCCCCGCCTCTCGCCCTCCCCTCCCGTCCCGCCTCCCGTCCTCCTCTCCCCTCCCGTCCCACCTCCCGCCTCCTGTCCTCCCCTCCCGTCCCACCTCCCGTCCCGCCCTCCCTTCTCCTCCCATCCTCCCCTCCCCTCCCGTTCCGCCTCCCGTCCCGCCTCCCGCCCCGCCTCTCGCCCTCCCCTCCCGTCCCGCCTCCCGTCCTCCTCTCCCCTCCCGTCCCACCTCCCGCCTCCTGTCCCACTTCCCGTCCCGCCTCCCGCCCTCCCAAGGCGGGGCAGATACGGAGAGGAGGGGGAGAGGCGAGGAAGGCAGGACTGCAGAGTGAAGCCCTGGGAGCCCCACCGAAGTTGTGCTCACACCCAGAGGTCTCTCCTAAGGCTATTTTCAAGTGAAATAAAAATACTTCTTAGCTGAAATGGTTGCAGACATAGATCATAGAACATCATTAGTGACCTTAGATTACATTTTGGTTAACTAAATATTATATTAAAAAATCACTTAACCAGAAAAATCTTGTTTTGATTATTATTGAAACTCTTTCAAAATCTACTGGTTTGTCTCCTAACAGGATGGAAGTCTGTTATTTCTTCGCTTATTTAGTGAACCTCCAAACGTGCTGTGTCCCACGTGCCGGGTTAGGAGCCGCTAGCCTGTATACTCGGTCCATCCATAGCCTCCATACTGCGTCAGAATCACGCGGGTACACTTATTAAAAAATCAGCATCCTGGGCCCTGCCCCACCCTGTGGATCAGAATCCCCCAGGTGGGGCCTGGGGCCTTGGATCCGAATTTGTATGGAGCTATAGAGGCAGAGGTGGGAGGTCACTGCCCTGAGGGATACAGGAGCTCCTGGGGCTTTCTTGCGGATCTCTCCGACCCAGCTCAGCCATCCTTTCCGTGCGGCCCTCCCTGGGAGCACAGTGCCCGCACATAGTGGGTGTTCAGCAAATATTTGGCTGAACAACTCTCTGTCCTGGCTCCCCTGGTTCTGCTGGCATGGAAAGGCTGTACGTTCATCTTGTTAAAATGCTGCTTTTATGCCATTGCTTCCACTCAGAGCCTCCCGACTCCTGGCTAACCGTCCTCTCAGGTTATTCCAAATCCTAGACCTACTGTGCGTGGCTTCAGTTTCCTTGCTCAGCCTTTCCTCCCTAGGCTGCGGAAAAGCTGTCTGTTCCCATGGGGTTTTGCTTGCTCTGCTCCTGGGCCATCTGTTGCCTCGTTCTGGGACCCCAGAGTCACAGCTATGAGGGACGCCGACATGGGTCAGGCACAGCCCCTGCCATCCAGGAACCCACCCCGCTGAGCGTCACACTCCCATTCATCCTGTCCTGCTGCAGAACTCAGTAGGTTGGGCATGAGCTGGTCCTGAGGGAGTGAGAGGTCTGAGTCTCAACTCCGGTTGGCCAGTCACTAGCTGGGTGGGTAATCCGCCTCGCCTCTGTGAGTGAGGATCCAACACATACTTCCTGAGTAATTCCAGGACATTTTTCATCACCCTCAAAAGAATAGTCACAGAGAGAGAGAGAGAGAGAGAGAGAGAGGCAGAGACATAGGCAGAGGGAGAAGCAGGCTCCATGCACCGGGAGCCCGAGGTGGGATTCGATCCCGGGTCTCCAGGATCAGGCCCTGGGCCAAAGGCAGGTGCCAAACTGCTGTGCCACCCAGGGATCCCCTGGCTTCCTTTTCTTGGCATGGATAGTACTTCATCCTTTTTAATGGTTGAAGAATACTCCATTGCCTGGCCATGCCACATTTATTTATTCATTATTTGATGGACATTTGGGTGGTTTCTACTTGTTGGCTATTGTGAACATTTGTTTATGAGTTCTTGTGTGGATGTATGTGTTCAGGTCTCTTAACCTTTGAGGAAATGCAGTTTTCCAAAGTGGTTGCACCAATCTGCATTCTCACCAGCAGTGTATGAGGGTTCCAGATTCTCCACACGCCCACCAGCACGTGTCGGCATCTTTCTGATCAGAGCCGATCTCATGGGTGGGAAGTGGCATCTCACTGTGGTTTTGATGTGCATTTCCCTAATGACTAATGGTGAGATGATTACATATCGATAAAGACAACTGCATACATATATTTGATATTTTTCTTATATGTTTACCAAAATGCATTTTGCAAGAAACTGGTGCCTTGACTCCCCTCCCTACCCAGAAAGATGTTATAGCATCTCTGGAAACACTTGCATTCTGAAGAATACGGTTTAGAATTTTTTTTTTTTTTTAAGATTTCATTTATTTATACATGAATGAGAGAGAGAGAGAGAGAGAGAGGCAGAGACACAGGCAGAGGGAGACACAGGCTCCATGCAGGGAGCCCGATGCGGGACTCGATACCAGGACCCCGGCATCATGCCCTGAGCCAAAGGCAGATACTCAACTGAGTCACCTAGGTGCCCCCAGTGTAGTAATTTCTGATGTATATGGTAAATGTTATTTCTAAAATCAGTGGAGCGATGTTCCTTTATGAAGACTTGATAGGAGAATAATAGTGACATTGTTCAGCACAAATAGTAACGTTTGAGAAAGCACTTTACAAACATCTCATTTGACCATCACTGTGACAGGTGAAGGGGTCCCCAAGGTTGACAGATCATGTGACTTACTTGAGCTCCCAAAGTAAGTCGTGGGGTTAGGCAGTGTCATGCTTTAGGGAAGAGGGGACACCCGGGAGAGTGGGGGCCATGAGGGCTGGGCTGTAGCCCACCTCACAATCTAGCTTTCCCTGCCCTGCAGCCTCAAATAATTACATGAATCTGAATAGAGCCTGGGCAGCGACGGTCTCCCTCACCTTCCAGAACACTGCAGGATCACCCCGCTTTGGAGCTGGAAGGAAATTGTGACGTTAGGGGTGTGGTGTCCTCCCAGTGCGCCCACAGACCCGGGTGGAGGGGGCAGTGGCTCATGTAGCCCACACAGAGCAGCGGTTAGAGTCCTCTCTGGGCGACCCTGCTACGCAGCCTCTGCTCCCTCTTGGGTGCACTGCAGGTGCCTGCCAGGTGCTGGGCCCGGGCTCACCTGTCCCCCCGGGCCTCCCTGTGTGACCCCACAGGGCCTTCTGGCTGCGGAGGGAGGGGAGGCCAAGCCCTGCTGGCTGCTGCCGTTAGCTTTCCAGCAGCCCTGTGCCTGAGCCCAGTGGGGTCCGTCCTGGGAGAGCCCCGGGGTCAGGGTCGGCGCGGGGTCCGACCTGGGGGAGCCTTGGGGTCAGGGTCAGCGTGGGGTCCGACCTGGGGGAACCCCGGGGTCAGGGTCCCTGCGGGGTCTGTCCTGGGGGAGCCCTGGGGTCAGGGTCGGCGCAGTGCTCGCTGAGCCGGAGCGGGAGCCAGAGCCGGGCCGCTGCTCCCGGGCTCCCTGGTGCAGGTCCTCAGGGGTCCTCAGGGCCTCTGGGGGCCTGGGCTGCGCTCGCCACCCCCAGGCGCCTCCAGGTCCTGGGTTCACCCCCGCCCCCCTGCCACATCACAGCCAGCTGGGAGGGCCCTGTGGGACCAGGGAGGCGCCTGCTGCTGCGGGAGCTCCTGCAGGTGACCCAGCCGGGTGGAGCTGTGGGGGGTGGCCTGGAGGGGAGGGGTGCCGGGAGCAGGGCTGCTGGGAGCCGGGCTGCTACTGTGGGCAACCTGTGCACCCACCCCTGCATCTGCGGAGCCAGCCCTGTCAGCTGGCACAAAGCCTGCTGTTAACCTAATGCGCTTTAAATTAAAGCCATTGGTTTTACTTATTGGGTGATTACTGTTAGGCAGCTCCAAAGAAGTGACCGTCCTGCGGGTAGGAGCGGGTGTCGGACGCTGGCCCTGTTGCCCTGCCCTGGCCTCCTTCCCCTCCTGGCTGGAGCTCCCCACCTCTTCTGCGTGGTGCCAGCCAGGGCAGGAGCACGTGGCTTGGAGCCCAAAAGCAGCCCCTGACGTCTGGGAGCAGTGGGGCCCTGGATGTGATCCCCTGCCCTCTTTCCCCAAACACACGACGTTACAGGCGGCTGCCTAACAAACGGGGGCTTCTCCTCATGGTACCTGAGCAGGTGTGTTGGGAGGAGTTGGGAAAGGCGCAGAGCTTCCAGATCCGGCTGGAGGGCAGCGGAGCTAGCTTGCCAAACTGCATTCTGCCCAGCTTTACTTGAGGCTTCTGTCTGTTGGGGCTGCTGTAACAAAACACGACCGACGAGGCGCCTTATAAACAGTAGATGTTTTTTCTCCCAGTTTTGAAGGCTGGAGGTCCAAGACCAGGGTGCCAGCCAAGGCTCCTTTCTGGGTTGGAGACCCCAGCTTCTTGCTGTGTCCTCAGAACACTAATCCCGGGGCGCCTGGGTGGCCCTGTGGGTGACTTTGGAGAGGTGCATGCTTTGCAAGTTCGTAGGATGTGACCCTCCCAACCTTACAGGGTGGGGAGCTGAGGCCGCTGGGCCCACAGACGGGCCTCGGCCCCTTTAGCTGCCGGGAGAGTCATGACCAGAAGGAGAGGGTGCCACCTGGCTGAGTCTGTGGGGCTCCCTGGCCGGTTGGGGTGGTCAGCGCCTGGGCGGCAGGGCTCCCTGCAGTGGGAGGGGCCGCGGAGCCCCGCAGGAGCCCCCCAGGAGCCCCGCAGGAGCCGCGCAGGCTGGCTGGGGTAGCACTCGCCTGGACCCCGCTGTACCCCAAGCCATTCATGCCTCGGGGACTTTGCTCAGCCACTTTCTGTCCCGGAACACGCATCCCTCCCTTCTTTATCGATCTGGCTTTTCGCTCGTGAGGCTGCAGTTCTGGTGGACGTCAGCCGTGGGGGGAGCCGTCCCCGGTTGCCTCCCGGACCTGTTCCTCTTCTCTGCGCTCCCGCTGGGCTGGAGTTGGCCCCGTGCAAGCTCCTGGAGGACGGGGCTGTGTCTTCCTTCCTCCTGTGTTTTCCGGACACAGTGTAGCCCCGGGCTCTGGGCAGACTGCGGAGCTGCTGGGGTCGGTTGGGCCGCCCCAGGCCAGCACAGGTGGGCGGCGCCGTGCGATGCACGCTGGGGTGGTCTCCTGGGCCTCTGGGCGGGCAGTGGGCTGCTGGTGCTCCTCCCCGCCATTCCGTGAGCGTGCTCTGACACGAGTGGGACGTGGCTGGCCAACATTTGCAGTCCTTAACCGCCTATGGAGGCCTCTGGATTTAGAGAAGACTTCCTCGTGGCTTTTAACAGCAGCTTCTCCAGGCAGGAGGTCATCCAGCCTGAGGCCAGCTGGGAAGATTCGGGCGTGTCCTGAATCTTGGCTTTCAGAACGCTCCCCCTTGAATTACTAAGGAGACGTACTCATCCTGGTCTAGGGACGTGGAGGAGGCTCGGCCTGGCCACGTGCTCTGCCCAGGACCCCCGGCCTGTGGGCAGTGCCTGGGGCTGGCACTCGCTGGCGTGCGGTGGGCAGAGTCCTGCCAGGAGTCACGTTCCTGGGACCCTGACTTCCTCTGCCAAGGCCTTTCAGGGTGTTGAGCCTCAGTTTCTCCTCTGTAAGATGGGTAGGGACACTGCAGCCTGGAATAGTGTTGTGTGACTCCCTCACTGGCCTGTGGAACCTGGGTGCTAAGGAGTGTAAAGAACAGGCCCTTCCTAGACCTTTCCTGAATGGCAGGGTAGGAGATGGGGGTGGCCGTGGGTCCTGAAGCCACAGTTCACCTCTTTCTGGGGTGGTTCCTGGGATGGCTCTGAGCAGTGCTCCCTGCTGACGCTCCCCTCCGTCTCTGGGCGAGGTCCTGACTCAGGGGGCCTGTGCCCCGGCTCGGAGTGTGGCCTGCCACAGCTCTCTTCCACGTCTGCCACCACCATGTGAGTGACAGGCACCAGGCCACGTCCCACCCTCAGTCTCCTATGTACTCCTCAGACCGGTCAGCCCCCGAGGGGGAGGTGTTCGCAGATGAGGATCCCAAGCCCAGAGCAGCTTTAGTAGCTTGCCCAGGGCCCTTGGCCAGGGCGCCGGAGCAGCCTTTCCGACTCTCAGGCACCCGTGATGTCGGGGTCCCTCTGCTCTCTGCCCTCGGGGAGCTGGCTTGCCAGCGGCACGTGCTCGGATTCACTGGGGCCCCTCACGCGTATCCTCCCCCCGCCAGCAGGTCGGGAGCCCGCAGGGTGGCTGGTGGAGAGCAGGGGAGCCTCAGAGCCTGCGTGGGGCAGTCTCACTCCTCCAGGTTGTGCCCCGCAGAACCGCCCGGGGCCTCCGGGACCGTGCTGGTCGCAACCCCACCTCCAGGGCCTCCAGGGTTTGGCAGCAAGTCCGAGGAAGCCAGCACCGGACGAGCTGGGCAGGCTGTGGAGTCCCTGCATGTTACCTGGGAGGAAATGGGGGCCCAGGGAGGCCGAGCGACCGGCTTGAGCTCATGCAGCCAGGCGATGGGCAAAGGGTCTGGGGCCCAGGCCGTGCCACGCCTGCCTTCCCTTTTATGTGTTTCTGAGCCCAGTTCTGGCTTGTGCTGGCCTCTGCTGCTTTGTCTTCTGTCCCTGTCCTCTGCCTCACCCACCCGTGAGTGCCCTGTGCGCGCCTGCATCCATTGGCCCTCCGTGGCGTTGCTTCACAGCCCACTGAGCGGCTGCGCCACGCGTAGCGGAGCCAGCCTCCTCGGGCAGGTGCTGGTGGAAGGGATCCCGCTGCTGTCTCCTGCCCAGGCCTGCACCCCGCCTACCACCTGCCGCAGCCTGGGCTCTCCACTGTGTGAGCTGAGCTACCCAGAACGCAGGTAGTGCCGTTACGGGGGAGCCCAAGCACCCTGCCTGGAGGGCCCGCTCCCGCTGAAGGCTCTCGGAGGCCGCTGCTGTTGGACCGGGGCCCAGGGATGCGGTCTGTGTCTGATCTCCGTCCGGGGGCAGCCTGCTGGAGGGGGCGCGTGTGTTTTTTGAGTGATCGTGGTGCTGACTCTGGAGGAGTCTGGGTCGGGATGCGACTCTATCTCCTCTGTCAAGGAGGCGGCGGGTGGGTAGTCGTTTGTCTTCTCTGAGCTCCTTCCTCATCTGCGGAGGGGGCACAATAGTACCATCGCCTCAAAACGTTGTGGGGATGAGATTAAACGACGGGCTTGTTTGTGCCCAGCACATACTAGATGCCTCTCGGGACCTTGTGCACGGCTGCCCGACCCCCAGGAGCACCCCTCAGGCCTGTGTCCTGCCTGGCCCAGCCCTAGAGCACCGCCTCATGGGCCTGCCCCTCTGCACCTGCCCGTCGGGTTCTCAGGTCGGATCCTGCTCCAGGTGCCTGCGCCCATGGATGCTCAGCTTTGTCTTATAAGAGAGCAAGTTTGGCAGAGAGATGCCCTGGCCCACATACTTCATCGTATCCCGTGTACCTGCCAAGCAAGAGTGACATGGTGACGGAGCCTGTTGGGGTGGACCCTGTGGTCCCCAGTTTCCTCCCAGTGGAAAAGGAACAAGCCTTCACTTGAAGAGAACGGCTCGTGCAGAGGAGACAGTGACTTGGAAATATGCCAGCAGGGCAGGGGACCGGTACCCTCTGGTAGTTATTTCGGCTGGTGACTACCTGCTCTAAGGTAAGTTTGACCTGTGATCAGAGTAGTGGAATTTTATCCAGGTAAGGTCAGAGTGACCCCTGGTCCTGGGGACAGGGCACCGGAGAACTGGCCAGCGTTGGTCAGCCCCTGCTGATGTCGGAGTCCTCGCCGGAGTCTCGGGTCCTGATCCCCCTTGGGGGCGGCTGTGCCTGCGCGGAGGAGCCGGTGGTGGAGTGTGCGGCCGCCCTCTGGGAGCACAGCCACACGGTGCCCAGCCTCGGGCCTGCAGTCACATGGAGCCCGTGTGCGGTGAGCCCAGGGCAGGCGCCCCCGGCTCGTCTGAGAGCGTCACTCCGGAGCGTTCCAGTTTAGCACCCAACCTGGCCGGTGCCTCCCTTGGTCGGTGAAGAGCAAACAGCCGAGGAGTTACCTGAGGTTAGTGAGCAGCATTTGCAGAAGAGGAAGACGTTCACGGAGCTTGGCTGCGTGTACTTGTCTGTTTCTCCGACTCCCGGAACGGCTTGCGCTTTGAGCAGAAACGTGCACAGGCTGAGTCTGTCCTAATGCGGCCTGCTCGCCTGGTTGCTCAACTGTGAGAACAAACGCAAAACGGGAACATTTCTCTTTACTTAAAGCAAAAGCCCCGGGAGGTGAAACAGGACCCTGCTGCTGAGCCTCTTGGTTTCTGGAGCCACTGACCCCGGAGCTCTTTGCTGTGACCTGTGCAGCACCTGGGATGGATTTATGGGAATCTTTGAGGGGCTGTTCTAGCCTGGAGATGCGGGAGGGGATTCTCACTGCCCCTTGAGAGCATTCCATTCCGCGGGGATCCAGGCCTGGCCGTGGGGCGAGCGAGAGAGTGGGCAGGCGGGAGTAGGGAGCGGAGCCCCGAGAACCTGTCCACTGCCTCAGGTAGCGTAGCTGTGCGCCCCGCCCTCAGGAGCCACGTCACTCTGCCGCTGGCACCGGGATCTTGCCCGCCCACGGCGGACTTTTGGTGTAGCCGGGGCGTGTGGGTGTCTGCTCGTTCCCCTCGAGAGCCACGCGTGGGGTTGCAGCTCGAGGATGCTTTCCCATCTCTCTGCCCTGTCTCGTGCTTATTGTTTGTATGGCTGTATTGTCCGTTGTCACCCTGTTTCTCCTGTAAGTTGTCCCGGGACTTCCTGATTTTTCACACTCTAAATAAACTCCACGTCTGCGTGTTTCTTTTCCCTCTTTTGGATTGTTCTCAAAGCTCTTCCTTGACTCTCCGTAAGGGACACGTCACAGTTGGAAGGGTCCTGTGCCCATAAGTCGTATCTGAAAATCAGGACTCAGCCCCAGCCGTCCTCAGTACCCACGGCCCACTCTCTTGGCTTTCTCTTATACTGAGTTTTTCAGCTCATTCACATCGCACGATGCTGCTTTGTGTCTTTTTAGTATTCTGTTTTATTTTTTTTAGTACTTATTTTTTTTAAGGACTTTATTTGAGAGAGTGAGAGGGAGAGCATGAGCCAGTGAGGAGGGAGCAAGGGGGGGACCAGACACCTCACTGAGCAGGGAGCCCAGTGGGATCCAGGCGTGAGGCTCCGGCCCAGCACCCCGGGATCATGACCTGAGCCAAAAGCAGACACTGGGCCAACTGAGCCACCAGGTGCCCCAGTATTTTATTTTCTTATACATTAAAAATTTAAGTACAACCCATCAAAATATAGAAAACCCCAGAAAAATGTAATAGATTATGGTCTTATTACATGGGTTAGACAGATGCTAATGTTTTGCCATATCTGTTTCTATTTATTTATTTATTTATTTATTTATTTATTTATTTATTTATTTTTCACATTCTTTTTTTTTAAAGGAATAAGACATTATAGATCTGACTTAGAGCCCACTCCTCCTCCTTCCCCATCCTTCCCCTTTGGAGCGTTCACTGCCACACACAGGGAGCAGGTACGCTTCGTGGAATCTGTATTTTTGTACTTTTACCACATACACACGTGCCCACAAAAACATATATGCGTCTTTTTTGTTGCTTTCTATTTTTTAGACAGACTGATTTATTTTAGAGGGAGAGACTGTGTGCACTGAGCGGGAGGGGAGCAGACGGGGAGAGAGAATCCCAAGCAGAGCCCCTGCTGAGCCCAGAGCCCCAGGGGCTGGATCCAGGCAGAGACACAGGCAGAAGGAGAAGCAGGCTCCATGCAGGGAGCCTGATGTGGGACTCGATCCCGGGACCCTGGGGTCACGCCCTGGGCTGAAGGCGGCGCTAAACCGCTGAGCTCCCTGGGTTGCCCTCTTATGCAGTTTGAGTGGAAGATCCTCGGATCCGGGGGCTTAGGGCCAAAGCAGGGAGATGCCAACAGAGGGGAAGCCAAAGGCTGCTGCTGGCCGTGCTGGGGCGCCCAGGAGGGCCACTGCTTTCTCCGCGACGCACACAGTGAAGGTCCACGGAGCCCTGTGCAGCGTGGCCGAAACCCTTACTGAGCCGTACTGTGCAGCGGGGCTAGTAGGTGCCAGCACTGCCCCGGGGCACAGAGACAGGCCGCCATCTCCCTGGGTAACAGATGCAGAACAGGCCAAGGCTCTTGCCTTGGTGCGGCTCATGTTCTCGCAGGAAGGGGATTAAACGGGCCGACGCATGTGTCCGCTCTCTGCCTGGGACACCGTGGAGGAGGAGCTAAAGAAGGGCTAGGGCCCGCTTCACCTGTGTGTCACTCCATGGCCAGGAAACGAGGAAGATGTACAGGGTCCCAGGAGTCCGAGTAAGTGACACGGTGTGTTAATGGGATAAGAGGCCTCGGGAGCGTGGGACAGCTGAGCTTTCTAGTCGCTAGGCAGGGCCGTCATTGCTGGGGGTGGCTCGGAGTGGAGGCCTAAGGAGCGGAGCTGGCCGGGAGCTGGCCGTGCCCCCGGGAGGAAGAGGGTAGGCCAGGTGGGGGGGCCTGGCTGTGCGGGATCAGCAAGGCCTTGCATGTGGTGGGGGGAGGCCCTGCGAGGCCCGTGAGGAGCCCGGTGTCCTGCCCAGGGAAGAGGCTGCGGTGGGGAGCAGAGGGAGGAGAGGGGCTCCCGGGACACCCCAGGGACAGACAGGTTGTTCACATTCTATAATCAAAAAGGCCTGGGTCGCCCAGCAGGTCACCCTGGGCAGGCGACGTCCCCTTTATGAAGGCACAGGCATGGCCAGGTGGGCTGAGCTTGTGTCTGTGCCTCATGGGGCGGTGACCTGCAGGTGCCAGCGCCTGGGGGGCGGAGGCATGTGCTGTCTGTGTGCCCGGGGCACTCGGGGCTCAGGCTGCAGGAGGGCTTGGTGCGGAGCCTGTGAGGAGCAGGGAGGTCTAGTTCCCACGCCCGCCTTGGGGAGCAGGCCTTGGGGAGGGCCGGCACCAGGCTGTCCACGTGGGCTGGGCGCTGGGAGTGCATCATGCCCCCCGGAAAGCTGGGCACGAGTACTGTCTCCAGAGTCTGGTCCTTGGAAGGTTTGCTTGGCGGCTGCTGCCCAAGTCCCGTACCTGCTGCAGCATCACCCCCCGAGGCGGAGTTTACACTGACTTCGTGAGTCTTTCCCCAGCCTCTCCTTACCCATCACCTGTGAAATCATAGCTCTGAAATGGTTTTTTACTTGTGTTTTCTTGTATTTTACACACCAGAGTCAGTCTGTAAGTATTTGAGTGGTTCGTCTTTGTGCCTCTCAGAATTTTCTTTTGTATCCACCCCCCCCATCCCCCCCGGGTGTCGCTGCAGCTTGCAGAGCCCAGGACGAGGGTTCCTGAAGCCTAGGAGAGCCAGCAAGTGGTGGGGGCCATCCCAGAGGCTGACTGCTCCGAGCTGGGGGCACAGACTGTGGAGGGTCCCCGTTTGGGCTCCAGCTGCGTCCCAGCCCCAGGGAGCCGGCTGGGGACTGAGGCCGTGGGGGGAGCAGAGGGTGTAGGGCCGGCCCCCACCCGCGGCCGCTTCCTCCTGCCAGGGTGAGGCTGGAACTCGGTGTGGCCCTTGGGTGTCGCTCCTGGTAAAGCTGCAGTGCTCTCCGGAGGCCACAGGTCGTGGGGGATTACCACCCGGACTGGAAGAGACCGGGGGATCCGTCAGGAACACTGTGCACGTCCCCAGGCATGGACTTCTGGGGGCGCAGAGACACCCCCAGCTCCTCCGGGGCCTCCCAGGACAGTCCTGCCTTCTCTGCCCTTCCACCTCTTCCAGCCTCCTGCTGCTTTCCTTTGGCCTCTTACCTTCTCCTTTGGGCTGGGAAACGTGATATTATGGTAAATTGGCTTGTGCTGTCGGGAAAACAGCATTAGATGTAAAAAGCCAAAAAACAAAATCCAAACCTCATCATTTGTGAAAGAGGCAGTTTTAAGGAATGATTGTGAGCAACCACTGTGTCAGGTTGTCTTAAAGAGCTCGCGAAATGTATTCTTTGGTGAGTGCCGGAAAGGTGGGCAGTGACTGGGGCGTTTCGGACGCTCTCTCCTATGGGGCACGTGAGAAATAGGGGGATCCTCGAAATAGGGGGGCCAAGTGGGGAAAGCAGAGGGGGAGCCAAGGCATGAGAGATCCTGACCCTGGGAGAGGAACAAGGGGCAGTGGGAGGGGAGGTGGGGGCACGGGGGACTGGGGGGCAGGCCCTAGGGATTACGCTATATATGGCAGATGGAACTCCAATAAAAAAAAAAATAAAGTAAAAAAAAACAACAACGAGGGCTCAGCGTCAAGAGGAGGGACCGGGGCCCGAGACCGGGAGCAGGTGGTAAGAGTGGCGGTCGGCCGCGCCGTGCCGTGGAAATGCTGGACTTCTGCCTCGGGAGCCCTCAGCTGTGTCTGGGAGCTCCGGAGGCTGTGAGGCCGCAGCCCGATGTCGCTGTTGGCCGCCCCGGACGCACAGTGCAGGAGAAACCGCTGAGTTTCACTTCTTTATTATTTGCTGCCCACTCCGTTTCTCTTTTGGAGTCGCCGTACGGTTCATCCGTGGTCCTCCTTGGAGGGGCGTCCGGGCCGTTCCCTCGTCTCCCTCCACTCCTCCTCGTGCGTTCCCGGGACATGGTTCTGTCCCAGGGGTTTGCTGTGTTCCTTGGGGTCATCCTGGAAATTCCCCAGGAGAGCCTGGGTGTTTGGAGGCACACGGAGCAGAGCACCTGCACCAGCCTCTTCCTCGCTGCTCTCCTGTCCACAACCTCCATACATTGCTGTGCTAATAAGATCGTTATCGCTTCACCTGCCTGCCACAGACCCTCTGACTGATGGGGGGGGAGGGCATCACGGGGCGGAGACGATGGTCTGGCACCTGTGTGACATCATTCAGTCCTCTCCACTCCACCCGCCAGGCCACATACCCACAGACCCTCCAGCAGCTCCTCAGGTGAGAGGGCTCCGGGCCTCTTGCCACCGTGGTCTCCTTTGGACGTGCTGTGGAAGTCTGCCCACGCCTTCCTGCAGGGCGGTTTCCAGACCTGGGCCCAGCCCATACCCAGAGGCCACCTGATGGGCGTGGAGTCCAGTGGGGGCACCTCTCATTGCCAGAGGACCACCTGCGGTATGATCACTTGGGGGTGGTTTGCCTGCTTGTTTGTTTCTTTCTTTTGAAGAGTTTGTTTATTGGAGAGAGAGAGGGTGCAGCAGAGTGAGAGTGAGAGCTCACAAGAGTGAGGGGGGGCGCAGCAGGCTCCCCACGGAGCAGGGAGCCCTCTGTGGGGCTCCATCCCAGGACCCTGGGATCATACCTGAGCTGAAGGCAGATGCTTAACCCACTGAGCCACCCAGGTGCCCCTCAGGGGTGTTTCTCAACGAAGATTCCTGAGCCTGCCCACAAACAGACTCCTGATGCCTGGGGTGAGGCCCCAGGAGTCTGCATTTTTGCAGGATGCCCCAGCGACAGCCTTTGCATAGTGGCTTTGGAGAGCCTCGGGTGCCTACTAGCCTCCTGCTGGCGCAGCTGCAGCCCCCTGGTTGTGGTTCGATCCGTAGTCACCCACCATGTGGGGCCTTTTCCAGACGTGCGGGTCTGGTCTGTCTACATTGTGTTTCCTCCTTGTCCCCCCCTTAACCTGGCCAGATTGAGCTGTTGGAGAAATGGAATCTGCTGACATGCTGAGAACCTTGTAGAAGTGAGTTCCAGAACCCTAAGTGCCAGATCTGGTTATCTGGAAACTTCTGATGGTGCAGTTGGGGGTGAGGTGGAGATGAGGGTGGGGAGGCAACCAGACAAGATATTTTTGTAGCAACTGGACACCTTGTAGTGAGGACGGCTTTAGCTTTTGAGCTGTTAGTAAAGTGGGTCACGGGAATGGATTGGACATTCTTTGGGAATTAGACGGGCAGGCTGGTTTTTTTCTTCTTGAGCTGCTTGTGCTTCTGCCTGGCACAATTAAATTACATCTAGGACATCTTGCAGAAGTGCTAAACGTCCTAAGAAGTAGGAGCCGAAACAGGACACCCGCAGCACAGGGCGGGTAGCTCCATGGGGGGGTGAGTTTGCCCACCCACTGGTGGACGACGCTGGTGCTGGTGGTGGCGTGAGTCCAGATGCAGCTGCAGAAGCCTTCCGACCCAGTGCTCTAGGCTCCCCGTGGGACAAGCCGACACCCATTTGCTGTTCCTGTAGCACATAGATTCCAGCCTGTGGCAGGTGCACCAGGGATATTAGTTTTGGGGGGTCTCCCACAGCTCTGTGCCGTCATTCTTCTCCAGCAGCACTTCGGGGGACAGTGTGTAGCCGAGCACAGCGGGCCGTGTCGCCATCCCGTGGCACTGTGTCCGGCGCTGGGGGTGTTGCTCTTCTTCCGGCCGACCTTGCCTCGGTGTTTCCTGGAAACCTGGCATTGTGTGCAGAGCCAGCGCCTGTCACCTTGTTTCTTGGCTCCCAGATCGTGGTGTGACCTGACTCCCACGTGACAAATGAGTTTTCTCCACCAAGTTGAGCTAAGACCTGGCATTGCTTTATGTCTTCTGTGAATGTTGAGGGCAGTTGTGGCTTGGCTTTTCAGGGCCGCGTGTGCCTGCAAGCCCAGGGCCCGGCTGGCAAACACACGTACCCCTGCCCGGCTCCAGACTCGGTGCCATTCTAGGTGCTTTGGTCTCCTCCAGTCGGAAGTGCCGAGAACATGCCGTGCCTGGGGGATCCGAGGCAAGCTTCCCCCTCTGCCCGCATCCCCGGATGAGTCTTTCTCGAGTCTCTCGTACACAGTGGTCTCTCAACTGCGTGTTTTATTTGAACCACAAAGAACAGCTTGAGAACACTTTAGCCTGGATGAATTTAAGTGCTTCTGGAAGTCAGTTGACAGAATTAATTAAAAATAAATGGATGTGCAGAAATTTAACACAGATTTAGTCATCATTCCTGGGGTTTGGATTTCCTAATTACAAGCGTAGAATATTGGTATCAGTGAGCCTTTAAAGATCACTAATAAAAGGAAGACACTAAGTGGCTACAAATACGTAATTACAGGCTGATGAAAAAACCAACAGCTTCATGATAGGAACGTGGATTCTCGTGGGTTAGAGAACCATTTCCAATGACACCGTCCTACATAAATTCACAAGGAACCGTATCCAACACCTTAAGTGGATGACAAGGATGATGTGTTCCGGAGTATGGCTCTGGATGTCTCAACCCAGGTTGATAAGGGGACTAATGCTGCACATGCACCTGAGAAGCTCAAAAAGAAATCCTTTTGTAAGCTGAGTGTGGGGAAAAAATCATACTTTAAGATTAATAGGATTTTAAGTATTTATGTATAAATAAACTTATAGAAGTCACAAGCAGTGATTTGACTTTTTAATCTAAGTCCCCCAAAATTGTGTAGTCAAGTTGGTGCAAACCAAACCATTGTTTGAGATCTTCTCCTTGGCTAATTGCCTTTAGTATGGGATTTATTTTATATTATTCCTCCTGGTTTTCTAGGTTATATGGTAATTCTTCGTGCAGCCCCTGAGGTCGGGCGTTTGAAAGGTGGGCAGCCCGGGTGGCTCAGCGGTTTAGCGCCACCTACGGCTCAGGGCATGACCCCGGGGTCCCGGGTTCTAGTCCCGCATCGGGCTCCCTGCATGGAGCCTGCTTCTCCCTCTGCCTGTGTCTCTGCCTCTCTGTGTGTCTCTCATTAATAAATAAATAAAATCTTTAAAAGGAAAAAAAGAAAGGGGGGAGGAAGGGTGGGAGGGGTGACATTTTCCCTGTCCTCCCCCCGCCCCAGCTTTGCACCTTCCGTCACTCTTGCCGCACTGCCCCCTGCCAGACACCAGGCCCTGGACCAGACGGGGGCTTCTGAATGTGCCCTTGGAAGGTCACCGTTTGCAAACTGGTTTTAGACATTGGGAGGCCTGGGTGTTTTGATTCTCCCTTGCAGCGTCTGTGGTTTGCTCTTGCTACGTGTCCATGGAACATATTAATCTATCTTCGAGTAGATTTATGATATGAAATATTCATCGGAGCGGGTTCTTCACTGTGCAGCATTTGGAACAATGTACCGAGTACAGTTTGTCCTCATAAATCTATTAGCGCTGATAGGATGTAATTGTCTCCCATGAAGCTCTGGGGTGAGATGGGGCCCGGCTAGAGGAACCAGCAGGCGGCTGAGAGCCGTCTTTCCCAGCTCGGCTCCGGCGGGCTCTGGTCTGAGCGTGTACGTGTGTGTCTGCTTGTGCATACCCACTCTCTGTCCTCCTTTTTAATGAATATGAAGCTTCCATTTCTAGGGAGCCCTCTTGTCAGCTTCTTGTCAAATTCCCGCTTCCAGATGTGCTTGGAGGTGTTAGGAGGCTCCGAGGGAAAGGCTGGCTTATGAGTGAAGACTGTCCTGCGAGGAGAGGGGCCTCGGGGGGAGGGGCGGGGGCAGGATGCTCACACTTAGGAATGAGTGCAGCGTGGCCACCCCTGAACTAGGCGCGTTGTCTCCTTGTCCCAGGTAGTCCTGAAAGGCACGTGGGAGGCAGGCGTTACCATTTCCGTAATCGAGGCTCGCAGTGGGTTAGTAACTTCGTTACCAAATTAGGAAGTTCATTTAGTTCCACGAGCTCTGTGGTGGCCTGTCCTGTGGCCCGGGGCTGGGCGTGGGGCACAGAGCCGTCGCAGCCTCAGGGAATGCCCCATGTGCCGGACACGGAAACAGGGTCTTGTAGAGTCAGGCAGGGGAGCGGAGGGTGCGGACGGGGACGTGATGAGTTATGGAAGGCTAAGCCGGGGCCAGAGCCAGGGTCTGAGCGACGTTGGCAGCCCGGGGAGGAGTTTACCGGACACGGGGGCTGGAAGGGGTTCCCCACGGTGCAGAGAGCCCTGGGGCAGGATAGGGACAGCCTGGTTCGGGTCTGCTCAGCGCCCGGGGAGGGAGGCAGTGCGGGGCGCAGGCCGGGCCTCTGAAGCCTCGCTGGGGAGTTGGCACCGTCCTGATGGCAGGAGCCATTGGAGGTTTTGAGACCAAGGAGGGGGTGAGGGGAATGTGGGTATTTGGCAGGTTATTTGGGAGGCACAGCAGAGGCCGGTGCGGAGGGCACAGGACAGCGGGCTGGGAAGCCAGGAACCTGACGCTGAGCCTGGGCCCCGAGGCGCTCGAGGAGCGGGACGCCGCAGCGGCAGGTGAGGGCAGCGTGGCGGCTTGGGAGGCGCGAGGCTCCTCTGGCAGTTGTACCGGGGACCAGCAGAGCTGGCGGGATGTCCTGAAGAAGCAAAAAAAAAAAAAAAAAAATCAAGAAAAGGAGTCGGGAAAGGATAAAGGAAAATAGTTCATTAGGAGAGAAACAGATGAATCTGAAAAAGACAGAGCCGTAAGAACAGTGGCGCCCGCTCAGCGTGAGGTTTCTAAGGCTGTTGCCGAAATCCAAGTCGACCTAAAGAGCAAAGCCAACACGTAAGGGAGTCAGGACAAAAGTAAGCTTCTGCTAAAGCAGGGCCTGCAGCGGGCCGGGCCGCGCGCCACCACCATCGCCCTGGACAGCTGGTCCTCGGGGTGCCACCTGAGGCCTGGGGCTCTGGACGCAGTAGCTGGGCGGGGAGGGGGCTGGACCTGGGGCCTGGGCCAGGGTCGGGGGGAGGGGGGGGCGCGCCACCACCTGCTTGAGGGCCTCCCGGCAGCCTGCCCACAGCCGTCTTTTCTCCTGCTGGCAGGTCCCTGACCAGGCCGTGGGATGGGGGCTCTCCTTCCGCTGAGCAGCGGGTGGAGGCCTCGCAGGCTTGTCCTGTCCCGTCCTGTCCGCTCCCAGGGACAAGGGAAGGTCGGAGGGGTCAGCGGCGGCCTCTTGTGAGGGCTGACCACGGAAGAGGAGGAGCGCGTAGCTTCTGGCCTGGGCTGTTTGTCGATGCCTCTTGCGTGCGGTGGGGTGTTCTAGACGTTGGGGGGCGCGTGGAGCAGCAGAGGAGACCCGGAAGACCTCCGGGAGCACGTGCCTGGTAGCTGGTGGCAGGGGGATGGATTTATCACGTAGACCCACGTCAAACAAGG
Source organism: Canis lupus dingo (assembly GCF_003254725.2). NCBI lineage: Eukaryota > Metazoa > Chordata > Mammalia > Carnivora > Canidae > Canis > Canis lupus. The sequence continues at coordinate 30,968,621 of NC_064275.1, forward strand.
AAAAGCACCCCCTCACGGGCCTGTGGGTCCTCATCGCCTCCACTTGCTGGTTGTGCCCATGTGGCTGCTGTTGAGAAAGAGGACGCACTTACGGCAGAGACAGATGGGACTTAGAATCTAGAGAGCAGAGCTGAAGCTCCGGCCACCTGGGAGCCGCGTGACCTCGGGCAGTGTGACCCCTTGAGCATCTCTTCCTCATTTGTGGCTGTAATCATCTGTGGCCGTGATCGAGCTGTGATAGGGACGCCTGCCCCCCCCCCCCCCCCCGCCAAGTCCCGGTCGTCATGGCCATCGTTGTGCACGCAAGCGTCCCGTCAGTGCCCCAGAGCTGTGTTCAGGGGCTGGGGACCCTTGTAGACCCCGAGCGTTTTTGCAGGAAGTGGTTCCTGGTTCCTGCGTCCCTGCAGAGCGTCTGGGACGCCCAGGAAACGCTGGCTGAACCCGAACGGGCCTGCGGTGGCACTGGGTGCCGTCCTCTCCTGCTCACACGAGTGCCCAGGAGGTGGAGCATCTGACGCCCAAAGGGCCACTGGGAGCGGTGATGCCAGGGCAGGTACCAGCCGCCCAGACGCGCAGAGGGCCCCGAACGTCAGGACCACACGTTTTCACAGGTTTCCTGGTCATCTCAGGCCCGGTGCGGGGATCAGAAGCAGGAAGCCGGCTGCCCCCACTCGTCTCCCACGCCGTGCCCCCACGCAGGGTCCCCGTCCTCACCGCCCAGGAGTTCTTGCTGTCACTCGGGACGCCCTGCTTGTGGCCCGCGGCAGGGAGGCAGCCTGAGCCGGGGTCGGGGCCAGCCCTCTCACCCGCGCGGTCTCCTCGTGTCCTGCTGCAGGTTGTCTTCCACGATGTCGGCGTGCTGACGGACAAGCTCTTCCCGGTCGTGGAGGCCATGCAGAAGCACTTCAGTGCTGGCTCGGGGACCTACTACAGCGACTCCATCTTCTTCCTCTCCGTCGCCATGCATCAGATCATGCCCAAAGGTAACCTGTGCTCGGACGTCTGTGTCTGTCCCCCGGGCGCCAGTGTGGCGAGTGCCCTGCACCCAAGAGAAGAGCTCCCCCGGGGGAGAGGGTGGCGGCCATGCCCCTTGTGGGACCGAGCTTCCTGCGCATCCTCGAGTGGGGTGCACGTGGCTGTGCCCCCCTCCAAGGACAGAGGGGGCCGTGCAGGGTGGTATCCCCAGACCCCAGCAGGGCATCTGGGCTCCAGGCCTGACGCTGCTCCTGCATGCACCCCCTGCCCCCCGCCTGACTCGGTTGGCTCATCTGTGAAGGTTGGGCTAGCGGGTCCTCCCCCTGCATCTGTGACCCTGTCCTCTCTAGTTTGTACCTGCACTTACTTGCCTGTAAAACAGACAATCCAGATGTGAGAGGTACAGATTAGAACCCAGAGCCTTCTGACACTTTGATGCACGGTCCGAGGATTTTCTGGGCCTTGGTCCCCCCCCGCAGGGCAGAAGAGATGGACTGGCTGGTCTGTGACAGGTCCGGGCTTGTGTGGAAATGCTGGCGGGCCTGGTGGTCCTGGGATCAGAACCCAGGGAGGATTCTTGTTGTGGGGTGTCCCAAGCTGCTGGCTTCTCTTCCTCCCAGTGGTCCTGATATTCCCCTGTTCCTGGCCATGGTGCATCGTGACCTGAGCCTGCGAGGGGCCTGGAGGGGAGTTCTGGGGTCTTGGGGAGGCTGCAACCTGACTGTGGCTGGTCGGGTTTCTAGCAGTCAGGCCAGCAGAACCTGATCGCTGGGGGCACAGCAGGGCCGTTGGAGGAGACCTGCTGCTGCGGGCCAGTGGACCAGAAGTGAGGGAGCAGTCGGAGCCACGCGTGTTGGCAGAGGCCTGTAGGCGGGAATTCAGCTTGAAGCTGGGTTTCCCTTGCTAGTGTGGTGTCCCGGGATGCCACAGGGGGTTTTAGCCCACCCCCGTGGCTGAGCCCTGTGTCCACCCCCCAGGGGCCTCTGCACGCTCCCTTGCAGGAGGGCAAGGGCTCCAGGAGATCTGCTGGGTGTGGTCTGAGGGAGAGAGGAGGGCGTGGGGAAGACCTAGCGTCTGTGATTCTCCCCGGAAGCTGGTGCAGCTCGGAGCTCAGGGAGTCCTCCCGGCGGCCCTGCACCGTCATAGCCGGGAGACCAAGGAGCTGACTGGGCCGGGGCTGCGCACCGTGTACGTGACCACCAGGCGTGGGCCCCGGTCAGCCTGACTCAGGCCTGCTTCTCCCAACAGCAGCTCCTGTTCCCTCCCCTGTGCCGTGAGCAGTCGCTCTGGTAGGACCAGTGCTGGCGCCGCGGGCAATGGCCACGGAAGGAGGGTGTTCCCGTCATCCGGGCTTCTCTGGGCAGGCGGACGGACGTGCTAGTCCTGGCCCTGCTGCCTGCCACCTGCATGCCTTTGCGAGCCACCTTGCCTCTCCAGGCCGCAGTCTCCCCACCCACAGAACGAAGGGCCGACCCAGTGAGCTAGTTTGGCTCAGATTTGGAAGAGTCCAGGCCTCCAGGAAGCCCCCCGGGGCTTCTGTGCTTCTGGGGAGCTGAGGAGGGGGGCTTCTGCCTCTATCGGTCTCTCCTCCAGCCCCCCCGGCAGCCCGTCCCGCTGGCTGCGTAGACAGAGCCTGGGAGCAGGATTCTGTGTGGTCAGAGGATCGCAGCTGAACCTGAGACGTCTGGACTCGAGTCGGCCCGGCCAATGACGAGTTCGGGGGCCCCAGCTGCCGCTCCGCGCTCTCTGGCCTTGCCTTGCCCTGGAGCCTGGCCTCGCCCGGGCCGCAGGGCCTGTGGGGACGAGGCTTCAGCCACGGCTTCGCCGTCTTTGCGGGAGACGAGACGTCCGTGCCTCCAAGTGCGGCCGTGGCTCTGAGGGGCCGGCTCAGGTGGGCACGGAGCCGACGTGTTCAACACCGCATCCTTCCCTGGGTTCCGGGGCAGCGACAGTGTGCTGCCAGACGGTCACTCTCCCACCTGCCCACAGGCCACCGGCTAGGGAGACGGTCCCTGCGAGTCACTGCAGCTGCCGGTCACAAAGTGAAGCGAGCGGGCTGGGGCGCCTGCAGCCTGGGGCCTCCGCGGAGCCGTCTGGCCGCCGCACAGCCCTGGCAGCTCCTCCCGGCCCGGAGCTCGGCACGTCCTGCAACTTTTGGAAGGATGCTCACCCTTAGTGCCGCCTTGAGTTGGTCACGGCTCTTTTTTCTGCCTTTTTGGTATTCTTTTTCTTTTTTTTTTTAAATCATAGAAATTACTGATGTTTTGTGCGTTGTTGTTGGTTTTGTTCTTGGTTAATTGGTGCATTTTTGCTATTTTGGTTATTTTATTTCCTTCACAGAGTTCTTTTCTCCTCCGAGAAAGTGAGAAGGGAGCGGGGTGGGTCACAAGCCCTTGGTTCCACCTAGGAAGGCAGGTCACGAAAGCTCGCGTTGTGCAGCGTTCGGCCCAGGAGCTTCTCTCCAGTGCTTGACCCAGGTGTCCCGGTTAGCTCTTCATATGGAGGCCCCTCCTCGCCCTCCCCTTCTGAAGCAGAGAACTGCCCTGAAAACATGTTTACTTTATTTATTTATTTATTTTAAAGATTTTTATTTATTTATTCATGAGAAACACACAGAGAGAAAGAGGCACAGACACAGGCAGAGGGAGAAGCAGGCTCCACGCAGGGAGCCCGACGTGGGACTCAATCCCAGGACCCCAGGGTCACGACCTGGGCTGAAGGCGGCGCTAAACCGCTGAGCCACCTGGGATGCCCCTGTTTATTTTTAAGATTTTATGTATTTATTTGACAGAGAGAAGGAGCACCAGCAGGGAGAGGGGCAGAGGGAGAGGGACAAGCTGGCTCCCCGCCGAGCAGGGGGCCCGATGCAGGGCTCCACCCCAGGGCCCCAGGGTCAGGACCGGAGCCGGAGGCTTAACCCACTGAGCCACCTGGGCGCCCCATTTACTCACTCTTTTTTAAAAGCAACATTTATAAGAGTATCTGAAAACTACATTACAATAGAAAAGAGTCCTGCTGCTGCTGCTGCATAAACCTGCACTCCTTTGGTGTCTCCTGATACTTCCCCAGCACGTAGCCTTTTAAAGACTCTGGTGACGTAGGAGTTATGCTGTATATTTAAAACATCCTCAGTCTATCTGTGCATCACAATATGAAATCGAACATTTAAGCTCAAAGAATAAAAGAAACGGTGCAAGTAAGTGAGGCTGTGTCAGGACACTCAGTTACTGTGACTCATCACCATTTTTTGTGTGATCGTGGTCTTTGAAAAATTTTTGAGTGGTTCCATCGAGCAGATGAACCTCATCACTTCCCTGTCCTCAGCTACCTGGCGCCGTGTGTTCTTTTCCACAGTCATAAACTATACGGTGATTAGTATCCACGTACAGAAAGGTGTTTTCCTCTAATTAGGATGGTTTCCTTGCGGTAACTCCCCACGGGCGGAGTCACCGGGCCGAAGGTGATCCGCACAAAGCCAGCCAGTGTCGGCAGCCTGCACAGGTGAGGGTCTGCAGTTTTCGATGTCCTTTCACCTCTGACCTCTCAAGGGGACCGTGGGCAGCCACATAGGAGTTTCAGCTCAGTTGCTGTCCCCGTGGGCGCGGACCGGAAACCCGAGCCGAGGTCAGGGCACTCCTCTGGGTGGCCTCCCAGCCTTGCTTCTGGTGACCTGTCCCGCGCTTATCCTGATGGCCTGGATGCCTAGCCTCCCACGCGCCCCCGGCCGGCGCTGCCCTTGCTCCTGACTCCCCCTCACAGGGCTTCTGTCTCCTGTGGTGTTAGGCTTGTCACCCTCGGAAGCACCCGTATGCAGTGGGAAAGCAAGCATCGTGTGCCCATCTGGAGCCGGCGGGACACAGACTGCAGCTCCACGGACCTGTTAGCTCCAGCTTAGCAACATGGGCTGTGAAAACAGACCTGGCCCATGCTTGTGGTGGTGTCCCCGGGCGGGGAGGGCGGGTGCCCAGACGGTTTGGGTGGGTGAGGCTGGCCAGAGGGCCCCGGAGTCCCTCTTGGCAGGTCCTGTCCCATGCTCAGCCCTTTGCTACGAGACCTCCTTTGCCAAGGGCCCTGTGTGTGCATGATCAGGTCTTGCTGCTGCGTGCGTCAGATGTTTGCCTGGCTGCCGTGTCACAGCTTGAGCAGTGGCCTGGGTCGTGTGGTCTGGCAATAGGGGCAGGTCCAGAAAACCACAAGGGAGAGCCAAGGGAGAGCAAATTACCCAAGAGAAAGGGTAATTTGCACTCCCCAGCCTTTTGGAGCGAGGCTCAGGCTTCTGTTGACACCCCCGAGTCCAGGCAGAAGGAAGTTGGGGGGAGGGAGGCCAACTACCTGACTGAGCCCTGCAAGGGGCACACCGCTGAGACCCCAGCCTAGAGGAGGGCGAGTCCTAGGTTTAGCATGAAGGAGGAGGGCTTCATGGAGGAGGTGGTACTTGAGGTGGGCTTCGAAGGATGGGGAAGGCTTATTGTTTGAAATGGGTAGTGAGCAGTGGAGGCAGTTGGGGAGTTACAGGGTGTGCTTGGGAAGTGACACTCGCCTTGATGACGGCATCAGAGCACATGCTGGAAAGTAGCAAGAGACAAGATGGGCACAGGAGGTTGGCCTGTGCCGTGGGCGCCCGGATGCCAGGCCGAGGGGCGGGCCCTTGGCCACAGGAAACAGCTTCTGACGCGGAGGAACCGAGCAGACCCGTACTTCGGGATGGCTGGTGTGTCGAGACGGGAAGTGGGTCACCGGCAGATGCCGGGGTCCAGCTGCACAGCCGTCCTGAGGCTTGGCCGGGCAGGGCACTGGGATGGGCTGTAGGGGACCCGCCGGTGGCCTCCCGGGCTTCCGGCAGCAGCGAGGCTGCAGTGTCCCCGTGTGCGCCTGCATGCCTGTGTTTACCGGACACGTGTGCCCCGATGGGGGGAGCCGAGAGCCAAGTGAGACCCCGCCTTTGCACGAGAGCCGGGGGACACACAGGTTACTACACCGGCATTGCACTGGCCGCGGAGGGCAAGTCAGCCCCGAACTTGCAGCTCTCAGCAGCTCAGTGGGTCCAGAACAAGGCGAAGTAGAATTTTAAGAGTAGACAGAGCAGATCGTCTTCCATTTGGAGCTCCAGTGAGGGGACTGTAAACGCCTGCAGAATCATGCAAATATTCCCGTCACAGAACCACTTGCCTAGCAGTCCTTTGCACTTTAGTATGAATCAGCCCTGATTGCTTTCCTCTGTACCCTGAACTGAGATAGATGCTCCTAGGGAATGGGATGAAAAATATATTTGTTGGATAAATGAATGAGGTTGAGGAAGGGTAGAAGTGAAGAAGAAAGGGTAATTTGCACTTCCCAGCCTTTTGGAGCGAGGCTCAGGCTTCTGTTGACACCCCCGAGTCCAGGCAGAAGGAAGTTGGGGGGAGGGAGGCCAAAAACCTGACTGAGCCCTGCAAGGGGCACACAAGCAGTGTCCCCAGGCCCGGGTGACAGAGCTAGGCTTTGGCTGTGCTGTGCGCCCCTCGGCTTCTGTAGGCCAGCCTGGCACTTGACCCTTTCTGCCCTGGTTTCTGACGGGGGGACGGGGATAGAAAAATTCTAGTTGATTGACTCCCTGAGGAGCTTTGGGCAGAACCAGCTCCGCACGACGTCGGCGGTTTATGTACCTTGGGCCCGCGTGGGGCTGGGCCAGCTGCCCCATCAGGTCCGCAGCGTCCTGAGCCGGTCGGCCTCCCCGCAGGCTGAGGAGCGGGGCCTCTCCCGACTTGGTTTGTGGCGGGGTTGACCCCGTGGGTCAGGGTCCTGTGGGCGCTGGCCGCGAGGTGTGCCGTGCGCCCGGGAGGGGTCAGGTGGGGTCATCCTGGCGTGTGGGGACTGCCCCTCTGCCTGGCTCTGCTTAGCCGCCCTGTGGAGGGGCGTTGGGATGCGGACAGTGTCCCTGCCCGCCTAGCAACGAAGCGCCCCTCATCTACGTGAAGGACGCTCATGTCCACCTGTAGGGGGCACAGCACGCACTGTGATCCCATTTTTCAGACGAGGGAACTGAGGCACCGGGAGGGGAAAGACTCTCCAGGGCCCCAGCACCTGCTTGAGCAAGGGCAGGACCGGGGCTCCCTGACTCCCAGCCTGGGCTGTCCACAGTCGCTCTCCTCAGTCCTGTGCGCACTGAGAGGGTCCCCACACGGCCCTGGCTTGGGGAGGCTGGGCTCTCCAGGCATGTGCCCTTCTGGAAGCTTCTCTCTGTGCCCTGCATCAGTCACCCAACAGCTGCGGGCCAGCTCTGCCTCTCGCCCTGTGCCTGGGCCTTGGGGGGACCTGGGCTTTGGGGGGACCTGCCCTGTGCCTGGGCCTTGGGGGGCCTCACCCTGTGCCTGGGCCTTGGGGGACCTCACCCTGTGCCTGGGCCTTGGGGGGCCTCACCCTGTGCCTGGGCCTTGGGGGGCCTCACCCTGTGCCTGGGCCTTGGGGGGACCTGCCCTGTGCCTGGGCCCTGGGGGGACCTGCCCTGTGCCTGGGGCTTTGGGGGGCCTCACCCTGTGCCTGGGCCTTGGGGGGCCTCACCCTGTGCCTGGGCCTTGGGGGGACCTGCCCTGTGCCTGGGCCTTGGGGGACCTGCCCTGTGCCTGGGCCTTGGGGGGACCTGCCCTGTGCCTGGGCCTTGGGGGACCTGCCCTGTGCCTGGGCCTTGGGACCTGCCCTGTGCCTGGGCCTTGGGGGACCTGCCCTGTGCCTGGGGTGCACATACCACAGGGACGCTGACACTGCGTTGCAGGGCACAGACAGCTGAAGGTGGCCGAGCAGATCCTCGATCTGGCTGTCTCGGCCCCTCACCGCTCTGCGCGGAGGCAGGAATCCCACAGGCCCGTCTTACAGGACAACGTGAAACCCGGAGAGGGGAGTTGGCTTGAGCAAAGCCACCTGGTAACTAAGAGGTAGGACCTAGGTCGTCCCACTGCATGTCTCTCGCAGCCTCCGTGTCCCCAGCTGGTCGAAGGTCCTTCCAGCCAGGCATCCTCCGAGTGTTCCTGGGCACTCGCTCCTCTGGATCTGTGTCGGGTGTGCTGGCCAGGGAGCTTGTGTGTGTGTTTTCGTGCTCCAGAGTTGTTGGAGCTGTGTCCACCCTTCCCATTCGCACACACGTGCGCACGTCCTCACTCTATTTTTTTTTTTTTTTTTTTTATTTATGATAGTCACAGAGAGAGAGAGAGAGGGAGGCAGAGACACAGGCAGAGGGAGAAGCAGGCTCCATGCACCGGGAGCCCGTCGTGGGATTCGATCCCGGGTCTCCAGGATCGCGCCCTGGGCCAAAGGCAGGCGCCAAACCGCTGCGCCACCCAGGGATCCCTTTTTATTTTTATTTATTTTTTTTTTATTTATACGTCCTCACTCTAATTTCAGAGTCCCCTTGGGCCCTTGGCGCTGTGGGCCTTTGCATCTCCTCCTTGTCCGTTTCACTGTTTTGGATTCCTTGCAAAAATTTTAGATTTATAGAAAAATGATGACGATGGTACGGAGGGCTGGCACATACTCCGTACCCAGTTTCCGTTATTATTAACATATTACCTTAGGGTGGTGCATTTATTACAATTAATAAACCAACATTGATCCATTGTCACCACCCGAAGGCCCTACTTTATTCAGCTCAGCTTAGTTTTAGCCCAACGTCCTTTCCTGCTCCAGGGTCCCATCAGGATACCCCGTTACACTCAGGTGTCGTGTCCCTTCGGCAGTGCAGTCATTGTCCGACTGGCTTTATTGTTTTTCGACGGCCCCGACGGTTCGGAGGAGTACCGGTCAGATGTCTTATCTAGAGCGTCCCCCAATCGGGATTTGTCTAACGTTTCTGTCGTCACGAGACTGGAGTTAGGCCCCATGGGAAGGGCGCGGCGGCCAAGTGCCGCTTTCACCGGGTTGCATCAAGGGCGCCTTGCCGCGTGCCGCGTGCCGAGGGCGGAGGGCGTGTGGTTGGTGGCTGCTGCCTCGAGCTCCCGCGGAGCTGGCCTTTATCAGATTTCTCCACCGCAGAGTTGCTCTCGTTTGCCCTGCCCCGGTTAAGGACTGCGATGGCCGCTTGGAGGGCGGCGTCCGGCCCGCACCCCCTGCAGCCGAGCGCCGGGGCGGTGGGAGCGCCCGGACCTGCCGAGAGAGGCTGCCTCGCCGGAGGGCGCCCTGCTCCGCCGCGGTCCCCATGTGAGCGTGCGGGGCTCTCCGGGACGCCCAGGCCCAGCGTTCGCGGGGACCCCCGAGCCGGCAGGCGGGACGCAGGCTGGAAGGGGAGTCGGGTTATCACGGGGAAAGGGGTGAAGGCTCAGACGAGCTGGGTGCAGGTGGCTGCCCTGTGACTCCGGAGATTCGCTACCGTAGGAAGTTGCTGGAAAGAAGCCGCGTGGGATCGTGGCTGAAACCCTGGGCCGGGAGCCCCTGCGTGTGTTCCCAGTAGCGCCGTCGCGGGCCTGCTGTGTGCGACTCTGGCTCAGTTACTGAACTTGGCTCTGTCTGTGGTTTCCTTCCCCCGTAAAATGCAGGTAGCCGTTCACCTGTCACGCGGTGTTACAGGTTCAGCGGGGTAGTACCTGCCGTGGGCTTAGGGGCGCCTGGGGGGCTCACTCAGTTAGGGTCTGCCCTCCGCTGAGGTCGTGATCCCGGGTCCTGGGCTCCAGTCCTGTATGGGGCTTCCGGCTCAGAGGGGAGCCTGCCTCTCCTTCTGCCCCTCCCCCCTGCTTGTGACCTCTCTCTCTCTCTCTCAAATAAATAAATAAAATCTTAAAAATAAAAGAAAAAAACACTGGCTGGTTTGGAATCAGGGGTTGACTCGGACCTCCCTGCCCCCCTTCTTGCATCCTGGGTGCCATCACCCAGGGGTCCTGATTTCAGCAGTCTGTTCTGGGGCCTTGTCCTGAGGCTGGAGGCACACAGCTGGGCTCTTTGGAGGACAGTGTTGGGTCCACTTTGGATCTCTGGCACCGGAAGGAAAGGCTGGCACGGAAGTCGGGTAATCCATGGGCAGGTGCAGCTCAGCGCAGGTGCACAAGCAGCGCAGGTGCACGGGGCAGGGCCGGACACCTGCAGGTGGGGACTCCAGAGCAGCGGAGTCCGGGCGGGCGGCTCTCTGTTCATTCGATTCACTCATTCATACTTTGAAATGCTGAGGTCGGTGTACAAATTTCCGAAGAAAGTCTTTAAAATTTCATTGTTTTTCCTGAAGTGAAATTTGACAAATGTAGTAAAAGCCATATTCAGTTCGGATTTCTTTGTTCCGTGCTCTTTGTATTTTCACTTACTACCACGGGAGGTCTGTAATGTTCTCTACTGTTCCTAGATGGCAGCTTTCTAAAATAGAGAGGGGTTTTAAGGGCTGGTTTGTGGAACTCCATAATTTTGTTCAGTTCGAAACCAAATCGGGAGTCTGTAATCAACCTTGAGTTACCCATTAGCGAGGCAGATTGGGGTCTGATGGGAAGGGCCCTGTAGGGGGTGTGGGTGTGATGGAGAAGGAGTGAGAATGTTGGCCTCTTCTCTCCCCGAACCCGCGTCAGCCTCAGTGTTAGGAGAAAAACAGAAACAAAGGGCCCCTAAACTCAGCGAGCTGTTTCGGCTCATTTTCCAGTCTCTGAAATCCTTGACGTGAAAGTGCTGGCCGGCTCATGCCCGGACATAGTTAGTTCTGCGGCCTCTGCTTCCTTCAGGGGTCATGTGGCCTGAGGACAGACCGGGGTGGTGTAGGGTGGGCCTGGGGCCAGCACCCTGGGAGTCAGGGCCCGCTGTGCCCCGTGCCACCCTAGCCTAGTCGGATGTCGGGGGACGGGGGCTCCCCCTTCCCTGATCCTCCCCAGAGGACGGAATAGGACCTGGATCCAGGCCCCCGCTTACTGGTGGACACAGTCCCATGTAGGCATGTGGCTCTCTTTCCCGCGGAGTTTCCTCCCCACTGTGGAGGCAGGGGAACTGGGCCAAGGCAGGGGCGCCCCAGCACAGGGGGGAGGCCCGCCTGCTCCCTTCTGCTGGAGGATAGCGTCTTCCCAGACCTTGGGCCTCAGCCCTGTTCTGCAGCCCGGCTCGCCAGGGAGTGCTCCGCGACGCCCCGCTAATCAGACGGCGGCCCTTGGCCCTCCCAGCTGCTGCTCCTGCCCTCGCCCAGCCCCACACGTCCCCCGGCTGTCCTGGGCCCCCGGCCCGAAGAGCACCCTGTGCGAGCAGTAACTTGTTCAAGATGCCACCGCCTTGTTAGCAAGTGGGGCTGGTGACCCAGGGACCGGGCAGCTCTGCGTGAGGTGTCGCAGGGCCTCAGCCAGATGGCGCCCGTGCTCTTCCCGGAGAGCTCCGCGACACCAGCAGCCTGGCCTCGAGCGCACTTCCCAGCGCAGCGTGGTTCAGGGGCCCCTGGAGGAACGGGCTCACGTCCTGAGGCTGCGTGTGCTGGGCCCCCGCTGGGCCTGAAGCCTCTGCCTCCGCAGCCAGGGGCCTGTCCTATCGGTGTGGCCCCTCGCCCTGCAGCTTGGCCAACACGTCGTGCGGCCGGGCACTTGGCCATCGGTGCCTCATCAGTGTCGCCCTCAGCGTTTGCCTCCAACCAGGGGCATTGATCGCCACCCATGGGGAGAGCCCGGGGATGGAGACGTTCAGGAGGAGATTCATGTCCTGAGCCCCTGCAAGCAGGGCACCCTGGTGGCACCAACCCCAGAGAGCTTCAGAGCAGGTGACCCCGGGGTCAGCTCCACCAGGAGTCCTCATCACTGTCTGCCAGAGAACGCCTTCCACCTGCTTCCCTGGTTGCCTGCTTCCTCCACCCACACGCAGGCTCCATGAGGACAGGGTGTCCTTATGTGTTTGTTCATGGTTGTGCTCTCGGTGACCAGAAAACACCACGCACGCAAGCATTCCAGAAACATTTGTCAAGTGAATTGAGTGAGTGAGCTCTCCCCGGGCCTGTACCTGGACGCGTCTGTTTTGCGGGTCCCCCCACACCCCGGAGCCAGCCCGACGGCCCCAGTGCTTTTCCTTTTTTTTTTTTTTTTAATTTTTTATTTATTTATGATAGTCACACACACACACACACACAGAGAGAGAGAGAGAGAGAGAGAGAGAGAGAGGGAGGGAGGCAGAGACACAGGCAGAGGGAGAAGCAGGCTCCATGCACCAGGAGCCCGACGTGGGATTCGATCCCGGGCCTCCAGGATCGCGCCCTGGGCCAAAGGCAGGCGCCAAACCGCTGCGCCACCCAGGGATCCCCCCAGTGCTTTTCCTTAAGCCCGTCCCAAACCTCGGGGATGAGATCCGGCAGCTGCCAGTAAATCCCATGGAACCTGGATGTCGCATGTGGGTTAGCCGCCCCCGAAAGCTTGAATTTTCTGGACAACCCTTTTTTGACGGGCCCCCAAGGCCCCGAGGAGACACAGCGGGGGCGGGTTTCCCGGTGGATCACACGGTGCCGCGATGCCTGCACTCGGGTTGGCGTGACGTGCAGGAGCTCCCGCGTGGAAGCAGGCAAAGGAGAAGCTCGTGGGCAGGAGCTTGCCTGAGTGGACACATCTGAGCAAGTCCTGAGCAAAGGTCATAAACATGCGTCTAGAGATCTAGTGAAAACTGTTTTCTGGCAGCTCCATGGAGCAAATCTGAGGCCTTCGAGTCCCCTTATTCTGAAGCGGGACAGCTGAGCAAATCTGTCATGAGATGCTAAGAATAGTACCGTGACGTCGGCCGCTCTGCACTGGTGCCAGAAGCTCTCTGTAAGCTAATAAAAATAGTCGCCAAGCTGATTTCGAACGGTAATCTCTTCCGTTTCGGTCTCCTCTATTAGATTCTGTCTTTTTAAAGATGTTTCAAGACCCTCTTTGAAATCCCTGGCTCCCAGGCGAAGGCAAGTGCCGGTGCTCATTGTGGCCAGGAGGTCGGGTGGCCTGTGCTCTCGTCGTCTCGTCACCGTGACGGGTTGGCTGTCCTCCCAGCATGCAGGGCACCGGGGCGGGTGCCGCCTCCTTGCCCTCGGGAGGCTCCCGTCTGGTTTGGGGGAGAGCCCGGGGGGGAGCACGCTCACCAAGCCAGGGGCTGGGGCCTGTGGCACCGGGCCTGGCTTTAAGGGAGATGGCGTGGGGTTGTCTGCATGGAGAATGGACCGGACGCCGGCAGTTCTGTGAGACTTCAGAGGGCAGGCCTCACCGGGGAGGAGGAGGCAGGTTTGTGCCAGCCTCGAGGGCTGAGGAGTCGATGGTTGGGAAGACGCAGGAAGCCAGCGTCCTGGGCGAGGGGTGTGCTGGGCGGGCGGCCTGGGCCTCAGCCTGGCCAGAGGCCTCTTCGGTGGCGTGGGACTCTGAACCCCTGGGCCCAGGGTGCTGGACTGGGGTCGGCACGGGTGTGTGCCTCTTCTCGCGTCCTAGCTTTGTCCTGGTCCCCCGGCAGGAGAGTACCCCGTTTCTCTACTCCAAGCCCTGGGTGTGCTTGCGGGTGGCCAGGGCCCGTCGCTCAACCACCTTGGGTGAAGCCTTGGCCCTGCTCCTCCTTTCTGTTCCCACCCACTCACTCTGGCTTCACATCCTCTGGGCAGTGTTCCTGGCTATGCCTCGGCCTCCAGTGGGAGAGCTGCAGGGATCGAGGCCCTGCTCCTCTTGTCGGGCCTGTGTTCCCCCTTTAGCATCACCTCTTGATGCTCTGCACGTCTGTCCCATGCTCCGGCCTAAGTGGCTGCCCTAAATTATCCTTGTCAAATGCACACACTGCTTTCCTACTTCCCGGGCTTGGGCATTGCTTCCTTCGGCCTGATCACAGGGCCCCCGAGGGCAGGCTCTGCAAGCAGGTGGCCTCGGCCTGGCCCCTTGGGGGCGTGAAAATCCCATGCAAGTCAGGCATGTGACAGGATGTGAACCTGGGCTTTATAGAATCTGAAAGGCTTGGGGGGTGGGTGAGGACTATCCCCATCGGGTGTGGGTACGAACCTCAGCAGCCAGGTGATCCCATCGGGTGTAGCCTCAGCCCGGAGGGGCTGGTTCTGATGACCCAGTGCTGTTTGAGGGGCGGCTCGTCTCGTCTCCAGGGAGCCCTCCGCACCTTCAGCCTTGGCTTTCCCACTTGGCTCCCTCGTACCAGCTTCCCGCTCCTGAACCAGGCTCTCCTGGCTCCTGCCCTGGTCTCGCTCACACCTGAAGCTCGGGGACAGAGCTGCTCCCCAAGAGACGAGTGGGCATGGGGTGCAATGGGTCACGGCTTCCCTTCCGTGTTGAGTTGGCGTAGGCAGATACAATATTGATATTTTTCTTTGAAGCATCGCCCAGCACGTAATAAAGTTTGTCCGTAGTCCTCAGTCACAGACCTGGGAGGTTCGGGACGCTCAGACCGCGGCGGCTGACCTCGAGTGACCCCCCTCGCAAGCCTTCTGGTCCTGCCGGGTGTGACTTCTAGATGCCCTCCTTCCCTACTCCCCCTCCTCCCCTCCCCCTTCCCCTTCCCCTTCCCTTAGGAGAAAGTCAGGCTCTAAAGGGATTATTACCGGAGGGTGGGGAGTGAGAAAACCCAGTCGGTTTTGCCGATTCTCTTTCTCTTTCCGTCTCTCTAGTCTCTGTGTTTCTGTCTGCACTTCCCCATTTTATTGTCTCTACAGCCACTTTTTAAAAATGTGTTTTTTCCTGTTCCCACGGAACTGAAGCTTGCGGGGGGCTTCGGTTTGTTGGCACTTCCCCTTATCAGGCGGCTTCTCTTGGTTCTCTCCACTTCAGGCCCCGGCAGACTCTTCTGGCCGGTCCGGAGGCCACGACTTGCTGTTTGGTTGCCAGTCCATTCGGCTGGGACGACGGCAGGTGGGGCCTTGAGGTGCCCGGGCAGCCACCTGGGCCTGCCCCTTGTGAAGGGCGTGGGCCGTGGGCCGGCCCATGCTTGCGGCCTCGGATACAGAGCGGGGTTGATACCTCTCCTTGAGGGGAGATGTAGGTGGATGGGGGCTTTGCTCTCACGGCTTTATTTTTAGCGGAAGAATCAGAAACCCATCCTACAACCACCGTGCATTACAGAGGGTGTTGCAGGTAGCCTGTGAGGTGGCTCCCGGGACCCCTCCTCCTTCTGTTCATGCCCTTTGCTGGAGCAGGCCGGGCTGGTTGACTTGCTTCTAGTGAACAGCCTGTGCAAGGTGGTGGCGTAACAGCGCTGGGGTCATGTTGCAAGAGACTCTGGCTTCCATCTTGGGTACCTTTTTCCCTCTCTGAGCTCATGCTCTGGAGGAAGCCGGCCGTCGGGTTAGGAGCTGCCCCGTGGAGAGGCCGGCAGGAGAGGGGGGACGTCTCCGGCCAACCGCCGGGAGGACGGGAGGCCTGCAGCAGCCCCGTGAATGTACCGTGAGGTGACTGCGGCCTGTGAGCCAGGAGGGCCTGGCCGAGCTGTGCGTCTGGACCTGGGAGATCAGGAAATCATAAGTGTTTGTTGTTTCCAGCTGCTAAGTTTGGGGTTAACTTGTTCCGCAATACAAGAGAGAGACGGCTTTGGGGGGCGTGTGAGCACAGAGCTGTGGGGGTGCAGAGGAGGCACACCCTTGGCCATGGGACCTGGGGAGGCTTTGAGGAGGATGTGGATCCAGCGCTCTCAGCTTGTATGGCCTCTGGGAACCCCCGTGTCCTCAGGAGGAAAGGCAGGATCGGCCGTTTCATCCAGCCTCCTGCTTAGCCTGATGTGTGGCTGGATCTCCTCGGCCCAGGTGGCCTCCATTCACGGTGCTGTCACCTGTGCACGAGGCTGCTTAGCATCCCATATGCTGGTTAGAGAGCACCGGCCAGGCCCCCGGGTGCTCCTGAACCTGTGCTGTCTGAAAGTCGGCTGGGCCAGCTTCTCGCCGTGCCTTCAGTGGCCCTTCCAGAAAGAGGCAGGCCCAGCCTCTGCTAGATGACTCTGAAGACCTGGGTTAAAGCCCCGTTTCCCCTACTGATGATGTGGCCTTAAACAAGGCACTGGGTGTCCTCTCAGGGACTTTTCATTTTTTTTTTTTAAAGAGTTAATTATTCATTTTAGAGAAAGAGCGTGAGTGGGAGGAGGAGAGGGAAAGAGAATCTCAATCAGACTTTATGCTGGGTGCGGAGCCCTTGGTGGGGCTCCGTCTCATGATCCTGAGATCACGACCTGAGCTGAAACCAAGAGTCAGATGCTTAAGCAACAGCACCACCCTAGTGCCCTGGTGGAACTTTTTAAAAATTACTCTTCGGCCTGTTAACAAATACATACACAACTATAGAGAGATTAGCATAATGAACTCCTGCGTGTCCATCACCCAGGTCAGTAGTTAGCAGCTCATGGTCTGGCTCATTTTATCTGTCTTCCCACCCACTGTCCTTCAACCCTGCGTTTTTCTTTTTTTTTTTTTTTTAATTTTATTTATTTATTTATTCATGAGAGACAGAGAGAGAGAGGCAGAGACACAGGCAGGGGGAGAAGCAGGCTCCATGCAGGGAGCCCAACATCGGACTTGATCCGGGGACTCCAGGATCACGCCCTGGGCCAAGGGCGGCACTAAAACCACTGAGCCACCCGGGCTGCCCTACCCTGTGTTTCTCAAAGCAAGTACCATTTATGATATTTTATTCTCAATACTTTGATAAGTATCTCGGACAGGCAAGTACTCTTACCATAAACACAGTATCTTTACCATTTTGAGCAAAATTAATCATAATTCCTGACTGTCATCTCATATCCAAGCATCATTCACATTCTTCAGTTGTCTTTTTTTTTTTTTAATTTTTATTTATTTACTTATGATAGTCACAGAGAGAGAGAGAGAGAGGCAGAGACACAGGCAGAGGGAGAAGCAGGCTCCATGCACCGGGAGCCTGATATGGGATTTGATCCCGGGTCTCCAGGATCGCGCCCTGGGTCAAAGGCAGGTGCCAAACCGCTGCGCCACCCAGGGATCCCCTTCAGTTGTCTTAGAAATGTGTTTTTATTGGTTCGTTCAAATCAGGATCCAGGCAAGGGCTCTATGTCTCTTTAAGTCTTTCTTTCTTCCTCTCTTTTTGTCATTTAAGCTTTAGTTGTTTTAAAAAAA
This sequence comes from Canis lupus dingo, assembly GCF_003254725.2. Classification (NCBI taxonomy): domain Eukaryota; kingdom Metazoa; phylum Chordata; class Mammalia; order Carnivora; family Canidae; genus Canis; species Canis lupus. Next base: position 30,985,587 of record NC_064275.1, read on the forward strand.
GATGTTGTTTATTTATTTGAGAGAGAGGGAGAGGGAGAAGCAGACTGCCCGCCGAGCCGGGAGCCCGATGCGGGGCTCCATCCCAGGACTCTGGATCGTGACCTGAGTGAAGGCAGGTGCTTAACCGGCGGAGCCACCCAGGCGCCCCTAAACTTTAATTCTGAGGTGGATTAACATGTAGTTGTAAGAAGCAGTACAGGTATAGAGGTCCTTTACCCACTTTTTCCCAAACATGCCATCTTCCAAGACTGAATACAATGTGGCAGCCGGGATATGGACGTTGCTACAGTGAAGATACAGACCCTTCCATCACAAGGATCTTTCATGTGGCCCTTTTGTAGCCCTTGCCCCCGCCCCTAACCCTTGGCAACCACTAGTCTGTTTTCTGCTTCTATCCTTTTGTCGTTTCAAGAATATTATATAAATGGAATCCTAAAGTATGCAACCTTTTGGCACTAGCCTTTTTTCACTCAACATAATTCTCCGGAGATTCGTTCAAGTTGTTGCATATATCATCAACACATTCCTTTTTATTGCTGAGTAGTCTTTCCTGGTCTGGGTATATCACAGTTCAATCATTTGCTCGTTTAAGGATATTCGAGTCATTTCTAGTTTTTGGTTTTTGTGATTAAAGCTGCTTTGACATTTGGGTACGAGTTTTTGCATCACCGTACATTTTTATTTTTCCGGAGTAAAGGCCTGAAAGTACAGTAGCTGGGTCTTCTAGTTTCACGTTCAGTTTTATAAGAAATTGCCAAACTTTTGCAGGATGGCTGTACCATTTTACCCGCTGGTCACATGTGTTTCCTGAGTCTCTTTTAATCCATGGGTCCTCTCTCCCTTTGCCTCTGTTTCCTGACCAACTGTGGATAAAAACTTGTGCTCAGGTCATCCTGCACGATTGAGACGGTTCCTAGCTGGGACTCTGAGTGCTTTTCTCCCGCGGCAGCATCTGAAAGGGGCATCACAGCACCTGAGGGAAGTCCTGCAGATGTTTATCCACAGCCCCTGTGTTTCCTAGGCTGGCCGGACTACACAGGGCAGGGTCACCAGGGTGGCTGCAAGTCAGGCAGGTTTGGCTTGGCTTTAAAAGACACCGGGGTCAGGAATGTGATACTCAGGTTGCCTAAGCAACCCAGGGACCTTGGTCCCTGCCCACCACCAGGCAGGCTCTGGCACGACCGCTCTGGCTACCAGGACCTGCTCGTCCTTCTCGTCCTGGGCAGACAGCAGTTCTGCTGCCCACACAGAGATGCCAGGGTGTGTGGTATGAGCGTGTGTGTAGCCACAGGTCCCTGCCACGTCGGCTTAAGATGATGACAGTTTTCTAGGACACTATGTGTGGCAAATATGTGAGGCCATTAAAAAGCGTTTTCCTTGACTCCTCCCCTGTGCTGTGTCTAACGTGACAGCAGTTCCCTCTGCTGTCGTCATCCTTCCCTCTCCCTCGCTGCGCTGCTGACTGATGTCCTTGACGTTGGTGGCAGCCTCTGTTCCAGGGGCTGACCTGACTAAACGTCCCCAGGTTTGTTAGTGACCTCAGACAAGAAGCACAGCAGTTTCCTGGCCTCCCGGCCTCATCAGCATCAAAAGCGACACTGCTAGCGTACCGCAGAGGAGGGCGGGGGGGAATAAGTAATAGACTTAAAGGGAAAAAAAAATCAAATGCTGTGCAGAGGAATCCTGTTGGAGAGACAGCAGGTATTTGCACCTGACTTAAATGCCGAGTGGTTGCCAAATCACAAATTTAGAGAATGAGATTTTTATTTTGTTGGATTGGCCTCTGTGGGTTTTCTCTAGCATCAGCATGCTCCTCTTACACATTGCTGTTAATCACAGGCCTGGGGTTGGGATTATGTCTGCTGTTCTTGTGGAGGATATGTGGACCCCAAAAGGGTTTTTCAGTGAAGTGCAGGGGTGGGTACAAGCCACTCCGTTAACAAATAATGGGTCGATGAAGATCCGGGGGGTGGTGGGACCCTGGCATAAGCATTCATGTTAAGGCAAGTAACGTGAGCAAGAACTGCAGCCAGAGGGCCGTTGGAGGTCTCTTTCAGGCTGTCCTAGCTGTTTCTGTGTCATTGTCCCTGCCGTGTCTCCAGTCTTTGGGCGTGGGGCACTAGTGACTTCCAAGGAGCCAGGCTCTTTCTCTGGTGGCAAAGTTGGGTCCCTGTAACTGAGTGGACAGTCATGAGTAGTAGCCCTTCTGTGGGCAGTCACAACCAGGGCAGTAAGCTTAGAGGCCCTGAGGACCTGGGGGGCACATTCCTTATCACACAGTCCCTTTAACTCATTTCTTATGCTCTGTAACACTTTTTATTTCTTTATTTATTTTGTTTTTTTAAAGGTTTTACTTACTTACCATGAGAGACACACAGAGAGAGGCAGAGACACAGGCAGGGGGAGAAGCAGGCTCCATGCAGGGAGCCTGATGCGGGACCCGATCCTGGATGCCCTGAGCCAAAGGCAGGTGCTAAACCGCTGAGCCCCCCAGGCGTCCATGTATTAATGCCCACCACAGCCTGGGTCGCCGGTGAGAGGTGCTCAGGTTGGACCCTCCATGGTTCTGGACCCTACAGAGCTTACAGGCTACTTAGGGAGAGACCCCGTTCCCAGTTACTCTCTCTCACCCACCCTCCCTCTTCCCATATTCTAGCTGCCATCTCCTTCAGTCACATCTTTATTCTACAATGTGATTGTAATAGTAGGTCCCATGATTTGGAGAAGACTCACCTTGTGCTGGGCGTGTGCCGAGTGCCTTACTGCATGTACTGTCTTATCCCCTGTAAGCCCAGAGGGATGTACGATTCCATAGCTTACCAGTGAGGAAAATGGGGCCTAGTGGGATTGAGTAGATTGGCCAAGGCACAGCCCTGACTGGGAGCTGGACCTGAACTTGGACTGCCCCACCCAGGGCCCACACTCTTTACCAGGATTAGAGGACCAGGTGACCCACAAACATCATGGGAACTTAGTTGAACTCACAAATCACCTTCAAGGACAATGAACAGTGCACAACCAAAAATAACCAAGCAAAAGAAAACAAGGTGCAATGAGTCAGAACCAGCAAAAACAAGAGACGGCAAAAGTAGATTCTCAGAGACTTCAGCTGTTGGACTTATCAGACACTAGCTTAAGAAAATGTCTGCTAACCATGTTTAAAGAAACAAAAGACAGGCCTGAAAATACCTGCAGGAAATTGTCAAAGGTAATCTTGCGTGTTTGAAAAATAACCAAATACAACTTTTAGAGATGAGGAACACAGGGATCAAAATAAAGTTATGGGTGGTCAATTAGAAAAGTCTTTAAAATGCAGATTTTTAATGGTAATCAGTGCGCAAATTGCATCATTCCTCTCTCCCACCCTGATTCTACTCCCCTCTTGAAGGGTGAGCGCTGTAAATAGACGGGCGTTTCATCTTAGGCCTTCTTCTATGCATTTATGAACACACAGGCCAGCACACAACAAAAATTTATTTTAATATAAATGGGATTAGACTCTACATTTTTTTAAATTTATTTTTTATTTATTTTTATTTTTATTTTTTTAGACTATACATTTTGACTTGCAACTTGCTTTGCTCCCCACTTAACAGTGTGATAGACCTGTAGCTATCAGTGCATATAGATGTATCACACTGATGAGGCTCATAAAAATTTATTTTTTGGCTTTTGCTGTTTTATTCGCAGCCACCTCCACATGGTGCAAAATTCAGAAAATACCAAAGGATATACAAAGAAAATAAAACTTCTTACCCTCATCCCCTGCTACTAAATTCTCAACTCCGTGGGAAAGTTCTGTACCTTGTTTATTTTTTTGTTTCACTTAACAATATGTCTGCTGGTAGTTTCAAATCAGTATGTTTGGGGGTGGCCTTTTTTTTTTTTTTTTTAAAGCTACAGAGTATTTCATTGTACAGTATTTAATTTATCTAACTAGTCTCCTGTTGATGTGCCTTTAGATTATTTTTAGATTTTTTTAATTAGAAACAATGCTAGAGTTACTTTCTTGTACGTAAGTGATTTTACATGTATGCAGGATTTTGCTGGATAAATTCCTAAAGATTTACTGGAAATGATTAGTTCTATCTCGAGATATACAGACTTCCTCGAGGGTGATGGGAACTCTGAGCAGGTAGGATAAGAAAACAAATGGGTTGCACTCGTCCTGCTGATAAGGCCTCTTCTGGGGACCCTGCTTGTTGCTACCCCACACTACTCCCAGCCCAGGAGCAGCCACGTATCCCAGCTCTTCATTCACTTTGCAGATTAATTTCAGTCCCCGGTAATGCAGTTGATCAAAACTTATTTACCAGCAGCAAAGCCTATGTCAGTTGATTTTTATAGAGATTTGCTTTTCTGCAGTGCACCTTGCAAAATGCCTACCAATATTTACTCATCAACTTGATATATTTTTTTTAATTTTTATTTATTTATGATAGAGAGAGAGAGAGAGAGAGAGGCAGAGACACAGGCAGAGGGAGAAGCAGGCTCCATGCACCGGGAGCCCGACGTGGGATTCGATCCGGGGTCTCCAGGATCGCGCCCTGGGCTGAAGGCAGGCGCTAAACTGCTGTGCCACCCAGGGATCCCTTTATTTATTTATTTTTTAAATTTTACTCATCAACTTAATAATTGGTTTTTGCGCTTCCACCTGTGGACTCTGCAGCTTTTATCTGAATTTCTGGAGGGATCAGTGCACTCAGTGGAGATGGGAGGGGTTATTTTGTTTCCCCGTGATGGAAGAGTCACTTCCTGAACTGGCTATCAAGAACTGTGGATGCTCTGGCCTTGAGGACACCATGTAACTTCTTTCTGATGACTGGGATGTTTGTGTTTAAAGATTTTGTTATGTCTTGCATAATGACGGAGCGCCCTGGAATGGCACAGCCGCCGTTTGAATACTGAAACTAATAGTATCTGCTTGTGAAAGTTAATTGAGTTAATATACATATACTGTCCTTGGCTGATATGAGGCATGGGACAAGAATAAGTGTTACTTAAGTGCTGGCTGTCACTGTGCTTGTTAGTGTGGCTTCAGGTGGGATAGTCCTACAAGTCAGCTCTCTGAACATCCAGGCCCTGACCCTTGATAACCTTTCTTACTGGGGAGTTCCCATGACCTAGAACTCCTTCACCAGGCACTTACTTGGCTTTCCCAGGATGAAACACCTGCTTGGCTTGTTCCTAATTGACTTGTTTCTAGAACTCAGGGGGAGTGGGAGCAGAAGTTTCGTGTTGTATGACTCCTCTCTTTGAGCCTACTTCCTCCTTGGAGTTGCTCATCTTGGTTATGAATCATCTGGGCCAAATACCACCTCCTTAGTTTGCATCCCTCCTTTCCCAAGCGTACTTCTGGGATGCTTTCCTCAACCATTGCTCTGCAGTCAGGAAGTGCATCAAGTTTTCATAATCTAGGCCAGACATAGTTGGGGGAACCAGACATGCATGTGTTTGATTCTCCCAGCCCCCGTTGGATGTTTATTGGATTACCTGCTCTTATGGATTAGTCACACTTTGGCTAGTCTGATTTTATGGACAGGGGAAAGCTAAGGGTGAGCCTGTGGTGAGCACGTGAGCCAAGTCCCCTTGGGTTGGCTGGTCTCCAGCTTGAGTGGCAGGTAGTGGGCGGGTGGGGCTAGGACAAGCTACCCCTGCCTGCGGGGCCTGCGGGGGGGAATACTCTTGAGTTTTCTTTCAATAAGCTCTTGGTTAGGTTAGGGGAGTAAGTGAGGTCACTGCGCAGAACATTTTTTGAGACAGAGAGTGATCATCTGTGTCAAATGCTGATGGTAGGTAAGTACAACGAGGCTTGGATTTAGCAACGTGGAAGTTATCGGTGACCTTGACGAGCGGCTTCTCTGGAGCAATGACAAGTGTGAACGTGAATAGAGTGGATATATAATCGCTTCCCTTTTTGTAGAACATTTAATTTGTATAGATTGTTTTAATTTTTGCCATTTTAGATGACGATGCTTGTGAACATCTTTAGGCACACGGTTTTTCCTTTTGAATCGTATTTCCCAGGGGTGATCATCGTGGTAAGATTGTTGGGCCAAATTATTAAAACATTTTAATATTATGCCATTTATATTTGAATCTCAGTCTGTTCTTTTCAGATTCTCAAAAACAGTTTGAAATAGCATTGCATTTTGTTGTTAATAAATACTTCAATTAAAAATAGAAACTGGCTGCTATTTTAAGTGAAAAGCTAATTGAGCCGTGAAAACTTGCTGCCAATTCAGTAGCAGAATGTGCAGAAAGTAATTCCCTGGATGCATATTGATTTTTTTCAATCCAACGTGGTTATGCTGTAAGTAAATTGACCAACCCTGGCTTTTTAAAAGAACATACCAGCCCCAAAGCAAAGGATTTTCCGTCTGCTAGCTCCTCTGCCTGTCTTCAAATGAGCTTCTTTAAAAAAAATTTCCATGACGTGACAGTTAATGACTTGAAATTATAGCCACCTTAGTTTTATCTCCTCAAATATTCCTCATTTGGTATTTTAGTTCCTGCAAGGCATTTTATAATAATCCTCCTTTTCCTGTCTGATGTGACTCTTAAGTTTTGTTTTATGTAATTTGGGCCCTAATTCTTATGACCAAATTCCAAGCAGGTTATTTATCAGATTTAAAAAGAGAAAGCAGATGGGGATCCCTGGGTGGCTCAGTAGTTTAGTGCCGTCTTCGGCCCAGGGCATGATCCCGGGTCCTGGTCCTGGGATCGAGTCCCACGTCGGGCTCCCTGCATGGAGCCTGCTTCTCCCTCCCTCTGTGTCTCTGCCTCTCTCTCTCTCTGTGTGTGTGTGTGTGTGTCTGTCTCATGAATAAATAAATAAAATCTTAAAAAAAAAAAGAAAAAGAAAAAGCAGAGACCTCTCCCATCCTTCATGTCTGTATAGCTGTTTGCATGTTCACAGGCCTGGCTCATCTCTGTGGTCTCTCCCTCTCCCTCTGTCCCTCCCCCGCCCCCCCGCACCCAAGATGTGTTACTGAAAGATTGCAGGAGGAGTCCTCCGACTTCTGTGAGTGCACCTGTTGCCCAGGGAGAGTATTTGTATAGTCAGGGTTGCTGGGCTGGTGATAGTGCTGGCAGGGATGGAGAGGAGTCCAGGGCCCTTGTGTGCAGTGGGAGGATGAGACTGGGTTGGTGAAATGGGATTCGGGAGCTCCCACCTTGGCCGCCAGCGACAACCTGAGCTGTGTTGTCTGATATAATACCCAGTGGTCACATACAGCCATTTAAATTTAAATTCATTAAAAATAAATAACGTTAAAAATTCAATTCCTGGGATCCCTGGGTGGCGCAGCGGTCTGGCGCCTGCCTTTGGCCCAGGGCGCGATCCTGGAGACCCGGGAGCAAATCCCACGTCGGGCTCCCGGTGCATGGAGCCTGCTTCTCCCTCTGCCTGTGTCTCTGCCTCTCTCTCTCCCTGTGTGACTATCATAAATAAATAAAAAAAAAAAAAATTCAATTCCTTGGTCACAGAAAGCATATTTCAAGTGCTCAATAGCTCAACGTGATTGGTAGCTACTGCCTCAACTGGTACAGATACGGAACACCTGCATCATTGCAGAAAGTTCCGTGAGCACTGCTGCAGAGGGTGTGGCAGTCTCCTGGGCGGTCCGAGAGGCCAGCATTGAGGGTACTTACTGGCAGCCCCTTGGGAGTGGGGTTCTGCTTCCTGAAGTGGAGAAAGCAGGCTGTGGCCTCAGGTTGGAGGGAACAGCAGAACCAGGTGAAGAAATTGAGCCGCACCACCCACACGCTGGTCCGCTGGCTGCGGAGGGAATGGGACTAGCTTGAGGTCGTGACAAGCCCCTGGCCTCCTGAAGTAGCCGAGATACCCTTTAAGACTGGGTCTAGACCCCCGCAGCTGAAGCCGGGGGTTCTGAAACCTGCCTACCAGAGGGGTTGAGCCCGCTGGGAGGGGTGCCATGTGCCGTGCAGGGGAGACAGCACTACCCTGACCCTGAGAGCTGTCCCGGGGAGCTGTGCGAGTGGAGGTGGCCCGGTTGGGGGCGGGTGGGGGACGCTTTGAGAGTTGGGAGACCAAGACATAAAAGACTTGTCATTCTTGAATCTCTTTGATTTGCAGTTACACTAGGAGTGGCCTTTCCCCCAGGACTCAGGATGGTTCCGAGAACAAAGGGACAAATAAGACAAAGATGGTCTTTTTCCTTTTTTAAGCTAAAAGAGGCTCTATTCAGTGGAAGAAATGCACGGCCACTTTTCAGAAACAGTTCTGGCCAGCGGAGAGCCTCTGGAGAAGGCGTCCCTCGTGGCCGTCCCTGTAGGGCCCAGCTGTGCCTTCTCTGAGCACTTCAAGGCATGCCTGTCACATTAATAATAATAATGATGATAATAGTTAATATTTACATAATATTTTCTGAGCATAGGCACTATTCTAAGCGATTCATAGAAATTCATTTAAGAGAACATTTATGAGAATAAACGAAGTTTATCAATGGAGGGTTCCCAGTGGGAAGGCCCAGAGCCATAGCATTTAACACCAGCAACCGATGTTGCTAAATAGAGCAGCTGCTGTATTTTATGATTTAAAAATAATTTTTACACACATTGTCTTTTTTTTCTCCAAACAGCCTTGTTGAGATATGATTTACATATCGTAAAGTTTACCCATTATAAGTTTACCCATATAAAGTTTACCCATTATAAACGCACAGCTTAATGATTTTGGTAAATTTATAGGGTTATGCAGCTATCCCTACAATCCAGTTTTAGGACCTTCCCATCACTCCAGAAAGTGATCCTTGTGCTTGTTTGCACTTAATCCCTGCTCCTACCCTTACCCATAGGCAATCACTCATCTGCTTTCTTTCTCTATATTAATTTGACTTTTCGAAAATGTCATATGAATTGAATCATACAGTATGTAGCCTTTTGCATTTGGATGTTTTTCACTTAGTATAATCTTTTTGAGATTTATCCATGTTGTAGCACATTCATTCCTTTTAATTGTTAAGTAATATTCCATTGTATGGATATACATCATGTTCATGTATTCACAAGTTGATGGACTTTTGATGGTTTCTAGTTTGGGGTTCTTATGAATAACGCTGTTATGAACATTCGTGTGTATGTTTTTGTGTGAATATGTTTTCAGATTTCTTGGGTAAATTTTTAGGTACCATGAACTGAATGTTTGTGTCTATCTGAAATTCTTAAGTTGAAATTCTAATCTCCAAATATATTTAGAGGTGGCAGGAGGTGATCAATTCTAATAGTTTTTCTGTTTGCATTCCTTGGGATTTTTAACATACAGGTTCATGTAATCTGTGAATAAAGACAGTTTTAATTCTTCCTTTCTAGTCTAGATGCTTTTCATTAGATGATGATGATGATGATGAATATTTTTGCCCTATTACACTAGGTCTAAGTTCAGTGTTCACTAGTTATAAGTACGTTACGGAGTCCAGTAGAGGTGCTCAAACCTGTTCCCAATCTTAGGAAGATGAAGCAGCCTCTCAGCATTTACATATGATGATTGCTACAGGTCTTAAGAAAACTGATTGATGCCCTTTATCAGGTTGAAGAAATTTCCATATTTTCCTGGTTTGTTGGGAGTTTTATCTTATCTATTGAGATGATTGGTGGTTTTTGTCCTTTATTAATATGGTATATTACATTAATTAAATTTGAATTGTATACTAACCCTGCATTCCTGGAATAAATCCCTACTTGGCTGTCTTATATAGTCTTTTTTTTTTTTAATTTTTATTTATTTATGATAGTCAGAGAGAGAGAGAGGCAGAGACATAGGCAGAGGGAGAGGGAGAAGCAGGCTCCATGCACCGGGAGCCTGATGTGGGATTCGATCCCGGGTCTCCAGGATCGCGCCCTGGGCCAAAGGCAGGCGCCAAACCGCTGCGCCACCCAGGGATCCCCTATAGTCTTTTTTATATGTTGGTAAATAGGGTTTACTATTTTGTTAAGATTTAAAATTTTCTTGTGATATATTTGGTTTCATACAATGAATTGTGTAGTGTTCTTCCTGCTATTTTCTGAAAGGTTTGTGGAAGATTGGCATTATTTCTCCTTTATTTATTTGTCATTTATTTATTTTTAAAGATTTTATTTATTTGCGAGAAAAATGCATGAATGGAGGGAGGGGTGGGGGGAGGAAAAGGGAGAAAGAGAATCTCAAGTAAACTCCACAGTGAGCACAGAGCCTGATGAGGGGAGTCCAGCTCAGTCTCACAACCTGAGATCATGACCTGGGCTGAAATCAAGAGTTGGGTGCTTAATCTACTGATGAGCCACCCAGATGTCCTATATTATTTTTCCTTTAAGTATTTGATAGGATTCACTTGTGAAATCATCTGGGCCTCTGCTTTTCTTTGTGGCAACGTTTTAAATTATAAATTCAATTTCTTGTTACAGATCAATTCAGGTTATCTGTTTCTTCTTGGGTCAGTTTTAGTAACATATGTATTTCTATACATTTCTTTCTATTTTATCTAAGTTGTGTAATTTAGTGGCATAAAGTTGTTCTGTAGGGTGGTAATGGTGCCCCTTCTTGCATCGTTTTGTAATTTGTATCCCCTTTCTCTCTCATCAGCCTAGCTAAAGATTTGTCAGTTTCGTTGATCTTTTCAAAGAACCAACTTTTGTTTTCTCAAGTGTTTTTCTGTTTTTTTCTAATTTATTTCTGTTCTAATCTTCTCTATTTCCTTTCTTCTAATTACTTTAGTTTTTGTTTTTCTGTTTCTAGTTTCTTAAGATGAAGGTTAGGTTATTTGTTTGAGAGACTTCCTTTCTGCATAGGCATTGAAAGCTATATATTTTCCTCTAAGCATTGCTTGAGCTGTATCCCACTTGTTTTGATATACTGTGTTTTCATTTTCATTGAGTTTAAAATATTTTCTAATTTTCCTTGTTATTTATTTTTGACTGGTGGGTTATTTAAAAGTATAGAGTTTAATTTCTAAATGTTTGGAGATGTCCTAAGTTTCTTTCTATTGTTAATTTCTATGTTTATAAAGGTTGTTTTATTTATTTTTATTTTTATTTTTTAAGTAGGCTCTATACCCAGTGTGGAGCCCAGCATGGGTCTTGAACTCAACCCTAAGATCAAGACCTGAGCCGAGGACAAGAGCTGGATGCTTAACCAACTAAGCCACCTAGGCACTACTAATTTCAGCTTTTAAACACAGAATATGCTTGATATGATTTCAGACCTTCTGAATTTATTGAGGTTTTTTTTTTTTGAGATTTGTTTTGTGAATTAGCATATTGAAGCTCTCTTGTACATGATGAGTTTTTCTCTTGTTGCCTTCAAGATTTTCTCTTTGTCTTTCAAGAGTTCAATTATGCTTTTTCTAGGTATAGTTCTCGTTATATTTATCCTACTTAGAATTTTTGGAGCTTCTTGAATGTGTAGATTTTTTTTTTAATCAAGTTCAGGAAATTTTCAGTCATTATTTCTACAAATATTTTTTTCTTCTACATTTCCTTGCCCACTTCTTCTGGGACTCTCATTGCATATATAGGGTATGTTTGATGTTGGTCTCTGAGACTGTTCACTTTTAACCCTTTTTTTTTTTTTTTTTTTGTCTATTCTTCAGATTGGATGCTTTCTACTTTTCTCTATACAAGTTCACAGAATTTTTCTTTCACCATCTTGATCTTCCATTTGCCCCTCTAGTAGCTTTTCATTTCAGTTACTGAACTCCTTAACTCCAGAATTTTCATTTGGTTCTTAAAAAACTTTTTTAGCCTTATTGAAAATATTTGTTGACTCATGGTTTTCATATTTTTAAGTTCCTTTTGCATGTTTTTCCCCTAATTCTTTGGACATATTTATAATATCTGTTTTGAAGTTTTCGTTTGCCAAATCTATCATCTGGGTACGTTCAAAAATAGTTTCTACTAATTGCTGTATTCCTTGAGTATGGGTCATACTTTCTTGTTTCTTTGCATGTCTCATAATTTTTTGTTGGAAACCAAATATGTTGAATAACATATTGCAGCTACTCTGGTTTCTGATATTTTCCTCATTATGGTTGCTGTTTATATTTTATTTATTTTTTTTGTTTAGTAAGTTGCCTGGGATAGATCTGTGAAATGTCTCACCTCCAGTGTGTGGCCACTAATGTGTTTGCTTAGTATTTTTTACTTATTTTTTTTTTTTATTTTTAAAACTGGATTCATAGAGGTTGTCCCCTGTGTCTGTGTAGCTTAGTAGGCATGTCACATATGTTGTAGATCTTGGTTTTCTTATATTAAATGAGAATAACATAGTACCCAACTCATAAGGTTCTTGGGAGGCTTAAATTACCTAATCAGTATAAAGTACTCAGCATAGTGACTGGTGCATAGCAAGTGCTTAATGCATGTGAGCATCATTATTATTTTCTATTATTTTGTGAGTAAAATGAGGCTCAGGGATAAGATGTGACTCAAAATCTCTGAAAGCTAGAGCAGAGCTTGAATCAGGGCGGTCTGATGCAGTGTGGTAAAATAGCACCTCCTGGTTCTGAGAGGTCTCTGTCAAGTTAAATCACAAAATGTTTAATGTTTACACAAGCCTGGTTGTGGAGGAAAATCAACCACTGGAGTGAGGATTGAAAGAAATTTTGTCCTTTCAACCCCAAGATTCTGTGATTCTGTGATTCTGTGATAATGCTCAATGGACAGAAATGGGAGCAAAGAGTTTTACCTGTTGACCCTTGAGCTGGATGGGCCCCTGGTGCTGATGATCAGCATTTCAGACTCCTGAGGATCTAAAGTAGGGGAGACCATGTGCACCCAGGAAGCACCTTTGGCCCTTGGGCTGGAAAGTCCCTGGCACAGCTCATCTCACCAGGGCCTTTACAGGAGTCTAGGTTCCTTGAGAGCTCCCTGGGGCCAGCATACCTTACGTCACCGTCTGCCCAGCTCAGGAAATGAGAGGAAACTGCAGAAGACAGTTTGCAGATCAGATATAGCTGTTGCTGTAACACGTAAGCCCTGCAGTCGCCGCTGCTTCACAGTCTTCTCCAGCCAGCACAGAGGATTGTTTCAGCCTTGCTTCCTGGATTTCCTTCCCCAAGGAGTAAAAGGTCAAGTCCTACATGTGTGGTTTGCTGGCTAGAGACTGTTCCTATTGACTATACCTTTGGAAGTAAACGAGTTTAATTCAGGCCCTTAGATGTTTTTTTTCCCTGTCTAGAAGTGCTGTCTCTGGGATCAGATCTTTCCTAGATTCAGGTATGTACTCTTACTTTTAAATGTGGAGCTAAGGAAACTTAAGGCATTAGATGAACTCCTATTCTTGGGATGCATTTCATATCACAGTGACATTCTTTAGTAGAACTTTTCTCAGAGAGAAAGGATTTGTTTTTGTTTTTGTTTTAAATTGGGGGTAAAAGGTTGACAATAAACAAGGACATGCCTTTGAAGTGTTTAGTAAGAAAGGAAAGTTTTAAATATTTCCTGGCATTCATCTAATTTGCAAGTGCACAACTTTGTTAATCATGTCTAGGCATGTCCTTAGCCCCAAGTCTCCCTATAATAAGAGCATGTTCACTGGAATGCAGCCTGCATCATTCACTCTGGCTGCAAATGAAAAAAATATCCGTGAACTGGGACTCTACTTCCATTTGCACGCAAAGCAATTAAAATCAAAGGAGCTTAAAGAAATGGTTTCCAGAGGCAGTATTCCATTTCTTTTTTCCTTTTATATGTTGCAGTTCTTGGTTAAGTCATTTCAATAAACATTAGAACAAGATATTAGGGGGAGATTGTGTCTCTGATTGACTATATTCTTACAGTTCCTCATAGTGCTACGTGGAGAGTTTGAAATTTCTTGAAAAAATTGAATGGGGCAAATGGCTGTGGAGGCAGATCACAAAAGAAGGAAAACAAGAGAAAGTTGGGGGTATCAGGAGCACAGCTTCAGCCTCCACAGCCAGCAACAGGACTCGGGTAGACGGAGAAGCTGTCACCAGCACTTCATCCCCTCATTCATTCAGCAAAGATTTCTTGAATTCCACCTGTGAAGCAAACCCTGCCCCAAGCACTAGGGATACGGGGTTAGGAAGACAGGTGTGGTTTCAGCCCTCGTGGAATGTGTCATGAAGACAGACGTTAATCAGCTAATTGAGCAAATGGTTAATTAATTACAGCTGTGACAAGGGCAGTGAAGGGGAACTGCAGGCGCTGTGTTCCTGGGGGCTCGGGTAGGCAGGGCCAGGCCGGGCAGCGTTGAGAGCTGTGCTGAGAGCTGGGGATTTTCTCTTGGGGACGGTGGGATTTGCAGTCGCTGATGGGAGTTTGAAGCCAAGGAGTAACATGGTTTGCATTTCCATCTAGTGACTTGAGTGCCTCTTCGTGCATTCTTTTGTGGGATGGACCCAAGAGTGTGGCCTGGACTTGAGGATCCCGCAGAGCACATCAAAGCCCAGCCGAATTTCTGTGTGTGGTGCTGTGGTGGGGAAGCCAGCTCTGGAAGGTTTTGAAGAGGCGATTGGCAGAGTCTGGGGAGCAGCTCTGCTGTGGCTTTCAAGTCCAGGGGGACCTGGTATGTACCAGAGGGCAGCCCGAGGACTCTAGGACAGAAGTGGTGTGGCATGGCTAAGCGAGAGGGAAGGTTTAACCCCTGTGGCACATGTGGATAGTGAGTGGGAAGCTCTTGGAGAGTCTTCAGAGCTGGAATGCTAAGAGGGCTTCACTGGGAAGCCAGGAGTGGCAAACCTGAGTGAGCGGGAGGGAAGGGGGCATCAGGGCTTGTTGCGAAAGGAGAGGTGGCTTCCAGGTATAGAGATGGGTGTGTGAACCCCTACTCAGAGGAATAAGAGTTAGGGCTCATTTTCAACATTCGGGAGGGACCTGAAGGAGGAAGGTGAAGCCACAACCCCACTGGGTCCCTCAGCATCCAGGGGCGGGTTGACTTGCCACCTTGGCCGGGTCCGTCTAGTTCTGGAAACCACAGGACCTCAGAGTGAGGGGCTAATGTGACTTGTGCCACAGCTTTAAAGTCAGAAGGCTGATTTTATAAACCAGCACAAATTGACCTCATTACTCCTGGTCATTCAGTGACTTCAGACAAACATGGATCAAAGACCTGTCCAGACCGTAGCTGTGCTCCAAGCACGACCAGAAGATCCCCGCGGCTTGTTTTCTGCCCTAGTCTTTCTGTGCCTGTGGTGTTGGGTCTGGGGAATGTCCCTTTGGCATTGTTATCCCATAAGACTGAAGATACTAAGAATAAAGATCTTAGTTCAAAGACCCTGAACATTCCCAAACCCAGTTGTTCTCTGTTTCCCAGAACAGACCTTTCTTCCCAGTACTCCTGTGCACCTAATCCTTTCTTTCCTTTTCACCTTTTTTATTTCCTTCCTGCCTGCCTTTTTCGTTGAACTGAAGTTATTTGTGGAGCTGTCACTGCTCTGCAAGAGCAAGGATGCCAAGGCCCCCTCGCTACGACTTCTGAAGTCTAGAAAGTGACCTGCATGAGATGCCAGCTTTGGGAAAAACGAAACTGTAAGAATTAAGACACAGGGATAAACTGTAAAACTCTTCTTTTTAATGTCTGTTTTATTGGTAGAGGTAAGAGTGACTTGACATGACAGGGAACTTTAGTTTTTTTTCCTTAAACTGAAGGGCAGATACTTCCCTCAGTATTAGTGATTTCCCAGAATACTTTCTCAACCCACAGGGTCGATGCTGATTTGAATATTGGAAGTTTTACAGGCTGTGTGGGTGTTGGGGAGGGGGTTGTGTTGATTGTCCAGTGGGGCACGAAGAGGGAGTGACCTTAATTCTGGGTCAGAAAGGCTCATCAGGTTTCCTGGCGGTGGAGGGTAGGGGTTCTTCTGAATCATTTTGGAGATTTTCCTAACCTCCTGAATTAGGAGGCTTCTCTTCTCTTCTCTTCTCTCTTCTCTCTTCTCTCTCTTCTCTCTTCTCTCCTCTCTTCTCTCTTCTCTCTCTTCTCCCTTCTCTCTATTCTCCTCTCCTCTTTTCTTCTTTTCCTTTCTTTCCTCTTTAAGATTTGAGAGAGAGGCAGAGGGAGAGAATCTCAAGCAGACTCCGTGCTGAGCATGGAGCCTCACAAGGGCTCCAGCTCACAACCCTGTGCATCATGACCTGAGCGGAATCCAAGAGATGGATGCTCAACCAACTCAGCCACCCAGGCGCCCCTAGGAGGCCGTTTCTTAAGCTGATCTGAGGGTATGATGATAGCCAGTGAGAGGAGGTGGGATTTTAATCATGTTTCAGCTTCAAGGCAAAGGCAGGGAAGACGGATACCATTCTTTTAGTCCCCTTACTATGATGCAGTGGTGTTTGACAGTTTGAAATACAAAAGGAAATCAGCAGAAGCATATGGTGGGCTCCCCACGTTGTGCCAAGTGCAAGGACCCTTCTTCATTCCACACTTGGCGTGTTTTGGAAGGTGTTGTCTGAAAACCCTGTGAAGCCAGACATTGTAAAAGTGGAGCGCTGACCATGCTCGTCCGTTCCTGCACTGAACTAACTCGCCGTCAGTGGGAGAACACAGGCAGGGATCTTCACAGGTGGCTTCGGTGCAGGCCTCGTCTGTATGTCTTGGTCTGAACGTTGTTGTTGGACCTCACAGGGCAATTATGGACATGAAAGGAGTTTGTAAATGTCAGGAAGTGTTGCATAAATTAGGCCATTCGTTTTTATCTTTGGTTTTCTCTTTCTCCTCCTCTCCAGAAGATGACTCAGCCTATATTCCAACAGATTTTTCATTCCAGAATTTAGGACAGTGCTCCTTTCCCCAAAACAGATGCCTCACAGAGCTCTTTGACCCTGGGAAGTCACAGGCCTTTAAGACTTTTTGGCCATTCAACCCTCACACTACTTCCGTTCAAGCCTTGGCGTGTTGAGGGTGGGGGCCTGAGTTGGTTCCATCCAGATCACCCCTTTCCTGGGGACTGGGGTGAGTAGCAGTTGGGGTCTGGGCCCCATGGTAATTTCACATCCATCTTGTTCACAACCACAGCAGATCCCCGACCCTAGTCTGGAGGGACTTGAGGCCCCTGGATTCCTGGAAATGCCTTGACCTTCTTCCAGTGGCTACAGCAGATGGAAGCCAATTTCTCTGAGAACCTCAGGGCAGACCGGTCCTAATCTGAGTCCCAAGAGTTCAGTGGGAACAGCGATGAAGTTCGAATTCCCAAGCTCGAACCTCTTATCCCAGGTTCATAACAAACTGGTTGTTTGAACTTCACTGATTTGTCATGCTTGAGCCTCAGTTTCTTGATTTGTAAAATGAGGATAATCATGTATATCTCACAAGGTTTTCCAGAAAACAAAGATGAAGTACCTGAAAACATGATACACGCTTTAGAAACATAGTTCGTTTTTTTTCTATTCTCTCTCTAGATTTTGAAATTCTTTTGTCCTTGATACATGCTTTAGCATCAGGCACATTAGAAGGTTCTCAGTAAGTCTTTTTGGGTTTAGGGAGTTGTTTTGGCAGACCCCAACCTACCACCTTAAATTCTGACCTTTCATCGGGAGGTAGTTGCTATTGTTGGGAGGAAAAAAATAAATTTCACATAAAGGGATGAAAAATGTAAGGTCTTTTTTTTGTTTGTTTTTGTTGTGTGTGTGTGTGTGTGTGTGTGTGTGTGTGTTCTTTTTGTGTATGTTTTTTAAATTTCCTTCCTTCCACCAATGACTTTTGTATTAAGATCTTCACCCCTTGATGGTGAAAGCAGACCTTGGCTCATTGCTTAGGCTTCCAGGAGGCGGAAGGAGAATGCAAAACCCAAGCAGGATGTTTTTTCTGCAGAACCGTTTATAAGCTTTTGGCAGTGAGAGTAACACAGTGGGCGTGATTCTGCAGCCTGAGGCCTGCCTACTTGAGCGTAGGGCTAATTGATTTATCTGGAGGATGATTTGAGACTTAAAACTTTTAGAATGGAGATGCTACGTTCCAGTTCCCTGTGTGGTAGAAGCACGAGTGCTGCTCCAGTAAACAGGTTGCTTCGCTGTCGCCGTCAGATAATAGTAGCGGCAGCAATGGCTGGTATTACCCGAACGCTTCTTAGATGCCAGCCGCTACTCTAAGTGCTCCGTGAGTGCGAACCCCTGACCCACACAGCCACTGCCTGAGGTCAGAAACTGGCTACCAGAGTTTTCCCGTCTTAAATATAAAAAATCCAGCACAAACAGGCCAGATGACTTGCCCATGAGGATACGCCTGGTTGAGTGGCTGGCACAGTATTTGGAAAGAAGACGACTAAGAATCAGAGATTTGGGTTAATGGGTTAACGTGCCCTTAACAGTGTCTGGCCCAAGGCAGGAACTCTGCCAGAAGCAGGCTTTCGTCATCTTGTCCTGGAATTAGACTGGAGAAGTAGGGCGTCTCCTGCTGTAGAAAGCGTGTTTGTGATAGTGTATTTCACTGGAGATCTTGGAGGACCACGACTCTCAAGAACTATGCCGCAGCTCATTTGGAACTGGCCTGCGCAGTCAGCCAGGGAGCTTAGTCTCTGAGTTACTTAGCTAATTCATTCATCTGCCCCCCTATTCACACCTACACTGCAGTGGGTCGGGGTACGGCTTGGGGGTGAGAACCACACACTGGCTTAAACCCTGCCCCTGCCCGCACCCACCCATGGGCACTCAACTGCTCCAGGCCCCAAGCACCCTGCTTTGTGAAGTGAGGATAGTAATAAAATACCTATCTCCAGGGTTGTTGTGACAACCTAAATGAGTTTTTATTTTTAAAGATTCTATTTATTCCTGAGAGACACAGAGAGAGAGAGGCAGAGACCTAGGCAGAGGGAGAAGCA
Source organism: Canis lupus dingo (assembly GCF_003254725.2). Classification (NCBI taxonomy): domain Eukaryota; kingdom Metazoa; phylum Chordata; class Mammalia; order Carnivora; family Canidae; genus Canis; species Canis lupus. The sequence continues at coordinate 31,004,360 of NC_064275.1, forward strand.
GGCTCCATGCAGGGAGCTCGATGCGGGACTCGATCCCGGGTCTCCAGGATCACAACCCTGGGCCGAAGGTGGCGCTAAACCGCTGGGTCAGCCGGGCTGCCCCCGAATGAGTTTATATACAGGAGTAGCTTACAGCGGTACCTGGCACACGGTTAAGGAGTCCTATTATTGTTGATATTTATAATTATTTTCCTACGTAATCCCTTATCCCTCAGAGAATTTGAGATGTTCACTAAAATAACACAAAGTTAAAGAGCTAAAAGCAGATGGAGGCTTAGGACCACGGCTAAGTGTATAGCAAGCAGAAGCGTAGCCCTCCGAGAAAGACGCCGAGACAGCGAGCTTGCGGAAGCCAGTCGTCCGCCCTGCAGAGCCCCGAAGGGGGAGCGCGTCCTTTACTCGGCTCAGCACCAGACAGGAGGAGGCAAAGCTTTCCCAGGCCTTGCCTCCTGAACTACACGAGCACCTTTGTTTCTCCTTTGGTGGAGGAAGATGGGCTCCAAGTCACAAACACCTGGCCCACTGCCCGGGTCGGCGGGAAGTCTCGCTCCCTGCTTTACTCTCCACCCCCGGCTCTTTTGTGCAAACAGCTCGATGGTGTCATGTTTTTGTTTGTGGTCAACTTTCTTTAGCCAGGCAGGGCTGAACCGTGTCACATTTAAAACAAAAAAAAAAAGAATAGCTAAGGGTCTTCCAGCACCTCATGTTTGGAATGGCCCAAAGCCCTGTGACGGTGGCGGGGTTCTCGTACCCCGTCCCTCCTAGGGAGAAACCCTGCTTGCTGTGCTTCTGGTGATACTGCTTGACATGCACAGGGGAGGGGCACGGTGCCTTTCCAGCCGGCTCCCTCAGTCGGGGGGTGCAGGTGAGCCCCGTCCCGTTGCCGTGGTGCCGACTGCTCTGGCCGCCCTCACAACTGCTGCCTGGGCCTCGAGCCAGACAGGGCCACACCGTGCCTGGGGGCCCGCAGGAGCTGTGGGGCTGGCCCCGGTTTGCTAAAGTCCCGGGGCTACAGAGCCAGGAAGAGGAGCAGCCCCCTTAAGAAGAAAAAGGAACAGGAACTGTTCAAAAGGGGACAGTGAGATGAGAAAAGCATCAGGAAACAGCTGGGAAGCGAGGGAAGCTACAGCCAGAGGACATCAGTGTTGGGGACCAGGCAGGCCAGAGGGAGGACTCCCCTGCAGACGCTCTCGGCCCGGCCAGCCGGGTGTGCAGGGTGGGAGTGTCCCCTGTGGTCGCTGAGGGACTGTGCCCCTCGCAGCCCGGCTTCAGTGTACAGATCTGGGCACGGGACTTCGCAGCGGGGCCCCCAGAACGGCGTGGCCAGCCTCTCCGTCCTGCACCCCTCCATCTGCCCCCCGCCCCCTCTGTAAAGGTCGGGAGCGCTGTCCTGGGGGCCCTGGAGCCCCGGATCGCCCTGCTGTAGCTCAGGGGCTCCTGGCCCTCGCCCGCGGCTGCGGCGCTGCGCCCCTCCCAGGCCCGGGGAGTGCAGGGTCCCGGGCTACGTGGGAGGCAGCGTGGGGAGCCCTCTGGGCGTCCTCAGGGGCGCATACCCGGTGACTCAGCGGGGCGTGCAGGCGGGCTTCCTGGCCAGAGCCGCCCGCTGGCTTTCCGGTGTGTGCCTACCCCTGCTCCTCGGGGAACTCTGGGGAACTACCTTGACCGGCCCCCTCGCAGGAAGGACGGACCGTCCCCGCCTAGCAACTGCCTTCCTCTGGGTGAGCGGGCTCGTCGGGCTCGTCGGTCTGCTGCTTCCCGGGGCTGATGGTGAGCTCCTGACCCGGCGATGCCCTCCCGGGGCTTCTGTGTCGCCCGGCCGTGCCCTCGTGCCCGTGCACGCGCACAGGTCTCCTCAGCTCCCTGGTGTCTGGCCGGGATTCACGTTCAGCCTCAATGGGACGGGACTGCAGAGCCGTCCTTGGACTTCCGGACCCTTCTCTGGTCAGACCACCGGACGCCGCGGTTCTGGGCAGAGCTGCGGCAGCTGTTGAGTTGGGTCCGAGAACTTCAGGGCCGGAGGGATCCTGGTGCCTCGGTGGGTTCTCAGGTCTCCCTGGGGCACCCCGAGAGCCACCGCCTGGACTCCTAAGGCGGGGAGCTGCTGCGGCCGAAGACGGCCTCCTTCATCTTGGGACACGTTTGCGTCTCAGAAACTTCTTTCTTGCACTGTCCCAAACCTGCTTTTAGCTGTTGATGCTTGTACCGACTCTGCCTCGGTGGAGGAGCCTGGCTCCTTTCCTTCAGGAGTTCAAAGGCAGCTTTCAGTCAGGGGAAGCAGCCCCAGCTCCCCCGTGTGTCCCCCACAGGAGACACCTCGAGACTGCCCACGGCTCGGACGCCCGCTTTTGGGACGCGACTGTTGGTCTCTGCTCCTCTTACAGTATGGGGCTCAGGTCTGGATGCAAGAGGACCTCAGGGGTGGCCACTGTGAGAGGGACAGCTGCAACCTGGAGCGCGGAGTAGGGCCGTATCCTCACCTCCACGTGTGAGGCACCATACCTCTGTTGATGTAGCTGCAGTGTCAACCGGTAGTTGATGGGCTCATCCTGCTAGAGATAACCGCACTTGCGGTTTCAGCAGAGCCCTGCCCCCGCCCCCGCCCCCGCCCCCGCCCCCGCCGGGCGGCCTCGGACCACATAACGGAGGGGAGACCGCCTGGGGTTCTTGTGGTTGGCGGTGGGGTCGAGTGAGGGTGTGTGCAGGCCCGGGCTCCGTCGCTTGAACTTCCTGCTTGTGCCCAAGAAGGGGGCACCCAGCAGCTTGCCCAGGCAGGTTTCGGGACAGGAGGCGAAGAGGGAGGCACGGGGCTCGGGAGTCGTGAGCAGTGACATGTCAGCGGAATCCCGCTGCGGGTCCTGTGCGCGCTGTCGGGCGGTTGCGAGCCTCCCAGGGCGTCCTCAGCGAGCGTAGTCAGCGGGCAGCTCTGCAGGGAGTCTGCTGCCTTCAGCCACTGGGGTCGCGCCCAGGGCCCCCGGATGCTGATCCCGGGGGCCGGTGCCACGGGCTGCAGTGGGAATCGGCGGCCTCAGCCGAGTTAGGTCATGAGCGCGCGGGGATCCCTCAGGTCTGCACGCTCAGCGGCCGAGGGCCCGCGGGAGCCCTTCGCAGGCCGAGGAAGGGGCAGAGCTTCCCCGGAGGAGCCCGGCGCGGGCTGTGCGGGTGCAGGTGCAGGCCGCCCCGACGTGCCGCAGAGGGGACGCGGCTGTGTCCGCAGGCCGGGGACTGGGTTCCAGGCCGGGGCTTGGGCGTCCTTCGGTTGTCCGGAGCGGCCGCGTCCTGTATCTGCAGCCGCATCCTCAGCGGGTGTCCCGCAAGGTGCAGACCATTGCCAGAGGGACCGTGGCTTACTCGTGCGGCCAGGGCCAGCTGCGGGCCTCTGCTCTTTGCCCGCTCGGAGTCCCCGGGTGGGCGTAAGGCTGCGGTGTCATAGCTTCCCGGCTTCCTCAGCCCCTTTGCCATCAGCCTATCTGCAGCCTGAGAGACACAACAGGCCCGTCGGACAGTCCGGGGTGTCGGAGGTGGCACGTGCCGACGGCTCCAAGCGTGGCCTCCCAGAACCAGGACTCACGTCGGCTCTGCTCCGCATCCCCTCCTGGTTATTCTCAGATCGAAGGGCTGCTAGAGGAGCACGAAAACATCCGAATTACCTGGAGGGGATTTAGACATTCCGCGTAGCCCTCCTCTACCCAAGGTTATGATACGCACTCCAGGGCGGGCAGAGGGTGTCCCCCTCCCTTACAGGCCACTACTGGAGTGCGACCCTGCCGTTCAAACTATGTCCTGTCTTTAGGTGTGTGGGCAGGTACAAGGCCCTGCGTGCTCACCTCCTCCGCCTTGACTGAGCTACCACCTGCTGATGCACGCGCACGAGTAGGAGAGGCCGGGCCAGGCTGTGGTAACACATGCCCCGAAATACCAAATACCAGCGCTTTCACACCTACTGTTTTCCCCTCCAAGCAAATTTCGTCCTGGATATACGACTCCCTAGGGCAGCAGCTTCCTCTCAGGCAATACCCCCGGGGTCCAGGCCACTTCCGTCCCTTCGCTGCACCACCTGGAGCTCACGGCCGGCGAAGACGGATGGGGCGTGGGCGGCTGCTCACTGCTCCAGTCTGGAAGTCACACCCACCCTTGCTGCTCAGGGTCCGCTCCCCAGGAACTGGTTAGACGGCCGCCCGACGACCAGGAGCCAGGAGAACGGGATGTGGGTGAGCACTAGCAGCGCTCCTACCTCCGGTTCTGCCAAACACCTGCTTTCAGAAAGTTTCCATTAGGATCAGTCCTAGAAATCTCCATCTGAAAGTCCCACGGGGACATCAAAGTCAACATGCGTCACAGCAGTGACTGTTTTCCTCTCCTAAGCTTGCCTTTTCCTCATCTTGGCAAATCACGGGTTGCCCGCGCCAGAAACCAAGAGTTCACCTTAGCCTTCCCTTCCTCCCTCGTTCCCCCGGGACTGTCGGATGGTCTCACCAGGTCCCACACGCCTCTCTCGACGGCTCTGGCTGGTGCTCAGTCCATGCAAACCGCAGGGCTCCTGCAGCCGTAAACCTTGAAATCCTGACATTCCGGTTGGTACGTTGACGCAGCCCCTACCGCCCAGCCCGACCTCCCATCCTGCTCTGGCGTTCCAGGAGCCACTTATCCTTTGCTTGGCTCTACTCTGTGCTGTGTGACCCGTAGGCCCTCTTGTTACTTGGAGGGTCCTGCCTCGTGTCTTTTAAGTCCTTGGTTTGAGGATTGCCTCCCGGGTGTCCTTCCCTGATCCCTCTCCGCAGGAGAATTTTCTATTTGCCTCTATGGCCCTGAGAACACAGGCTCTGTGGCACTCAGCTCCTTAAGTGGATAGCTTCCCCACGGCGAATCTGGTTCTGGGAGAGTCTTATATTTCCTCCCTTTAAAAACGATAGTTGTGGGGCAGCCCGGGTGGCGCAGCGGTTTAGTGCCGCCTTCAGCCCAGGGCGTGATCCTGGGGTCCCGGGATCCAGTCCCGCATCGGGCTCCTGGTGCATGGAGCCTGCTTCTCCCTCTGCCTGTGTCTCTGCCTCTCTCTCTCTCTCTCTCTTTCTCTCTCTGTCTCATGAATAAATAAAATAAAAAAAAAAAAGATAGTTGTGGAATATGCCAAGCACTAATGTTATCCGCCCTCATGGAGCCTACAGTCTCCAGGGAGAGGCTGACCATAAGTAAGTAAACAAATAAGTGTATAATTACAAATTGTGAAAAGTCCTAAGAAGAGAAAGAATGGGGGTACCTAGAGCAAGAGTGTATAAGCAAGTCCTTGGGCTTGGTCCTTAGGGTCCTGATACGAGGACCCATTCCTTGGCCCTGTGGAAGGAAGGAAAGACACATCTTTTTAATTTTCATTTTTTAAGATGTTTTTTTCTTTTTTTTTTTTTAATTTTATTTCTTTATCATGAGACACACAGAGAGAGAGGCAGAGACACAGGCAGAGGGAGAAGCAGGCACCATGCAGGGAGCCCGATGTGGGACTCGATCCCGGGTCTCCAGGATCACACCCTGAGCTGCAGGCGGCGCTAAACCGCTGTGCCACCGGGACTGCCCAGATTTTTTTTCTTTTATTAGAGAAAGAGTAAGAGAGAGAGTGAGCATGGGGGTGGGAGGGGCAGAGGAAGGGGGGGGGAGAACCTCAAGCCCATATCCTGTGAGGAGCCCGATGCAGGGATCACGACGGGAGCCAAAATCAGGAGTCAGACACTCAAGTGACTGACCCACCCGGGTGCCCCGAAAGGTGCATCTGTTGAGGGTCTGCTGACCTGAGACTATATGGGGTAGGGTGTGTGAGGTTTTCTTGACACCGGCTGGCAAGGCTGGCTTCCTGGCCGCCATGGGACTTGGTGTGCGTGTGCGTGACGCTGACACGGGACGGTCCGCAGGCTTCATAGGCAGTCCCCGGGGAAGTGCCCCGCGGGCCTCCTGGCCAGCCCCTGGCGCAGTGACTGCGCGCCTGCAAAGCGAGGGAGCCCGGGTACTGTGCCCAGGACTGTTCCCCCCACACAGGGGGTCTCACCAGCTGGGGGAGGCGTCCCAGCACACAGCTGGTGCCTGTCCTGGAGGGCAAGGCCGTGCCGCCCTTGGTGGGGAGCAGGCAGGGAAGCCCACTTCATCCCAAGAGGCTGCTTTAGCTGCGCTTCCCTGCAGCCCGCGTTTCAGCCGGAGGCGCTTGGCCGCCAGGGTAGAGATGCGGGAGCGGGGAGCTCTGGGGAAGTAGGGCCCGCTGGTCGTTTGAAGATCAGGAAGGAGAATGAAAGAGCTTTGAAATGATGCTTTTAATCACTGAGAAAATAGGATTCGGGTAATAAAAATACCATCTCATGCCAGGTTTTTAGGCGTAAGTCGAGTGTGCCCTGAGAAGTGGTGCTTTTTTGGGCCGTTTGGCATCAGGCAGCCCCGAGGTCAGCTGCTCCCCCGCGCGCCACCCCCCCCCCCCCCCCCCCCCCGCCCAGGGGATGTGCCATGTCGGTGGTTGTGGGGCTGGAACTGGGACGGGCCCGAGGGACCCCCAGGCCTAGCCCCTGGCCCTGCAGGTGAGGAAGTGGACTCGGGGGCCACCATGAGGCCGACCGCAGTGACCGGGACCCCGTGGGCCACAGCCGCTCCCCGGCCTCACCAGAGCCACTGATGCGGAATCAGGGAAGGTGCCATTGGGTCAGTGGCGCGTGTCCAGCTCCAGGACACCTGGAAGCTCCCCTTACCTTCCCACCCAGCGTGGACCAAGGGGCTGCCCTTCTTTAGGGCCGTGTGGAGGCTGGGCCTAGTGGGTGGCTTGGTGAGCACTGGTGCTATCCTTTGTTGGGTTTCTCTGTCCCAGGAGTCAGGAGGGACCAAGTGGCCTGACCTCAGAGCAGCACAGAGGGCCCCGGTTCAGTGAATACGGTCCCCGCAGGGCCGGCCGGGCCCCCTCCCCGGCGTGTCTGTCTGTGCGACGTCGGCAGGTTCCTGGTCCCGGGGAGGGGATGGGCCAGGCACCCCTGGGCATGGGGACCTCAGCTTCGTTTCCCACCCCCCAGGCGGGGCTCCCACCAGCCAGTCCAGAGCGGCCGAGGAGCTCCGTGGGCAGCAGCGCACCAGGCTGAACCACGGCCTCCGCTGGAGCCGCGTCCTCTCCTGTCCCGACTGTGACAACTGCCTCTGAGCCATCTCCCCGGCCTGGCCCCCCAGGTGGCTTGCAAGGGCTTGCGGGACGCGGGCCTGACCCTGTGACCCCTCTGCTCAGCAGATCTCTGGCTCCCTGCCCTCACGGGCCCCCAGGCCACCTCTCCAGCCTCACCACCCTGTGCCCCCTGCAAGTCCTTTACTGCGCCCGGTGGGCTTGCTTCCTGCCCTCCCAGCGGCCTTCCAGGCTCTCACGGCCCTGCCTTCGCCGACGCCAGGCTCTCCCACAGTTCCACGTCCACACAGAGGACCTCTGGTGCGTGTCAGTGCTTCAAAGCCTGTTGTGGCCTGCGGTGTGCACCCCTCAGCTTCAGACGCAGAGGCCCAGCCTCTAAGGTCACGTATTTGGAGATGGCCTTTGAGAGGATACGAGGCTCCTAAGGGGGGGCCCTGGTCAGATGGGACTGGCGCCCTTGCGGAGGAGGGAGAGACGCAGGGCACGGTGTCTCTGGCCACCACAGAGGGAAGGGCGGCGAGGACACAGGGAGAAGGTGGCCATCTACAGGGTGGGGGACCCTCGGCAGAAACTGGGCTGTGGACTCCAGCCTCTTGGACTGTGAGAAAATCCGCGTCTCCTGTAAGCCGCCCGGTGTGTGGGGCTTTGTTACAGTGGCCTGAGCTGGTTAAGACAAGGCCCGAGAGAGCGCCAAGCCTCCAGGGTGCCCGACTCTGTACGCGCAGCACCCCTTGCAGCACTCCCCTGTGCCCCAGGTCCCCCTGCTGCACCCCCTGCACCCCAGGTCCCCCCTGCTGCACCCCCGTGTGCCCCAAGTCCCCCTGCGTCCCAGGTCCCCCTGCTGGACCCCCGTGTGCCCCAGGTCCCCCTGTGCCCCAGGTCCCCCTGCTGCACCCCCTGCACCCCAGGTCCCACCTGTTGCACCCCCCTGTGCCCCAGGTCCCTCTGTGCCCCAGGTCCCCCTATGCCTCAAGTCTCCCTGTGCCCCAGATCCCCCTGCTGCAGCCCCCTGTGCCCCAGGTCCCCCTGCACCCTAGGTCCCCCTGCTGCCCCCCCTGTGCCCCAGGTCCCCCTGAGCCCCCAGTCCCGACCATAGGCATCTGGGGTGGTGGTTGCTGCTGTTACTTTATCTCTACCACTGGGCTGTGAGCAGTTCCAGGGCAGAGGCCTCGTTTTGCTTTGCCTAATCAGAGAGCCAGATATTATATCGGACTAATAATTGAATGAAAGTTGAATGAATTAACTGCCCCCCCCCCCCACGCCTGCTTCTTTCCAGGTGGCTGCTAGGCTGCATAGAGACTTTTATGGCCACTTCTCTGGCGTCCCTGCTCCTGACGACCACTTAACCTTAACCGGATTCCTCCTGTGGAGAGATATGTGGGCGGGGCGGGGGTGGAGGAAGGGGCCCCTCAGCGTTCTTTTCCACCCTCATTATCCTCCAGTTTGCGTGGCTTTCCCAGCCTAGTTGGCGGGCAGCTGTTTTGGCGACAGCACAAAGGAGAGCCGAGGCCGGGACCAGCCCTTAGCCACAGGGGCTGCTGGGGAAGGGGACGGTGTCTGTGTCCCTCTGCCCTCCCTGTATGGCCTTCCTCGAGGGGCCACAGGTGCATTGCCGACGGAAGTGGCCCCCTAGACGGGGGGAGCTCTCAGTGGAGCATGGAGCACCCTCCCTGTGAGCCAGGTGCCCGGGGCGCACGTCACACGCGATGCCAGGACCTCTGGCCAAGGACGGGGGCCCAGAGAGGCGCCAGGTCTGCAGCGGGGGGGCTTGTTTGGTCAGGCCCCGTCCTGCCCTGCCGGCGGCCCTTGGTGGGTCTGGAGCCTGCCCCCTGAGCGCCCTGCCCCCCCAGCCCCCCTTCACTCTGATACGATAGGGCCAGGCCGGGTTATTCATCAGCGGCCTTTCTGTCTCTTCCTCTGGATCTTGCCATTTCTCTTTCCGTCGTTCATGTCTCCGCTCAAGTGCTGCTTGTTCCAAAGGCCTTCTCTGTGTCCCAGCTTCCCTTGCCCCCCCAAGTCCTGTTGCCCCGCCGCGCCCCTGCTCAGCTTGCTTCTCCCCGCAGCGCCTACTGACTGGGAGTGACACGGAAGCGGGGCCCTGCTCGTCTGCGGCGGCAGGTGCAGCAGGTGCGGCAGGTGCGGCAGGCGCGTGGCGGGGGCTAATAGACACTCCTGGGTGAGCAAACGAGTGCGGCGTCGCCCGTTATGAACAGGGAAGTCGCCGTGCGTGTCGGAGCTGCGGTGTGTGGCTGGAGTGCGGCGCGGGGTCGGCTGAGCTCACGCTGTCAGCCCCTGGGGCCGTGTCTGCGGCAGCGGCGTTGACTTCCCGCTGCTCCTGTCGCAGGTCAAGCCTCTCGTGAGATGCAGGAGGAAGCTTTGGTGAAGTTCTGGGGTTTCCGGGTGCAGAGGGGGCTCCAGGTCTGAACAGGACGTCGTGGCTTGGCCTGTGCCGAGGGGCTTGGGGCAGTTGGGAAGAGCCTGGAGTTTTAGAGACCGTTCATATTGAAGGAATGGAAGTTGCCAGGCATCACAACTGTGCTTAGGGTATGCACATGTGGGGGTATGTGGGGGTGAAAGGGTTTTAAAAAGAAAACAGGATGAGTCCTGGCTTCCACAGGAAAGGGACATCCCTCTTCCTTCTGGTATGTGTTCGCTGCTCCTGTGACCACGGAGTCGTGCCCGGCTTGATGATCGAAATCACTTGGGAGTCGTCTTAAGCTTCATCGACTCTTCTGTCACTGACCTCGAATGACGTGACACCAAGAACGCCGCAACGGGTGCTCTGTGGACTTCGTCTCTTGACATCGGACTGGAATATTCATAAATAAATTTGCCCTGACCCAGTCCTCCAGTGGCCAGACTGCAAACACGGACAGTGGGAAACGGTCTGCCTCAGTGGAGGAGAGAACGGGGCAGGTCAAGGCCTCCTTCCGAATAGAGCAGCGTGGGTTTGGACAACAGCCGGCGGCCCAAGCCCTGGACACCATCCCGCCAAGAACAGGTTAAGATGTCGTGTTTCCATAGGAATTCTCAAGTCTTGCCCCCGTACAGGCTTGCAGGAAATTAAACCACAAGAAAGGCCAGGCTGAGTTTCTTAATCCACCCCGAACAATGAAATTCGAAATGTGGGTTTATGGTCAGAAAGTGACCGGGTAAAAATAGTGGCGCATGACTCGACAAGGGAGCCTCTTGGGCTCCTGGAGCCGCCGATGCGGGTGGCCTTGCCGGGAGAGCCGGGACAGGGCTCACTGCCTGCCTGCGTCCGGGAAGCCGGGGCCGCCCGGGGACCTCCTGCCCGCTTCCCCGCTTTCTCCATACTCCATTCCGGGGGAGCCCAGGCCGGGCTGCCGTCATCAGAGGGGCCCCTGAGCGGGGTTCGGGTACGCTCTCCGCCTGGGACCGTCCGTGGCAGCCTTGTTACCTCAGCCTGGCTGAGCCTTTTAGCCGCTCTTTCACTGTCCCCATAAGAGAGGCCCACGTGGGAGCCGCCCTGCTGGGAAGCGCAGTTGACCCACAGATCCGTGAGGGGTGAGCATACGCTGTGTGATGACGCTGACTCTGGGGGGGTCTGTCGTCGGCCGCAGATAACCCGGCACGAGTGTGGAGACTTCGAGGTAAACCTATTCAAAGGGAGCGCGTGGACACAGAGGGGCTCAGACCCGAGCACCACTGAGGCCTGCCGTGCATCCCTGCTCTGTCGCCCATTAGCTTTGTGACCTCGGGCAAGTCCTCAGCTACTATAAACCTTCGATTTCCACGTTTGTTAAATGGAAACCTGGAGATTTAAAAGCATTGCAGCGGCACGTAGGAGGGGCTAAATCACCGTCATTTCCATATGCACTGTCTGTTGCCGTGGACAACGGCCGTAATACCGGCGACAGCAGCGGCAGCGGCTGCAGCAGGAAACACATAAGGAAAACGCTCCTGGGTCTGCAACTTCTGAGGCTCGGCACGACGTCGTCCGTGTCTGACCCTTTTCCCCACTGTCACATACTTGGCACACCGAGGGGACTCTGGCTTACTTGGCCCGGCGTGGCTGAGGTCAACAGGGCAAGGCCTAGCTTCCGGGCCTTGTGCTCTCGTGAGCACGAGCTGCTGGGTCCTGAGTGAGGGAGAGGAGCCGCCTCCGCTCAGAGTCATGGGTGGCAGGGCGGGGAGTCTTGGAAGGCGTCTGTCCTAACCCTTCTGTCTTTACCATCCAGGGGAACTGGTGCCCAGATGGGGGGCGGCTTGCCCGAGGCTGGACTTAGGGGCAGAGTCAGACCCAGGAGCCCGGCCTCGGCCCCAGTGCCCTGTCTACTCACACTTGCCTTAAAGTTCCTCAAGCCCAGGCATTGCGTGTCTTACAAAATAGGGGAAAGCCGGGGTGCAGGGGGTGGGTGTGGGGGTGTTCCCTTCTGAAACTCTCCGTGATGCTCGTTTCTCTCTTCACTTACTTTTGTGGGATGCGCAGGGGCCCCCTAGCCTGGTGCTGCTGGAGGTTTTTCAGGAGGGCCGTTGTCTAGCACCCCCATGGCAGGTTGCACCAGAGCCCGCCTTCCAGCCAGGGAAGAAGTTGCTTGGCACGACCTGCCGTGAGTGGGGGGGCCAGAAAGTTCTTCCTTGCAGTAGAATGCCAGTTAATAAACACAGAGGGAGGGCAGCCCGGGTGGCTCCGCGGTTAGCGCCGCCTGCAGCCCGGGGTGTGATCCTGGAGACCAGGGATCGAGTCCCACGTCGGGCTCCCTGCATGGAGCCTGCTTCTCCCTCTGTCTGTGTCTCTGCCTCTCTCTCTCTCTCTCTCTGTGAATGAATAAATTAAAAATATATATATTAAAAAAATAAACACGGAGGGAATGAAGGCCTTGGAAAATCACCATTTGGCGATAACCGTTACAGTAATAATTTATTCGGATGAGAAGCGTTAAGGGGTGGGTGCTAAACCAGAGCAGGCAAGAATTTGTTCCGCAAGAAGGTATTTTTCCTGGTCTCGAAATGTTTCCCCACATTATGCCATTGTCACAGTTCCCAACGGTAACTTTACCGTGATCCGAGTTAGCATCATCCATAACGGGGTAGACTGACATGCTGTGCCCCCGGCTGTGATCCAGCAAGAAGAACACAGCATTGCTTCTGAGCTCTTCTTGGCAGAGATGCAAAACCTGAATCCCATCCCGAGAAAACATCAGACAGATGCCCGTCGAGGGGGATTTTACCAAATATTGGCCTCTGCTCCTCAAATGGCCACAGAAAATGAGGAAAGACGGCGGAAGAGACGTGACAACTGTACGTCATCCTGGACCAACCACAAATCTTCCTTTTGTTTTTGGACAATTGACAGATTTCGAGTGGGGCTTAAGTGGCAGCAATGTATAGTGTTGATTTTTCTGGTCCTGGGGGGTTGTACTGTCATCATGAGGGTGGCCTTGTTTCTTAGGAAATACACACGGAAATATTTTATTTTTTTTTAATTTTTATTTATTTATGATAGTCACAGAGAGAGAGAGAGAGAGGCAGAGACACAGGCAGAGGGAGAAGCAGGCTCCATGCACCGGGAGCCCGACGTGGGATTCGATCCCGGGTCTCCAGGATCACGCCCTGGGCCAAAGGCAGGCGCCAAACCGCTGCGCCACCCAGGGATCCCACACGGAAATATTTTAGAGCCTGAATTCTTTTTGTGTTTCGCTTCCGTTTTTTTCGCCGTCATCTGCAGTTATGTCAGTTTGTCATTACATTTCATGTCTTCGATTAAAACTTAGAACAAAAAAACTTAAATTTTACTTAATTAAAAAATACGGACTAATTAAATGAAATTAAAATTTAATTAAAGCAGGGAAATGGATTAATTAGTGCTTAGGTGCAGTCCAGTAGATAGAATCTTTTCCATCATAAGGTCTGGGATGGGAACAAGCTAGAAGGAGGGTTTCTTGAACGCCCCTGCCCCACAGGAAGGCAGATTTGTGTTTTAAATGGAAGTTAGAGTCAAGTCTTGGGACCTCTCCCTGTTCTTGGGCAGCTCTTAGTACCCAGCAGCCCCGGGCTCCCGGGGGGCTCCCTTCACCTGGGCGAGCCGGGATGGAAGCATGGGAACGCAGATGGTCTTGGTGGGGGAACCTATAAAATGAGGACAATAAACCCTACACGTAAGGATTAAACGAGGTAAAACACATAAACTACCTCACTCAGTATCTGGCCTTTGGAACCTCATTTTATAGGTGATGATAGAGAGTTTTTTTTTTAATGGAGCATAAGAATCAATAAAATAACATGACATTTTGGCAAGAGGCCTGGCTCAGGAGACCAGGAACCCGAAGAGCTGTTTGCCCGTTGGCCAGGTCCGTCTGCAAGCTGTCACAGGGCCACAGGGGCTGCTCCTGAAAAGACGAAAACCTTAGAAAACCGTTTTTTTTTTTTTTTCTCTCCTGCTGCAAAAGGTAAGGGAACGGGTAGTTCTTCGCATAATAAGTCTCAGAAAGGTGTTTCTGGCTCTCTGTGGGGTCTGGCCATCTCTGGCCCGGTTCACCTTCCTAGTGACCGTGTCTGGATTCTAAGAGACACACGTTGGGGCACAGGGTGGAGAGCCAGGCTGGAAGTGAAGTGTGAGGCCAGATGGAGGGCAGGGGTTCTTCGGGGTGGGCCAGTAGGGAACAGGTGAGGGCCGAGCAGACGGGTGCTGGCGGGAGCACACCTGCGGCTCCGCTGCAGCACGGGGACTTGGTGAACGGGGGAGGGTGTGTGGACGTGGGTCAGGCGCCGTGCACGGGGTCCTGTGTGACCTGGGCTAAGCTTCATCCTTTGGGCCTCGGTCTCCTCGTGGGTCCAGTGGGGACAGTTGCTGGTGCCAGCCTGGGAGTGCTGCTGGCCGCTGCTCTCTGTCCATTCTCTCCTTTCTCATTTATAAAGCGAATCCCATTCATTTGGGAGCAGCACTGCGCCCGGTAGAAGGATTAATTTCGTAGCTTCCCTTGCAGCTAGGTGTGGCCATGTGACTAAATCCGGAACCTCCAGGACGGGTGTTTCAAGCATCTGCCTTAGTGCAGGGGGCAGGGGGAGGGGACCTTTTCCCTTCTTTCCCCTTGTTGCCTGGAATGCAGCCAAATTGAGCGGATCCCAGTAGCCGTCCTGCGCCATGCAGTGACCTTGAGAATGGAAACCAGATCTAGGAGAAGAGAGTGGAGGCGCAGAGGGCGTCGGGACCTTGATAGCTGTACCGAGCAGCCTTGCCATCCCTGGACGGCTTAGCTTTGCCCTTATGTGTTATTCAAGCCAGTTGCTTTCCATCTTCCCTTAGAGCAGCTGGACCCAACCCACACGAATGCACCTGCCCCCAGGGTCGTTGCAAGGTTTCAGCGAGGTAAAAGCATAAGAAAGTTCTGTGAGTGGGAAATGCACTGTGAACATTGCCACGTGCTGTCAGTCCTCTGGTTGCCGTCGTCATTTGAGCAAAGCACAGGGGGCAGGGCGGCAGTAGACGGGCCCCGACAGGCTGGCAGGGCCGGGCACGAGTGCTTGCCAGCAGGGCACGGGGGTGGGGGTGGCAGGCGGCGGAATAGAACCTTCGTCAGTTTTCCTCATTGTACTTGGATCCACAGATACGGCCTGGGCTCAAATGCCGGGAAAGAGGGAGAGGGTGGTTGGGGGAGGTTAAGGCGAGGGCAGGGGAGATTAGAAACCGGAGCCCGGGGCCCCCGCAGCTCCAATAAAGAACCTCAGAGCGAGCAACTTGGAAAGTTGATCTGCTGACCGTTTGGGCGGACCAGCGGTAACCGTATCGCTGCTTTCAGAAGACACCTGTGAATTCTGCGCCGGGAGGACGGCTCTCCAGCTGCCATCCCGCGGGCCTGTGAAGGACGCTCGCTCGCTGGTGGAGAGCAGAGACCAGGCCCGAGTCAGAATGTGGTCGTGCCCCAGTAGGAAGCAGGGCTTAAGCTTTTGCAGATCAAAGTAAAGTCTCTAGCAGCAACCCCCCCCCCCCCCCCCGCCCGGGAGCCACGCTGCAGAGAGGCCAGCGGGGGCGCGGGCATCTCTGCCATGGAAATGAGAGAAGGGGGGGGCGGTTCTGACTTCCAGACCTAAAACCCAGTTTCCTCTGCAGATTGAGACTCATAAAGAAGTACATGAGCTATAATTTCATGCTGGCAAGAGAGATGAGAGGAAAATGGAGACCCGGTGCTGCGTGTGTTGTTGTACATTATATACGTCCCTAAAGTTCTTCAGCCAAGTTGGAAATAAATTGTGTCCTATCCCGAAAGATATGATTTATATAACCAGTCACCGAAGGCAGGAGGGCGAAGGAAGAAACGCATGTTTACGCTGCTGCAGAAGACAAAAAACAAACAAACAAAACAAAAAAACCCACAAAAACCTGTCGTTTCATAATAGTTTGTTTTGCCTTGTCCACAAAACGGGAGCCCGTGGTCATAAAGAATGTGAGGGCCAGGCCATAGCTCACACTCCGTTTTCTATGCTTAATTTTGAGAGGGGGCAAGGAAGGCTGGAGAAAGAATCTGTTGTCCGGCTAATACGTAAAGCTGACCGTGGTCATTAATTTCGAAGCCTGGGCCCCCAAACCTTTCGCCAGGGCTGCTAACAGGTCCTATGAATCATTCTCAGGGACCCCGGGTCCGCCCTCAGAGGCGGGGTGGGCTGCTGATGTGCACAGCCGCAGCCGGGGGAGAGCCAGCGGAGCCCGCCTGCCGCGTCCGGCCGTGCGGTGGCCAGGGGGCCAGGGTGGCGTGAGCGGGGAAGGGGCTCGTGGGCCACGTCAGCAGGTGTAAATCGCCCGTCCTGGGCCTGGCCCACAAACCCCTGTGTCTGCTCCCCGGGAGGCACCGGAGCAGGCGGGGGGAGCCCCAGGAGTCTGTCCCAGGCCTGGGCCCCGGGGTCCACCATGACCCTTGGTGGCAGCCGTCCCCCGGGGTAGCCAGCTGTCCTGCAGCTGGGCCTGTGCGGGCGCCGTCGGGGCACCGCTGAGGTCTGCGTGGTGGTGGCAGGGCTTCCATCGCACGCCTAGACCCCGGGCAGCAGGAGCCCGGCCGCTGCGGCTGGGCCTGCCCCTCGGGCCCGTCCTGCACGGGGGCCCGTTCCCCGTTGCCCTGGGCTCCGCAAGCCGGGGCGGCCCGGACTGCAAGTACGAGGCCGCGGAGGGCGAGAAGGCAGCAGTGCCGTCCCCGGGCGGCCGGGGAGACGTGGAGCTTCCTTCCCAGGCGGCTGCCCGGCCCCAGCACCCTGACACCCCCTGGACCTCGGGCTGTCACGGCGTCCCCTTCTCCCCCACCCTCCCGCGGTCACCGACAGCTGGGCCTGCTGTCCTGAGGGGCCGTAAACGTCCGTCCCCGGGCAGCTGACGCTCATGCGAGACGGGAGGGGAAAGAAGGCGCCTGCGTGAGCCCGTGTGCCGGCCCGGGCTCGTGTGCGTGCCCGTCCTTTCCTCGTCTGTCCGGTGTGGAAGGCGCGTCCGCGAGGAATAGTCTCCGGGGACGGGAGAAGGGAGGGGCGAGGAAGGGAAGCTGCTCCCCGCTTCTGTTTGTTCTTGGCTGTCACCAGCTACTCCCTCTGGGCTGTAATTCCATCCGTGGTGTGTGGTCAGATGACCCGCCTTGTGACTGTGCCTGGGAGGCTGGCGAGGAGCCGTCGCGGGCCCTTCCACGGGGAGTGCTGACCTGCGAAGTCCCAGCCGCCCTGAGGCTGCGCGCGTTGCCTGTTGCGATGCGCCGGGGCGAGGCGTGGGCTGTGTGGCCCGGTGCTTCGAACCCTCCCGAACCCCGGGGACTCCTCGCGCCCTTGGAGGCTCGTCTTTCCTTTCGCCACTTGTTAGAAACTGGAGCCCGGGAGGGTGAGCTGAGCGGGCTGGCGCCTCGCAAGGCCGTACCCACCACCGTCTTTGGCTCTGCCCTCTGGGGTTGACGTTCGGCAGGAACCGCGTCTCCCACCAAGAAGCCCGCCGAGGTCCTCAGCGTCCTTCCCCACGTGGGGTCGGCCCACATCAGTGACTCCCGTCCTACGGTCGCACGTTTACCGGTCCTGGGGTCGAGGGGTCTGTCCCGGGACGCAGCAGGTCTTCCGTTTCAGCCTGCCGAGGTCTTGCCAGACCGCCGTGCCACGCGGGAAGCAGCGTTTGAGGCTCTGAGGGCTGCCCCACGAGGTGACGCTGCCAGGAGCTCCCCTGCCTGTGTCCACCGAGGGGCCGGGCCGGCGGCGGCCACACTCCTCCCGGGACGATGGCCAGCGCGAAGGTGTTCCCCAGATGCCTCCACGCCCTAACGCACGCCCGGCTTCCTGCCACCCTCGCCGTGCGGTCGGTAGGCTTGAGGGCCCGGTTGACAGGCCCGTCACCAGCCGATGGACGTAGCGGCACCCACGTCCTTAGGTCCACCTAGAACAGGAGGGGGCCGAGCGGCGGGGCGGGGAAGGGGCACCCAGTCTCACTCCTGGTGCCGCGCTTGTTGCCGCAGGCACCGGGCCGCTGGCTCCTGCCTCCCTTGGGACGTCGTACGGCTCAGCGTGCGTTGTCAGGGAAGTGGGAAGAGTCCTTGGTCCTGTTCATTTCCTAGCATCCCTGCCTGATGCTAATGCAAGGATGCGGACGGCCGTTTCCCAAAAGCCGCCCAAGGATGTGGTCGCAGAGGCCTCTTTCTTCTTGAGCTACTCCCGCTCGTCTTCAGGTTCGCGTTTTCACGGTGTGAGATGTGGATCCCCCATGAGCCACGGGCGAGCCTTGTGCACAGCCCTTTGGGCCACAGCGTTTCCTGCTCTTGAGTTCATGGCCCCCGGTGGGCGTGGGTAGCGGAAGAGGGGCACCGACTGACCTGAGAGCATCGGCCGGCCGGTCGGGACACCCGAGTTCTGGGACCAGCTTTGCCACTTAGCTCAACTCTGTGACCCTGGCAAGTCCCACGGCTTCTTTGGACCTCAGTTTCCCCGTCTGTGTAATGGGTAGGTCAGCTCTTCCTTCAGATCTGTTATCCTAGATTATTCTGTCCTCTTTGTCTTTTTTTTTTTTTTTTTTTTTAATATTACCATTTTCTCTTGGGATCCTGACACGGCAGACGTTCACGCAGCCTGGATGCCGGCCGCTGCTTTGAGTTTTGTAGACGTCTGCTCCTTTTTCTGAGACGTTCTTCCCCATGCTTTAGAGATTTCATCTCCTCTTCGCTTTGGAGTCATCTGTTCTTTCCATCTCCGTGGTCCTAAGGGCTGTCGTTACAGCTGCCTCCGACCAGCCCCCTCCTGGGCCCTCCCTGTGCTTTTCCTACCATGCACCAACCTTGTCTCCTCCTCAGGGGAGCCGCCCCCGCCCCTGCCCCGTAGTCCACGGAGAGCCAGGGGCCGGAGGAACAGGGCCCTTTACGCGAATCTCGCCCTACGCCGTTCCAGCCTTCCTCGTAGGCATGTCCCTCTCTCCCGCGGCGACCGTCACAGCCTGGCATCTTCACAGTCACAGAGCAGAGTAAGCGTCTGGACAGAGGCCCGTGCAGCGCCGCAGGTCGGGCTCTCAGAGCAGAAGCCAGTGTCCCCGGGCCCGGCCCTCCCTCCGCCGTGAAGACGTCCGTTCGAGGGCAGCCGCTGTCTTTCTCCTTCCAGTTCACCTCATTCCGTGGAGTCCGTCTTGGAGCAGCAGCGACTCGTAGCAGAAGCAGCTACTTTATAAGTGGGGAGTTGTGAAACGGTAAAAGGCTCCGGATTCCCGGGCGTGTCCAGCTTTGCTCCCGGCCAGTCCCCAAGGGGCAGGGCGGTGCTCAGACTGACCGATGGGCTTCTTAAGGCGAGGCCAGGGCGAGGCCAGGGCTCTGCACAGAGGAAGGGACTGGCCTCTGCAGGAGCCGTGCCTGAGCTCTGCCCTCCTGTGCGTCCCCGTCCTCGAGGAGCGCTCCTGTGGCGGGGGACACGTGGGCCACGGGGCAGGGCCCGTCCAGGCCTTCGGGCTGCTCCTTGTACAGCAGGTCGGACTCCTGTGACCTCAGAGCCCGGGGAGTGCGCGTGGCACACGGCAGGCTCTCAAGGGAGGCTGACGACGGGCCTCCCCATCACCCGGAGTCTCTATGCATCCCCGGAACTACGTGTGGGGACGGCCTTAAGTCTCACACTGTGGCCAGCTCGTCGCTCTGCCGTGTGTCAAGGTCCTGGGCACTGCTGTGCGGGCCTGCGCGGGCGGCAGGGGAGCCGGACCCGCGTCCCTGGGGAGCCGGACCCGCGTCCCTGGAGCTTCTCTCTGCTCGGAGCAGATGCCGGGCCTCCAGACACGACGTGCTGGGCTTTCAGGCGAAGCTGACCCAGGTTCAGGTCCCAGCCCCAGCTGATTTATCGCAGGGCCTCGGACTATTGTTTTTGACTCTTCTAAGCCTGTTTCTTCATCTGGACGTCAGAACAACTCCGCATCTTCAGGTGGTTAATGAGAACTGAGCTGGTGCCTGTGCGTGCCGGGCACTCCCACTCACAGAGGGTGCTTCCCTGCGGCTGTCGTTGCTGCCATCGACGGTGTCCCCCCAGGGCCAGGACGACAACCTACCCCTCCTCCCATAGCCCCGTCGGTCCCTCTTCGAGGCCTCCCCTCTCTTGGCCTTTGTCCCCTCCGCCCCCTTCACCGACAGAACCTGCGATGATGGGGTTCCTCACCCCGGGACGACGGGATGGCAGTGCCCCCGGCCCTGTCTCATTGGAGCTCTGCTCCACCCTGCACCAGAGCAGCCGGGAGGAAAACGGTGACTGCAGGTGGTGCGTGTGCCACGGGGCCTCCCCACCGTGACCTCTCGAGCGCTAGGACTCTCGTTCCCACGTCGTCTCCTGGGACACGGTGTGGGTGGTCCTCGCAGGGTCGCCTCTGAGAGCAGCGGGGGCCCGAGGCCCTGCCCTGTAAGCTGCCCCCGTCCTGCACTGCTGGTGCAGGGCAGCTTTCCGGGGGACAGCCGAGCCACTGCAGGGGCCCCGAGGCCTCACCTCCCTGGCTCCTCGGTGCAGTGCTGGGTGCTGTGCTTGGTGGGGGAGAGCAGCGGCTTTGCTGGACGGGGTGTGGGTGCAGGCAGGCGGCAGGGTCCACGCGGTGGGCGGCCCACCTCCTGCAGCCCCTTCCCGCGGGGCCCGGGAAGCCTGCGTCTGGCACCCCCACCCTTTCCCCTGGCCTGGGTGCTGCGTTCTCGCCAAGCGTCACTGATTATTTTCAAAACACTCAGGTCAGACGTCAGCTGTGCCACAAAGGAAAAGAGAACAAGAACAGATGAATCAGTGTTTCTGGAATCGTAAGCTGTGATTTCTTCCTAAGCTCATTGAGAGGGGGCCTATTGAATTCCACACACATTCCTGCGCGTTGACCGACTGCCAAGCCTGCGTATGAGTGGGTGGAGGCCGAGGTGCCACAGACACGGTCCCCGTCCTCACAGGGCCTCCGTGGGCAGCTGTCCTCTCAGGACACGGGCGGAGCCTCACGTCGGGGGCCGGTGGTGGTCTCTGGCCTCATCTGTCTGTCCCTGCCCATATGTCTTCCTCCTCCAGGAAGCCTCCCCTGACTACCTCCAGCGTCAGTGATGCCCCTGCTCTCCAAACCCTGGATTCCCGCGGGGCCCTGCAGCCTGAATACGGGACGCTGCCCGCCTGTCCTGTCATCTGCCTGACGTGGGGCCCCGGAGGCCCATCGTATCACCCCCCACTTTGACAAATGAGGCAGCTACGGTTTAGAGGAGCCGTTCTCCCAGGGTCACAGAGCTCAGCAGCAGCAGAGCTGGACCTTGCACCCGCGTGTCCCGATCCCCACCTTGGGCCCCCTCCTTGGTCTCCAGCATCATTTGACCCTGAGCACCCCCTCCCTGGAGCCCCCAGAACCCCCGATCCCCACCTTGGGCCCCCTCCTTGGTCTCCGGCATCATTTGAACCTGAGCGCCCCCTCCCTGGAGCCCCCGGAGCCCCTCCCTTTTCACGTCCACACTAGGGCCTGTCTCCTTGTGTCCAGGCAGCCGCGTGTCATTGCTGGTGGGGGACGCCCCGGGCAGCTGGGCCCCAGCACTGCCACTCCAGAGCGGAGTCAGGCTTGCGGGGGACGGACAGAGCCAGTGCCTCCCCCTCCCTCCTCACCCTGAGTCTGCAGGCGACAGGGGCAAACGGGTGATGCTGAGGCTCCGTCTGTCTGATTAGAGCCACGCCGTCTCTCCGTCGTGGGATGGGGACCTAGCCGTGTCCGGGGCCTTTCAGCTGCCCTGGTGGCATCCAGGCTACACGCACACGTAGGCTGGAGAAAGTCTGAGTGGGGGGTTGCCGGCCCTCTGTCCTATGGGGTCGCCTGTGCCCCAAGGAGGAGCCCCGTGTGCCTTGGGTTTTCCGTGGGGCGGCCCTGGAGCGTATCGTGCGGACAGCGGGCCTGACACGGAGCATGGGGCCACCGGGTCAGGAACCCAAGGCCTGTCTGCCGGTGGAAGGAAAGGTGGGCAGTTGTTTACGGACACTTGGAGCGGGGTGGGTCGCTGGCGGATGACGGGCCTTGGTGTCCAGCGACGACTGTGCATCGCGCGGTGACGGCGGGAGCGATCCCGTACCTGTCTCTGCAGCCTTCCCTCATTTTCTGCCCGTGGTGGAGCCTCCCAGGATGTGTGTCTGGCTCTCATTTTCTTTATCTTTCCTCCAGAGATCCTGCGGATAATTCAGCTGGACCTAGACCTGAAGTACAAGACCAACATCCGGGAATTGTTTGAGGAGTTTGACAGTTTCCTGCCGGGCGCCGTCATCGGCATAGCGAGAGAGATGCAGCCGGTGTACAGGTATGTGGCCGCCGTGAGGGCCCGGGCCGCCCCCCCTCGCCTCCCGTGTCCTGCTGCCCACGGCAAAGCGGGATTTATTGGTAGGCGGAGTTCGCTTAAACCTGTGGGCGAGCGGACGCACCTGTACTTGCTGCAGACAGTGGTGCGGGCAGGTGGTCCCCGCAGCCGTGAGGCCGCCTCGTCCTCTTGGGGGAATTTGTAAGACTTTTCCTGTAGAAAGCCGGGCTGTTTTGGTTGTTGACTCTGGTTAAGCTCAGTTTTGAGATCTCGGGCTTTCCCTGGTAAGGGCCGTGTCAGGCTGGAGCTCTGACTTGCCGGGCTGACGAGGAGCCAGGTGTCCTGCCTCAGTCACCGGTCACCCCCCCGCCCCCCGCCCCGTGCGAGCAGAGCAGGTTCTGTCTCAGAAGGAGGGAAAGCCGCGCAGCTCTTCGATGCCTGGTCGCAGAGGGGAACGCATCATGCATGACGCAGTGCTTTGTGGCCTGACGTGCGCGCCCGAGAAACCCCGGCGCCTGAGAGCCGGGAGACGTGGTCGGGGGGTATCCGCTGCAGCGTCGTGCGCCGTAGGCAACAACTGAGAATGACTTGAATGTCCGTAGCTAAGAGGACGGGCCCATAAAATACGTTTGTCCAGCTGGGTGCCGTACAAATGCAAAAACGAGCCAGGGGCAGCCTCACGCCCTGCCAGACACAGCTAAACGTGGCCCTTAGGTGCACCCCACGTGGCAGCAATGGGCCCCTGGGCCGGCACGGCGCTCCCTCTGCGGGGTGAGGGCAGGGAGGGGGCAGGCCTCGGGTACACATTGCCTCTGGGGCGCCTCAGTGTCGTTAGTTCTCCACCTGGGGGCCGTGCACACGGTTGCACACACTCTCCTGCGTGCACTGCAGGTCTTACAGCTGAAACAAGGGAAAGGAAAAGCAGAAGTCCCTACAAGCCTTTGCTAAAAACTAGACCCGTGGTTCTGGGTCCAGAGAGCTCCACGTCCCCGAGGATCCTCCTCCGGTGGAGCCAGAGCCCACGCAGCAGCAGCAGAGCCCACGCTGCCCTCTTTGTTCTCAGAGCAGAGCCTCCTGCCAGCTCCCTGCAGACGTTCCTGGAGCCCGGCCGTCTTTGGAGACGAGTGACCCAGGAGCCTGCACTTCCCCTAAGAGAGCGGGGAGTGACAGCTCGCTTGCTTGTGACTATTTGCAAGACGCAGATCACATAACAGGAAATTCCTGCAAGGCCTCTGAGTGGCCTGATAACTCCGGGCCTTGTGGGCTGTTCAGCCTTACATCACACTCCCCAGGCTGCCGCCCCTACACAGCGGAGCCTCGCACTCTGCCGGGAACAGGAGGGGAGGCCTCGGGCACACATTTGCCACTTGAGCTCATAGTGGCCTCCGGGCCTCATTCCCTCACCTTGATACAAGGTGGATCTTAGTTCGGGGTTCTTGGCTTCACACCTGGAGGGCGATGGAGGGAGCACCGAGCTGAGAGCCCAGAGCCCTACGGGCCGGCCCTGCGCTCTGCGCTTGGGGCCTGGGCTCCTCCCACGTGAGGATGGGAGCAGGTGTGCCGCAAGCCCTCCGTCCACCTGCTCTGGCACCGTGACGCCGCCCTCCTGACCCGCCGTCTCCTCGTTGTCTGTCCTGTGTCCTGAGGCTGCGTGTCTGCTGGTGGACCCCTCGCCGCTCCCTAAGGGCCAGGGTCCCCGGGATACTCACACCATGGTTAAATGCAGGCAGAGCAGTGGCGCCTTCAAGCCCTGGCTTGGAACCTTCCCATCTAATATAAGTGGAGAAGACATGATCCCATTTAAATAGAGTTGGCCAGAATTCATGTTTTTGTAGATCTAGGATTTTACAGTGAAACTTAAATCAGCTTAATTGTCTGGACTTCTCAAAAGAAATCTCAGAAAGATTTTTAGATCCAAAATGAAATTGAATTTTTCTTGCCTTCAGTCTTTAATTATCATGACGTCCAGTGAGAAAACTGAGGCCCCTGCAGCTGCTGGAGGAGTCTGGCCTGTTTGTAGGGCTCATGCGCTCAGGATCACCAGAAACAAACACCCCTTTACGCACTCCCCCCTCCCTCCCCCGCTGAAGTGCTTATAAAGCCTTTAATAGCTAAGTCTGCAAACGACCGCGCCGCACAGACGTGCGCCCTACTGGCTCGGCACAGCTGCCTCTGAGCCTTTGCCATCTTGGGCTGGGGCTGGGAAGGGTTTGGTGCCGGTGGGTCAGACGGGGAGTGGACTGTGGGTTTTTGTGGAATTTTTGCTGTTTTCCGCTAGAAAACTGGAGACTCCAGTGGCCCCAAAGAAAAAGTGTTGGTTGTGTGTGTCTTTGGAGCCTGTGGCCGGGTACAGGTGCTTGTGGGGAAGGGGTGGGAGGAGACCCGGGGTGTGGACGGGTAGCAAGGAGACGGAGCCGGGCCCTTCTCTGGAGCGGCCGCTGCGGCCCCACGCCTCTGACCTGGCCATCACCGCCGGAGGGGCGTCCCGGCCCGCGTCTGCCCACTGCCCACCCCCTGCGGTCCTTGAGGAACCGGGAACCAGTGGGAGTTCCCGCAACCACGTGGTCTCCCTAAGTGGCCGAGTGGGAGGTGGGCAGGGTCTTTATCATAAGCAACATCTGCTAGCCTCTATGAAAAGAAAGGAAAATCCGGAAACAAAACAACAGCACAGGAGCAAAAACTTGACTGACGCACCGAGTGCATCTTGCTCTGGAAGTTCACTGAGCAGAAATAAATCTTGCATCTCCTCGACTGTGTTATGTTTATAGGCCCTTGCCTGACAGTTACTGTACTTCAAAAGGACGCACGTTAAGTCATTTTTATGGTTGTTTCCCCTCCATTGTGTGCCACCAAGAACGTTAGCAGCTTGGAGGGGGGTGGAGGAAAAAGTAGTTCTCATTATTCATTTGACAAATAGCTTTCTTTGCCTTTTTCTTTTTTAATCCCCTTCCCCCCCCACTTCCACACCCACGTGTATACTAAACTCACCGTGCGGGGCAGCACGGGTGGCTCAGCGGTTAGCACCGCCTTCAGCTCAGGGCGTGACCCTGGGGTCCTGGGATCAAGTCCCACGTCGGGCTCCCTGCATGGAGCCTGCTTCTCCCTCTGCCTGTGTCCCTGCCTCTCTCTCTCTCTCCCCGTCTCCGTCTCTAATAAATGAATAAAATCTTTAAAAATAAATAAATAAACTCACTGTGCTTCCTGGGAAGTGACAGACTGTGGGATGCTGAACTAGTGGTAGAGGCACCTTTTTCTATAGGGTCCCTGTTAGTATTCTTTTTTTTTCTCCTTTTTTTCTTAATTTTATGTATTTGATAAAGCGAGAGATTGAGCACACAAGCAGGGGGAGCAGGAGAGGGAGAAGCAGGTTTGGAACCTGGTTTGCCAAAGACGGACACTTAACCAACTGAGCCAGCCAGGTGCACCCCCCCCCCGCCCCCCGTTAGGATTCTGTTGAGTCAAACATCCCGTGACCTTTCTTGTCTGCAGATTGGGAGCCGCGGTCATTTCGGGTGGAACGGCCCTGTCTTGGCCCTTTCTCTGCCTCTTTGTTGGAGAACTAGACCGCCGGACAGGTAACTCCTCGTAGGTGACGTGTTCACTCTGGGATACACGGCCGAAGGGGAGAAGGGCCCGATGCTTTCTCTGCAAACGGGCAGCTGTATTTTACACACACGTCAGTCCAGGATACCGTTTTGAATCTGCTTCCTTATGAACGTAGGACCGTAGGACCCTCCTTATGCAGAGCCTGCGACACTATAAATACGTATCCGCAGGCAGAGCAGATGCCGAAGATGCAGATTCCTTCTTGATGCCGAAGAAATCCCATTTGGGCCATTCTCAGAAGCTGTGGATTTGTGAGGCTTTTTGCAAGTCACTTGATTCCCTGGCCTCGGTTTTGTTTTATTTTTTAACGTGTAAGTGGGGATGACTACACCTGAAGCATAGAATTACTGGGGAACGTATGTGAAGCAACGTGCAGGAAAGCTGCGGTCGTGGGAGACACTCAGTAGAGGGCACTTGCTCACTTTCCTCCCATAATCCTCCCAGCTCTTGTTTGTTTTCTTTTCGAGATGGTTCGTTCTACTGGATACTTCTGCTCTACCCCAGGAAACCATACGGGGTTGTCAGTTAAGGCACACGACATTCACTTAGGTTGGATTTCAGAAAAACAGCAAATAATTGCCTTGTGTACGTATACTCCAAATACTGCAGGGGACATGCTTCTACAGAGCAGTTAGTTGCTGTTTATATGGAATTTAAATCCACGGACACCCTGTTTTTTGTTGGTTTCCATGTTTTGCTAAACCTGGTAGCTCTACCCCTACCCAAGAGTTAAAACCTCTGTTTAGTAGAAGGGAGTGATCCGGCTTCTCTACAAATCCCCAAGTGGGCAGGAGCACAGCCTTATGGAAGCAGGAGCTTGTAAGGAAAGCGGGGTGCAGGGTGCGGGGGCGGGGTAGGCGGCCGCTCTCAACGTTTCCGCGAGGCACCAGGTCTGAGGGTCACCGCTCTGCAGCAGCGCCCGGCTTGTGATCTGGGTCCGCGGGGAGGGCGCTGGAGCTGGGAGGCCCGGCTTTGGGCCGTGGGGTTCCTGCTGAGCCTGGACCGAGAGTGAGCGTGAGGGTGAGCGTGAGCTTGAGCGAGCCTGGAGCTGGGACCACGGCCTCTCCTCCCCGTCGTGGAGCTGGCCACCGAGGAGCTGCTGAATGGGAGCCTTGTTGGCGGGGCCGCCGGCTTCCGGCTCCTTCTCCGTTGGCTCCGCGGGCCCGCTGTGTGCTGTTTGAGCCCGAACCCACCATGAGGTGGAAGCAGCAGGCTAGTCCTGTCAGCTGCTGATAACACACCTCTAGGCAGGAATTTGCTTTTGCGTCCGGTATTGTGATAACGTCTGCTCTTCCAGCTCTTTAGGCCACGCGGTTTTTATCGATAGCATCTGTGCCCGCCTGGCCCCTCTCCGGGTGGCTGGAATGCCCAGTCTTTCCGCAGGTGTAGCCTTGACCCATCGAGGGCCTCTGGGAGCGAGTGAGGACTTAGCACAGGGCTGGGAGACGGCCGTGCGGGACGGCCCCACCTGTGCCACTCGGTACTCACGGTGGGGTTGGCTGGAGCGTGGAACCGCCGTGTGCGGGGTGCCTGGTGGAGACTGGCGCTCCCGACTGGTCGTGGCCGTTTGTCTCCTCCTGGCTCAGCCCCTTAGTTAGGGCTGTGACCCAAGGGAAGTCCCTTAACTCCTGGGGTGGTTCCCTCGTGTGTAAAATAGGAGCGACTGACGGCGGAATTAGTGCCACTATTTCGGCGTCTTGGCCCTTGAACTCCCTGCCTGTGTGTAGGACCTCCCTGCCATATAAACCTCCTGCCCTTTTTGGAGGACAAGAGGGCCGATCCTTTACTTCCTGCCCTGGTGGCTGGGGTGGCGGCTGGGGTGGCGATGCTGGATGCTGTGCACCGTCCTTCCCTCTCTCCCTCCCTCCCCTGAGATCAGCACCGTGAATTTAGTGTCTATGCAGGGAGGTTTTTTTTTTTTTTTTTAATTTTTATTTATTTATGATAGTCACAGAGAGAGAGAGAGAGAGAGGCAGAGACACAGGCAGAGGGAGAAGCAGGCTCCATGCACCGGGAGCCCGACGTGGGATTCGATCCCGGGTCTCCAGGATCACGCCCTGGGCCAAAGGCAGGCGCTAAACCGCTGCGCCACCCAGGGATCCCCTATGCAGGGAGGTTTTATGCTCTCGCCGTATACCCGAAGCTGCGTGGGCTACTTGCAAGACAGCGTTACAAGGAGGAATCAGCCGTCCACAATAAAGGAGGGAACTCTCAGTCTGGTCCGTGGGAAACCAGGAGCTCGGAGAGGGGGAGCTGCGCAGGTGGAAGACGGCAGCGTGGGGGTAGCCAGCAGGGAGGAAGGAAGGGGGCCGACGCCCCCTCCTGCTTCCCACAGTGTCAACCAGGGTGTCTCAGTGCCCTGCAGAGGCCCAGCTGCTGTCCACACCCCGGTGCCCCCCAGGGCTCCAGCCCTGCTCACCCACCACCAACGAGCTTTCTGCTCCACCAAGACGTTCACTTCATTGTTTTAACCCTGCTGTCCTTTGCCCTGCTGCACTGCTTGAATTAAAAAAGAAAAAAAAATTCAGGGCAGCCCCGGTGGCCCAGCAGTTTGGCGCCGCCTTCAGCCCAGGGCGTGATCCTGGAGACCTGGGATCGAGTCCCACGTCGGGCTCCCTGCATGGAGCCTGCTTCTCCCTCTGCCTGTGTCTCTGCCTCTCTCTCTCTCTCTCTCTCTCTGTGTGTTGCTCATGAATAAATAAATAAAATATTTAAAAAATTCATTATATAAAAGTAGTGTATTTTCATTAAAAAATCAAGAAGTATATGAGGACTCTTATTTTCCCAGAAATTTTCCGCCAATTTACCAACACGTATGTGCGCGTATACGTGGATTCATACTTTATACCCTTGTGCATGTTTTTTTTGGTTCACTTACCAGTGTATCTTGGCCACCCTTATACCCAACTCAGTATTTCTGGGAAAACTTCAAACATATGCAGAAGGAGACAGACTCCCGCAGTTCGCTGGGTGCGCGAGTGTTGCAGTGTTCATGGAGCTTAGGCATCCCCAGCCCGTGGCCAGGCCGGTTCCATCCCTACTCCTCACCTCTCCTCTTCCTCCCTCCTCTGGATCTCTGTTGTCTTGAAGCACGTCGCAGCCCGTACATACCACTGCACCTGTAAATGTCAGCTCTCATCTATTATTTGTTTTTTTTTGTTTTTTTTTTTTTTAAAGCATCCTATTAGCTGTCGCCTGGTCTGGAGCTGAGGAGGGTTGTGTGAATTCATCGTGTCATTCTGTCCTCAAGTCCCTGGGTCTGAAATCCTCACTGGGCACGAAGTTCTGCTTCATAGGAGATGCCCTGCCGCCACCACCCCTTCCGATCGTAGCTTCTCTTTCCATCTGACACCCGAAAAGGAATTGCTTGGCGCTTGTGCTCGTGGTTTTTTTGTTTTATTTTTTGTTTTCTTTTTAATTAATCAAAATTGAGCCTGTCAGTTTCTATTAGAGTTCAATCTGAGTGACGGAAAAAAGGCTGCTGCCTTTTACATAGTGGCTGAGAAAGAGGCTGAGAGTTTCCTCAAGTCCCCGGGCCCCTGCAGGCCTCGCCCGTGTGGTCCAGAGGCGGTGATGGGGGCCCCCCAGGAATTATAGGAGGGGAGGGAGAGTCCTGCCCTGCAGTCGACATAAAAATACCTACTATGAGGTGATCATTTTTCACTCCCACCACTGGGAAAATGTGTTTTAAAAGGGAAAAGAGGGAACGCCTGGGTGGCTCAGTGGTTGAGCGTCTGCCTTCAGCTCAGGGCGTGATCCCTGGGTCCTGGGATTGAGTCCTGCATCGGGCTCCCTGCATGGAGCCTGCTTCTCTCCCTCTCTCTCTCTCTCTCTTTCTCTCTCTTATAAATACATAAAATATAAAAAATTAAAGAAAAATAAAGACCCAACAGGGGCAGCCCAGGTGGCTCAGTGGTTTAGCACCGCCTTCAGCCCAGGGTGTTGACCCCAGGTCGCACGATCGAGTCCCGTGTCGGGCTCCCTGCGTGGAGTCAGCTCCTCCCTCTGCCTGTGTCTCTGCCTCTCTCTGTGTCTCTCATGAATAAATAAATAAAATCTACAAAAAATAAATAAATAAAAGGGAAAAGATGTCTACAGAAGCGCAGAATGGAGCTGTGTTCCTGGGAATGTTAACCGTGGCCCGTCTGCCGCTGTGCGCCTGGAGCTGTGGGCATCCAGCGCCCGCCGAGGGCCACGGGCTGCGGGCAGGCTGCTGGGGGCGGGCTGTGCTGGCCCCAGGGGGTAGAGGGTCCTGACGGGCACAGGAGGGCTTCCCTTCCCGGCAGGCACAGCTCAGGTCGGTGTGTTTCCTCCTGCGTGTTAGCCGTGCTGGGGCACCGCTGAGCCCATGGAGACCCGTCGCCTGGTACCCGAGCAGATGTCTCGTGGAGGAGGGAGAATGGACGGGGGGGGGGGGGGGGGGGGCACGCTGCCCGTTCTCCTCAGGGTGCAGGCCAAGGCCCAGGCATCTAGTAGATGCCTGCTGAGTCCACGAAGGAGCACTGGTTGATTCGGAGAGAGCTGCTTCCCCGAGCTGTGCCCGCTGCCAGGGGAGGCTCTGCAGCCCCACCGCCGCCCTTCCTACACACAGTGCTTCCCTGTGCTTCCTTTTAAAGACAGTCCAGGGGACACAGGGTTATTCTCGAGTTTTGCTGGGCTCATCGCGTGGGTGAACTTGGAGGAATTCCGAGGGAGGAGACACGGTCCCTGCTTTCAAAGCGATCACAGCATGCAGGCAGTCGGGCCGCTGAAGCTCAGTGGCGACTGAGTGGCGAGTCGGTGCTGTTACGCTCGGGTTCCCTCCGCCGGGCCCGGAGATGCCTGCCGCAGAGCCGCGCCCCCGACTGTGGGGCACACGCCGTCCCTGGCTGGCTGTTCCGCCTTCCGAATCCCTGTCCACCTTCTGAAAGGATTTGTGGAAGGGAAGTGGGATTGCTGGGTGAGCACA
Source organism: Canis lupus dingo (assembly GCF_003254725.2). NCBI lineage: Eukaryota > Metazoa > Chordata > Mammalia > Carnivora > Canidae > Canis > Canis lupus. The sequence continues at coordinate 31,034,766 of NC_064275.1, forward strand.
GCCTGCAGGAGGCTCCCAGGGTGGACCCGGCTCTGCGCGCAAGAAAACGCTCATGCAGTCGGCTTTTGCCGAGGGTCCGGCTAAGCAGTAGAGGGAAACTGAACCCTGCCCGTCGGAAGTTTGTGGCCCCGTTGGTGGGACGCTCCACCGGGAGATGAGCCCGGGCAGGTGCTCCCCACTGAGGCCCCCCAAAGGGTCTTACTAGAATTTGTTTCTTTTGCCAAATAAACGTCTCATTTGCAATCTAGGCAGCAAAAAAGACTCCTCTGTAAGCCTCTTCCTGGGGGGGAGGAGGGGATCACCGTGACTCCAGGGCCACCTCGGCTACGCATTGCAGCCGCCCTTCGGCCGTAGGGGAAATGGGTACGCGGCCTCCGGGTCCGCTGCAGAACTAGCCGTTGCAGAAATACCAAGTTTTAAAACTGGAGCTGAGTTTGAAATGAACACTTGGCCTCCTAGGCCTGAACTGGGTAACTCAGCCCAACAGCAAGGAGCTGCCCGTAGGAACACTGCTCCAGGGACCCAGCCTTCCCAGGTGTGTCTGTCCTCAAGAATTTTCTATCATTATTTGTAAAAGAGGAAGCTTTTTAGGAACCAGAATTGCTTTCTGTGTATCGTTTGGCCCTAACGTTTGATATGTCGTTGCTGCTGGAGGTTGCCGGTCCCGACAGACTTCTAGAAATGTGAGGTCGGGGAGATGCTCCCGGGGCCTCCCTCCGGTCTGTGTGGCGTGAGGCACCCGTGCATTTGGCTGCTTCTCTGGTTCCACTGGGTTCCTGTTGGGAAACACTGCCACCCTCCATAAAATGAAGCCTGGGATCTGCACAGACCCTAAGCAAGGGGAGCTCTTTCCCTGACTCAGACCGTTTGATATGGTTTGACCCAAGAATCGTGACTTTGGAACCGTTTAAAGAGGGCGATGTAATCGTAGCATTCTACTCGTCTGGGCAGCAAACAAGACGTTCACGTTCTCCATGTGAGGGTTGTTCATTGGTGATGAGCTTTGAGAGAGTCTGGGAAGTAGTGTCTAAGCAAGGTAGGGACATAATGTCGGCTCATTTTTTAGAAGGAAGAACTAGAGCGGGGGGAAGAGCATCTCCAATTCTTTCTGCCTGTTCCTTCCTGCCGAGACGTCATCGGGGTTTGGAAAGACTATGGTGTGGTTTTGGTCATTCAGGTCACCGCTCTCCTCACACCTCACCTTCCTTCAGCTGCTCTCAAAGGTCAAGGGCATCCTACAGATGAGCTAGTGAGTAGAGACCGTCTTTGGGGCCTCTGAGCCCCCAGGAGACTGAGATGTCCAGCCAAAACCTGGGAGGGGTTTGTGGACCAGATGCAGCATCCGGACTGCATGTGATGGGCTGCACATGGAGGTGCCCACCAGTCCCCTGCCCAGACCAGACCGGACCAGACCGGACCAGACGGGCCCCAGTCTCCGGTCCATTTGCCATATCACATTCAAAAGCATGTGAAAGTGAGTAGTCGTTTTGTATAAAATTGTTACATGAGGGGCACCTGGTGGCTCAGCGGTTAGCGCCTGCCTTCAGCCCAGGGCGTGACCCCGGGGTCCCGGGATGGAGTCCCGCATCGGGCTCCCTGCATGGAGCCTGCTTCTCCCTCTGCCTACGTCTCTGGATCTCTCTCTGTGTCTGTCATGAATAAATAAACTTAAAAAAAATTTTTTTTTTTTTTAAATTGTAACATGAGAGGGTATTGGGTAGGCTCTCAAAAGGGGATCATCCAGTTAGCGTAGCACATTGTACCGAGCACGAGAAGAGGCCATCTGTGATTCAGAAACTCAGGATACAGGCCACAGCAGTTTAATTTCAGGTAAATGCCTCCAAGAAGTAATACAAGTTTTTGAAGATTCAGAAACAGATTGTGAAAGACAAGGAAGGATAGAATTGAGTGAAACCCCATCTGTGTCTTGGGTCTTGACTGATGTTTCTGATGTTCTCGTTTGTTTTGCATGAATATGGGCCCAGTGCTGCCAAACCTTTGTGTTTTTTTTTTTTTTCCCAAGAGAAGCCAGAAATCTGTGTTGTTAATGTAAAAGCTTCTGATCTTTAAATATTGACCAAATATTACCAAAATAGGTAAACCAACAGTCTGCTAGCCGAGTGACACGGTGGTGCCCCAGATTCAGCCCAAGAACTGCCACGTTGAGGCTTTGGGTTTAACATTCACTGAGGCAAAAATTGACCAAAGGCTTGTACCATTTGGCCTGGACCTTCTGAAGACTTTGGTTGTCTGGTCCTTGGATGCTGACGGCCACAGGTTTGGGTGTTTATTTTTTTTAATTTTATTTATTTATGATAGTCACACAGTGAGAGAGAGAGAGAGAGAGAGGCAGAGACACAGGCCGAGGGAGAAGCAGGCTCCATGCAGGGAGCCCGACGCAAAACTCGATCCCGGGACCCGGGGTCACGCCCTGGGCTGAAGGTGGCGCTAAACTGCTGAGCCCCCCGGGCTGCCCCAAGTAGTTGAATTTTATTGGTAATTTAAAATTCTATCAAATGGGGGCGCCCCGGTGGCTCAGTTGGATAACTGTCTGCCTTTGGCTCTGATCATGATCTCGAGGTCCTGGGATCGAGCCCCATGTCCAGCTCCCTGCTCAGCAGAGAGTCTGCTTCTCCCTCTGTCCCTCCTCTGCCCTTCTCCGCCGTTCATGCTCTCTCACATGCTCTCTCTCAAATAATTAAAATCTTAAAAAATATTTTTTCCATCAAATGTCTTTCTAACCAGCCTCAAACTTACCTAATAGTAAAGTATCAAGGCCAAGCATAATTCTTGTCCAGAAATATAACTTTGGAAGAAAATAAAAAGATCCCCAGACTTAACCAGTTATCAGAACTGGCAACTACTTTAAGTGTCCTGTGTCTTCAAACATCTTTAGGGCAGCCCGGGTGGCTCCGCGGCTTAGCATCACCTTCAGCCTGGGGTGTGATCCTGGGGTCCCGGGATCGAGCCCCGCGTCGGGCTCCCTGCACAGAGCCCGCTTCTCCCTCTGCCTGGGTCTCTGCCTCTCTCTCTGTGTCTCTGTGTCTCTCATGAATAAATAAATTTTTTTAAAAAATTAAAAAAAAATAAAAATCTTAAAAAAAGAAAAGATTCCGTTTTCTAGATCTGCCTGACTATAGTAAGTAAAGACAAACATCATGAGAAATGGTTCTGGGGGGAAGTACAGCATAGGTGGGGCGACCGTTTAATTTCACCAATAAATCATTGTTTAAGCTACAACCCTTCAGGTGTGGACCTGGGACACTAGTAGGGGTTCCACTGGGACAAGTGTCAAGCGCACTCTCCTGGACCACCCGGAGACGCGTCTTCACACTGAGCTCCGGGGACAGAGCAGGAGAGCAGGGAGAGACGGAGGGAGGAGACCCGGGGGGGGGGGGGTGCAGGGCAAGGCGGCCACGAAGGCCGAGGTACCAGGGTCCGAGATGCAGCTGAGCTGGGCAGCGGGTCAGGACCTGCCATGTGCTGGAGCCCGGGAGGGGATGTCGGGTCATTCCGGGGCTGCCGTTTGCCCTTTGCCTGGACTCCCAGGGGGAAGAGGAGAAGCATCCCGGTGTCTCTGAGTGCACCTCCCACGCCTGCCCCCACCTCTCCCGTGGTCCAGGTGAGCCCACGAGCTGTCCCTTGGCCCAGCGTTGAATGGAAGCTCAGGCTTCTCTGCGGGGTGGTACTAACACCACGGAGAGACTAATTTGCTGCTTTCGAGGGCTCACCACTGGGATTGGGCCATACTTGCAAGCAGAAGGAGTCAGGGGAGACCAGTGGAGGCGAGGCAGCTGCCTCTCAGGAGTGCAAATGCTTGGTTTTCACCATTGATTTTTGCCGGGTCCCAGAAACGCCCGAGCGCCCCCCTCACTGCGTATTAACCGCACGTCAGCGCTTCGGCAGAGCTGCTCCCCGTCAGCCCGTGCCTGGAAAGGCGACCCTGCGCTTTGGTGCGTGCCCAGAGCCAGCAGATGGCCTGTGCAGGGCAGCCGGGCCTCCGCAGGCCGAGGTGCAGGGCTCAGAAAATGCCCTCCGTGCCTGCCAGATGGGCTCGTGGGTACGTCTGGAGCAGGATCTCCCGAACGTCCTGGGAGAGATCAGCAGGGGCCACAGGTGACAGCACAACCCACCTCTGGGAGGGGGAGGGAAACTGAGGCCCACACTGCGGATTTGCCCCTGCGGCCCGGCCTTGGCATTAAAAGATAGAGAAGGCCGTAGGCAGTTGATGTGAGCTCGGGATGCTTTTGGGGAGTGGCCCTCGCCCCTCATCTTTGGGCATCTGGGCTTGCGCAGCCCGGCTCGGTGGCCAACGGCTCAGCTGTGAAGAATGCTGGGGGGTCCCCGTTAGTGGTCTCCGTGCCTTCCCTCAGGGGTATATGGCCTGGAGGGCTGACCCTGCCTGCAGCACAGGGCCGGGCACCCTCTGAGGCGTCTGTGGCCACCGGAACGCGCAGGCGCCTCCGGACCTTGCCTCCTCCTGGCCTTCATTCTGACACCGGGGCCCTGGCCCCCTCGCACCGCTCCTGCCTCTCGGAGGCTCCGCAGCCCGGCTGTCCACCTGGCTTTCAGTTTCGTCTCAGGACGGACGGTCTCCTGGATGGCTCCCAGCGGTGTGCTCCGCATCACTCCGCAGCCAAGGGACGGCCGCCCCGTCCCTGCCCCCAGATTCGCTGATGCGACTTCCCGCCCCCAGACTCTTGTGAGCGCCCACGCTCGGCCACTGGCGTCGTGCTAATTAATTAATTAATTCTAAAGCCCACTCGCCACGTGGGCCCCGCTCAGGGCTCTCTGCAGCCTCCCACCTGCGCCCCCACCTCCGCCTTCTCCCGCTGGCTCCCCTGCACCCTTTGTCTCCACCGTACGGGCCGTCCAGGCGTCTCCCGGGTGGGCCTCGGGCATGCTCTCCCCGGGCCTCGGCGGCTCTCCCCCCACCCTGCCCTCTCTTCGCCGTCCTCCTCCCGCAAGGCGCAGTGAGAAGCCGCCATCTCGGGAGAGCTCCCCAGGGCCTCAGTGGTCCTAGCCGTGCCCCCCACTCCTCAGCGCTGACTGCTCTGAGGCCACTCAGGTCATGACCCGGGGCACAGGTGCTTCCTGTGTGTGCACGTCTCCCCTGCCGGGGCTCATTGCTCTTTCAGGACGGCGCTAAGCATCGTCTCCCCCCTCCCAGCCTCACAAGGCCGGCCTGGGGGCCGCGCACTGCAGCCCTCCCTCCAGCCGTCATCCCGCTCTGGGTCTCTAAGAACGTGCTGGGATTTTGAAGGCTGGGCTACTTTTAAATAACGGCACCAAGTATCAGGAGGAAGCAGGGGGAGCTGCCCGTAGCCTTCGGGGTGAAGCCAGATCGTGCGTTTTTCTGGGGACGTGCATGCTCCTGTTGCACCGCGGGGTGCGCAAGAAGGTGGGGAACTTGTGCGCCTCCGGGTCCCACCACTTCCCAGCCAGGTGACCTTGCGTGACGTATTTAAAGCTCCGGTTTGCTCATCTGGGGGTGGCGGCGGCGGGTGCAGCTTTAGAAGCCAGAGGATGTGTCCTGACTCGGGAAGGGAGCGTGCCGGGCAGGAAGAAGGCCACCCCTGCCCTACGTGCTCATAGCCGGGAAGCCGTCCCGGGCCCTTAGCTCCTCACGGTTTATGGGCCGGTGTGTGCCCTTGGCCATGACGGAAAACGTGACTTTGCTTCTCTGTTCCGCGGTGCAGAAGATCAGTGTGGGAGCGCGATGGCCGCGGGGCAGCAGGTGGCCGGACGGGAGCCAGCGGCGAGTACACCTGGGCGTCGTGGCTTGCGCACCGAGAAGTGGTCACGGCGGTACGGCGTCAACGATTTCCGAAGCAGCGCTACTAGAGGCCTCGGGCTTCTCCTTGTAACGTGGCCGTCCCCATGCGTCCTCCCCGGCGTGCCCCACCGGTGTCACACCCCGCTTGCTGTCTGTCTCCCCACGCTCTCTTGTCACTTGGGGCCCCTTCTGCGCCCCGGCTTCTCCAGGCCGCCCGGTGGGAGCCCTTTGTCTGCCTCACGCGGGCACCGTGGGACGGAGCAGCTATGGAAGGCCGCACGTGACTTGGCCAAATTGAAGACGGGCCACCTCCTTCTAGACGCTTGCTCCCTAGCACCCGTCCTCATTTGGAGAATGTATCTTCTGGATCCAGACTCTTGTTTTTTTTTTTTCAAGATTTATTTTTTTATTCACAAGAGACACCGAGAGAGAGGCAGAGACACAGGCAGAGGGAGAAGCAGGCTCCACGCAGGGAGCCCGACGTGGGACTCGATCCCGGGTCCCCAGGATCACGCCCTGAGCCGAAGGCAGACGCTCAACCGCTGAGCCACCCGGGCGCCCCAGGATCCAGCCTCTTGTGATTCAGATCTCGTCGTCCCGTGCACTTCCGTTCCAGAGGCAAAGAGCGTTATTTGCTTTTTTGGGGCCTGCACACCCTTGACAGGCAAGCTAACGGCTGACCCCTGAGCAGCTCAGGGCTGCCCTGCAGGCCATGGGGCCTGAACCCCCTTCTCTGGGGATTCACAGAATGTACTTCCATGCTCGCGACAATCCCAATCTTCCCCTTAAACACCGCAGGGCACCCAGACTCCTGCGTTGGTGTTTGAACCCCGTACAGACTGTCCCCCCCCCACCTTACAGTCCACAGTCACATTTGGCAGAGGCTGGATTCCCGCTTCAGCACGTCCGGTCCCTCCGGCACAAACAGCCTGAATGCTTCTTCCTTGGTGCGCAGGCCTCCCCGGCGGTGCTGCGACGAGTGTGGAATGCACGACATCGCGGGTGTCTCTTCTTGGGGGTTTTGATTGTTGGGGAACGCGCAGTCGTATAGGTTTTCAGGTGAATGGAGGCAGGCTCCCCAGGGCTTTTACACCAGAGAGGGAATGAATGGTTCTAGTTATCAAGGAACATGGGCTGCCTTTTTTTTTTTTTTTTTTGGCTAGGTCTGCAGCCTGACTTGGATTAAAATTTCTCTTACAGTTTTGGAAATGTCAGAGTAATGTTTGCCTGCCGGCCTTCCACCCGCCATCCAGCCGTCATCCCCCTAAGACGACGGGAAAGGGGTGCTGTGGGTTTCTTCGACTCTGATGAGCCTCAGCATCCCCCCTGACCCTGCAGAAGCCCCGTCCCGCTATTTATTGCCTATTTCTACTGTAGGGTCCTTCCCACGAGTCTCGGCCTCCTGGGGCTGGGTCCAGAGCCCGTGTGGGGTCCCCAGGGAGCTGTGGAGGCGTCGGTGTGTCCTCCGCTCTGGGATATCGGAACCGTCAGCACCTGGCCGCTCTCCTCTCACTGAGATGCTGGACACGCATCCTTCATCCTGCCGAGTGCTTTTTGTTCGATGCAACGACAGAGGGACAGACCCGGGCTGGCTTCATTCAGGCCACATTCTCTCCCGTCAGCCTTGGTTTTCCTCTTTTATAAAACGAGAAGGATGGATGGAAATGTCTTTCCTAACGTTAGCAAACAGTTACAGATCCTGTTAGAATCGTTGCAGAGCCTCGGGGGTAGGGGACCCCCCATCTTTCCTCCGGCCCGAGGTCCCCGACGGCGTATCTGACTTACCAGGTCCCAGCTTGATCGCCTCCTTCCGTGGGGGAGTTTGCTGCTTCCAGATAGCCCATTAGTTTCTTTTCTGGACAAAGCTCACTGGAGTGTTTTTCTGTATATTAAATTCAAACAACCCGCTTCCCCGTGGTTTCTCCACGTCCTCCCCCTCCCCACGGGGGTCCTTCGGAGACTCAGAGTCGCAGGGAGGCTCTCATTCCCTTTGAGGCCTCTTTTGTGCGGGCTCATACCACCTCCCGTCTCCTCCCCTCAAGGAAGGGCATTGACTTCTGAACGTCAACAAGTAGGAAACGCAGGTGGAAGGCCTTGGCTGTTGACGCAGACGCCCGGAGGCAGGAAGAGGGCCTCTCTAGAGCAAGGCCGCGCAGACACACGTCTTCCCTGGGGAGCCAGGGTCCCGGTTCATAGCTGCCCGTGTCCCACCCAGCCTCCCGCGCCGGCCTCGTCCTCTGCAGGGACACGGAGTGTGGGCAGACTCCGCGGGGCACAGTCTCCGGCCTCGCTCTGCGCACGCAGCTCAGGAGCATCGCGTAATGACTAGCAAGGGTCATGCCCTGGCTCGGGGCACAGGGACCAGCACGGTTTCCAGGATGCCTGGGCCCACGGGAAGGAGGAAGGCACAGAAAAGGAAGGCTTGGGAAAGCCAGTATCTGGAGGACACGTTTGAGCTTTTTGGGAGCCGCCCGGACTCAGGGACTCTGAATCCCCGAAAGCAGCGCTGAGCGCCAGGTCTGGCCACACGGACCACGTGCCCCTGCTTGCCCTCCTCCCTTGTCCTGTCGCCATCTCCATTTGAAGGAAAGCGAGCTACTTTTCCGTGGCTGCGTCCTTGTTCCTGGCGGAGGGGCTGGCTCGGCCATCTCAGACCGTGGACCCCGCGGAAGACGGGCGTCCGCAGCTCCCAGCAGGGATGTGCAAGTCGGGCCGGTCTTTTCCAGGCCGTGGTGCTCCAGAGCTGCCTTCCCTTCTCCCTGCCAGTCCGGGTGGGGGCCTGTGCCCTCAGCTTCCCGGCCAAGGGTGGGAGGTGCATTTTCACATCTGTTAGCTCTGGGCTGGGAGCCGTGGCCGTCGGGCATTTCTCACGGCCTTGGGTGGGTCTCTCCGTGGCTGCTCTGAGAACGTTCCGCCTCTCTTGTCACCTAAAAGTTAACTTTCATATTGGAATGCAAGTGAACTGAAACCCTAGATGCCTCTGGGGTACGCCTGGGCTGATCTCCAGGGATTTGGAAAAACTGGAGCTTTCTGTGCCCAGAGTTGCGGTGCAGGGCAGTCGTCCTGTAATGCCTTCCGGGCCCCGCGAGCCTGGCCCACTGGGAGGTCCGGGGGGCAGGGGTCCTAGCACTCGCCACGAGGAAGGGCCCAGCGTCTCGGGGGCGGGGGGGGGGGTGCTGGGTCCCCTCCTTCCTGTCTCGGCTGCGGGGCCGCAGCCTCGTGGTAGGTCACACCACAGGCTGGAGTTCCGTGCCTGGTGCCGTGCTCACCGCCTGCGTGACCTTGAGCCGTTGGCCTTCCTGTGTCCTGGCATTATCTGCAAAACAGAGACTTCCTCGTGGAGGGTGGGGGCCGTGAGGGATGAATAAGGGTTGTCGGGTGCCCGGAACAGCAGCTGGCGCAAATGCGGCGTGTGACTATCCGTAAAATAAGTGAAGCCGTTGCGCCAAAATACACAGTGTCCACCGAGAATCTGCATCCGAGAGCCCTTTGCACACCAGACCGTCTGCCTGTGGTGGTTTTTCCTAGCGGAGGTGATTGAAATATGGAACATTATCACGTGAGGCGGAAAAAATGACTTTGCGTGATGCAGGCACATTCTTTTAGAGTCCGGGAGATGCCATCACTCCTGGGACGATTTCTTCGGTCACGTGTGGGCCCACATTTCCCGCCCAACTCTTGGACACCTGCTGGATGCACCAACATTTATTTTCTCTTTTTCCTACTTTGAGAGAAAGGCCCTGCCCCTCTTTTCCTCCCACAGAGCTGACAAAGCCGTCCACCTGCACATCTGGCCGCCGGGACTCTAGCGTCGCTCCGGAAGCATCACTGTCCCCTCCTGGCCAGTGCCCCACGGGGGCAGCCACCTGTGCGTCCAGCGGGACCTTGAGCCGCCTCTTCCTTCCCTTCCGTGCTCCCCCCAAGCTAGCTCCCCGTCCGCACATCCTCATCCCATCTGGCTCCCGGTGTCCGTCGGTGGACAGACACACCGACCCTCCGCTTCCACTGCCGGCAGATCTGGGTACGATGCTGTCAGATTCTGTTTTTCCAGAGCTCACGTGGAAGGTTTGGTTTATAGAAAGTGGCTACTTCTGTCCTCATTCGATTAGAAAATCCCATTCATCAGAATATACAGGGTTTTTTTTGAAATTTTATTTATTTGCTGGAGACCGAGAGAGAGAAAGAAAGAGAGAGCGAGAGAGCGAGCGCGGGCAGGGGAGGGGCAGACGGAGAAGCAGCCTCCCCGTCCAGCAGGGAGCCGGCGCAGGGCTCCATCCCAGGCCCCCCGGGACGTACAGTTTGGGAATTATTCGTGGAATTAAGCAAACTGAGTTACAGTCTTCTTCGGTTTCTTCAGTGGCAACATGAGAATCTTACTGTGCGTCTCACAGATGTGTTGGAAGACCAGGGGGAACCTTAAAGAGCTACCTTCCATTCCAGAAGGTTATTTTTATTATTAGACGTTAAGAATTCAACTTTTTGGGCTCTCCTGGGTGGCGGGGGCAGCGGCACATCTCCAAGTAAACAGGCAGTGGCGACGGGCAGCGTCTCCCAGGCTCGTTCATCATCACCGCGGCGAAGGCTGATGTCGGTCGTGCCTCCAAAACTTCGCTTTCGTCTGTGGCAGTTGAGATCAATGAAGAACGGGGGCGCCCGGGTGGCTCAGTTGGTGAAGCGTCTGCCTCGGGCTCAGGCCGTGATCCCGGGGTCCTGGGATCGAGTCCCGCATCGGGGGGGGGGGTCCCTGCTCAGCGGGGAGTCTCCTTCTCCCTCCCCCTCTGCTGCTCCTCTCTCTGTCAGATAAATCTTTAAAAAATTAATAAATTAATGGAAAACAAATATGCTTTGTAATAATAATAGTAACAAGAAAAATTTTATACTTAATGATTATGCACCGTGTGCCAGGCACCCTTCATGGTACTTGGATGCTTAATTATCGTGGCCCCACGAGGTTAATTCTGTTTCTATGCCCGTTTTACAGGTGAAGGAGCAGAGACACAGGCAAAAACACACGCCTGGGGTATCCCAGCCTGTAAATGTGGGCGTGAGTTCGAATCTAGGGGCTGCTCCTCATCGCTGGGCTGCTCTGTCTCTGCCCCCCGTCCGTTTTACAGAATTTGTGCAAAATGAGCAAATGGGGGAGGCAGGCCCCAAGCCTCGCCCACACGCTCTGTGCTGCGGTGCTGCGTCCCCTGGTGAGGATGGTCTGCGTGTGTCGGGGCCACGGGCAAACCTTTTCCTTCCTCGGCCGCCCTGGCCCTGCCCGGCCTGCGCTCAGGGAGCAGCCCTCCCTGACGGAGGGTCCCGTTTCTGGGTTGGAACCGTTGCTGCGCCGCGGACGCATGGCCACGGTCGGGGGAGTGTGGGGACGGTGCCTTCTTGCAAATGGAGCGGCGCTCTCTGAAGATGCGTCTTGTTGCCGCAGCAGATTCGAAGCCATCCTTTGTGACTGCCGATGGGTGCGTCCCGCTGCTGCACGCCGGGTGCTGTGCGTCTGGGACCACTGGCCGCGGAGCCAAGGCCTGCCCTTGCCGCTGCTGCTGCTGCTGCTGAAAGACGGGACTAGGGCTGAGAACCCCATCGAGGCTGCGAGCACACCCGGCTGGCCGCGGCCTGTGTGTCCCCTTCCCCCGTGAAGGCCGTGGGGATGGGGAAGGACAGGGGAGAGCGACCTTCTCCAGCTGGTTCAGGTTCTGATTCTGGGGCGATGGAGCGAGGTGAGGCCGGCCGTTTGGTAACTAGGTTGCCCGCGGCAGAGAGAGGCTGCTGTCCCCGCCGCGGAGGAGGACGGGCTGATGGAACAGGTGGGCATGAGGGAGAGCGCTTACTGTGGCCGCTCCGGAGGGCGGGCTGCAGCGAGGGGCCCGGGTGCACCCCCGAAGGGTGGCACCCAAGCCTTGCCAGCCGCAGACTTCAGGCCTCGGCTGGCTGTTGTACTTGCAGCTCCCAAGCGGTGCAGCCCTGGGGCCCTGCTGCCCTGGGAGCCTGCAGCCCTGGGGTCCTGCTGCCCTGGGGTCCTGCTGCCCTGGAGCCCTGGGGTTCTGCCACCCTGGGCTCCTGCCCTCCTTCCTGCCTGTAGCTGGAGGACAGAGCCACGCCTGGGGCGGTGTGAGGCCCCCTTCAATCTTGCTTCACCCCGATCTTTCACACCCATTCCGGCCTGCTCCCCTCCCCACACCCTGGAACTGTATGCACAGGAGCATTCGTTCAGGTTCTCCAAGGCTCCGGCCTGGACCCAGTACCCCAGACTCCTCTGCATCCACTGCCCTCCTCCTGCCCCCCAGCTCCACGTTGAAGTCCTCCTTGTTCTATGAGCCGAGCTCAGGCGCAGGCGCAGGCGCAGGCACGTCCACGAGCCCTTCCCTGTGCATACCCCACCCTGAAGCTGGAGTCGCCTCCCCTTCACTCTGTCCCTGAAGCTCCTGCTTGTGCTCTGTGGACGCGCTTACTGCCTCTTGCTCTGGTGTCTCCCCCGCCTGACAGCCACGGCCTTGAAGGCAAGAAGGTCCACGTCCCTCATCTCTGTGCCTTACACCCAGCCGCTCTCTGCCTAGCAGTTGATCAAAGACAACAGGCTGCACAGCCCCTGTCCCTCGAGAGCCAGCTCCAGCTGCTCCGTGGAGGTGCTGCTGGCTGAGCCCTGCCCAGGGGGGAATGCTGGAGCCTACCCAGCAGCCCTCCCAGAGGGACCCAGGGGTCTACCTGGAGCTCCTGGGACTCGGGTGCGTCATACTGAGTATTCGCCGAGGTGGCAGGAAGGCGGGAGAGACCCACACGTGGCCAAAAGGCATGTGAAACGACGCTCAACCTCCTTCGTCATCGGGAAAACGCGACTCCCTGCCACGGCACGATGGCTGCGACGAGGGAGGGTCACGGTGGCGGCAAGGACGTGGAGAAGTTGGGGCCGTCGCGCCCTGCCGGCGGGAACTCCGACCGCTGCGATCCCCTCGGAAAGCGGGCCGGCTCTTCCTCAAAGTCGGACACCGAGCTCGCATGTGGTGCTGCCGTCCCATCCCCCGGGCAGACGCCCGAGAGAACGGCGCACGAGGGCCCACCCAGAAACCTGTAGGCGCGTGTGCACGGAGCAGCGTTAAAGGTGAGCGCCGAAGGGCGGGTGGGCTGGCGGGGCGACGTATTCCCGGGATGGCACGTTGTCTGACCCTAGAGAGGAGCAAAGTTCTGACACACGCTGCAACGTGGAGGAGCCTGGAGCCGTTCTTCTAAGGCCACCGCCTCCGTGCTTCCGTTGACGTGGAACATCCAGAAGAGCCCCAGAAGGTTGCGTGGAGGCTGGTGACTGAGGGTCACGGGGCTCCTTTCTCAGGCGGTGGAAACGTTCTAAGGTGGATGGTGCCGATAGGTGCGTGGCTCCGTGAATATGATAAAAACCATTGAACGGAAGAACCGCGTAGTAGCTGCGTCATATGGCGTAGAGCTGTCATCGAAGAAAAATGAGGAGGAGGAGTTCTGTCGCTGCGGCCCAGCACGCGCTTCAGCGTGCACGCCCGCGCCCGTTGCCCTGGAAGGAGACGGCGATAGCATCCCGCCGGTCGCCCACACGGTATTTTCTCCAGGATGCAGGAAGCATAAGCACTGACAGGTCCGTATGAGGTCATTTTTTAAGAATTTTATTTCATCTTTGTGAGTTAGCTGCCCTTTTACTTTCCAAGACTCGGCTTGCAGTTGGATTTCCTCGTTGGCCACCGGGACATGACGGCTCTAGTAATCTTCCGGTGCTGGTGGTCGCTTCGTCGCTAAAGAGACAATTAAAAGAACTTAGAACTGCCGAGAGCTCAGGATGCAGCGTGAGTGGGGAAGACACTCAAGGGTGCAAGCCGTGGACCCGTATCCTGAGGGTTTGGCCGACACCTTGTCTCTTATCAGAAGACAGGCAGGGTTTGGTTGACCAGGAAGAGAGGACATTTGAGGTCAGGGCATCCCAGGTGCTTTGGGGCACCGTGAGAGCTCAGTCCAGGGTGCCGGCGTAGACAGAGCAAGGGTCAGACATGGAGCACCCCGTGAACCACACAGAGCACCTGGACGTTACCTAGTCGTGGGCGGGGAGGCCTGGCTGCACTTTCCCGTTCGGAAGGTCACGTTGGCCGCGTGATGGAGACCAGGTTGCAGAGGAGTGAAGACGTGAAGGCCCGGGCTGCGGGCGAGGTTTAAGGAGGGGCAAATGGTAGGCGGGTGAGAGCGCCACAGGTCAGGGATGCCACCCAGGGCTCTGGCCGGCACCTTCCAGCGGGTGATGGTACCTGTTAGTCAGCCGGGAGGTGCTAGTTGGTCCTCCGCCTCCCGGGTGGGGAAGGGGGGGCGGTGCACACTGAGCCACCAGCCCTGGACCCTATGCCAGAAAGCGACAGTGGTCACTGGATCCAGCACCGGCCAGCAGTGAGGCACGTGCGTGCTGGCTTCAGCGGTTCCGACCCAGCCCACAGGTCCTGGCAGGCCTGGACTCCTGCACACGTGTGGCCCCAGGTTCACCGGCTCTTGGTACAAGCAGGTGGGCTTGCTCATCTGTAGGCTTCCTTCCGGCTCTGATGCTCTGTCGTTCTTCATGGTGGGAGATGACGCACTTGCACGAGTCCCCCTTTCGATGATGTACGTGGTCATTTCAGAGATGCTTCAGAATCCATTTCTGGTCCTGTCCTCCCTGGTAGAGGATTCCCGGAGCTCAGATGTCGGTCTTGCTGTCACACCTGCCTTCCCAAGGCCGCTCTTTCAAGCACCAGTCTCAGAACATTTGGATTTACTGGGAAGCGGTCGGAGAGGGCTTTTCCTAAAGCAAAGGCTTCTCCTAAGAGGCGATGCTCGCCTGGGGTACTTCACATTTCCCCACGTTTACATCTCAGGCCCGCCTCATTTCAGTTCTTGGCCTGGTTCGGAAGATCCACACGGAGAACTGCCCTGAGTCGGAAGGGCCCCCTCTGCCTCCCGGTGGGGTTTTTGGCCCCTCTGCTTTATGGCATCGTAACTGCATCCCAACCAGGCAGCAGAATCCAATCCTCTGCCACCAGATTCCCAGTGTTTTTCCACTGGGCGAGCAGGGCAGCCTGAGGGTCCCCGCGGCGGGGGCAGCGTGGCGTGGTTGTTGAAGTGTTTCTCCAGGGAGAGCGGAGTTGGCGTCCGACGAGGGAGGGGAGGGACCTGCTACCCTGCCTCACCTCTCCCTCGAGAATGCACATTCCGTCCCTGCGAGCTTCCTTGCCTGGAGGCTGCTCCGTCCTGTGGGGCCTTTGCCAAGATTATCACAGAACTGAGGAACGTCAGAGCTGGAAGGCCCAGCCCCAACCCGCGAGCTCTTCCCTGCAGAGTGGGGATTGGATCTCGAGCACCTTTGTGTCCCCAGCGCTCAGCACGACCTTGGCACAGTCTCCGTGGACGGTCCCCACGTGAGTGAGCGGAGAGCAGAAGGGCGGCCGAGCTGGTTTCCCAGGCAGGGGACAGCTCCCGACCTGCCTTTACCAGGTGGCCCAAGCTCTTAGTGCCTTGGGCTCCGTGTTCTTGGGGACACAGCGTGGCTGCGGCCAAGGCCCGCCCGGTGGGTGGATGAACGCAGGCCTGACGCCCCTGCGCGTCGCTGCTGCTGCTTCCGTGGGCCTGGCCCCAGCGGCCTTTCACACGGCCCCTGCCCTGCCCGGCTGCACGAGGCGGCCTCACCTCCGTGAATTAGGAGTAAAACCCCGCTCGTTGGAAAAACAGAAAAGAAAAAGGAAACAGCGTCAGCTTGCTCAGGGGAGATCTGTGATGGACAAAAATCTAAAAATAGTCATATGGGGGACACCAGGGGGGCTCAGTGGTTGGGCTTTGGTCCAGGGTGTGACCCCGGGGTCCTGGGATCGAGTCCCGCGTCGGGCTCCCTACATGGAGCCTGCTTCTCCCTCTGCCTGGGTCTCTGCCTCTCTGTGTGTAAATAGATAAAATCTTAAAAAAAAAAAAAAACTATATGGGGGTGTGTGTGCGAGATGTGGCTGTTCTCACCACTGGTGTTTCGTTTGCTGACGGTGGAGCAGTCGTTCCTGGAGGGCGTTTTGCGGTGCTCCCCGGGGTCTTTCCCCGTGGTCTCGGGGGTGGTTGTGAACTTGCTAATGGCTGCTTGAGTCAAAATCCTAATTCACATACTTTTATTGATTGAGTTATACCTTAGCCCCCACCCAGTTGTGAAGGTTTTGTGTAAGTATGTGTAGACAGAGTGAGTGGGGTGGGGGCGGGCAGGAGGAGAGGGCATCTTTTATTATTTTTAAAGACTTTTTAAAGATTTTATTTATTTTACTTATTTGAGAGAAAGAGAGAGAGAGCTTGCAAGCATGGGGAAGGGCAGAGAGAGAGAAAGAGGGAAAGAATCGCAACTGGACACTGTTCTGAGCGTAGAGCCCAGTGTGGGGCTTGATCTCAGGCCCCTGGGACCAAGGCCTGAGCTGAAACCCAAAGCCAGACGCCACCCAGGTGCCCCAACTGGCAAATATTTTTTTTAAAAGATTTTATTTATTTATTCATGAGAGACACAGGGAGAGAGAGAGGCAGAGACACAGGCAGAGGGAGAAGCAGGCTCCACGCGGGGAGCCCATGTGGGACTCGATCCCGGGACCCAGGGTCACGCCCTGGGGTGAAGGCGGCACCAACTGCTGAGCCCCCGGGCTGCCCTGGCAAACGTTTTTAAGGTGGCATCTAATAAAGGAGAGCTAGGCAATGCTAATAAATAATAAATGAATGAATGAATGAATGAATGAATGAGTGAATGAATGAATAAAATTAAAAGATGCAAAAAGAGCAAGTAAAAAGTTGGATGTTGTAGTTGCTTTGACTGAAGATTCACCTCGGCAGTTGTTAGCATCTTCGAGGCCAAGAAAGAAAATACACACAGTGAAGCGTGTGGCCCGTTTTGCAGCAGGGGCCTGGGCACCCAGTCAGAGGCCCTCGTCGGCTCCCGACCACCCGCAGCTGCGGTGAAGTCCTGTGAGAGCTGATGGGCCCCGGGGACCCGTCCGCACCTGCCGCGGGCGCCCCGGTGACCAGCCCGGGGGCCGGAGAGGCTGAGCACCCCCCCCCCCCCGTGGCCCGTGCAGCCTGGGAACTGGGGCGGGTGCTCTGTTTGGGGGAGGGGGGTCCAGGAGACATCCGCACCCACGTCTGGGTCCCGGCCGGAGTGAGCACCCACGCCGACGGCAGCCGTGTCGGTGACGGACCCTGGGTCGGCCTCTCCCTTTCCGTCCCTTCCTCCCTTCTCCTGCCTCCTAGGATCACCCCACACTCTGTGCACCAATCTCCTGTCTCGCTGTGCCCCGGCCCGCCCGCCTGCCCGCGTCCCACAGCACGTGGCCAGGATACGGGCATAAGCGGAGCACAGGGGACCGGGAGCCCGACGGCCGCCGTGGCCGGGCTGCGGGGACCACGCTGGGCTGTGCCTGCTGAGGAGCACTTTGTTCGAGAAAGGGCGCATCTCCTGGTGTCAGCCGGGGGCCCAGCTCGGGGCTTGAACACCAAGTCCCAGTGTCCCGTGTCCACCGGGCGCTGTCGTCTGTTTCCCCGGCCCCCATCCAGGCGCTCAGGGCACGGGCGCCCTCGGGCCGTGCTCGCTTAGCCCCGGCCCCAGGGCTGTATCCAGGCCCCAAGGGCAGCCCCCATAATTCCGTGTTCACCTGTGGACAGCCACCCGAGCAGGAGCGAGCAGCTCCTGGTTGTGCCGCCACGTCAGGGCAGGACCGAGGGGAAAACGCGTGGTTTGGGCTCTTTGTCTTGCCCACGGCTGCCCTGTTTCCAGTGTTTTCCAGTTAGAGACTCTGTGGTCCGACCCGTGCATACGGACAGAAGCTGCTGTGACCGCTGGAGCTTTCCCGACGCGGGGCTCAGCCCCCGGCCCCGGACGGGCATCGTCACAGCCCTTTGGTCCGCCCCCCTCCCGCCCCTGGCCACGGATTCGGACTGTGGGCACCTCAGCCCGTTTCACCCCAGATTTCAGTTGCAAAGTAATGTCGTTCCTTCAGTTTGTTGGAATGAATTGCATGAGGCGGCCTGGGGCCATCTGGTACTGCCGGGGATCGGATGCCCCGGAATCCTGCCCGGGGCTCGTGCCCGCTCCCCGCTCCCCGCCCCCGGCCCGGCCCGCGGAGCGCTCCATGCACCCCTTGTGTGGACCGTCCTGCTGAGGACCCTCCTGTCCGCAGGCTGCCTCCTGCCTCCGTCCTGAGCCCCGGGGGGATGTTGACGGGAAGGAAGGGAGCCCAGGCCCCAACTTTCTCCCCCTTCCCCTCATCCCTCACCTTTGTGGGACTGTTCTGGTCAGAGTCGTGACCGATGAAGCGAAAAGCATCATTTTTCAGGACCCAGACTCCATAGCACTGCAACTTTCCATCAGCACCGTGCCATCTGGGGCGCCCGGGTGGCTCAGGGCTTGAGCGTCTGCCTTGGGCTCAGGGCATGACCCTGGGTCACAGGATCCAGTCCCACATCGGGCTCCCTGCACGGAGCCTGCTTCTCCCTCTGCCTGTGTCTCTGCCTCTCTCTGCGACTCTCATGAATAAATCAATCAAATCTTTAAAAAAACAAACAAACAAAAAAAAAGTCCTGCTGCTCGTCCTGTTCTTGGGGAAGAGTTTATTTGTGTGGCTCTGGTACCAGTGTCTTCCTTGCTGCGTGGTCACGTCTACACCCATCTTTTCTCTTGTTCCAGGCTCTTAGCTTCCTGCAGGCAGGGACCTGCGCCCCCCCCCCCCCCCCAGGCCCCATGAGTAACTACTTAGCAAACTGTAAGACGGGCATGGATCCGGGGCTGGCCTAAAGGAAGCTGGGATGCCATCTGTTCCTGCTGCCCCTGTCTGCTGCTGCGTACTCCGGACAACGCGTGGCTGCCCGCTCGCCCTGCATCATTGATAGGAAATGCAGATGTGGCTTACGTCCAGAAAACGTGGTTCCCGTGCTGGCTCCCACTGCAGCCCTTCTGGAGCCAGCGCCTCCCACACTCGAGTTGGCTCCAGGGCGAGCCGGGGCCGGAGCCTGGCTGTCCTCATGCCCAGCAGGAGGGGCCTCCCCGCGGTGCTGACGAATGGTTCCGTCTACTTCTCCATGGGGCTCCTGCATCTGGAAACGAGAGGGCTCGTTCTGACGGTGGCTTGGATCCTCGGAGGTACATACTGAGGCGCACGTCCATTAGTCTATCAGTTGGCAGCGAGTTGCCAAGCGCGGTTTGCCAGGCCCCGCGCCAGGGGCTGGGGATGCATTCGCGAACAAAAGATGCGGCCCCTGCTGCGCGGAGTTCACGGCGCAGCAGGGGGGACAGAGCGGCATTAAACATGACGTGCAGGGCCAAGCTGGAGGGTGTCGGGGCTCGCGCCTGCGGTAAATGCTGACCGTCTCCCTGCAGGTGGGTCCCAGGGCCTGGATTCCCGACCCACTGGTTTCCCAGAAGCATGTCCGTCCCCAGCCATCCGGTCGGATCCTGGAGAAAGCCTTGGAGTTTGCCCTAAAGCACCTGCAATGTGCGCAGCCAGCATGAGGCACTCTCCTGAGCTCCGGCTCACCCTGGGGCCACTCCGGCCCGCCGTCTCTTCGTCTGCAGATCGAGGGCCGTGGTCTAGGGCCGCATTTCTTAGGGTCAGTTCTGGGGAATACCGATCCCAGGACGTGTACTGGAGCAAAGGGCTTCGTGATGGAGTGGGTTTGGGAAAGTGAATTCTCCATATGAATATATGAGCTTCACCGTCCTCTTCTAGATTCCCGGAGCACATTAAAGGCCCTCAGAAGTCCGCGAGGACGCCGTCCGGCCTGGCTCTCTTGAACCTGGATCACTCGCTTCACGTGGCACCTGCTTTCCCGAGGCTCTGAGGCCCTGGGCAGCCGGGTGGGCCGGAGTGCCCTGCGTTCCCTTCCGCCCTGGCACCGCCTGAGCAGGGCGGTGGTGATGCTCTGGGCTGGGGACGGAAGCCCGTGTGGGGCAGTGGCCCCGACCCTGCAGCTCCCGGCCCTCCATCCCCCTGCGATCATCCCGCCAGCGTCCAGGGAGACGGCTGACCGAATTTCCTGCCGTGGGTTCCGGAGACATTTCCAGACACCGACCGGCGGTGCCACTGCCTCGGAATCCACAATCACTCGTAACTGGCCTCAGAACGACCAGCTCGCAAAACCATCTGTCACGGGACACTTGAGCAGGACTCAGAGGCCCATTAATAATTCAAGCGACGAGCTTCTTCAGACCCCGGCCTTCTAGCTCCTGGGGCTCACTCGTCCTGGGCCCCCAGAGATGTTCCGGGGGGGGGGTCCTCGGCCATGCTACAGACGTCAGTGCCCCCAGTGCTGGCCCTGCATCCCCAAGCCTCACCCATTGGAGGAGGGACGGTTGGTACAGGTTCATCACGCTCTGATGGCATCGGCTCGCAGGTGGTGGGTGCCCCAGCCCGCGGCTCTGGCTCTCCGAGGTCGCTCTTGCAGCATCCCCAGCCATTCAGGAAAAAAAAAAAAAAAAAAAATAGAGGCTTTTTTTTTTTTTTTTTTTGCAAGTTAGAGGTACCTAAAAATATTGGTCGAATTAGTTCTAGCTGATTAGATCCGATTCTCATCCCCATTTAGTGGAATTATAGAACGTCGCAGCTGCCTGGGAACATAGAAATCATCTCCTCCAACTCCAGCATTTTTCAGCGTAGGAAAATGAGACCAGAGCGAAGGGACTCCTTCAAGGTCGCCCAGCTGGTTCGAGGCAGAGCCAGGCCAGTACCCGGGCTCCCTGGCTTCCAGCCCCGTGGCCTTCCCCGCCCGTCCCAGGGCGTCTTCCTGGGGGTGCTGTGGCCCATCCCGGGCACCACACGTTGGATGCAGGCGTTTGCTTCCCTTGGTGGCTCTGTGATGCCGGGGGCAGCACGTCTGTCCCGGCCGCCACACCCCTGGGCCGTGAGGTGGGTTTGTTGCGTGCCATCAAGAGGGTCGAAATGAAAGAGCGAGCCCCCTCCGCGCTGCTGTCCGCCGCCCCCCCGACCTGTGATCAGGGCTGGCCGTGCCCTCTTCACATCCCTCTCCCCGGCGTCCCGCAGACTCCAGCTGGAAGCAAGCCTGGAGCCAGGCCTTCCCACCCCGTCGTAGGCTCTGCGGGGCCTGGCTCCGGGGTGCTCCCATGGAGGCGCCTTTCTGGCCAGATACTGAGCCGGTTCGTCCGCCTCTCCCTGGAGCCTGGAGAGAAGGCGGAGGGGCGGGGGGCGGGGTCCGCCTCCCATCTGCGGAGAGTGGGGGGATGACTGCTGAGGCCCTGGAGGTTGGGTTTCTCCTGGAGTCCGTGCTAGAGGTGCTTGCAGAGATGGCCGGGTCCAGCACTGACGCTATAGACGAGGGCATGAAGGCGGGAGGGGGGCGGCCCTGGCCCGAGACCCCGGGGCCAGCCGACAGCGGGGCGAGGATGAAGCCCAGGCTGCCCGCTGCCGCCTCCCGTATTTCTGCTGCAGAACCTTCAGCCTTCCTCGTTCGGGGTGCCGTTCTCCGGGGCAGGACCAGTGTGTCTCATTGCTGAAACCCCGCTGGTTAGGAAGTACAGAGTAGGGTAAAGGGGCAGAGGGCGTTCCAGTGCGGCCTACGGGTGTCTTACAGGGAAGCGCAGGTGAGATGAGATGGAAGGTCAGCTGGGGCCGTGCAGCCGAGGAGCCTTCCCGGGCCGAGGAGCGAATGCCCGGAGCAGCTGGGCTCTGCGGGATCGGGGGGATGGGGGTGGAGGGGCCCAGAGCAGGTCAAGGAGCAGAGGCGAGGCAAGCAGGGGTCAACCCAGGCGTTCTGTGCCTCCCCCCTGCACTAGACGGGGCCTCCTGTCTCCTAACCTTTTTTTTTTTTTTTTTTTTTAATTTCTAGCTGGGGCTAGTGCTTGGCCACGTTTCTGCCCAGAGGCTTAGGGAGATGCACACAGGGCCCAAGCCAGCCTCCGTGGAGGGTCGCCCGTGCCCTCGGGTGGAAAGACAGACGTGTGTGGTCTTGGTAGCCTCAGACCCTGGGTGTCGCCAAGGACAGGTACTGGCTGGGCTGAGGGCGCCTTGGCAGCCGGGTGTGCAGGCCACAGGGGAGGACGCGGCGGCCGGGCGGCTGCAGCCGTGGCCACCCCCTGCAACATACCAGGGGAGCACTGCCTGGGCCCCGGGGCTGGGGCTCCTGGGAAGCAAGTCCTGGGACCCTGACTCTGGAAAATGGTCTGGAGAAGGGACACGGCATGAGGAGCTGTGCTGGCCTGCGGCTTCGGCTGCCTTCTGCTCCCCCTTCAGGGCTGCCCAGGCCCCCCCATAGCAGGTGCTCAGTCACTGAGCCGTAGGGAAATCCTGGATGGAACCAGAGTGATGGAAGCAGGTTCTTGCCTTGGCTTTTGCAATTACCAAGTGCTGTTCGTGGCTCTGGACTCTGGGAGGACGCTCAAGGGGCAATAGTGATGCTGATGGATCCAGTGGCTTCTATGGGCCCTGCTGCTGGGGTGCACCCCGCGCCAGGCACTGTGCTGAGGACTCCGGGGAATGCCATTTAGCCGTCATCACGCTTCCATAAAGTCATTATTAGTGCCCCCCTCCCCCCATTTCCTAGATGAGAACACTGAGGCACAGATTGGTGAGCCCACTCGAGGCCAGCCCCCGAGCCAGGAAGTGATGGGGCTAGGATCCCGCACACAGTGTCGGGCTCCCTACCAGGCCTGCCCTCGCTGTGGCCCCCGTGGGGGCATCTGAGCCCCAGGGGCAGCGGTGGCCCTCGGAGGGAAGGCCCACGGGGACAAGGGGGCAGCCACGGGGTCAGGGTGGGAGGCGGTGGCCTTTGAACAGATGGTCCCTGCGGACTCGGCGTCGGCCCTAGACGGAAGTCGGGGTAGAAACCTAAGCTCCTCGTGTTCGGAGAGACCGTGTGAGCTTGGACTGGAATCTGATCCCGGAGGAATGTGCCCGGGCCCCGGGCCCCCCGCAGGAAGCCTGTGTCCCGAGTCCCGGGGCGCGTGGGGACAGGCCCGGCCCCCTCCCAGCCTTCCCTCCTCGGCCAGGACCCTCAGCCTTGTTGTTCCAGCGGCCGGAGCAGGTCTCCCAGCTGCTGTTCCTGGAAGCCTTCCTGTGGTCTCAGGGCCTTTGAGAGGAGAACAGGGCAGCTAGGAAAACGGGGGAGGCACAAACGTCTGCGATCCTTGCGCCCGTGGAACAAAGAGGCGCTCAGGGGACGCAGCACGCTCCCCCGGCCCTCGCGGCCTCCCCTCCCTTCGGGAACATCCCGCCGACGGTTCTGGAATGTGTGGGTCCCGGGGCCTGGGGCTCCCCTCGGCGCAGGGCGCAGGTCCTCACTTGGGGCCTCGTCGGCCAGGGGGTGGCTCGGTGGCGTCCCCCGCGTCCCCGGCCGCGCAGCTGTTTCCAGGTCTGCTTGGGTCGGGGTGCGTCACTTGGGTAGTAGCGTCGCCTCGTGTCTGCGTCGTGTGTAGACGTCGTGGCTTCACCCTCAGACCAGAGCAGGGCTCGCGGCGGGACCGTGACGTGCCCCGTGTGGACGCGGCGCCCTCAGGGCCCCCAGACCCCTTCCTGGGCTCTCCTCCGAGGCACGCGTCCCCAGGGACCCCGTGCTCTTCCCGGGCTGCGGGTTCCGACTCCCCAGCCCTGAGTCTATCTAGTCCTGGATTGATTCCGAGTCGGGCCCGGGCCCCGTCCACCTTCGGGGGGACCCGGTGGCATCACCTCCCCTGGTCCCCCCGTCGCGGCCGGACCCGCCGGGCGCTGGGCGAGGGAGGTGGGCCGCCGAACTCCGTGCCAAGACCCGGGGCCTCTTGCTGTCGAGGGTGGGGGGCTTCTGGGCCGCCTGCCTCCCGTCCAGCCCGCGGCTGCTCGGGCGCACACTCGGACGCTTGGGGCCTTGTCGAGTCGGGCCCAGCCCCAGGCTGCCCTGCAGGAGACGCAGCCGGGCCTGCCCCAGGAAGTTCCCAGGACGCCCGCTGCCCGGCAGTTGGTTTGTCGACTAGGGACAAAACCAGAAACGACTCCAGGTGTTTCAAGCAGAAGGGGTTGAATGTTGGGACCAGGTGCTTACAGCATGTTGGAGGGGCTGGAGGCGCAGGTTCTAGGCTGGGCCTTGAGTGACTCCTAGATGGGACAGACAAGCACCCACCCCGTAGGTGCTTCTAGGGCCTCCAGGAGCCTGAAGGGTCGACACCGTCCATTGGGGCCCGAGGTTTACGTTGCTGGACAAGAAGCGGCTGGCACTGGTCTGTGCCTGATACCCGGGAAGTGGCGCAGGACGTCCCGGTGCAGGGCGACGGTGACTCTGGAACCGGCAGCGCCAGCCAGAGGCTGCCTTCCCGCCCCGTGTCCCAGGCACGTTGTCTGGCAAGAGCCAGCCTCCGCCTGCCCGAGCGAATGACTGCGCGGAGGCCAGACCTCGGTCTCTCCCTAGACTGGGCTCTGGCACCTTCTCCCAGCTCCCCGGGCAGGCACCAGGACCCGGGCCCTTGGTCTTGGGGGAGCGAGGTGGGGCAGCCGTCTGCGGGGCCCCGGGTGGAGCACAGACCAGGGGGTCGGCACCCGCAGCTTTCCTGGGGAGCGTTCGGAAGGGGCAGAGCTCGTGCGGGGCGGAAGGTGGAGCAGAATGCAGAGATGCTCCTGCGGCAGAGCGCCGTCCTGGTGACGTGGGTTGGGGGCTGTGCTCTGAATTTGTGTGTGTGTGTGTGTGTGTTTCTGAATTTTGATCCCCGGGGCCTGTGTAAGTGGCTCAGTGGCTCCAGCCAAACGGGATGCTCATGGTCCCCTGGGGCTGTGCCGGGCTCTCACCTTCTCACCTCTGCTCGTGCTGTCACCCGGGGGCTTCTCTTCACCCACCTCCACCCTGAGCAGTCCTCTCTGTGTTTCGGGGCCAGCTCGGTCACGCCTTCATCGTAGGCTCGGTGTCCAGCAGCGGCAGGCGCGCCCTCTTGCCCGGTCTGACCCTCAGGGCACGTCTCTTTCCGTTTCTCCTGGCTTCCTCCGCTTTCTGCCCTTTGGTCCTGTGGCTGCCGGGCAGGCCTGCCCCTCGCCAACGTCTCTGTCACCTGGGAGTGTCTTCCAGGTCAAGAGTGGTCTTGTGGGTTTTTTGTTTGTTTGTTTTTGTTTAATTTCTTATTTATTTATTTATTTTTAATTTTTTTTATCTTGTTGGTTTTTTATTTTTATTTATCTATTTTTTATTTATTTCTTTATTTTTTTGTCTTCTTGGCTTTAAGAATAACGATAACCAACCACCCTTAGCTCTCTGGAGCGGACGTAGCATGCCAGTTGAGTGATTGATATCAGCACCCACGTCATTGGCATAACAGCAGATTTGTTTATGCGGCGACAGTAATGCCAAGGCAACTGCAGAAGAAATGAGTTCCTAAGGCATTTGCAGCCCATCTTTTTTTTTTTTTTTAATTTTTTTCTTTTTTGCAGCCCATCTTAACGTACGTTCTGCACACATGGCGTGCGTGCGCTATTTGAAGCAAGCTTCCGCCATTCAGCAAGCAAGTGATGTCTTATATTTACATATTTCGCCCCCTCCCCGCCCCCAGGAAGCATGTAAAAAGGACAGCTTACCTCTATTTTAAGTCTTGGAGCTGAGTTTATATTTCCAAAAATTCTAGCGGGTTACACGGCGCCGGGGCTCGGTGGGGACAGCATCTACCAGAGGCCCGGCGGACAGCCCTCGCGGCCTGGGGGCGGCAGGCTTCTGTTGTGCGAAGGCACCGGCGGTGGTAGGCGGGTGGGACGGCGACGGCACGGTGGTGTCCAGAGCTGGTCCCGCCAGCCCGTCCCTTCCCTACAGGTGTTCACGGTGCCGGACGCGCCGCCACACCTGCTCCTGGAGAGCTGTCCCACCCAGGAGCACCCGGGGCCCCCAAAAGCAGCCCTGCTTGGCCTCCCCCTGTCCCCATCTCGTCCTCCCTTTCCCCTCCCCTCTGCTTCCCCGGCATCCTCTCCCCCCCGCCCCGCCCCACCCCTTCTCTCCCCGATTCACTCATTCACTACAAATTCGTATGTTGAAGTCCTGACGCCAGTACCTGGGAATGAAGTCATTACAGACACAGGCGAGGTCATGAGGCTGGGCCCTAATCCAGGATAACTGCTGTCTTTATAAGAGGGGGAATTTAGGGCAGCCCCAGTGGCTCGTGGTTTAGCGCCGCCTTCGGCCCAGGGCCTGGTCCTGGAGACCCGGGATCGAGCCCCATGAGGGATGCCGGGGAGCGTCGGCACACGACCAGAAGCGAGGCAGGAGGCGGGAGACATGCAGCGGCCGCTCCTTCCAGCCCCCAGGACGACCGACCGCACCTGCCCTGGACCTCAGACTCCAGCCCCCGGGACCGTCGGTGCCGGACACAGAGCCCTGGCAGGCTCACGCCCCCCCACGCAGCCCAGCCCCGGGCTCAGCATTGCAGCTTGCGCCCCTCGGCTCGGCTGGCCGGCGCCTCTGCTTGCGTGGGAGCCCCGGGCGCAGGCCCTCCTCTTAAACCCTGAGCTCCTGGCGGGGGATGGAGATCCGCGGAGAAAAGGGAATGGCTCTGCCGTAGCGCAGGGAGCGTGACCTTTAGGGGCAGACGGACTACGGTGATTTAAAATCTGGACTCGGCGATTTTTTTCCATCCTTGACTTCCTTGAGACCTCGCCACCCGATTGGCTGTATCGTTGGGGTGGCCGTGAAAGCTGGAGAAACTACGGGAGAGCTCTGAGCACACCTAGCGCCCGAGACGCTGGCTGCCTTCCCTGCGGTCGTCAGCGCCCCGGAGCACGGCACCGACCGCAGCGTGTGGCGAGGGCCTTCCCGTCCGCTGTCTGGGCGGACCTACCCCGGTTCCGGCCTCGCGCGTGCACATGCGTGTGCGAGACCGAGGGCGTCCCACGAGAATGCTATTTTTTTCTTTATGGGTTTATAAAATTTTTCGGCCTTTTTACTTTGAACACTTAGTTTACAACCAAGAAATTGATTTTAAAAAAAAAACAAAAAACAAAAAGGAAAAGTATTTTACTAAGTCTCGATTTAAGTAAAGCAAGACAGTCAGCAGTTTGAGAACAGTCGAAGGTTCTTGGGAAAGATTCCAGTCTATCTGGCTCTTAGGATTCCTTTTATAGCTCGCTACGCGCATGCATTTTCATAAATGTAGTGCTTTGCGTTTCTAACTAATGTTACTCCTCGGTGGGTTTTAATGTGCGGTTATATTTAATGAAGAAAACCCAGAATGGGGACGCCCAGGGGGGCTCAGCGGTTGAGCGCCTGCCTTAGGCCCAGGGCGTGACCCCGGGGTCCTGGGATCGAGTCCCATGTCGGGCTCCCTGCGTGGAGCCTGCTCCTCCCTCTGCCTGTGTCTCTGCCTCTCATGGATAAATAAATTAAAATCTTTAAAAAAAATAAAAAAATAAAAAAACCCAGGGTGAATGGCAGAGCAAGGCAGTGTGGTGGGCCCTGCGCGGACCTGGGACTGGGGTGCCGGTCACCCCCCAGGAGGCTGGGCCCCACGTGGGGACGGTGAGAGGGGGCCGCGGAGATGGGAAGGGGGCGGCTGCAGCTCCCCCCAAGCGCCGCGCGGTGCAGCTGTGCGCGGGGCGAGGGGCGTTAAGCCGAGTGACCCGGGTCGGACTGTCCGGCAGACGACGGTCTCTCTGCCGGCAGCGGGGGCGGGCGGGGCTTCCTCTGCCCACGTCCCCCCGGCTGGGAGGGTGCCCTGGAATCCAGATCTGGATCCTCTGCTTGAGGCGGGAGGCCTGGGAGGGCCGGCGGGGATGCCGCTTGCCGGGCTTCATCTGCCCCTTGGCACCACCCCCTGGGCACTGCCTGAGCCGCCGCCTCCCCTTGAAAGGAGTTCGCAGGCCGCTTTTCCGTCCCGTTGAGCTGAAGGCGTGGGTGGAAGGTCGGACCCGGCAAAACAGAACAAACGCTCTCTTCTCTGTGCACAGGCGGGCGGGGGGCTCTGTGTGTTCAGGATTTATTTTTATTTTCTAATCCTGTTAGCGACAGAAGACGACTCTAAGGAGCCCTCTGACCTTGGTACCGCCGGGGGCAGTTGTCTGTGGTCTGTGGGTCCCCGGCCGGGCGTCCTCTTCCCGTCTCTCCTCCTCCCCTCCCTGTAGGGGCTGCAGTGCCCTTGGGGGGCGGGAGCGCTGCTGCCTGGGGTCCGCCCTGGGGACCCACTGCCCGGCCTGTTGCAGCCGCCGAGGCACTGGGAAGGCAGCGGGGCAGCAGTAGGACGAGGGGGGCGGCCACCCTCCGAGGTTCTCGGTGCAGGGCACCCTAGACCCTTCCTGCGCGGCCACCCCCTCCTCTCCAGCCGCGTGGGCCGTGTGGGCACGGGTCCACACCTCCCCAGCAGGGGTCTCAGCTGGGTGCCCTCCGAGGGCCGGCTTCTCAGGGCTCCTCCCCTCCGCAGCTGGGATCCCTGGGCTCCGGAACATTCCAGCGCCTGAGGCTGAGACACTGTTTGGAGGATCCGAGAGAGGACGAGGCTCATCCCCTGAGATGGGGTGTGCTGGAGCCAAGCTGGGCCCCAACCTTCTCAGGGTGGGGGGGTTGGGGGTGCAGAGTCCAGCAAGAGCGTGTCTCTGCCGTTACCATCAGTGAATGACGGACGTACGTGTGGCTTCCGCAAGGTGTGACTGTTTTTCTCATGGTGATAATACAGTCTTCCTGGTTATCAGTTTATTGGTGACAAGTTGGACAGTTGACATCAGGAGCCCACGTTTCACGTACGCCCCCTGTCCTACAGGATCAGTACCCGGGGCTTCCAGTAGTGAGATGCTCCACGTCAGTGAGAGGCCTGAGAGTAACCATCCTCGCACTCGCCGAAATGCTGTCACTCCAGGAAAGGGGAAGGCTTTAGGCTCATCGAGGAGTAATAGTATTAGGGTTTTGGTTTCATTGTTTTTTATTTTTATTTTTTAAAGATTTTATTATTCATGAGAGACACACAGAGAGGCAGAGACTCAGGCAGAGGGAGAAGCAGGCTCCATGCAGGGAGCCCGACGCGGGACTCGATCCCAGGACCCCGAGGTCACGCCCTGGGCAAAAGGCAGGCGCTAAACCCCTAAGCCACCCAGGGATCCTAATGATTCTTTTATAAAAAACAGAAATTCAAATAGAAGTCTGCTCTATAATCTTGCAGATGAGCCTATCACAGAGCAGAACGTTAAAGTTCTATTACTCTTTTTTAAGAGATTTTTTTATCTATTCATTTGAGAGTGAGCGCGCACATGAGCCGAGCAGGGGGCAGGGTCAGAGGCAGAGGGGGAAGCAGGCTCCCCGCTGAGCAGGGAGTGGGGTGCGGGCTCGATCCCAGGGCCTGACGTGAGCTGACGGCAGGCGCTTAACCGACTGGGCCGCCCAGGCACCCCAAGTTTTAGAAATCTTCTAGAAAAGTCACAAGTTTGTATACGCGGCACCGGCCCGTGTTGGGGTCCCTCCACACCGGCCCCTGTCGCTCCCCCGGGGGGTGTTTTAGAAGCCCTGGTGGGTATTTCTGTGCGTGTGGGGTGGCACCATTTTATGAGCCTTGTGATCTCACTTCGCTATTAGGGAGCAGAGGTCCAGGACCAGAGTGAGTGTGGTTATCGTCGCGGATGCAAGGGAAGGAGAAACGCGGAGTAACCCGCAGCTCCTGGCTGCCAGTGCGGCGCCTCGGGACCGCCCAGGGAGCTCCCTCCATGCAGGTGTCCCGGGGGGTGGGGGGGGTCCCACCCGTTGCCCCCGGCTGGGGCGACCTGCAGATGTGCCTCCTGAATGTGCAGCCAGAGCGATCGGGAAGCCACAGAGCCCGGGGAAGGGGCTGCCGACGGGCGCCCAGCAGGCCGGGCGGAGGGTGCTGTACTCCCCGTAACGGTGTTTGTTTGACGTGCGTGTGCTGCCAGCCTCTAGGCTCAGGATACTGGACGGCGTCTCCTCGCAATGCGACGTCGGGTCGTGTTGGGCTCGCCGTGCTGCACGCCTGGCCCTGGGCGCCCTGGGCCTCCTGGGCCTCCTGGGCCTCCTGGGGCCAGCGCTCCCGTCCCGTTGCTGCCCGGCCTCCCGGCCATCGAGCCTTTCGTCCTGCGCGGCGGCCCCACAGTCACGCCCGGCGCTCCTCGTCGTAAGCTGCATCAGACGCCCCGTGCGGGGAGCCAGCGGCCCGAGCCTGTCCCCGGCCTCAAGGCAGCAGCTGGCCGCTGTTCCCGCCTGAGGGCCGACGCAGTTTTACAGAGAGGACTCATCTGGCAGGAAGAGGGTCCGAGAGCAGCTGTGGGGACAGAACTGTCGCCTCTGCCCGGCACCTCGTCTCTCAGCCACTTCCCTGCCTTCTCACCGACCTGTCCTCCCTACAACGGCACACACGGGCCACGCAGGGTGGGGGACCCCTCACGCCACCCTCACGTGGGCCGCGCGGCCTGTTGGCAGCACCAGCATGAGTGCCACCCCCCCCGCCCCCCATGGGCTCCCTTCCAAGCCCTGGGTCCCATTGAATGCATAAAGGGAACCCAGATGACACTAGGAGACCGTTTTTATGGGAAAATGCTCAGAAGTCCCAGAAACGCCTTGGAGCTGTGAGCTGTTGGAGCGTCGAGCTCTGCGGCGGCTGGAGGCCGGGGGCACGCGGTGCGGCTGGGCCCTTAGGTGCCCGGAGCCTCTGCGGCCCTGCTCAGCTCTGCTCGAGAGGCGCTACCCCCGCCTGCTTTCTTCTGCGACCTAACGGCTCTTTTATTCCCTGAGGTCAAAGGGTGCTGCTGGGATCCGTCAGGTGACAAGATTATGTTGTTTCCCCAATTCCTTCCCCTTGATGGATTCCAAACGTCTCGAGCATCATCGCCTTTCCCCCCGTTTATCTCCATCTAGGTAAAGGCAGGGACGCAGTGAATGTCAACAGCCTTTAAAAGGCAAAGAACTGAGATCGCTGGATGGCTCAGTGGTTAGCGCCGCCTTCAGCCCAGGGTGTGGCCCCGGGGTCCCGGGATCGAATCCCCCGTCGGGCTCCCTGTGTGGAGCCTGCTTCTCCCTCTGCCTGTGTCTCTGCCTCTCTCTCTCTCTCTCTCTCTGTGTCTCATGAACAAATAAATGGAATCTTTAAAAAATATATTTTAAAAAGATTAAAAATAAAATAAAAGGCAAAGAACATTTTCCCTTTTTGAATTTAACTCCTCGCCTCACCTGGACGGGTTCTTGTGGGGCCTGAGCAAGTGCGACTGAGGCCCACACAGCCTCTGACAATCCAGAACCGACGAGCGCCGCGCCGGGTGGGCCGCGGGCCTGCACTCCTGTTTTGTGTTTTTTGTTTTCTGGTTTTTTTTGTTTTGTTTTTTTTTTTTGCAACCAAACTATCGAGTGGCCAGCACTGAGGAGCTCGGCCCGGACTTGTGGCCCCAAATCCCAAGCTGTGTCCCTGAAAACCCCCACGTCCACACAGCATGCCCGCTGCCCCTTCCTCCACTGCCCACGGCGCCGACCGCCAGGTTAGCCCCCGCCTCCCCGTCGGGCCGGGCTGTGAACGGAGCCGTGCCTTTTTCGTTCCTTGGCAATCTAAAACTTTGGCAAAAATCAGAAAACATTCCCTCTAACAGACATATTTTCTGACATATCTCAGTTTTGTACGTCTCATCTTGACCAAGGGCCAAGGGTTCTCATTTCCATTCAGAAAATATGTTAATCAAAAAAGAAAAAAAAAAAATATGTTAATCAGAGAGACACCTAAAACCACCGTGTCTTACCCAAATCTCTCAGAAATGTATAGTGTGCAAAAGGGATATCCCTGGGGCTAATTACTGTTCTAAAATATTTAGTTAACCCCCGACGACGCAGCCCCGACGTTCCCGCCACGTGGGAGGGCATCCACTGTGCGAGGATGGTCCCCAAGGCCAGAGCCTGGGGCCGTGGGAGAGGCCGTGCACCCTGCGCTCCGGGAGACGCCTGCCTCTGGGGTGTCGCGCCCATGGGGGCCGTGCGGCTCCAGGAGCTTAGTCTGGGAGCTTCCCAAGGTCCCACGAGGAGTCTGGCCCTGAAGGGGCTGTTGGGTGAGCCAGGTGGTCGTCCCGCGCTGGCCGCCCTGCGCGTCTGTCTGGACAGAGTGGGCGGTGAGGGCCCCGCTGGGCCTGCGTACCTGTGGGCAGGTGTCTGCTGGCCTCTGGCGAGAGGGGACGGGAGCACAGGGGCCGCTGGGCTGCCCAGGGCGTGCACGTGGGTGCGTGCCGGGTGCCGCCGTGACAGGGGCCCTCCCCGTCCCCCCACCTCCCCCCCACCCCCTTCCCAGGGTGTGTCCGCAGCCGAGGCTGCTGCTTGCGCTTCCTCCGTTGGGCTGAGAGCAAGCAGGAGCGTCGCAGCCTCCGCGGAGTGGACAGCGGAGCAGCCCTGGGTGTGGTACGGGCCCCGTGGGATGTGTGCCTCCCGGGTACGAGTGGGCGAAGACACGCACCTAGCTGGTTTGGATGGGGTCAGGTCGGGGGCGGCCAGCTACTGCTGTGGGGAGGAGGCAGAGAGAAGGTGGCCGGGAACCCTCGAGGACAAAGGGCTGCCCCTCGACCGGCCGGAAAATATTCCAGAAGTATGGCTCCAGGAGCAGCGTCGACACAACGGCTCTTATTTTCAGAGGATGCTGATCACTGTCCTCAGGTGGTGGCTCGGACTAGCATCTGTTCCGCTCTTCCCGCCCGTCAAGTCCTGGTTGGCTGTTGCGGGGGAGCCCAGGCCCCAGTGCCCGCCCCCCGGAGCCGGGAAGCCACAGGGGTCTAGGCAGCCCAGGCGCACCTGCAGGACACCCCAGGGTCGCTGCCACTCCTTGACCCTCGTGAGGAGCCTGCAGGGATCGTGGAGCCGTCTGGGGGGCGCGGAGGAGAGCCTTAGACGGGGGCCACCTCCAGTCTGAAGGGGGAAACCCCTCCGGGGAGTCAGCGCCACGCCGCAGGGAGGCGGAGAGGAGCTCACCGGCGCCGGGTGGGGCCCAGGCTGGCGGCCGTCCGGGCGGACGGAGCGGGGAGAGGCATGTTGGGGTGGAGCCCTCGGGGAAGCAGGGCCGGCACCTCACGGCCGACCCCTTCCCGTGCCCCCAGCCCCAGCCCGCCCTGCATTCGGGGAGACGCACAGAGGCGACAGAGAGCCCCCGGGTGCTGGTGCTGAGGCCGTCCTGGGCGACGGGGTGTCGAGAACCAGAGCCGCAGCGTATCCGAGCTGGGACGGCCTCCCTGTTCTGCAGGGGAAGACGGGGCAGGGACCCAGCCTGTGTCACTGTGCCGAAGTCACCGTGATGGGGGAGTAGTCTTCGCCACCTGTGCTGCACCCGGAGTGCCCGGGAGGGAAGCCCAGGCAGGGGCTCCTGACCGCTCTCCGTCCGCTGCTGCCGGGCCCCGGGCGGCCACACGCTGCCACTGAGTAGTCCCTGAGCCCCCGTCCCCCACCCTCGTCGGGGAGCCAGCCGTGAGCTGCCCTGGGCCTGGCAGCGGCTCGGCCTCTCCTTCGCCCCCACCCTGCCTCCTGCAGGCCACCCCCACCTGCACCGGCGGCTGCCTCGCCGCACCCCTTGGTCCCTCCGGCATCGAGGCAGCCCCCCGAGCGCCCTCCCGGATGCTCCTGGTCCGGGCCTGCTGCCCCACGCCTGGCTCCCCCACTCGGACGCTGTGCTCGGGCCTGGAGCTGCCTCCCCTGCAGGCCTGTGGCCCCGCCGGAGCCAGCCATGCCCAGGGACCAGAAGGGCCCTCGGTTTGGCGACTGAGGTTTGGGGGAGGAGCCGGGACTCCAGGCTGCCTTTGAGGAATTGTTTACTTTCAGAATCAGGCAGCTCTGATAAGCCCCTGGGATGGTCCAGCCTAGCGTGTCTGCGATCGAAGCTGGCCTCAGAAGGACAAATTGTTTTCTGGGTTTCCTTCTTTTTTTCCTTTCTTTAAAAAAAAAAAACAAAACAAAACTGAAGGCAATGCAGCAGAGTGCCAAGGGTGAGGCCTCCGGCGGCCAGGGGCAGCTAGCTGTGTGGGCGCCGGGCAGGCCAGGGGCAAGTTGGGTGTCTGGGTGGCCCAGGGCCAGGCACATTTTGCCCAGATGTAGTCTCCATACACAGATGACCCCTCAGGCACTGCCCTTGGGCGAGGAAAGGCTTAAAAGGCCGAGAAGAGTCTTCCTGCATCTTGGGGAATCACGGAGCCGTAGGAGGTCCCAGCAGCTCAGAGGCCTGAGGAAGACGGGGCGCCAGCTCGGGGGCTGCCTGGAGGAGGGGGCCGGCCCAGCCAGCCCTCTGTGCGCCTCTCCCCTGGGCGCGCGAGCCCAGTGCCCACGAGGACCGCCTCTAGCGCAGCAGTCTTGCTCCTCACTCCCGGATCCCCCAGCTTGCCAGCCTCCACCCATTGCTCTGTTGATACGCGGAAACGGGTTTTAAAAGCAAAACAACAAAATCCACTCACGCGCTGGTGCCACCTTTATTTTTTTTTTTTTTTAATTTTTATTTATTTATGATAGTCACAGAGAGAGAGAGAGAGAGAGAGAGAGAGGCAGAGACATAGGCAGAGGGAGAAGCAGGCTCCATGCACCGGGAGCCCGACGTGGGATTCGATCCCGGGTCTCCAGGATCGCGCCCTGGGCCAAAGGCAGGCGCCAAACCGCTGCGCCACCCAGGGATCCCTGGTGCCACCTTTAAAGGAAGATCAACTCTTGACGTCCGGTGATCATTCTGGACATGGAACCATAGGCTTTCAGATTAGAAGGGGAGCCTAGGGCTGATGACCCTGTGTCACAGAGGCAGGAACTGGGGCCTCGGGAAGGGAAGTGACGTGCGCAAGGTCACCCTACATGCGGTTGCAGAGCGGGTGCGGGGGCAGGCGTGTGTTCGCAGAGAACCCACATTGCTTCTCACCAAGTGTGACCCGTGTGCACGGCTCCCGTCATCTTGTGCCTTCTCCAGAAAACCCCTCCAACAGCCTCGTGTCCGCGCAGGAGCCCCGAAGCACAAAGAGCTTCAGTACCTTTTCCGGGCTCGTAAGCGGAGGGTCGGGATTTGCATCTGCTCCCAGAACCGCATTCTCCACCCTGTGATGCACCAGTACGTTTTCAAGGCAGTGGGATACTAGTATACACCTGCTTGCCCGCCCTCGTCCCCCTGCTCCCCCTGCACCGTCCCCCTCCACCGCAGACCCAGACCGATCATCCCCGGGGTGGAGGGCGGCAGGGCCGGGCCGCCCTCCTGGTGCCTTAAGCTTCCAGGGAACCGTTGCCCAGTTCCCCCTCCCCGCTCTCCCTTCCCAGGGCCGTGTTAAAATGCGTATGAAATTTATTTATTTATTTATTTATTTATTTATTCATTCATTCATTCATTCATTCATTCATTCATTTTGAAATTTTGAAATCTCTAAGTGCCCGTGCGTGTACCTACTTTACCCATTTGCAGGATAAAATGGCACCGTCGCGACTCCCGCGGTTTTCATGTCTTTATAGAAACACTAACAATGCCGTCCTTTCTCTTCTGAGCGCGACCCTTGGGCCAGCAGCGTCAACACTGCCTGAGAGCTTGGCAGAAGCGCAGCCTCTGACTGAGAATGTGCACTTGGACGAGATCCCAGGGAGCCCTCACGGGGTGCAGTCTGCCCGGGAGAGGCCCCCGCGGGGCAGTGCCTGCGCCCTTGCTCTGTGGGTGACCAGGGGGACGACCTCGCCCTCCGTCTGTTGCCCCCACGCGGTCACTGCCCTTACCCCGACCGAGTCCGTGCCACCGCCCGTGCCACCAAGGCATATGGCAGCGAGCAGGGGCAAGCAAAGGTGCAGGTCAGCTTCAAGCAAGTGTGAAAGCTTGCAGACTGTTTTTTCTGGGCTTGAGAAATAACAGATTTTGGTGCAGCCCGGTGGCCTTTGTGCCTGGCTCAGCCATGCCCACAGTCTCCCCAACATCCAGCTCCCGTGTAGCAACAGCCCCTCCGTAGAGCGAAGGGTGTGGGGCTGGATTGCCTGGGCTTAATCCTGGGCCCAGGACTCAGGCCCGCGTGTGCTCCCCCGGCCGCCTTACTGCACACGACTGCGCTGTGCCCACTGTCCCCGAAAGCGCCCTAGCGTGCCTCCTGGGCACTTCTTTTCTGTGTGCCCTGGTGCTGTGGGCTAACGGGGGATTCTGAGGGCATCTCTCTCCGGCTTTGTCTTCACCCGGATGCAGGTCCCTCCGTCAGCCTCAGTTCAGGGGAAGGGCAGGACTGTGGAGCTAAGCCGGGGCCTGGCCGCCCGTGCCAGGCCAGCTGCACGCGGGTATTCAGCAGCCCCTCCGGCCGGCTGCATACCCTACAGCCCCCTGGGGAGGTCTCAGGGCTTCCACCAGATTGCAGCTCCTCCCTAGCAGTGAGGTACAAGCCTTGTATTTGGAGGCCGGACATCTTCCAGCGCCCCGGCCAGGAGGGGCCTCGCCAGAGGACCGCGGGCGTGCCTGGGTCGGGTTACCATCGGGTCCCTTCATTGGTCATCTCTCACGGTGGCACCTTGCCGTGGATACGCATTCCTCAGCTCATGGGGCCAACATTTCTATGTCGCTTTCCCCGTCCTCACCCTGCGAGAAACGCAGGGGTGCAAAACAAGTCTCCTCCAAATGTGTCTCTTTGATGAGGTGTGGACTGTTGGGGGCTGAAGGCGGTTGAGATTTGCAGACTCCAGGGAAATTTTGCTTCTCTCTTAACTTCCTAGAAGAATCTAAAGGGAGAGTCTTTCCCACAGTAAGCGTCATTACCAGGGACACATTTTATCTAAACGATCCGTCTGTATGGCGGTGAACCTCTAATCACTAAACGCCTCTCTTTTATTGCACCCTCCGCCCCTTTGATGCCCCAGCCCTGCTCCATTCTGTAGCTCGGGACGCCATGGCTCCTGCACGTCACCTTTGTCTCTGAACCATTCGTGTATATCGGGTTCCTGTTCGTACAGAATTAATTGTCGTTTTCTCCTGTTGATCTGTTTCACGTCACTTTACTTCTTAGACTGGATGGAAGAACCGTTGAAGGATAGAAGAAAGTTTTTCCTTCCCAACAGAGCCATGGCTTCCCCCAGTAAGGACCCCGGTGGCTCCAGCCCACAGGACCCAGGCACATTCTCCCCCCAGCTGCCTTCCTGAACTATTGCTGTACCACTTTTATTCACCATTCTCCTCCTTTAAATCCTACCATCTGATTTCAGTACCTTTTTCCTTTGTTCATTCTTTAATCCGTCCATCCACCCACCCACCCACCCATCCACCCATCCACTTATCCATCCACCCACCCCTCCATCCATCCATCCACCCATCCACTTATCCATCCACTTATCCATCCACTCATCCATCCGCCCATCCAC
The DNA here is from genome assembly GCF_003254725.2 of Canis lupus dingo. Lineage (NCBI taxonomy): Eukaryota > Metazoa > Chordata > Mammalia > Carnivora > Canidae > Canis > Canis lupus. The sequence goes on from NC_064275.1 coordinate 31,071,760, forward strand.
CCATCCATTTATCCATCCACCCATCCACACACCCATCCACCCACCCACCCATCCACTTATTGATCCACCCATCCATCCACCCACCCACCCACGCATCCACCCATCCACCCACCCATCCATCCACCCACCCACCCATCCATCCACCCACCCATCCACTTATTGATCCACCCACCCACCCATCCACCCATCCATCCACCCACCCACCCACGCATCCACCCATCCACCCACCCATCCATCCACCCACCCATCCACTTATTGATCCACCCACCCACCCACCCACCCATCCACCCATCCATCCATCCACCCATCCACCCACCCATCCACCCATCCACCCACCCATCCATCCATCCACCCACCCACCCACCCATCCACCCACCCACTTATCCATCCATCCACCCACCCCTCCATCCATCCATCCACCCATCCACTTATCCATCCACTTATCCATCCACACACCCATCCACCCACCCACCCATCCACTTATTGATCCACCCACCCACCCACCCACCCATCCACCCATCCACCCATCCATCCACCCATCCACCCACCCATCCACCCATCCACCCACCCATCCACCCATCCATCCATCCACCCATCCATCCACCCACCCGCCCATCCTCCATCCATCCATCCATCCATCCATCCATCCATCCATCCATCCATTTGAAACTTAGAGTTCTCAAGGGCCTGCTGTGAATCAAATGCCCACACCAGGCCGTCAAGTCATAAAGGTGAATAACACACGCTGGTTATTGATGCCAGGGCTCCTGCTTCCACTCAGACCTTCCACACGCAGGCAGATCCTTTATCCATCTCTATTGATCCCTCATTGCCCTTGTAAACCACTTCTCTTTCTCAAACCTTTATTGGTACCCAGGTCCCTCTGTCTCCAGTCTCTGTAGTTCCCATTTCAGAGCCTGTATCTTCTCATTTATGTCCTTCCTCCAGTCTCAGCTGTGTCCTGAGAGTTCCCTCATTTTGAGAAACTCCTCTGTCTGGTTCCTGTGACCCTGGGCAGTGTTTCATATCTCCCTGCCGTATTTTGTTCACCTGCAACATGGAGGTGATACTACTTATCTCGTTTGTTATCAACAGTAAATGACGACTTAAAACTGGGTCTGACACATGGGTACGCTCACTCAGTATTGGCCATCACCGCGATTACCCTCCTCAGTGTCCCCACCCCACCTCTCACCCTGTATTTCGTACCTCTGTAGTCTGGCATACCCATCCCTTCCCTGGGCAGGTGGACGTCCCTCCGTCCTAGTGCCCAGCTCCTTAGTCTCTGTCACTTACTCTGCCAGAAGTCTGTCGCGTTTCCAAGTTGCCATCCTCTGCAGCTTTCAGTACTATCACATTCTCATACGCAGTGAGGTAGGCTGGGTGGGGAGCCAGGAGCATCCAGGGGACACTATCTAGGAAATAGGGAGCAGTGGCTCCCAGGGGCTCCCAAGGGGCACGCACAGGACAGTGCAGTCACAGGGGACCCATCCAAGTTCCCCGTCACTGGAGTCAGAGTTTACGGAGGATCAGCCAAGTGGGGAGCTCGGGTGGGGTCTAAGACCCATGAGGCCGTGATGAGGCCATCACCGCAGCCACTGGAACTATTGTGGGTGCATTTCCCAGCTCCTCTTCTCCCGTCCCCTGAATGTTGGAACCTCCCAGTTCCCTCATGCCTGCCTCATCCTCATGTCTGTGACCTGCATCCAGCCCCCTGCAGGGCTCCCCACATCACTGTTCCTCTGGCTGGCATCTGTTCAAGACCGAAACAAGCCGTTCCCCTTTTTATCCTCCCGGCCTTGCCCTGGCTGTCACCGTCCGCCACCCCTGTTGTAAGCCAGGCACGCAGCCCCTCAGGGCTCCATCTGCCTGCTTGAGCCCTCCAGTGCCCCTTCGTCCATCATCTGCCCCTTGTCCCTCTCCAAGCCCTCCCCGTGCAGCCCTCCAGGGCCCAGCACATCATGCTCTGCACCTGTCCATCAGGTTGAGTGACCGCACGCTCCCCAGCCCACCCACCTGTACTCCTAGCTCTGGGCAGCAGGGGTGGCAGGGAGCCCCTGTGGCCGAGATGTCCGGGCAGGCTGGGCATGGGCCGTGGTGGGTGGGCAGGACACCTGCCTGCTCCCTGGATGTGTGAGAAGAGGACTGGCACTTCAGAGAAGGGCATCCTGCCCTCCCGTGGGCATCGGGAAATGGGAAGCTCTGGGGCCTTGGCCATGCCAAGCCTTCAGAGGCCTCGCACAGATCAGCAGCCCTTCTCTGGAGGAAAGAAGGGCTGTGGGCATTTGAGGGCCGCCAGGCTCAGGATGGGTCGGGCCATCTTGTGGCAGGCCCGGGGCCTTCCTGGCGAGGATGTCCGCCCTCTGTGATTCCACTGCTGTGCCAGGTTTCACAGAGATGGCTGGGCTTAGCTGGTGCAGCCTTGGGGATGGGACAGTGTTGGCCACAGTCTTTATTCTAGGTGTCATGAAGCGGGATGCTGTGTCGGAACAGAAGCCCCCGGGTGGTTTGTGGCTGCCTAGGTGGCTGATCTGGGGTCCTCGCACACCGTAGGAGGAGCCTGGGCGTGGTGGGGTGTCTGCGCTCCTGTGCCAGTCAGGGCCGCCCCTCACGGGCATGCGTTTGGCAGTTTGTGCCCACGTTTGCTCCTGTAGACCGTGGCAGCCGTGTGGGTGTCTCACCCCCACCCCGTTATGGCCGAGCAAACCCAGGCCCTTGCCCCTGGCCTGCTGAGTCCAGGGGCAGCCCCTTCATCCCACGACTGACATGGTAGGTGCGCTCACGTCAGGGTCTCCTCTCCTTGCTAGCCCACCACTTTCCTGAGGGCAGGATGCCGTACTTGGCATTCTCTCAGTTGGGTCGGGTACGCGCTCCATTAACTATTTGAGTGATTGCTGATCGATTAGCCCCTCAACTCAGTGTGCTGTCTGGGGTTCCTGCATGTCTCACTGAGAACTAGGAGCTACGGGATCCCCGGGGGGCTCAGCGGTGGAGCGGCTGCCTTCAGCCCAGGGCGTGACCCTGGGGTCCCAGGATCCAGTCCCCTGTCGGGCTCCCTGCAGGGAGCCTGCTCCTCCCTCTGCCTGTGCCTCTGCCTCTCTCTCTGTGTCTCTCGTGAATAAATAAATAAGATCTTTAAGAAAAAAAGAAAGAAAGAAACCAGGGGATACCACAGCTGTGGGGTTTTGGGCATCTCTGTCTCCTGGGTCTCAGCCCACGGGGGGTGGGGAATCCGCTGAGGCGCCCTCCTGGTCTGGACAGTGTGAACACAGGGGAAGGTAGGCTGGGTGCTGTTTCCCTTCGTCCCATTGCTGGCGCGTGTTTCGGTGAATCGTGGGCCCCCTGCCCGTTCACGTGCTGAAGGCCTAGTTCCCGGGGCCTTATTTGGAAGCAGGGTCGTCGCCGATGCAGGGGGTGAAGGGCGGCCCGTGGGGTGGCTGCTGCTTACAGGGCGGAGAGCTGGACCTGGACGCACACACGGGAGGCGTGAAGATGAAGGTGGAGGCGGCGAGGCCTCTGGGAGGAAGCCAGAGGCCGGGGAGACTGGAGCTCCGGCGCGGCCCTGGGGAGCCCTCCCGCCCCGGCCCACGGATGCAGGGGCTCAGTGGTCTTGTCGCTGGGAGCCAAGAGCTCTCGGGGAGACTCGGCTCAGGCAATGACCGCTACCCTGGAGCGACCGCCGGCTTGGCAGTCGGGAAACGGCGTCCGGGCAGGTGTGCCGGGTGATCGTAGCCCTTCCCCCCTGCCCCCCAGGCCCCCAGCGCCTCTCACTGCCTCATTGTGTCAGACGGGCGGGCAGCGCAGAGGGGCCTCAGGCTGCCTAGCAGGAAACCCCGTGGCCTCCGTGCAGGGAGGGCTGCACAGGGGGCCTGGTGCTGGTTCCTCCGGGCGGAGGGCCTTGCCTCCCTTCCCGCCCCCCCCCCCCTGGTGCCCCAGGATGCCCCTGCTCTCCTGCCGGCAGCCTGGCCCCAACACCCCCAGCCCCACCCGTGCCCCCTGCCCCTCCCCGGGCCTGTGATCCCCTCCCAGCTCTGAGTGCTACGGCGGTCGGACAGTAGGTTGCCGGCCCGCAGACAGGGCTGGTATTTGAGAAGAAGCACACATTCCTTCTGAGGCTCTGCTGCATCCACCTGCTGTGCCTCGCCAGCCCCGTCAACCCCTGGGGTGCCCGGCACCGCGGCCGGGGCCTGCATATTGAGCTGGGAGAGGCCGTGCCTGCCGGGAGGGCAGGTGTGCACTCTGGGCCTCCGAACGCTTGGCACCGAGTGGCCTCTGCTGCCGCGGGGCCCGTGCGGTGGCGGAGGAGCAGGTGCCTTTTCTGTGCAGAGGCCTTCGCGGAAAGCAAAGTGCTCAGCCAGGGCACGGGGCCGCCCTTCCCGCGCGTGGCCACAGGCCGGGCGATCTCCGGGCCTCAGCGTCCTGGTCCGCCCCATAGGAAGGCAGCTCAGAGTCTCCGTGCGTCTTGGGGTTCTGGCGCCCGTGGCTCTCCTCCTGGTCCCGCCACCCCCAGCCTGCAGGACTCCGGCAGCGTTTCCGCGCAGCGGGGCCAGAGGCCTGACGTGCTGTCAGGGGCCCGTGGGGGCCGCTGTGGCCCCGGCGCCGAGGAACGCCCTAGGGGTCGGCCGTCAAGCTTCGCAGTGGCCGTCCTGCTCCTGGCAGCCTGTGTCGTCTCCGGCTTGGCTCCCCAGGGTGGCGGCTCCCCAAACCCGAGGGCCTGAGTCCACTCCCAGAACCTCGGCCCGGGGCAGGACTGAGGGACGCTGCCCTTGCTCTGAACCCAGCCCCGCATCACCCAGAGCTGCCCCCGGCCGCCCCCCGGGAGCGGGGGATGGAACACCGGGCCGCCGAGCGCCGCTCTTCACCCCCGGCCTCCCCCCTCGGAGGACTGGAAAACAGCGTCCCTTCCAAGGCAAACAAGAGCGAACTGGTCCTGGGAGGCGAGCGTGGGCACGAAGGGAGCCGTGTTTCCTGACCGCAGCCCTCGCCCGTCAGACCGTCCAGACGGCGCGCTTCCTCCGGCAGGAGGCCCAGCCTCGCTTGCTCTCGGCGGCTTGGGGCTGAGCGATGAGCACTGGGGGCCGAGCCACAGGGAGGAGCCTGCCCGTGACACCATCGGGAACCTCAGGAGGCGGAGCCCTCTCTACTGGAGAACCAACAGCCTGAACTCGGTCTGGGCTGGCACGGGCTTCTGGAACATTCTTAGGGAGCCTTATGCAGACGGCCCAGGCCCGATGCATGTTCCCGTCCTCGCTTCTCCCCCCTTGGAAGCGAAAGTGGCAAATGCTGAGCCTCACAAGCTGAGAAAGACCAACCCAGGAGAAGATCGTGCAAAGATGGGGAGGTGCAAGGGCCCTGGGGTGCTGGGAGGAGAAAGGGTCATTCACGAGAACCTGTGTCCTTTCCCGGGCACGCGGCTCTGTGTTCCCTGGCCAGGCTCTGGTTGCCGTGGCAGCGATCACCAGGGAGGAAACCACTGCTTTCCAGAAGGGTCTCGAATACCTTTTTCCATAAAGATGGGTTTTCTTCATGAAAAAAAAGATGGGTTTTCTTCATGAAAATTAATGTACTAGTTTTTTATTTTTCATTTTTTTTTTAAAGATTTTACCTATTTACTCATGAGAGACACAGAGAAGAGAGAGAGAGAGGCAGAGACCCAGGCAGAGGGAGAAGCAGGCTCCATGCGGGGAGCCCGACGTGGGACTCGATCCCGGGACCCGGGGTGACGACCTGAACCCAAGGCAGGCGCCCAACCGCTGAGCCCCCGGGCGCCCCCTGTACTCGTTTTTCAAATGGTCCTTTTTGTGATTGTTAGTTAGGGCGTAGGGAGTAGAACCAAGTTAGAGAAGGCCTTGCCCGTACCTGAAAGGATGCACTTAATCTGTTTTCCCAGCAGCCCCCCCGCCCCGGCACTGGGGAAGGACTTGGGGCTCACAGTGCTCGGCCTGCATGAGGGCTTGCTTCCCGCCGAGCCGTGTGTGAAGAGGAAAGAGCCTGTGCCCTCGAGCGCGTGTCCCAGGTGACACTGCAGGGTGGGAGCGAGCCTCCGCAGGGCCCGGGACTGGGGCAACGTCTGGAGGCTCCCGGACCCAGAGCCCGACACCCGTGCTCACACCCGGGCTCCTGCCGCCGCCGAGCCCCGCCAGTACCTCTGCACACCCTGCGGGCCCCTCGGCCCGGCTCCCGGGTGACGCCGTCCGGGTGGGCACCGCGGCTCCTGCCTCCCTGCCGGCCGGGTCCCCAGAGCCTGCGGCCTCGGGGGCACCTGCCAGCCTCATGGATGCAGGCCGCTGCTGCCGGGAAGCCAAGGCCCAGGTGACAGGGCTGTGCAGCCCAGTGGGGCCCGCGAGCCTCGGCCCCGTCCCTGTTGGGGTGTGACGGCCCCGGGCTGCCCGGGGGACACCACAGGGTGCGCCGACCCTGCATCCCCTCGGGGCCGGGCGCACGGGGCTCCATCCCCAGCTGCTGCAGCTCCTGCACCCGCACAGGTGACGCGGAGGCCGAGGACCCGCCTGCCGTGGCCCTGCCTGGGGACAGCGAGCTTCAGGGCGCCCGGTCCCCGGTCCCCGCTCCAGGCTGTGCAGCTGCTTCTGCACACACCCTGCGGCCTGCTGATTTCCTGTCCCCTTGGCGAGCTGCCCTGGGCCCCGGCCGGTGCCGGAGGATCCCCAGCCCAAGCCCCAGCCGCATCCCCGGCGTCCCTGTCCCCGTCGAGTTGTCCCCTGCTCGGGAGGCCCCGCCACGGGGGCGCCGTGCATGGTGCTGAGGCCGCAGAGGTGGTGGCGGGGAGCACACCGCCCTCCCCTCCCCCCTCCCGCCCCTCCTCCCCTCCCGGTGCCAGGCGGCCCAGATCCTTTCAGTAAAATGTCAGCGGCTTGTGGCCTGGACCCAAGGTGACCATTTGGAGGAAACACGGTCAGATGGACCAAGCCGCCAGAGGCCCTGGGAGTCCGTCACCGCAGGCTCTTGTGGCTGGAGGGGCTGCAGCCTCTCCCGGGCTCTGGAAGCTTCTGTTTGCCGAGGTTGTCATCTCCAGGCAGACGCCGGAGCTCAGCTCCTCGCAGGCCGCTCACGGCGGAGTTCAGACCACAGACCTGTCCTCCCCTGTCCTCCGCTGCGAGCGCTCCCCCTCCCCTTCCTGATGCGTGATGCAGAGCCTCCCCAGTCCCCGTGGAGCCAGGCTGGGAACCGGGGTGGATCTCCGGGCCCCCCGCCGCCTTCCCCTCCACCGCCCACTTCCCTGCCCCGGATCAGGAGGGTGGGGAGGACCCAGGGAGACTCAGGCACGGCCCTTCCAGGTCCGAGGCCTCTGGGGGGAAAGGGGGTGTTGACGATGGGGGTGCTGTCCTGCCCTCGTCCCCACGAAGGCCCGGCCCGCCGTCTCTCCCCCTCCCTGCAGTGCCCGGCCCGCTCCGCCCCTGCAGAGCCCAGCCCCAGCCCGGGAGCTTCGGGAGGGCAGGAGGACAGGGTGGTCAGCGCTTGGACCACGTCCCCACAGGGAGGCTTCTGGATCTGTCTTCCCTTCTCCAGATGGAAGCGTCTGGACAGAGGACTGGAAGGGTCCACAGACCTGGGTCAGATTCTAGGTCTGCCTTGAGGGAAATTGGACTTGAGACCTTCCCTCCAGGCAGCCGGGTTCCAAGCGACCGCTGCCGCCTGCCCTGGGCTCCTTCACGCCTGCAGCCCCCACCCGGCCTTGGGGCCTCGATGAAGGAGGCTCCGTCTAGCAGGGGCTGGTTTTATTTCAGCCTGAGCTCGGCTTCCCGCCTCTCAGCAGGTCGCTGCCCACAGGTGCTTCCCTCCTCCTCCCCCTCCTCTCCTCCCCTCTCCTCCCCTCCCCTCCTCTCCTCTCCTCTCCAAGGTCACAAACTCAAGGTGTTAGAAAGTTCCACCCGGATCGTTGCCACCCCAAAAAGTGGGATGGCAGGTGCCTAGGTTTACTGGTCCGCAGTCCTCAGCCGCCCACTAACTGGTGGCAGGACCCCGGGCGACTACAGAGCCTCTCTGTGCACCTGTGTCCCCAGCGGCGATGCGACACGGGAGGTGGGCACGCGGCCTGCTGCCCCCCGAGCCCTGTGCCCGCCTGAGCCACAGTCACCCTGCAGGTGCCACGTGCTGAGAAGACCCGAGGCTTGGTGAAGGCCTGGGTCCCCGTATGGCTGTGCCGCGACGCAGACCCCGACCCTCAGAACCTGTGCATCCCTGCGCTGGGCTCCGAGCAAACGGCTTCCCCGTCCCCGGGCTGGTCGTCAAGACCCGGGAGCGCGGGGCCGGCAAACTCTTACCCACGCCAGCGAGGCTAAACCTGCTCTCTCTCCCCTTCCCAGGCACACATTCTGGCAGTTTCGCCACGAGAACCCCGGGACCCGGGTCGGGGGCCCGCCCCCTGAGGGGCTCCCCGGCTTCAACAGCGGAGTGATGCTGCTGGACCTGGAGGCCATGCGCCAGTCCCTGCTCTACGGCCGCCTGCTGGAGCCGGCGCAGGTGCAGCGGCTGGCGGACAAGTACCACTTCCGCGGCCACCTCGGGGACCAGGACTTCTTCACCATGATCGGCATGGAGCACCCCGAGCTCTTCCACGTGCTGGACTGCACCTGGAACCGGCAGCTGTGCACCTGGTGGAGGGACCACGGCTACAGTGACGTCTTCGAGGCTTACTTCCGCTGCGAGGGCCACGTCAAGATCTACCACGGGAACTGCAACACCCCCATCCCGGACGCCTAGGAGCCTCTGCAGGCTGCGGGCTGCGGGCCGCGGGCAGCGTCTGGGCAGCGTCTGGGCCTTAGGGGCGTCGTCTGTCCCAGCCCGAGGCCTGGCCGCGCTGCAGGTGCTCCCGGGGGCGCGGCTCCGCGAAGGGCGGACGCAGACCTCTGGGCGAGAGAGCAGGTGTTTAGAGACGAGAACGGACAGGACATGCCATTCCCTGCCCTCGGCCCCCAAATCTTGAAATCCTTTCAAGAGCCAGCCTTTCTCAGACCAAACATGAATTTATTTTAAATGGCCAAGCTTCCATTTTGCCAGAGGGAACAAGCAGCACGGCTGTCGCTCCCAGGGAGCTCTGAGGTCCAGCGCCCCGTGGATGCCAGCCCGCCCGGGAGGCTGTGTGCGTGCGCCCGAGATGCCCACACGGCGCGGCCCGGGTGGAAGGCGGCTGCCGGCTTGGGGTGCGGCGTGGGGGGCCAGCAGCGGCGCCCATGGAAGCCTGGGCTCGTTACCGCAGCTTCCCCAGCCTCCTGCTCCCAGCTGCCCCCCAGAACGTCACGATCCCTCCTTCCCCCCAGTCGGCCTCGGGGACCCCGGGGGCCCGGGAATCAGATCCACCCTCAAGGAGCAGAGCTCGGCCGCCCGCGGGGACACGCAGCAGAGTCGCGTGCACGGAAGACAGCCCTCCATGAGCACCCCGCGGTTCACTCCAGGACTGACCAGCGTTCAGGCTCTTTACAAAGTCATCCCGTGACCCTCGTATCGCAGCGCATCAGACCCCGTACCTTAGAAGGAGGTAGGCTCCTCTCTGGGCGCGTCCCCTCGCAGGATGCAGACAGGAAGCCCCCGGCGGCCCATTAGGTCTAGTCGGGTTCTTGGGGGAAGAACTGTCGCTGGATTTCCATCTCCTTTTATTTCGGTTTCATTCACTTTTTTTTATTATTATTATTTCTCTTCACCGTGAGTGAGAATAGCTAATAAACAACCTTTGAGAACACAGTGACTATGTCGTCTGTTCTCGGGTCACAGTTTACTGCCACCCGGAGGGCCTGAGTCAAGAGTGTGGTCACCGTTCCTGAGAGCCCCCGGCCCGGCCCCGCGTCCCCGTGCCTGAGCGAGCCGAGCTCCCGGAGGGTGTCTGCGGGCCCCGGGGGAGCGTGGCTGGGACGGGGAGGACAGTGGTGTCCTGTCGCTTCATTCTTCGTATGGGCCAGCCCTGCTGCTCCTGGAAGCAAATCCCACCCTCCCCTCCCCGTCTCACCGCCCTGCCCCGAACCCTCCGGTCACGTCATCTCCTGACGGACAGAGCACGTCTCCCACTGGACTCTGTTCTGACGGAATCGTTCTGTCCTCCTGGGTGCTTGATTCCCTATTTAGAGCCACTAGTCACTGAGTGCCTGCCGTGTGCGAGCATCGTCTTTGGGGATTTACGCACACCCTTGGTAATGCTCGTGAAAACCTCACGGGGGCAATTCAGAAATCCTACAGTTTATTGTAAGCGAACGCCAATAAAAAAAAAATATACAAAAAAAAATTAAAACTAAAAAAAAAAAACACAAAAAAATAAAGTTTATTGTAAGAAAACAACAAGAGATGTGGACAGAGTCATTATCACACCAGTTTTTTTTAAATAGAAGACACCAAAAATTAAATAAGTAAGTAAGTAAGTAAGTAAATAATAATAATAATAAATAAATAAATAAATAATAAATAAGTAAATAATAAATAATAAATAATAAATAATAAATAAATAAAAATAAATAAAGTAAAATAAATAAATAAAATAAAATAAAATAAAATAATAAATAAAATAAAAAAGTAAAATAAAATAAACTGGGAACAACCTAAAATGTTGACTAGGGGAGTGGATAAATTATGCCACACCGATATAATAAAATAATCTAGGCATTAGAATCCTATTTTTCAAGAATATTTAATGCCTTGGGAAATGCTTACAATGTGCTGAGAATGCAAAACCTAGGATCTTATGTACAGAAGGTCGTAGGTGTGTGTGTGTCTATGTAAGAGAGCCTGTTCCTCTATATTTAATCAGTTCAACTCCTAGAAAACTGTGTGTTTTAAAGGCCACATTCAGAAAAGAAAACGGACGATTCTGTCGATGGGAAAAACATGGGTAATACGCGGGAGGGTTTTAGACGGGCAACAACCGAGGTGTGTTTCCTACACGGACCCTAATAATTCAGGCATTTCTGTAGCTACGAGAGCCCTTTGTTGTTGCAGAGAAAAGACCGTGTACGTGTCGATGAAGATGGGCCGGAGCCAACCCCAATCTCCTCGAGTCCCGTCCCCATCCCCACGGGGCCCGTTCCGTTTGCCCAATGGAAACTCCCTGTGGAGCATCTGCCGGTCGGACGGAGCAGAGCCGAAGTCTGGGCCGGGGCTCGGAGAGCGCATGAGCTGTGCCTCGCAGCACCTGCCTCGACTAACCGACCCCGCCTCCTGATGCGTCCAGGCCCGTCTGCACATGCGAGGCCCAGGGAGGGGTCGGCAGGCAAGCAGAAGCCCCTGAGCAAGCAGGGCCTGTGGTGGAGAGGACCTCGCACCCGAGACAGAGGCCTGCCCCTGAGTCCGTGTGCGCCCTCACCTGCCGGGCGATCTCGGACAGCCAAGGCCACCTCTTAACCCACGTCGACACTGGTGACGGGACGTGTCCAGCCCAGGAAGCGGAGGACACGCAGACGCAAGGGGGTTCTGAGGGTCATGGCTTAAAATACTCTTCCCACGTGGTGAATGGCAGCCACTGGGGGCACGTCCTTTAGCCCGGTGGGGGACCCGACGCTTGCCCACAGGCGGTCATGTTTGTCGGCCCCCACTCTGCAGGGGCCCGGGCTCGTCTGGGAGGTCAGGGCTCCTGGGATGCGCCCTCCCCGCTCCGGGCTCAGCCTCTGCATCTGCCAACACCAGGGCGCAGAGGACTGGAGCTGACCCCCTGGCACACGAGTGGGCACCACCCATCTGCGCTCACGCGTGCGTGTGGTCGGGACTCGACATCCAAGGCGCGACCTGCCGACTTTGGCTCATCATGCTCCAGCTTGAACTCGTGACCGTTCAAATGGAGATTTGCACACGGGGTAGGTGTGCGCCCTGCCCCACGTCCCAGCAGGCACAGTGAGGGATGCAGGGCCGCGGCCCCTCCGCCTGTGGGGCCCTGATGGCGAGGACAGCGGGGGCCTTGTCTAGGCTCGGCTACGCCACCGCCTCCCGAAGACCCTCCCCGGCGCTGCCGCATAGTAGAGGACGCGTGCCCCCCACGGTCTCACCCTGCGGAGGACGGGGTCGGAGCCCCAGCTGGGGAGGCCCGCGGGACACGTGCACGGCTGGCCGGCCGCTCCCCGACGCGATTGCTGTCCTCGTGAGAACAGGGCACTTGGACGCACGGACACACCAGACGTGCACGTGCTCCGAGGAGGGCCCTGTGGCCACACAGTGAGGAGGGACCTCGGCAAGCCGGGGGGACGCTTCGGAGGAACCCAAACCTGCAGGGGCGCCTGGCTGGCTCCCTTGTTAGGCACCTGCCTTCGGCTCTGGTCGTGACCCCGGGGGCCTGGGATCGAGTCCCAGGGTGAGACCGTGGGGAGCCTGCTTCTCCCTCTGCCTCTGTGCCCCTCGCACGTGTGCTCTTGCTCTCAAATAAATAAATTGAATATTTTTTTTTCTTAAAAAGGAAGAAAGCAAACCTGTAGACCCCTTGACCTTTGACTTCCAGCCTCCAGAACCATGAGACAGTACCTTTCTGCTAAGTCCCCCTCCCTGCCCCACCCCCATCCCCCAGGGGTCGGGGGTATTGGGTACCGTGGTCCCAGCAAACTGACACACTTCCCCAGCTGGACGCTTCCGGACGGTCAATACACTGCGATTTCTGTCCACCTACCTGTTGGCCATCTGTACGTCTTTGGGAAAATTTCTATTCAGATCCTCTGCCCATTTTTTAATCAGATTGTTTATTAAGTTGCATGAGTTCTTTACATACTTTGGATAGCAACCCCTTATCCTGATTTGCAAGTATTTTTTCCCATTCCACAGAGGCCTTTTCATTTTGTTGATGATTTCCTTTGCCCATTGAAGCTTTTCGGTTTGTTGTCGTCCGGCCTGCTGATGTTCGCATTTTTTGCCGGTTCCTCGGGTGTCATACCCAAAAACTCATTGCCGAGACCAGTTTCGAAGAGCCTCCCCCTGTGTTTTCCTCGGAGAGTTTTACCGTGTCAGGTCTTGGGTTTAGTCTGCACCGCATCAGGAGTTCGTGTTTGTGAGCCGTGTAGGATAGCGATCCGATTTCACTCCGCGCGGGGCCGCCCAGCGTCCCGGCACCCGTTACCGGAGACCCTGCCCTTTCCCCATTGAGTCCTCGTGGCTCCATCGCCAGTTGTTAGTTGACTATATACGCAGGGGCTTGTTTCTGGTCTCTCTGTTCTGCTCCACCGGTGTTTGTGTCTATTTTTATCCAGCCTCATACTGGTTTTTTAAGACATTTTTATTTTTTAGAGAGGGAGGGGGAGCGGGAGGGCCGTGGGAGAGGGAGAGAGAGAATCTCAAGCAGGCCCCTTGCCCAGCACAGAGCCCGACATGGGGCTGGATCTCAGGGCCCTCAGGTCATGACCTGAGTGGGAATCAACGGTGGGCAGCTTAGCCCCCAGGTGAGCCCCCAGGTGAGCCCCCAGGTGAGCCCCCAGGTGCCCGGGCGCCACACTGCTGTAGAGCTTCACTGTAGGGTCTGAAATCAGGCAGTGTGATGCCTCCAGCCTGTTCTTTCTCAAGATTGCTTTAGCTGTTGGGGCTCTTTTGTGACTCCATACAAATCTGAAGATTGTGTTTTCTATTTCTGGGGGAAAAATGCCGCCGGAATTTTGAGAGGATTGCATTGTGTCCATAGATGGCTTCAAGCACTATGGACATTTTAGCCGCGTCGATTCTTTTGATCCATAAACACAAGAGATCTTTCTATTTGTTCGCGTCCTCAATTTCTTTCACCAGGGTCTTGTAGTTTTCAGGTACAGATCTTTCACCTCCTTGGTTAAATGTATTCCTAAGGATTTTATTGTTTTTGATGCTATTGTGAGTGGGGTTGTTTTCTTTCTTTTTTCCAGAGTTTCGTTGCTAGCGTACAGAAGTGTGCTATATGTTGATTTTGGAATCTGCCATTTTGCTGAATTAGTTGATTAGGTCTGACACTTTTTTGGTGGAGTCTTTAGGATTTTCTATATTAAAGATCCTATCGCCCGCAAACGCAGACGGTTTTAGGTCTGCCTGTCTGATTGGGAGGTCTTTATAAGTATTAGTATTAAGACAGACTGTGTGGTTTGGTTCTGTGCTTCTTGCCGGCCAGCTTAAAAAGCAAAACATGGAACATTATATAAAAGGTGTGAACATATTTCCTTAGGAGAGATGGTACTTTTGTTGGCACCAAATTTAAAAATAATTTTTTTTTAAGATTTCATCCATTTATTCACATGAGACAGAGAGAGAGAGAGGCAGAGACACAGGCAGAGGGAGAAGCAGGCTCCATGCAGGGAGACCGACGTGGGACTCGATCCCACAACCCGGGGTCACACCCTGGGCTGCAGGCGGCACTAACCGCTGAGCCACCTGGGCTGCACAAGTATAATATTTTCATTGTGGTTTCTTTTTCTTCTCTTCTTCCTTTTTTCCAGCCAGTGGCAACTTAAGGCCGGGTCAGACGCCGTGCACCCTGCAGGGCTCCAGGGGCGAGTGTGCAGCAGGGCACAGCAGGATCACACCCCAGGCCGAAGGCGATGCTAAACCACTGGGCCACTGGGGCTGCCCTAAAAATTATTTTTCACCTAAGACTTCCATAAGGAAAATAGGGGCGTATAATAGACTAATTTCTCAGCAAAAATTTCGTAGCAAATGCACAAAATCAATTCTGGTTATTTCTTACAGTGACTGTGAACAAAATAATCCAGAACAAAACATTAAAGCATAGGGGATCCCTGGGTGGCTCAGCAGTTTGGCGCCTGCCTTTGGCCCGGGGGCCTGATCCTGGAGACCTGGGATCGAGTCCCACATCAGGCTCCCTGCATGGAGCCTGCTTCTCCCTCTGCCTGTGTCTCTGTCTCTGTCTCTCTCTCTCTCTATGTCTATCATGAATAAATAAAAAATAAAATAAAAATCTTTACAAAACATTAAAGCATAGACCAGTGAAGAGGATGCCGCAGGAGCTGAGTTCCTGTGACCCGAGCAGGAGAAGCCAGAAGTCTAAGATTTCATCGGTGGTCCCTGGGAGAGGAAGCATTTCCTGTATGCAGGGAGGCAGAAGCCATTTTCAGCGGTTAACGTACAAGGAGGCAAGGAAGTGGACGTGGACAAATCCGCATTCAGTTAGGTTGGTGAGGGTGTGGTAAAAAGCTTCTAGCGACTTTCTATTTCCTGTGATTTTGTCCTTCCTGGCACACAGGAAGAACATTTCCTATTTCCACGGAGATAGGAGGGGGCTATCTGTTCTCCTGCTGCCCCAAGTGGAGGAGGTCTTGGGTTGAGAAGAGGGAGCCACAAGGTTAAAGCAGCCTGCCTGGCTGGGGCCCTGCTTGGAAGACAGTTGCTCTAGAAAGTCACATTGACCTGTAGTGGACTTTGCCTGAATGAGGAAAAATAAACCAAGTCTTTGTTGTGTTAGATTTGGGGCTGTTTGTTATAGCAGCACAACCTAGACTATCCTAACTAATACGAGAAGGGTGAGGCAAGAGGGATGGAAGAGGCAGCAGGGTGAAGAGAGTCTATTTTTAAGTGTAGGAAGGACCTAAACATACTCACAGGCCGAGGAGGGTGGCTCTTAAGAGGTGGAGAAGTTGGAGCTACGGGAAAGCGAGGACCTGCCTGGTCGTTCAGATCTGACACAGGGCAGTGGGGGCAGTGGGGGCAGTGGGGGTGTGATTTCCAGCAAGAGGGGAAGGTTTCCTGGTTCTGGTCCAAGATGGTGACTTACGAGGCTCCTGAAGTCACCTTCTGCCGTGGACACGTCGAATCGGCAGCTACGCATGGAGCAATTCTTTATGAAAGAAATCTAGAAACCAGCTGAGCAACTCCTATGTACTGGATGGCAAGAACATATCTACATCAAAATGGGTAGAAAAGGCTGAGAAACATTCTCACCATAAATCCCACCCCAGGGGAATCCCTGGGTGGCTCAGGGGTTTAGCACTTGCCTTCGGCCTAGTGCGTGATCCTGGGGTCCCGGGATCGAGTCCCGCATCGGGCTCCTGCATGGAGCCTGCTTCTCCCTCTGCCTCTCTCTCTCTCTCTCTCTCTATCATGAACAAATAAATAAATCTTTTTTTAAAAAAAACTATCTTCTAAAAAAATAAATAAATAAAAAATAAATCCCACCCCCAGCGCAATGAGAGGAAGGGCTACCTTGGGACACGAAGAGAGACACTTCTTCCTCGGGCACAGGAAGAAGGAAAAACATAAGCCACCAGAGAGAATTGGAAGGAAGGAGTGGGGGAGCTAATGGTTTTTGTCTGGTTGTCTTGATTTCCTCAATGACTATAGGAGGGAGGATGCCTTGGCAAGAGACGGGAGAAGTAGTAGGGTAGGGTTTTGAGACAAAGGGGACAGGTTTGGGGAGCTCCCAAGGGGTGAATCATAGGGTTGGGAGGGAGTGGGAGGACCTGCTACAATGGTTTAGGATGATTTTGTAGAAAATCTGGTTTTTGGCAAATGGTGACCTTCCCCGGGAAATCTCTGTCTCCTCATAGCGGGGAAAGACGGTCCCTTGAGCTCCCCATCACGGCAGCTCTTGAAACAGAGTTCGTGGAGCCAATTGGTAGGGATATTGTGGAGGAGATTCCCGAACTGGATGGACTAAACAACCTCCGAGTTCTCTTCCAACCTTGAGATTCCGCGATTCTGCAACCGATTCACCAAATCAAATGACTTCCAGCCTCTGCAAATTCCAGTGGCCTGTCCTTCAGCTTCCCCAAGGGAATGGAGTGAGAAGTGCTGTGCGCTCAGAATGGCACTCTCCCTCCCTCCCGGCCGCTTCTCCTAAGTGTCACATCATTACGGTGGAGCAGATGCACCATCCTGCGGACCGACAGGCCGGCACGGTGTGCACGAAGCAGGCATGATGCAACAGCTGGAGGTGGCATCTCGGTTTGACACGTACTCCTCTTGTTTGTTGGTGACTTTCTGAATTTTCTGTTCCTAAACTCAGCATTTCCCCTGCTGACTCTGTGTTACTCAAGTTTCGTTCTCTTTAGAGAGTCGTATTTACCTCCTGTATCTTGGAAGCAGATTTGCAAAGAAGGCAACAGGTGAGAGAGGCGAGGTCCTCACTGGCTCCAAGGGTCTGACGAATCTCTGACCGATGGTGGGCCCCTAGCTGAGCGCCGGTTACCCTATGAGTCCTGGGATAATATGGAAGAAACAAAGACTGTTCCAGTGTCAGGATGCTTGCTTCATATTGGGGTGGAGCTTTATGTTCCCAGCCTAGATCAAGGGGCGAGCTTTTGAGCAGGTTACCCCAAGGCTCGTTATATTGGTCACAAAACCACTATTTTGCACTTCTGTGCTAGTTCCGTTGACTCTCCCCAACTACTTCATCACCATGACAGCCCATTCCACCCACGGCCAGCAGCAGATTTATTTTCGGGAGAACTGGGAGACATTAGCTTGCCCGTAGAAGCCCCAGCCCGAATCTGGAGATGTTTGTCCCAGGAGGTCTCCAGTCTCCTAGTCTGCGTGTAGCATCTTGCAACATAAATCATCTGCCCAAAGAACTGAAGTACTTCCATACAGAGTGGGGCCTTATGCCACTCTTTGGCCTAAGAAATACTGCTTGGGCCCCCCTCAAGTCCAGGGTCAGTAGATTAGGGGATATCAAAACGGTACAAACCGTACGTGTCAGGGGAGAGGTACAGGGAAAATGTTCTAAGATCCAAGGGAGAGCAGATTATCACCCTGTTTACAGATAACAAGCTGACATTGAAAAACAGCTTCATAGCTCCTAATGATCAAGAACAAAAGGGCAAAAATGTTAATAAAAAATTCCAATCACTCCCTGCTTGCGTGGGGAGGCAGCAAAAGCCTATTTTCCCACCTAACGTGTTGGTTAAACTCCCTAAATGCCATGTTCCACCTGAAAACATCAGGATTAAAATGGGAATCTATTTATTGACACCACCCTCGGCTATTTCCAAGATGGGCATTAAATGGTTTCTTTCTTTTTTTTTTTTTTTTAAGTATAATTAAATGGTTTCGATTAAAAAGCCAGAATCCATATGACTCTTTAGCCAGGACGGAAGGAGGAGCTCGGCAGCCAAATGGAAAGATGAAAGGACTGTGCCCGGGTCCTAGCTGGAGCAGAGGCCTTGCAGCAGCGGGCAGCGGCTCTTACAATCTGCCAGACCCCCCCCCCCCGCCCCGCATGGCGCGCGGCAAAGAGGTAGCTCAGTGGTCATCGCGCGGGTCATCGGACAGGTACCGCGGAGCAGCGGGTGGCCAGGGGCATCAATGCGCATTCTGGAAGGTCCCGGGAGAAGACGGACTGTAGGAAAGGGACGGCTAAGTATCACTTGGGCCACAGACGCCGGATGACGTGCGGCGAAAGTCCTAAGTGAAGATCCAAGTGTGGCCACAGGCAGGAAACCCGGCGGCCCCCATCGTGAAGCGAGGACAGGAGCCACAGCGGCTGGAGCGGGGCCTGCTGCCGGGTGCGGCGGCTGGGGCTGGCCGATGGCAATGGCCTCGATGCGCACGGGGGCGGGAAGGGGGCAGCGAGCCCGGCCGGGGCCAGTGCGGGTCTCTGGTGGCCACGTGCCCAGGGCCGAAGTGTACCCCCACCCCCATTTACTGAGGGCACCTCCTCCTCCGCCGCCCTGGCTTCCTGCCCTGCCGGGCTGCCGCCTGCGCTCCGCCCTCCGTGGGCCCTCTCTCCTGTCTGGCCTCATTGTCCCCTCCCTCCCCCGTCCAGCGACAGTCCATCCAGGCAACGCCTACGGTCGTGCCCGGTGCCAGGGCTCACCGAGCCGGAGCCGTCCTGTCTTCTAGGAGCTGCAAGAGCGTGAGGCAGGACTTGGTTGGCCACCTCGCTGGCCGACAAATCCAGGTTACAGGGCGACAGGGGAGTGGTGGTTCTCACACGGGTTCCACCGAACCCCAGGGCACCAGGAAAGATTGGCGGAGTCTGGGAGGAGAGAGGGGAGGCTCTGCGGTGGGGCTTAGGCCGCGGGCCAGGGCGTCGTGATGGAGCTTGACCGAGCTGTTTTATATTCTTATGAGAATTCACTGGCAAAAAACTCAACTCGCTCAATTCTAAGCCATTTTGAAATTTTGCAAATCCCTCAGCACCTAAGCTTCTGTCAGGGAGCAAGCGTCAGGCCGTTGAGGGTCATTGCGTGGGGCTCCCCGCTGAGACTCGCTTTGCATCCGCTCGAGGCCTTCAGAGCACTTGATGGGTTCTGCAGAGAATTATTGATCCGTCAACCGCCTTCGAAGAGCCATGGAAGCCAGAGCCCCGCAGGCCTTCGTGGGTCACACTGTGTCCTCACGGCCCAGACGGCAGCCAGGCCGGGAGGAGGAGCCCTGTCACCCTGGAACAGGCCTGGGTCCAGTCTTTGGCCGCGGGTACCGACGGGGAGGGAGGCACGTCCCCTGAGATCCGGGCCCCCCTTCCCAGCTCAGGCCTGCACAGGGGTCAGAAGGGGCTCCCCCATCCCCACTGCCTCCTCCCGAGCCCTCTCAGACCCTTGCCCAGTGAACCTCGTACACCCAAACCCATCACGGTGTCTGCTTCCTAGGGGGCCTGAGCGCACACCGCACGCGTTTCTGCACCGGCTGCCCCTCTGGTCGCCCGTCGACAAGAGCCACCACGGCCCGGGCAGGAGGGCACTGCTGCGGCCACGGCTGGCATCCCCTGCCCCGCGGCTGCCAGAGCCTGCAGGTGTCACGTAGAGCCACACGGCACCTGGGGCAGGGGCCTGGCGGGTGCCATCGGACTCTGCTTGAACGTCAGGGGCGCTGCCCCCACTGCCCCCGCTGTGAGTCGGTTGGAAGGCAATGCAAATTGCTGGAAAAGTCTTCCTGACGTTGCTCGGTCCACAAGATGCCTGACTCCCTCCTCCGGGGGGACGACCGGCATAGACCATTCTTTCATTTCTTCTTTCTTAAAAGGAGCGTTACCTGCGAGACCTCCCCTCCGACCGACCCAGGCTGCACCCAGGCTTTGCGCGGTGAGGGGTGGCTTGCCGGAGGCGGCCCACGTCTGGGGGAGGCGGGAGGTAATGAGACACAGGAGGCGAGTCCCCGGCAAGGCCCCCCAGCAGGCCGCGAGCCCCAGCATTCTCCTTGGCAATGAAACAGCACCTTTCCCTAAAGAGAGAAGAATCGCTGGGCTCACCCGTGGGCCAGCGGGCAGGCTGAGCCCGACTTCCTCGTGTGATCTTTTTGTTTGTTTGTTTTTTTAAGATTTTATTTATTTATTCATGAGAGAGAGAGAGAGAGGCCGAGACCCAGGCAGAGGGAGAAGCAGGCTCCATGCAGGGAGCCCCATGTGGGACTCGATCCCGGGTCTCCAGGATCACCCCCTGGGTCAGGCCCTGGGCGTGAAGCAGGCGCTAACCACTGAGCCACCGAGGGATTCCCCGTGGTGTGATCTTGACGTATCACTCAAACCCCCTGGTTTAGAACGGGGTGATGCTACTGACCTCAGGGGCCTCTTGGAGGATCAGATCACTCGATCTTTGCAGGATGCACTTTGTGAAGGACGACCGCGGGCGAAAGCTCAGTGCTAGGAGCTGTGGGTCCTAGATGCGGGCGCTAGGTGTACGCTGGGTTACCCCTCGGAAGGCACGCTGGCGTCCTAATCCCTCGAGCCTGTGTGTGTGACCTGACTTGGAAGGAGGACCTTTCAGCGGTCCTTCGTTCAGAGATCGCGAGATCATCCCCGCTGAGGCGGGGGGCTGTGCAGCAACAGCCTGTGTCCTGCTCAAAGACAAACAGGGTCCTACCCCAGACCTCAGCCAGCCGCTGGGCGCTGGGCGTTGCTGCGAAGGGCGTAGGTGAACCACAGAACGTCAGCGGGACCAGAAGGTCCTAACAGTGCGATCCTTCCTGCGGAGCCGCGGCACAAAAGGCCTCTTTGCTTTTGATGCTCCTGTCTTGGTAACTGGAAACACCGCATTTTGGGAGCAAAAAGAGTCGCAGAATGAATGAAACATCATATAACATCTTGTACGTGTGAAGAAAAAAGGGTCTGCCTTTGTCCATCCCCTCCCGTGGGTCCTGGGGCTCTATCCCTTTCCCATGGGTATGTGGGCTCCATCCCCTCCCCTGGATCTGGGGCTGCATCCCCTCCCCTGGATCTGGGGCTCCATTCCCTCCTATGGGTCCTGGGGCTCCATCCCCTCCCATGGGTCCATGGGCTCCATCCCCTCCCCTGGATCTGGGGCTCCATCCCCTCCCGTGGATCCAAGGGCTCCATCCCCTCCCATGGATCTGGGGGCTCCATCCCCTCCCATGGGTCCAGGGGCTCCATCCCCTCCCCTGGATCTGGGGGCTCCATCCCCTCCTGTGGGTCCGGGGGCTCCATTCCCTCCTGTGGGTCCCGGGGCTCCATCCCCTCTTGTGGGTCCGGGGCTCCAATGCCTCCCACTGCATGTAAAAGCCTTCCCCACAGACCTTTGCCCCAGGGGCCCTGCCTTCCGAGGCCCAGAGACAAGTTACTAACTCATCTGGGAGAAGTTACCGGAACCCTCCTGTGAGGAGCTGGTGACAATCAAAATAAAGTATTCCCAGCCTGCCAGGTTGGGTTCTGCTGCAAAAGATTAGAGCCCAGGAATGATGGCCTGGACACTTGGGCACCAGCACAAGGTCTCTCTGAATCGCCAGTGACCCCCGTGAGCGGTACAGCTTCCCTGGTGCTTCACATGTGGTCAGGAGCAAATAGAACCTGTCTGCCCGCCCGGGGCGTTCGCTGAGGTGCGCCGTGGGGCACGCGGACCTGCCAGGGGTCCAAACCCAGCGTGTGCTCTTACACTAACAAACCCTCACACACCCATACGTGGACACAACCACACGTACCTGCCCATGAACCAAGGTGTTTGGGAACGCTCAGGAACCCAGCAGAAGGCCCTGGACTCAGTGGGTGCTCAACAGTTGCCCCATGGGAACCCTGAAAAGCAAACCAGCACACCCTGAGGTGGAAACCATATCCCCGAAAAAATAAGCCCCACCCTCCCCCGGAGGATCAACCAGGCTCCCCTCATTCATTGCTGTAATTAATATGTGGCACAGCTGCTGGACGGAGGGCTGAAGCTTGAGTTGCATGAATGCACAATTTCAAAAATGTCAACAAGCTCTGATGGCTGTTGTGATCAGAACACTTTGGTTAGGGGCACCCGGGTGGCTCAGGGGTTGAGCACCTGCCTTCGGCCCAGGGCGTGACTGGGATCGAGTCCCACATCGGGCTCCCTGCATGGAGCCTGCTTCTCCCTCTGCCTGGGTCTCTGCCTCTCTCTGTGTTTCTCATGAATAAATAAATAAAATCTTAAAAAAAAAAAGAGTGCTTTGGCTAAATAGGCAGAGGCAGCAAGAAAGCTGATGAGCACAAAGCATGTCAGGTGCTCATTTACCGGGAAGCAATCACCCCTGCAGTCACACCTTTGGCTACCGTGCAGGCCAGCCCTGCTGTGACAAAGGGATGAGAAGTCCCTGCTCCTCCCCAGCTCCCCTAGCTGGTGGCCTCCTGCCTGCTGGCTTCCTCCCCATCCATCAGGGCAAGGCACCCCTGGGGTCTCCCCTCTCCTGATACAGCCCTCTATGCCCTTCTCTCCTGCAGGTGAATTCTGCAGATACATACTGGAGTTCTGCTGGGGGGGGGGGCGGGGAGTGGTGCTGAGACCCCAAAAGCTAGGACTTGTAAACTGAGGCCTTCACCCTCAAGAAGCCCCCCATCAAGCTGGAGAGAGAGGCCAAACCTCCAGAAACTCAAATTCTTCTTGTGGGCTGAGGGCTGGCAAGACTCAGAAACAAGGGCTGTGTGAATGAACGTGGCATTGACCAAGGGCTAGGGGAGAGGTGGAGGTTATGTCTGCTGGAAAAGTAGGGAAGGATTGGCTCTGGTGGCCCCCGAGCCCGGTCTTGGAGGACGGGATAAATGTCAAAAGAGAAGCTTACGTGGGGGAAGAGAAGCAAAGGACACACACGGAAGGCTGGATGGTGTCCACATGAAGAAAGTCAACACCTGCCGGGGGTGCCGGGGGCCTGACCTGCGGATGGGGAAGGCAAGGACGTTCTCTGTTGAGGCCACAGGAGGAGGTGGGACGGATCACATAGAGCCTTGAACAGCAGGTGGAGAGGTTCGAGCCTTTTTCTGTGCGGCACCTGGGAGCCAAGAGAGTCTGTTTTATCCAAACCAACCCCAGCTAGTCTTTGGTCTGCCATTACCCCCAGGTAGCAAGGTCAACAGCAGCAGCATGGAGGTGCCAGGACGGGGAGAGAGGGACGGCTGGAGTACGGGGGGCCCAGGGGACAACCATGTCCCAGTATGTTGATACTAGATTCGCACCGTGAGCCAATGACTTTGGTTATCTGGATTATATGCCCTGGGGTCAGTGGGCCCCCAGTTGAGGTGCGGTTCTAAGTCCTCTGCTATTGTTCTCTGCCTTATAAAGACCCCCGGAGAACTTCAGATGAGGACTGCAGTTTTTGGATCTGGGTCAGACTGTACCAGGCACGGTTCACTGACCAACGCGGGGTCACCTTATATAAGAAAGTTAATGTGTTTCTGGAAAAAATCTTATTGAACATGACAGAGTAGAAATTCTATGAAGACCTACGGGAGAAATTTGTCTCAGATCTTAGACCCCAGAAGAGCTGATCCCCCCACAACTGGTTTCTCCAGCATATGTCTATACCGTTAGTCTTGTAACCAACTCTATTTCCTTCCTCCAATTGGCTGCTAGGAAGCTCAGAGGCAAATTTCAGTCCACTCCTAACAAAGCATGCCCGGTTTTTCTCTCCTTTCCAGTTTCCTCACTTAAGTTTTTTAAAATCTTGTGCCAAATTTATGTTTTGTTGGCCTCCGAGAATCATATGAAACATGGAACACACCAAAAAAATGAAAATTGATTAATAATAGTCCATTCTGTTGAACTGGAAAATTTTGAGAGAAGATCTGGTCCTGTTCCCTAAATTATAGAGAATGCATTTAAAGCTTCAAGAGGAGTGAAGGGTCAGGGTGCCTGAGTAAAGTGGGCGCAGGGCCTCTACCCAGGTGCTCTATCCCAACTATTTCTCTTTCTGCTCTGTCACCATGAACCACCAAAATCCAGACGAGGATTTTTCCAACCATTTCTATGCAGTCTCATGAAACCATCTTTAGAAGAATCAACTCATCCTGCTACCCTTGGCTTCTCCTCAGGGATCCTCTTGGCATCATGGGTCGGGTGAGCAGCACCCTCCATCCAGAAGCAGGGCGAGGTGTGATCTTCTACATCACAGTGGAGCAGAATGTGGGCATTTCGGAAACAACTTGTTTTAAACAAGATCATTCAGATGTGAACTCTAGACCCTGAAGTGGGGTAGCCTTGTGTGCCCGCTGCGAATCCGAGCCGTGGATGCTCCGTGTCACTGTGCAGGAGAATGGGGGGCGGGGGGAGGGGGCGGGGCACGGGGTTTTAGGGCAATCCTCGAGAGATTGAGAGAGAGACCGCATGAGTGCTGGTCCTCTGCCACCCGAGCAGCAGGGAATCAGCCCCTCCACCTCGCCTCGTTTGCAAATTGTAAATTCCCCAGGGAAGAAAGAGCTCTCTAGCGCAAGAAGTGGTCAGGGCTTGGGAAAGAAATGATGCTTTTAAAACAAATTAGACTGCGTCTGATTGGACAGGCAGCTGCCACCTCATCTTCCCCTCGAGCTCTCTGGGGCTCTCTGCCTCTGAGGCCTTCCATCCCTGAGCTTGACAGTCTTTTACTAGTTGTGACGGTGGCTGGCAAAATGCAGTCTTTGTCCTCTCGAGGCCTGTGGGCTCCCTCGGGCTAGGAGGCCAGGTGGTGGGGGTCCCTCCAAGAGGCTGGGAAAGGCCTGAGCTCGTGTCTGGGCTCCCAGCTCGGCAGCCCTGTTGTCCTGCTCTCACGGTGCACCCAGAGCCGGGCAGGCAAAGCCAGGGTGGGCTGCGGGCTGTGGGGACTCTGGGCCCCTGGAAAGCGCTGCTCTGCTGTCTCCAGCTCTTGGCCGAGGGATCACCGCTGCGGGAAGCCTTCCCTGACCTCCTGCCAGTCTCATCATAACATCGACCTCTCCTTCCTGGCTCTTGTCATAGTTGTAGGTGATTCTGTGTGATTGTTCATTTAATGTCTCTCGTCTAAGGAACCGTGTGCTCTGTGAAGGCAGGTAACATGGTGGCTCTTGCTCATCACTGTGCCCATCCCAGTTTGGCTGAATGAATAAATGATTGAACGAGTGGATCTCTGAACTGTTAAGCATCTCTTGTCCCTGATCTCTTGAGTTAGGCCCGGTGCCCCATGGGGCCGGGCTGGGAGAGGAGGTCTCTCTCTCTCCTGTTAACTGGGGCAGGTGCTGTTCCAGGCAGACGGGCCCAGGATGGGATGGCCGTGGTTATGGCAGGAGACGTGAGCCTCCGCCCAGAAGGCGGTCCTGGAGACGCCTGGCACTGAGCAGGAGGTGAGTGAGCAGTCAGTTGCACTGGAGTCTGGCCCAGGTGTCCATTTCATAAACATGATGATGAGGCAAGTAGGTAGAGCTCGGAGTTTGTATACGTGTTTTTAAATCTGTGGTTTTTAAAGTACAAAACTAATGAAGGAGGAGAAGAAACCTGAGTGGCCACATGAAAACCTCTTTAATAATTGTGGAAATGCAACTTTAAACAGCAATGCGATACTATTTCTGTCCATCAGCTGGGCTAAAAGCAAATGGCCTGATGGTGCCAGTGTTGGTGAAGAGGTGGGGGAGGCCCTTGTGGGCCAGGAGGGAGGAGGCAAATTGGTAAACTGCACTGAGAGCTCTTTGGGGGTATAGGGTTGACCTTAAAATGTGCACACCCAAGGACCGTGATCCCTTTCTAGATACATATTTTAGTCTAGAGCCGTGGTCTTCAAACTATAGTTCACATCTAAACCACCGGGAGGGTTCGCTACAACAGAGTGCCCGGGGCCCACCTCCAGGGTTTCTGATTCAGTCTGATGTGGGGCCTGAGAATTCTCATTTTGCTTCGTTCCCAGGCAATGCTGACGCTGCTGGTCTTGGGGCCACACTTGGAGAACCACTATTCCGGTTAAATTCTTGCTTATGTGCACAGGGAAACCTGCCTAGTGATGTCCATTATGCTATTTTAAAAAAAGATTTTATCTGTTTATTCATGAGAGACACACAGAGAGAGGCAGAGACCCAGGCAGAGGGAGAAGCAGGCTCCGTGCGGGGAGCCGGACGTGGGACTCGATCCGGGGACCCCAGGATCACAACCGGAGCCAAAGGCAGACACTATGCCATTTCTTATAGCAGATATGAGAAAGAAACCCAAAGTCCATCTGTGGAGACGAGGAGAAAGATACTGTGGCATATCACACAGTGGATTATTATATGGCAGGGAAGTGAATGAAACAAGTCTGTTTCAGCATGGGTAGCTGTAAGGATGGGTGTGAGTTATATATATATAGTATAAAACTGTTGTATTGGTAAGTTCAAAAACAATTTTAAAAATCCAATTCTAGATAATTAATATAATACAAGTGCTACAACACTGGATGCACATCTCATCCTTAAAGCTGCTGTCTCTGGAGAGGAAGGGTGGGAGGTACTAGGACTGGGGAAGGAGGATATAGGGGCTTCTAGCCAGCCTGTTGTTTCACTCTTTAAGAAAATAAGATCTAGGGATGTCTGGGTGGTTCAGTGGTTGAGTGGTGAGTCTTTCAGATTTCTGGGTTTTCACAGTTATCTATAACAAGGTGATGAACATCTTAATATACCAAGCTTCGTTCAGGTTCACTTCCTGCTCCGCCTGGGAGCAGCAGGGTCCCTGAATTTTGGGTCACAAGGCAGGTGATCCTGTCTGTCCCACTGGGCCTGGGATAGGGTGGCTTAGGGTACCAGTGACCCAGGTCCGTGCAGGGATGGGTCTTATGGACCATTAAGTTTCTGGAGCCCTGCAAGTCCTGAGCAACCTGTGCAGCTCATAGGGAGAGCCTGCAGGGCTCCTCCTCCCTTCAGACAGGCTTTTGGCATCTCTCTGCTGCACAGGGCCCATGTGACCCTGGGACGGGGACCTGAGGCAGTTGGAGATGATAAGGCCTGATCTAGATGGAGAAACAGGCACAGCCACAAATATTACAATTTAAGGTATCAAGTGGGAGCAGACCCAAGCACGGGCCTCTGGAGTTCTGGGAGGGAGTAGTCAGCTCTGTGCAGGGAAGGTAGCTGGAGAGTTTTGGGGGAAGAGATACATCAATAGTAGGTGGTTTTTTGGGGGGGGATTTTTTTTTTTGCAATTTCAATCTTTTTGTTGGCTTTATTGAGGTGTACTTCACACATCCCATCGTTCAGCTGTTACAAATGTATAAGTCAGTGATTTTTAGTAACTTTACCAAGTTGCACAAGTATCGGCAGAAATCACTTTGGGAACCTTTTCAGCCTCCCAAAGATCCCTGGTACCAAGTACACTTAATCCTGACTCCTATCTCCATCCCTAGACAACTACTAACCTACTCTCTGACTCCAAATGTGCAGGATTATGTTTTAAAGGATGGAAACGGGACCTTAAGTTAATCACAAGGGAAAGTGTGAGACCGAGGGACATAGGAGGTGACCTCTTTATACAGAAAAGCATATAGCCTCCGTCCAAACTTTGCCATCTGGGGTGAAATTCTGAACATGGAAGCTTCACAGTCAACACTCTGCGTGCCTTGGAAGCATGGCTTTGGTTAGGGAATACTTTTCTTCCTTGTACTTTTGGGTGTCTGGCTTCCTGTTCTTCCCATGTCCCTCAGCTTGCTCAGGTGGATGCAGTCCTGCCCTTGACTTTAAAAACACATTTAGCTGCGGGTTCTCTAGCTCAGCAGCCACAAACCAGCTGCTGGGCAGTCCCTGGAGGCGGCGGGAGCTCCAGAGAATGAGACAGAGCCCTGCAACCAGCACAGGGAGGGTCTGTACTCTCTTGCCATCACCTGCCCTGGTCCTGATGTGATGCGGGTCCTTGTAGTCTCTGCCCTACTCAGACCCAAACAATGGTTTGAGCAGATCACCTGTGTTTAGTTTGCCTTTGTATTAACAGGTGGACTTGGAGATGCTTTGGGTCGTAGACTTTAAAGAAACGTACCCCCCGCCCTGCCCCACCTAATTTCAAAGTAATGCAGACTCAATACAGAAAAACAGCACAGTACAACAGAAGGCAGGTCGCCTCTACGGCTCACCTGAAGACTGGCTGCTGCATTTGGGGGGTCTATGCTTCCTGTCTTTTTTCCTCACCTGCCTGGTGTTTTGTTGGCTTTCGTGAAGTCTGCACGGTGGCAGGGAAGGTGTTTTGGACAAGCCTGTGCCAGCCAGGCTCTTACTGGTCAGGGAGGCCAGGCCCTGGGGTGGGAGGGACACCAGCTGGGGCTTGGACACCGGCTGCTTCTGGCACTTCAAACCAGTGGTTTAACCTTGATCTTCGTTTTTCCCTCTGACGATGATCCAAATTCTTGGCTCCAGGGAGAGAGAGAGACCATTCTTCCTGAAGCATGATCTGCCATGGAAAGCAAAGATAGTCCACCTGAAGCTATTAACAGCTCTGAGTTCTCTCAAGAGTATCTGGGCAGCAGGTTGCAACACAGCTGAGATAATTCAATTTTTTTACAGAAGCTATTTCCATTAATCATTTATTAATGACTCTCCCAGCTGACACAATTAAGTAGATCTAGGATTTAAAAAGGGCCCCATATTCACTTCACATCTATCTAATTACCCTGAAGTTCATGGTCCTGGAAGGACGTGAAAATGGCCTCATTCTTCTCCTTTGTGCTTTGCGTTTTTCTCTCGACACTTGGCTTCGGCCCTAGCGGAGGCCGCCTGCGGGGTGGGCATGAGTGCATGAGGATCCCGAGCCTGAGTTGGAGCAGAGGACAGCGGGATGCAGGGGCTGCCACGGGGCTTCTCCTGTGTCCGTGTTAGGCCCTTTAGGCGTACGCTCCCGTTTAATCCTCCACGACCTCTGAGAGTTGGAAGCTAGCATCCCCATTCTGGACACAGGAAATTAGGGCTCGAAGAGGCCGTGCGACTTATTCGAAGTCACACAACTGGTGAGCAGCAGGGCTGGGCCTGGAGTCCAGCTGTTGTGACATCAGTGTCTTGGCACGTACCCTAATCCCCACTGCCAGGAACTCATGCGGCCCAGCCTGGCACGCTCCAAGAGTCTGCCATGGAAGTAGAACAACCAAACAGTGTGGATTTTCCACTGCTATGAGAATAAAACACTCCTTTTTTTTTTTTTTTTTTAAGGAATAGAGGTAGTAAGGAAGGAATTCCCAGAGAATCTAGTGGAGTCGGCGAGGGGGAATCTGTGCCCACCCTCCTTCCCTGGGCAGGCCCTGAAGGTTGGACTGACTCCTGCTCTGCAGCAGCCCTGCCCACCAGGACACTTGGGTCCAGGGAGGTTCTGTTCAGCCTACGTGACCTGAGACATCTGTCATCTTCCTGCACCAGCGGGCGGGGAGGCAGCCCCAGTCTGGACCAAAGGAAGGAAGCCAAGGGTCTGAGTAAGCGTGAGGCACAGGGGATGACTGGACCTAGGACGGCAGGTGGGGCTGCCCCACGGGCCCGGATGGAGGAGCTGGGTGGTGCCTTGGCCGCCCGTGCTCTGGGGCAGTGGTGCTCACAGGGAGGGACACAAACCTCTGCAGGTAGCGGCTGCAGCCACGGGGGCTCCAGCACTGGGTGTCAGAAAGGACCTGACGTCCAGGGCACTTTTCCCTAGAGCAGGTGTCCTGGAGGCACCTGGCTTCACTCTAACTCTCCCTCCTGGAGGAAAGCAAGAGATTTCCTCCCAGGTTATAATCAAACCATCCCAAACCCTCAGGCCATAAAGCTTTCCGGGTCCTACACACACCTCTGTGAAAGGGGGAAGCCTGGCAGTATAAATGGGGAATCTGGGCTCAGGCTGAGAAATTCTGGATCCAGACACCGTAGATAAGAGTGTGATGGCGGGAGTACTAATGATTTTTTTTTTTCCCCCAAAAGACAGAGAGCAGAGGGAGAGGGAGAAGCAGGCTCCATGCAGGGAGCCCGACGCGGGACTCGATCCCGGGACCCCGGGGTCACACCCTGGGCCAAAGGCAGGCACCAAACCACTGAGCCACCCAAGGATCCCCCAAATCACGTAAATCTTGATCTAATTTTAGGACACTATCTTACATGATTTATTCCAAAACTTATTTTCCAGTAGATTTTATGATATTCCTTGAGATGCGTTACTTTTCTGATAGGAAGTAAGTCTGATTTGGTTGATAGCTTTAACAGTAAGGTATAGAATGCCAACTTGTTTGAGAGATATTTTTCAGGGATTGATGAGCTAAATTTGCAGTTTCTAGGTATCGTGAAACATTCAAAACAGGTAATAAAAAAAGCATTTTATTAAAAAATACTGTGTGGTAACGGCTTAATTAAATTAAACCCACCCTACCTGAAAATAATAGTTTAAATCAGGTTCCTCTAAGGGAAAGAGTGACAGGTGTGATTAATAGTCATTTCATCAGTCCTAATAGAACCCTTTTGGTGGCAGTCGATAACCAGAAAGACGGAGTATCATCCTTTGGCAAGTGAGGTAGTTTCCAGTTTCCTTGTCTCACGTTGACTCTAAGGCAGGTTTTCTGGAATCAGTGCCACTATTTAAATCCTCTCTCTCGGGGATCCCTGGGTGGCTCAGCGGTTTAGCATCTGCCTTCAGCATGACCCCAGGGTCCCGGGTTCGAGTCCTGCGTTGGGCTCCCTGCATGGAGCCTGCTTCTCCCCCTGCCTGTGTCTCTGCCTCTCTCTCTCTCTCTCTCTGCGTCTCTCATGAATAAATAAATACATACTTTAAAAATTTTTTAAAAATCCTCTCTCTCTCTTTACACCCCCCACCCCACCCAGTAGATTTGTGGGTTCCTCAGGTTACCTGTGCATATGACACAGTCTCATCCCATCCTACCCTGCAGAGGACAGAGTGTCACCCGTCGGCCTAAAATACACCCTCCTCCTCCAGGATTGCTTTTCTCTTCCTCCAACCGTGTGTAGAGATCGCTCATGACCACAGACCCTTTGCAGCACCTCCTATCAAGAAGTGACGTCTGTCTCCCTACTTCTTTTTTTTTTTTTTTTTTTTATTTTAATTCCATTTAGTAAACATCCCGTGCGATCTTGGTTTCTGCAGTAGAACTCCGTGACAGCGCTCACGGCAGCACGCAGTGCTCACCACGAGTGGCCTCCGGAACCCCCGCCCCTGCCCACCTCGCTCCACCAACCCTCGGTTTGTTCCCCGTCATCTAGTGTCCCTCACGGCTTGTTTCCTTCCGTCCTTTTTTTCTCTGCCCCTTTCCCATCTGTTCATCTGTTTCCTTTCTTAAGGTCTCCCTACTTCTTAAAACTTGCCTTAGGTCTTGCTTCGGCCAACAGCATGTGGCAGGAGTGATGTAACGTGGGTTCCCACCCTAGGCCTCAAGAGGCCTTGCGGTCCCTGTTCCTGCTACCTCGCAATTCCGCTGTCCCGTGAATGCTAACCCGGCGGTCAGGCCGCGTGGACCCCAGGACCCCCTGGCTGAGGACGTGCCCAGGGCACGTGTGTGAGGAGTGTGAGCCCCCCCGGCTGCAGCTGGCACTGCCCGAGTGAGTCCCCACGAGACCAGCCCAAACTGCTGGTGCACGGAGGCGTGAAGCGTGGACCGTCGTTTTAAGCCACGAGGTGTGGGGATGATCCGTTAGCTGCTGCAGAGAAACCCGTTCACGAAGATTCGTGCTCCTGCTCCTGGGAGGGGGCCGCTCGGCCAGTGACGACGCCCCCCGGCTCCCTCTGCCCGCAGGCACGGCCGAGTGACGGGGTCCCCCTCGCCGAGTCTGGGGGGAAATGATGGGCAACACCTCGGGGCTGAGGCTTTGGAACTTGATGGGGCTTCTCAGCGGCTGGTCCTGGGGGACGGTGGAGCCCGCGGCCCAGTGAGCGTGGGTTCTGGGGCATCGCGTGGGAACTGGCCACGGTCAGGAATGCCGGCGTTAGACCAGCCCAAGTGTGATAGACACACTTGTGTCACGCGAGGCTCGGGAAGCTTACGTTTACGGAGCGGATCCCTAAGGCGAGGGCGCACGGTCGTGGGTCAGCGTGTCGGACACGGTTCCAAGCATGTCACACGTGCTAACCCCCTGCGGCCTTCCTTCCCGGGCTTCCGCGGAGGAGCAAGTGTGCGCAGGGCTGCGGTGACCCTCCCAAGGGAGCGAGCAGGTCTAGACCTGGAGAAGCTGCCCCGACCAGGGCACTAGGCCCTGCTCCCTGCCCTGCCACGACCCGCTGGAGCCTCAGATGAGCCCCTTCCCCCGCCGGCTCCCCGTCCCCCCATCCGGAAGGCGATGGGGAACGAGGAGGCCACAACCTGTGAGCTGTCCTCCACAGCTCTGACGGGCCTGGCCGGCGTCCTCTGACTCGCAGTATCCAACCGGGACACGGGACGAGGTGGCGCAGGCAGTGACGGGCATGCGCAGCAGGGCAGGAAGGAAACCCCGGCCCCTCAAGCCCCCGGACACCCGCCCTGGTCTCCCACTGTGCGTGCAGACAAGGAACTGCCAAGGCCCCCTGACCGGGCGAGCCCGGGGTGCAGGTGTGTGGCGTCGGCACAGGGTGTCCCTCAGTGGACCCTGGGCCTTGTGTGCCCCTCGGCAGCACCCCTGGAAGGGTCCTACCCAGCGATGGGCCCGTTCCTGTTGGCTGGGAGGCCTCCGCTGAGGGGCTGGCGGGGTCAAGGCCGTGCCTTAGCTGCGGGAGTTGCAGACAGCAGCCCTCGGAAGCAGGAAGGCCGGAAGTATCATGCCTCCCCTCCTCCCCGTGCAGCAAAGGGGGAAGCAGAAGCCCAGAGAGGCCAGGTTACTCGCCCCAAATCGTCTACTAAGTCAGGGCCAGACCTAGGGCCCAGCTGCTGGCCCGGGGCCTTTTTCGTCATCTCCCTGTCTGCCGGGTTTGGGCTGGGGTTAGCAGGTTGGTGCCATCGGGTCTTGTTTTTCTAGTGCAGAGAAGAATTTTGCACATACGGCAAGAAGTCCTTACTCTTGGGAAATGCCCCAGAAATGACCGCAGCTGGAGAGCATGGCCCTGCGGGCCCGCTGACCCCAGGGCCTTCAGCGGCCCGTCCCTCCTGTGAGGGCCTTGCACAAGACCCTGCCCACTGGCCTCGGGGGTGGCCGCAGCGCCTCTACCTCCTCTGAATCTCTGTCCAGCCAGAGCCCTGCAGACCCGGGCTTTGCTCCTGACCTAGCGAGTCTCCAGCTGCACTGCGGTGAGGAGCCCCCACGTCCTAATCTTGGGGTAGGGGGTAGACTGGTCTCTGAGGTCCCTGGGATGCTCTTCCTGAAGGAAGCGGAAAGATCTTCTGGATTCAAACTGCTTTTATCTTAGCAAACTCTTGAAGCGCACCCAAAAGGGGCCCGACAGGACACGCAGGGTTACCGACGTGATCCTATAATCGCACGCCGCGTGCAGGGCGGACAGAGTGTGCGGGGCAGGACTAGGCCCTGGGCCCCAGGATGGGAGTCGGGCTGTGTTCTCGACTCCTGCCCTTGGTTTGCTCTCACGCTTTGCGTCTTTACCTGGATGCTGGCACTGCCATGGCTGGTCCCGCACTTAGGCCCTTTACGGGGCAGGTTCACACCTGGAACCTCAGGTGCGCTCCGGGCAGCTCGGTTCTCCGGAGCGCCTCTGCTTCTGCCGGAGGGACATGTGAGCTGTGTTCCAGTAGCTGCAGGCTGTCAAGTGGGGGACACTTTGCACCGAGGCCACTGTACCTGGGGAGGAATTTGGCGAGACAAGGTCCTGAGTCACCTCGACGCGACGACTCGGACCTGAGGAGCTTCGCCTCAGCCACATGAGTCAGGACCTTCCCGGTGACTGTGACAGAAACCCAGCTCACACTTGTCTGAAAACAAAGGGGGGAATTCTTGGTTCAGGAAACTGGGAAAGACAGGGTGGAGGGGACAGGGCACGACTGGATTCCGGGCGCAGCCGCGTGGCCAACGGTCAAGGATTCCTCTCCTTGGGATTGGTCTTCATTCTTTTCTACGATGGATAAGGGTGTTTTGTGGAGGGAGGAGGAGGGAGCAGCAGCTGCAGGTAGCCTGGTCTGACTCTCGCCAGGGAAGGCCCTGGAACAAAGGGGCCTCAGTGTAGACGAGGCCAGGCAAGGCTGTAACTGGCTGCTTTCCACCCTGCGCCCACCTCTGGGGCCAACAGCCTATCCAGGCCTGGTGAGGGCCACAGGGGACCGCCACTGGTGGACAAATAGAGGGAATGGGTCACCCAGGAGGGGCAGTTTTGTAAATGAGGGGGATACTGCTATCGGGGGGTCAGGGGGTGTCCCGGGAGAGGCCAAAACAACAGGTACGTGCTAAAGATGTCCTACCAGGCCGTGTCCAGAAAGGGGACACAGAGAATTCAGCAGAGGGGGCTGTTAGGCATAGAGCCGTTAACGGGGTGCCTGGACGCCGCCACGGTGGAGCGGAGGCACCCCCGCGGGAAGCGGCCCCTTCCTATGGCTGTGGGAGCAAAGGGGAAACTGAGGGGCCTGGAGGAGGCGCCCCCAGAGCTGGAGCTCAGCTTACAGGGGGGAGGACACGCTCCAGGGGCCCAGCTGCCCTCCTCTTGGAGCAGGGGTGCCAGCCAGCTCCCAACGGTGTGTCTTGGGGGGCAGGGCGGGGTGACACCGGTCCCGCCAGAGCTGGAAATGCTGCCCAGGGGCCTGGCTGAGGC
Organism: Canis lupus dingo; assembly: GCF_003254725.2. Taxonomy (NCBI): domain Eukaryota; kingdom Metazoa; phylum Chordata; class Mammalia; order Carnivora; family Canidae; genus Canis; species Canis lupus. The sequence goes on from NC_064275.1 coordinate 31,106,406, forward strand.
GTGGGCCACCGGGCAGGACCGCAGCGGCCGGAGAGGCGCTCAGACACGGGAGGTGCACAGGAAAGCCAGGGGCAAACCGGGAAGAGCGGGTTCCCCCCTCCGGTGGCTGTTGCCCTCCTGCGCCCCGTCGGCGGAGCCCAGCAGAGCCCAAGGGTGGACCGGCCAGGCCCCGGCCCAGATCTCCGCGGCCCAGATCCCCGCAGCCCAGATCCTCGCAGCCTAGATCCCCGTGGCCTACAGCCTCATGGTGCTTGACCCCCTCCCTGCGGCCCCCGACTCCCTGGTGGCCCGTGGCACTGGGCCCCCCACCCCCTGCACCACCAGCAGCCGGCCAGCGGGGCAGGGGCCGGGGGACAGGCCGGCTGCAGCTCTGTGCTCAGGACGGGAAAGCCCCCGCCCGCAGATGGCGCCTCTCAGCTCCACTGGGGTGCTCGCCCCCCGGCCTAGTTAGGGCTTGTGCGCACATTTGTGTCCTCTTGAGCTCCTCCGGGGTGGGGCCATGTCTCCCCGCTCCGGCCGGGCTGTGTCTGGGGCCCGCGCTGGGTCAGGGAGCCGAGGGCAGCTGGTCCAGGAGCCACCGAGGCAGCCCTGGCGGTGGCAGGCCGGGGGTCCCGAGGCCCAGCGAGGGGTCCCAGCGGGCGGCTGGGACGGATCAAGGGGCTGGGCCCGCTTTCCCGCCAGAGAAGGTCATCACGAACCCAGTGCCCCCCACCCCAAAGGAGGCCAACTGGGCCCCGAGGCTGGCACGGTCCCTGGACCCCTTGGCTCCTCCGAACCAAGCGACGGCCGCCTCCGCAAGGCCCAGGAGGAGTGGCTTCTACTCTCTTTTCCCTTCTTCCTTTTGCTACTCTGATTTGTAACGAGTCAGTCTTGAAGGAAGAGTCCAGTGCCTGGCAACGTATAGAAAAGAGGGCCGGGGATCCCTGGGTGGTGCAGCGGTTTAGCGCCTGTCTTTGGCCCAGGGCGTGATCCTGGAGACCTGGGATCGAGTCCCACATCGGGCTCCCGGTGCATGGAGCCTGCTTCTCCCTCTGCCTGTGTCTCTGCCTCTCTTTCTCTCTCTGTGACTATCATAAATAAAAAAAAATAAAAAAAAAAAATTAGAAAAGAGGGCTGGGAGGGGACAGGATGGTCCCCCGGCAGCCCCGGGCCCCCTGCCACTGGCCTGTCCGGCCCCCGCACTGCGCAGCCGGGCACAGACCTTCCCCGCCAGCCGGTCCCCTGCCCTTCCCCGGAACTGGCCGGGGGGAGGCGGGCTGGTGGACAGGTGTCTGAGTCCAGGCTTCTGGATGCTTCTTCCTGGGGCCCCGGCACATGGGGGCTGGGGAGACGACCTCCCCTTCCCGTCCCCGCTGGGCCGCCTGAACCAGCTCCGGGACACCGTGCTCATAGAGCCGCGTGACTCGGTGGCCTGCCTGCATCGGAATCCTGACGCTGGGCACCTGGGCGAGCTGGTTAAGCTCTCCGTGCCTCAGTTTCCTCATCAGAGTTATGGCAAGGCTTCAGCGAGATCAGCAGGGTTCAGGGTGCGGCACAGCACTTGGCACCGGAAAGTCCGTCAGGAGCAGGGGGGTGCATGGGTTTCCTGGGGGCGCCTTAACAAATTACCATACATCGTGTGGTTTACGGTAATGGAAACTTCTTGCACACGGTTCTGGAGTTCCTGAGCTCAAAGTCAAGGTGTCAGCAGGGCCCCAGGACCTGGAGGCCCTAGGAGAGCCGCGGCTGCCAGCATTCCTTGGTCTAGGGCTGCAGGCTCCGGGCTGGCTCTGCAGATCTCTCTCTGGTCTGTCTTCACCTGGCCTTGGTGTGTGTGTGCGTGTGCACGTGTGTGCGTGTGGCTTCAAATCTCCCTCAGCCTCCCTCTCAGGAGACCCGTGAAGCACTCTGGGTGCATCCGGATAAGCCAGGGTAGTTCCCCCATCTCATGGTCCTGATCTCATCACACCCACAACACCCTTTTCCTTCCACACAAAGTAACGTTCACAGGGAGCAGGGAGCAAGCAGGCCGTGGACATGTGGGGGACGTGCGCTTTCCCTCGAGTGACAAGCGGGAGCGGGGCAGAGCCGATCCTCGGTTGTCTGTGCCAGGGCAGGCTCGGCGGGGGCAGACCCGACACGAAGGCACCTGGGCCTGCTCTGGATCTGGGCGCTCGCGGCAGCCGCTGGAAGGAGGTGAGGAGGGCATCGGGGAGAGGGCAGGGAGCCAAACTGAGTGGGGTCGGAAGCCCCAGCCTCAGGCCACTGTCCTGGGAGCTTTCTTTCTTTCTTTTTTTTTAAGATTTTATTTATTTATTTGAGAGAGAGAGAGAGAGAGAGAGAGCATAAGTAGGGGGAGCAGCAGAGGGAGAGGGAGAAGCAGACTCCCTGTGCAGGGAGCCCGATGGGGGGCTCGACCCTAGGACCCTGAGATCATGACCTGAGCTGAAGACAGATGCTTAACCTACTGAGCCCCCCAGGCGCCCCTCAGTACATCTTTTTAAAAGTATCTCTTTTGCCTTACTCTTAAATGATAGTTTCATGAGTTCTAGGATTGTAGGAAGAATTCGTAGCCCCACAGCCATCTGGGGTTAGTAAGCCTCCTTCCACCAAATCCCACCTTCCCAGGAATGCTTCTCTTAGCCCACGTGCTCAGCGGGCTGTGCCGGAGTCAGCAAGAGCTTCTTCACACCGTACACCAATGCCCTTAAGCCTAAGCGTATTAAGAGAGCAGAGGAAATGCTCCACCCCGGAACCCCCTTGCGAGGTATTTTTCCTCAGCACTTTGAAGATACAATTCCATCGTCTCCTGGCGTCTCTGTTGATGACGGAAACTCTGCCGTGCATCCAACACCCATTCTGTTGCAGGTCTTTCTCTGTCTTTGTAATTTATTTTTCGTAGATGCGGATTTATGTTTATCCCACTTGGGGCTTGGTATGTTCACTCAATGGAAGGCCATGTGTTTCTCCTAAATCTGGAGAAATCTTGTGAGTCGGGCCCTTCCTGCTGCCGGAGAGGATCGGCTCACCTCGATCACTGTGTTTCTGTGGTTGGCGCTGCCTCGATCCTGTGCTAAATGCCTACGTGAACCCCCAGGGCTCCACTCAGCACCCACAAAGGCATCAGTACTGGCACCTACTTCACGTACGTGCTAGTTGCCCAATAATTTGGGCAGGTAATGGTGTTGCCTTTGGCAAAATTAGAAGCTGCGTCACTGAAAATAACCCTGCTCCAGGAGGAAGCGCTACTTCTGCCTCCATTGTCCATCTTGGCTTCTGAAGTAAGCTCAAGCTACTGAAATCCAAAGTGGATTAAAGAGTGCAGTGGTTAAGAAATTACAAATCCTGGGACACCGGGGTGGCTCAGGGGGTGAGCTTCTTCCATCTTAGCATCTAGAACAGCCTGTGGCCCTTAATACGGTGCTGGATTTATGTCCCGCACTAGATCAGGAGCCCGGGCAGGGTGGAGGGGGGTTGCGTATGGCACGGGGCGAGGTCCGCCCCCGCTGGAGGGACCGTGTCCTGACACCGTGCAGAGCTGCCATGCGTGGAGGCCAGAGAAGCAGATTGGGTCTCAGTCAGCTCTGCCACTAAGTTCTCTACGCCAGTGCACCCCTTCTTCTGTACCCATGGGACACTGTGCTCACCGCCACAGCACCCCATTGACAGATCTCTGGGTGCTTGTCTCCTGACTGCAGGGCTGGGTCCCCTGGCCACCCCTGGATGAAGGGGTAGCTGGGAAAGCAGGAATTTCTCAAGCCCCTTCAGCAGGCAGTGGCAAGGGAGGGGGCTGCTAGGCTGCTGTGTCCTTCAGCCCCGTCCGCCCACAGGTGGGGCATCAGCTCGAGCAGCTGGAGGTCCAGGCCCGGCTGTGGCCCAGCCTCTTGGGAGTTACCTCACCATCAGCGGAGACCCCTGGCCCCTACCAGAGCCAGCTGTGTTGGGCAGCTGTTGCCAAGACCCCCCCCCCTCCGACAGAGTTACGGGGCACAGGTGCTGGAGAGGCAGACCCCACAGAGGTGAGGCGTGAAGTCATGTTTTCTGGATGGGCTCTGACTGGAGGCTCTGAATGATTCTGGAGGTGGATCCGTCTAATGGGTGGTGATCCGAATTTAAATTCAAAAATGCTTGAAACAGGTCAAGATTGGGATGCCCGGGTGGCTCAGCGGTTGAGCGTCTGCCTTTGGCTCAGGGCATCATCCCGGGGTCCTGGGATCGAGTTCTTAATGGGGCTCCCTGCACGGAGCCTGCTTCTCCCTTTGCCTGTGTCTCTGCCTCTCTCTCTGTGTCTATTATGAAAAAATATATAAAATCTTAAAAAAAAGAAAAAGAAAAAGAAGAAGGAGGAGGAGGAAGAGGAGGAGGAGGAGGAGGAGGAGGAGGAAGAGGTCAAGATTACCGTAAAAATCTCATCCAAAAATATCAGTAACAACTAAAAAGTTCTGATAGGAAAGTTGGTATTTCGTTGCTGCTGTTGAAATGTACTTTTCTCTGTATCTCATCATCAGTCACTAAAATCTAACCTTCCCATTAGCAGTGCTAAGTACCTGCTGAACATTCCAGTAAGTAAATTAATTTGGCCAAGGATTTGCTTGGCAAATTGAGTTCTGTAAATCGGCTCTCAGTGAATTGGTCTCTCCGCTCTCTGTGAACCGGCATCTTCTCGGTTGACCAGACTCACCTTCTGGATGGGGGTAGGGATGGGAGTGGCGGAGTCGGGGTCCCCCCGGGGGGTGAGAGCCAGCGCTGTGTCTAGGGAGTGGAGGGGTGAGCAAGGGCCGGGATGGGCCTCATGCTGCTGCCGCTGCCAGGAGGAGCGTGCACAGCCCAGCCTGGTGACGAGAACTTGCCGTTGGCCCTCCCGGGGCTCCCACCGGAGGAACTCACAACAAGAGACACTGTGCTGGTGCTTGTCCTCGAAGCACCTGCAGCTGGGAAGGGTTCGGAGGCCCGAGGGTCTCTTCCTTCTCTGCAAGGGGGTGCTGATGCTTAAGAACTTCAGGGAAGACCACTTGCAAAGGTGTGGAGGACCTGAGTGGGCAGGACCCGCAAGGACGAGCGCAGCCCAGAGTGAGGAGCGGAGGCAGCCTCACCCATTTGCTGCGGCTGGCCTGGGGCAGTGGGTGGGAGGTGTAAAGCTGTGGTGCCTGCCGCTCTGCTGGGCGGACCCCGGGAGCAGCCGTGGGTGCGTAGAGGAGGGGGGTCGTGGAGCAGGCAGATGCCTACCACGCCGCGTACCCTAAGGCCACGATTACTTCCAGTCCCTGCAGAGTCTCAGTGTCGTAGGCAAAGACACTGTTGTGTTGGTTTTTTTTGCAAATGATCCCCAAGTGTTAGGTGTGTATGGGAGTGGGCCAACCGGGGCGCGGCTGTGAATTAAAGACGGTACTTTGCCAGTGTTAGAGCCTCGCTAAATTGGTGCATTTCTAAAAACAAAATACCTATTCGGTGATTGACTTGATCGTTCATTACCGTTTCGCCTGCCAACCTACACAGCTGCTTGAGGACAGCGTAAGATGTACTTAATCACTGTTGACATTTTTCTAAGTGTAGTGTTGGCTGAGATTAGAAGTTTTATAAATATATATATATTTTTTTTGTGTGGGTAAGAGGACTCTCTTGGCTGGGGATGTGGAGTAGTTTATAGCGTAAGTAATCTAAGAGCACGGTTACCGTGTGCTATTGTGGGCTAGGAAGGGTTTTATTGAATGGCTGTGTCTTAGGAGGTGGAGCAGATGCAGGACCCTCCAGAGGCCCTCATGGTGTTCGGTGTGTGTCTGTGGCCACTTGTCTCGGCCAGGCCTGAGATCCTGACTGAGTCAGATGGCTCTCACCGTTGGCTTTAGCCCTGGCTCCTTGTCGTGTCTTTTCATAGCATCCCTCGCTCCAGCACCCACATACCCTGGCCCATCCCCCAAAAAGGAAAATCCCCCAGAACATCTCCAGCAACATATATGGGAAATAGTCCTGATTTTATTTAAGAGCTTCACATTGAGCAAGAGATGCTAATTTTGTGGGGGAATATACCACACTGGAAAAACAGCGTTCTTAAATATATAGACTTGCTCAGAGAGGGGTTATTGGAGTGGCCCCATTGCCCAGACTGTGGGATTTACTGGGGTCTCCAAATAGAGAGGAAATGTATAGATTGTCAGTGGGCATATTACCTACCTGTTGCTGCAAAACAAATCACCCAAACCTTAGGCTTACAACGCCAGTTATCATTTAATATCTCTTGGGTTTTCTCTGGATCAGGCAGCCGGGAGCAGTTGGCTGAGCAATTCTGGCTCAGAGAGTCTTCTGAGGCTGCAGTCGATGTCAGGCAGGGCTGAAGTCATCTGAAGGCCCGTCTGAGGCTGGAGGCTCTGCTTCCTGCGTCGGTGCCGGTGAGGGCTTCTCGGACAACTAGCATATTTTTCTGGGCATCATCAGGGCACAACATGTGTTTAAGCCGCTCACACAGCTGATCCCAGGTGGCTGTCATCTCATTATAGTGTAAGTGTTCTATTGCACGGGAGTTCATGATAAAGGACACATTCTCAGGAAAAGAAACATCATCTTTGGCTCGTCAGACTCCTTAATTGCAACAGTGGAAAGCAATTCTGCTGATTTAAACCCGAAAGAAACTTATGAGCTTGGAAAACAGTCTGGTACAGAGAAGACTAGGAGTGGCCAGTTTCACGGCCAAACCACAGCCCAGAACCAGGCTGGGAAAGAGCCGTTGTCGCAAGTGCTGGGAAGCACAAAGCCAAGCTGGCATCCCCGCGACCCCACTGCCCTCCCCGGCCCAGGACACCGAGCACTCAATGCTGCGGCTCTGCTGTCCCTGCCGCCTTCCTGGGCACCGGATGTCACGGCTGCGGGCTGCCATTGCCTGAATGCTTCTTCTGCTGACCCACCTGTTTTTCATCATCATACCCTGGCTCGCGTCTAGGGCAGGCGAACCTGATTGGCTGAGTCCAAACCATGTGCTCCTGTCCTAGCTGGAAGGGAGGCTGGAAAAAATACAAATCTGGCCTTTCTGGCTCCACAGTGGGAGGAAGGCTCTGCTTCCTATCAAAACTCGGAAGGTGGTAAATTCACAAGCATGGAAAGGGTTCCAGATGCTGGGCCCTTCATACAATAACAACAACAACAAACGGACAAATGCTTTCTACATTTCCTGCCTGAAGAATGACATTTAAAAAAAAAAAAAACAAAAAAACAAAACCTGGAAAGCATGTGAAAAATTGACCAGCGCTGTCTTGTTAAAAGATCACAGGAATGTCTACAAAAAAGGCCAATGAAAACTAACATCAACGCAAGAAGAAATGTTTATAACCCCGTAATAAAAGGACAAATAATCGATTCAAAAGTCAGAAAAGGACTTGAATAGACATTTTTCCAAAGAAGATATACACATGGCCAATAAGCACAGACAAAACTGGGCAACGTCATTAGCCATCAGAGACATAAAAATCAAAACTACGGGCAGCCCCGGTGGCCCAGTGGTTTGGTGCCACCTTCCGCACAGGGCCTGATCCTGGAGACGCGGGATCGAGTCCCCCGTCGGGCTCCCTGCATGGAGCCTGCTTCTCCCTCTGCCTGTGTCTCTGCCTCTCTCTCTCTCTGTGTGTGTCTCTCAGGAATAAATAAATAAAATCTAAAAAAAAAAAAAAAAAAAGAAGTGAAGTACTCCTATATACTACAACACAGATGTACTTTAAAATCATTATGCTAGGTTGAAAGAGACCAGAAACCTGGTCACAAAAGACCGTACATTATATGAGTCTAGTCCAGAGTAGGTAAATCTGTAGGGAGGTAAGAGGTTTGTGATTGCTTAGGGCTGAGAAGGGATTGGGGGTCTGGGGAGTGACAGCTTAAGAGTACGGGATTTCCTCTTGATATGATGAAAATGTTCTAAACTGTGGCAATGGTTGCCTATATCTGTGACTATGCTCAATATCCTCGAGTTGTACATTTTAAATGTACATATAGCATATGAATTATATCTCAATAGAGCTGTTATTAAAGAGAAATACTTGCTCATTATAGAAAAGTCAAAAGGAAGGGAAAATGAAACTACTCAGTGTTATCATTTGGGGGTATTTCCCTTCACCCTTTCTAGGGAAAGTCTTTTTAAAAAAAACTATCTTATGTATTTTTAAGCATAGTAAGTATTTAATTTTATCTCTTTTTTTTGTCCACATTTTTTTCCATTCTTGATAAATATCGTTTTAATGATCACACCATGTATTTCACCAAGTGGATGCTTTGTATGCTCCTTAAACATCCCCTACATGTTGGACATTCCATTTTCTCCTGATCATAAATATGCTTTGATGAACATCTTTGTTGTGAAGGTGACTTGAGGTTTTAAGATTGTTCCTTAGGAGAGGTTCAAATGGTGAGATTATTGGGTGAAAGTGCTTGAATACTTTTTAGATTTTGATGCTTAGCGCCACTTGCTATGCAGAAGAAATATACCAGTGTGCCTCTCAAAAGATGTTTTAAGAGAAAAAAACATGCCCCATTCCCCTATGGGTTAAACTAGGCGCTCCTTTCCTCTAATCTGTTTTACCCTTGGAAGTGGATTCTCACTGTAATAGATGCAGTCAACACTAGTTTTTCCTCCCCATCTGGGCCCCTGAGTTGATTGCTATCTGGGAAACATTCAAGACAACAAATTGGATTATTTAAAGACACGAACGCATTCAATAGCCCAGGAGACGTGGTTGCAGCGACAAAATCTGGAAGCCGAGAAGCACCTAGACAAGCACTAACTTACTTAGCAGATACACTAAAGCTGAATACTGAGTCAGTAGTGGGAGAAGCTAAGAAACAGCCCAATCTGGGGATTCCGAGTGGTACCGGGGAGGAGGGGCACCTGATTCTTCTGAAAGTGACAGCAAAGTAACACTGAGGAGGGGAGGACTGGTTGCAAACTGATTTAAAAAGCGAATAGATCCCAAGATGCCTCCCTCACTCCATGCAGCCTGACGCCTATCGGTTCTGCGCCCGTCCTGAAGACTACTGTTTATCTCTGGAAAGGGCAACACGAGGGGCCGGGCTGGGGCAGCTCAGGCCCAGCTGCAGGCACGGTGCTGGATTGCAAACGTTTAGGTGGAGAATGCAAGTCGCTCCAGCCTTCTTCCCCTACTTAGCTCCCAGGAAATGGCAGTCAGTTGCACACACTCCAGGCAGGAGGCTGATGAATCTTCTCCAGGACCCGACCGACAGGAGAACCCCTAAACATAATGTTATCCAGACTTTTCCAAGAAATGGCCTAGCCAGATCATCTTACAGTGAATCCTACAGCCAGCAAGCCATCACACACTCAGTGCCCACGGTCAGCATTTTTCTGCTTCACTCTTATCTGTGATCTACTAAGAAACAAGGTCTATTTCACTGTGTCCCCAAGTCATTTAGGGCTCGTCGTAACGTTTATGTATTTATTTATACTTTATTGATAGCTTGCACATAAATTATTAAGTTAATCTCTACATTTTGGTCTTACTTTTGGTGTCACATGTGAAAGGAAACATTCCTCCACATATTTCCTAACTGGTTTTTGGGTATTTGTGTATGAAAGGTATTGCTTTTTGTGTTTGTTTCATATTCTACTACTTTATTGAGCTTTTTTATGTATGCTAAAATTTTTCAGATGAATCATGTGGGTTGACGGTTGGACCATCTGCACGTGATGGTAGCTGTGTCTCTTCTTCCTTTTCTAAAGCTATACTCCTTATTTCGGAGTCATATGCGTTGGCCCCCGATCTTACGTCTTAATTAATAGCAGTCGTGGTAGCCAACATTCCTGTCTGTCCTTGACTTTAGTAAGGTTGCTTCTAAGAGTCTTGCCATTAGGGACTATGCTTGAAGTTGGTTTAAGAAAGATATTCTTTATTGTATAAAAGGAATATTCTTTTTACAGAAATTGATGTGACTTTCATCAAATGTCTTAATAGCACTTACTGACACGTTCATGTAATTTTTCCTTTGACTTACTATCAGTGCTGCATACTTACTATGCTGTGTTGAATAAATTAAATTAATAACATTCCTTCAGTAACCGTCTTCTGAGTGGATCCGTTAGACACATGGTGGCAATATCATGGTTTTCTGGATTTCCATCCTCAACAGGCACACCCGCTCAGGCTCTCCATCCGGGACTCCTTCCACCCCCTCCAGTGGTCCCTGAAGATCCCCATCGGATGGAAAGGTCATTCTAATCTCTTCTACTCAAATGTGGCCCATGGGCCAGTAGCCTCAGCATCGCTGAATAATTGGAGTTTATTCAAAATGCAGAAGCTCAGACCCCACCCTAGACCTACTGAATCAGAGTCTGACATTTAACGAGACCCACCCCAACCCCAGGAGATTCATATTACCACGAAAGTCTTAGAAACGTGGCTCTGACATAGTGTTATAATGGCTTCTCCCGGTTTCTTTTATTAACAGGGCAGCCTTCCAGTCCCATCCAAGAGCTGTTCAAAGAAGTCCTAGGGTGTTTGTGTGTGTATAAGAGAGGGAGACAGACAGACAGAGTTAGAGAGACATAGAGCAGGCCTGGGAATCGCACCCTTGGGCTTGAGCCTCTTCAGCATCCCTGGGCAATTATCATAAGTAATCTGGCACCTGCATATAAGCCAAGCTCTCAGTGTCTGTGGGCTGGGAAAGAGTGTCCTGAGGTGACATGGAGAGGACAGCAGAGCGGAGAGTAAAAGAGAGTTTCCTAGGAAGGCCACCTGTAGTTTGCTTCAACCAACAGCAGATGGTGGCCGCCAAAGTGCCTGAGTTGTTGGAGAAGGGACGCTGGCTGGTTATTTATCTCCGGACTTTATGGTTAGCAGCTGCTGGAGGCAGGATTTCCTCTAGTTTTCTTGGGATGCTGAATCTGGTAAAGAGACTTAGGCATCATGACTGTGTGTGTGCACGTGTGTCTTCTTTGGAAAGTGTCCCAGCTTTGGGGGGTGGGGGGTGGTGAGGACAAATTAGGAAGCCCTGGAGGAAGTTCACTGTGAGATCCATAAGAGGAGTTAGTGATGAATCAAAGATGTCCTCAACATGAATCACAGCTGCAGGATGGTGTCATCATCTCCTGACACAAAATCGATTCCCCATGCTTCTCCAGGGAACTCCAAATGGAGCCAGGGAAAATGAAACCAGCAGAGCAGAGTGCACAGCTGTCTTTTCTACTGACACTTAAAGTTCATATGAGAAAAAGCTATGATGCAGAACAGCTTTTTATCTCCGGGATACAGATTGGGTCAACTTCAAAGAAGCTGCATATCAAAAGCATTTTGCTGTTAAATTTTACAAGTGAGACCAGAAGCCATCACGTAAGGCAGTGCTAGAAGAGTGACTTGATGGTACAGCTCTGACAGTACTGGAGGGGGAAAGACCAAAGAGTGTGATTAATCAGTTGCTTTACAGACAGGAGAGGAATGGAGGTACGGGAGAAGCACGCCTGCCCAAGAGTCACAGACCTGGAAAAGAACCTTTGAAGAAGTAAATGAGAAAGAGAGACCATTTATCGAAATTCTACCACTGGCCAGACACTGTGCTGAGTGCTCTATAGCCACATTTCTCCAGCTTTAGTGTGCTCATGAGTTAGTTAAGAGACAGAGTTGGGCTTCAAGTTCAGATCTGTTGGACTCTAGAGGTCACACCCAAATATGCCACACTGTCTTATGATCCCCCCATAAAGTAAAGAAGTGTTCCTCAAATTTTAATGTACTTACCAATCACTGAGGCTCTTGTTTGCATTTTTTTTTAAAGATTTTATTTATTTATTCAGGAGAGACACAGAGAGGGAAAGAGAAAGGCAGGGACACAGGCAGAAGGAGAAGCAGGCTCCGTGCAGGGAGACCGATGTAGGACTCGATCCCGGGTCTCCAGGATCACGCCCCGGGCTGAAGGCAGTGCTAAACCACTGAGCTACTGCAGCTGCCCAAGGGGCTTATTTAAATAAAGATTCTGATTCAGAACATCTGGGGTGAGTCCCAAGAGTCTCCATGTCTAACAAGTTCCCAGGTGGTGCAGATACTGCTGGTTCTTGGGCCACAGTTGCAAAAGCAAGACCTTAGAGATAGGTCACCTCTGTTCTAGTGATTTACAACCTCAGAAGCACACAAGCTTTATCTGGGGCTCCCAGGCCCAGGTGGTTTTTAGAAGCTCTCTAGTTTGTTCTGATCTTCCACCAGGATTGAGAATTGCTGACCTGGCCCTGTGGTTCTCATTCAGAGTGTGGGCATGGAGATGGTGTAGAGGTGTGGGGTAGGATATGACTTACAATAGTATCATCTTTGGAGCTGTTTCAATCTATAGGGTATGTACAGTTTCCAAAATATGCAGGCCCCTCCGTCTTGAGAGTCAATGTGTTTTCTAAACACACACCCTTCTGCCTACTTCCTCTTGACACTGAGAGGCACTAAAGTCATTAAAAAGGGCAGCTAGCCTTGGAAGAATCAAACATAATTCCAGAAACCAGTAAGAATATTTTTTAAAAATTATAATTAGTGTCTTCAGAGATATCGAGAGGATAACAAGAGTAGACTCGATTCCCAGACGTGAAAAGTTATCTGAAAATTAGAACAAAGATATTTTAGTAATTCAAAGCATGACTGATGAAATTTAAAAATCTGGTGGGATAGCTGAATAATATAATGGACAAGACTGAGAACCAAATTGGTGACTTGGAAAGGAAATCACCAGAATATAGAGCGGAAGTACAAAGAGATTAAATAGCAGAGAAAAGTCAAGAGACAGGGAGGACAGACCAGAATCTGTCCAATAGGAGTTCTAACAGAAAATGGACACTTTAAAAAATTAAGGAAGCGTTTCCTCAGCTGAAGAAAGCAGGAGTCATCAGGTTGAAACAGGCCACAGAATGTCAAGAAGGATTTATGAAATAAAGAGCAACATTCAGACACATTCTTATGTAATGACAGAACTCTGAGGACCCAGAGAAAATGCACAAATGCTTGTAGAGCAAGGAAAAATTGGTACTTTGAAAATAACAAGATTCAGACTGATGTGAGATTTCTCCTCAGCAGGTATCCTGGATGCTAGAAGCCCATGGTCGGGTGTCCTCAAAATTCTAAGGGAAAATGGCTTTTAGTAAAGAATATAGGATTTTATACCTTGCCAAACTGTCAACAAGAGGGCATACCCAAAACGGTCATTTTCAGGGATAGAAGCAATTAAAATGTTACTCTATTAGCTTCCTGCGGCTGCCGCAACAAATTACCACAAGCTTGGGGGCTTAACAGCAGGGACATTTATTCTCTCACTGTTATGGAGGAAGAATTTTGAAATCTGTATCATTGGGCTGAAATCAAGATGTTGGCAGGACTGCACTCCCTCCGGAGGCTCTAGGGGAGAAGCCATCCTTGCCTCTTCAAGCCTCTGGTGGTAACTGGCATTCCTTGGTGTGTGGCTGAGAATCTCTCTCTGCTCCATTTTCACATCTCCTGCTCTGTGTCCGTGTGAGAAATCTCCATCTGCTCATGTCTTAGAAGGCCCCCTATGATTGCATTTAGAGCAATTATTACCCCCATCTCAAAATCCTTGACGTAATTACATCTGCAAAGACCCCTGTTTTGCTGCGTAAGATAACATTCACAGGTTCCAGGGATTGAGATGTGGTTATCTTTACCAGTTACCAATCATACACAGGAAATGAAGATCACTCTAGCAAAAAAATTTTTTAAAATTAAAAAAAAATTCTTAAAAAAAGAATTTTAAAAGAGGATGGCATGAGAGACAAAAAAAAAAAAAAAAAAAAAAAAAAAAAAAAAAAAAAAAAAAAAAGGAAAAATAAAGTGCACGTGGAATGGACCCAGAAGAAGTGAGGAGAGCCGATAGGGAACTGAGTCTCCACTAGACTCTGCTCCGTAGCAAACCCTCCTTCAAATGTCAGAGGTATCAAGGCGGTGAATTACATTTCCTCTTCCCTGTGGATCCAGCCATATTCTTTGGATCTGCAGGGAATAGTGTTCATAGAGTCACAATGATGCTGTCTATTGGCTTTTAACTTTTAGAATTACTTTATGGACAAAATGTGGAAGCTTACTGATGGCTACAGAACACAGTGCAAATGTTATAAACCTTGCAATTGTCAATATATATATATATATATTATTAAATTGAGAGTTCATAAGAGAGAAGTAGAAGGAAGAGGTTCACTACTCTCCTGCATGTTGATGGGGGGAGTTCATGGATGAGACAGCTCCTTAGGCACATTATTTATAGTAATATAACAGGAACTGCTAAAACAACTTTAAAAACTAATATAACTAACCAAAGTTTGAGGTCAAAGTGTGTGGGAGGAGAGAGGAGAGCATTGGGGTGCGGCATTCCCAACCCTCCATGCAGGGCCCTCAGCAGACGACATCTAAGGATAAGCCAACAAATCAAGGTCTAGTTGTGTTTTCAAATTTTACAACAGAAACTGTCATAAGAAATGAAATGGAAGCTTCCAACAGAGGCGTCCTCTGGGCAGTGGTGCTGGGTTTGGAAGAGGATGGGTGGGGAGAAATTTTACTTTTTGCTTTAGAGACTCTCTTTAAAAAAAAAAACAAAACACAAAAAAGATATATAATACTTTTAAACAAAGCCGATTGCCTGAGAGATCCCAAGTCTTTTGCCATATGGCGCATCCCGGGACTCTTTCTGAAGGGCACAGGACAGTAATGCGGATTCATGTCCCCCCAGGGAGGCTAGAGGCACGGGAGGCAGGTCAGCCTAGAGAAAAAAAGCCATGTGGGGACCGAGAGCCCGCGTCAAACATTTGGGGGGGGGTGCCATGAGGTCAGAGGGCACAGATTTGCTTTTTTGGCCTCAAACATTGGAATTCGGATCAGGTGGGACCTTTAGGAAGGCCTCAGCTTTCTGCAAGGAGCACAGGGACAGTGTCCCCAGGACGTAGTGAGTTCTCCATCCCTGCAGGTGTCCTAGATCGCGGCCTGGAAGGCGTGCGGGGACGAGCAGAAGAGAAGACAAAGAACGTGCGTGTGTCTGGAGAAGCTGGGAGGCAGCGCTGGGAGCCGCCGTGCGCCGACCAGGGCCGGTGCCTGCGCCGAGCCCAGGTTCCTCCATCTGAAAACAGGATTGAGACCCGCTCGCTCATCGTGTGGTTACCAAGCTGACGGGAAGGGAGGCCGGATGCTGCGGGACGTTCAGTGCGCGTTGACCGAGGGCGGGGGTCGCGATGGGGGCGCGGTCGGCGCTGGGGGGAGAAGGAAGGAGCCACACGGGCTGGCACTGGGCACCGCGGCGCCGGGAGCCAAGGCCTGAGCCCGGGTCCCCCACCTGGGGCGGCACAGGAGGTAGTGGCTTGCTGTCGCGCCGAGCCGCCCCCAGGAAGTCCTGGACGTTACTGTGAGTCGGGGGTTACACAGAACAAGGGGCTCCTCGGCCAGGCGGGTGACAGTGTGATCTGGGGACTCTTCGAGGAGTGTCGGGGGCTCAGCGCAGTCCTGTGACTTCAGACTGGGAAACGCTTGGGCAGTAGCACCTCTGCAGCGTGGAGGGCGGCATCGGCAGCTGCCCCACCTGCGCCCCTGGATGCGCCCGTCCCCGCCTGCGCCGTTGTCGCCGTCCCCCCAGCGGGCAGCCCGGGGCCGGGCCGGGCCGGCGCCTTGCCATCCAGCCCAGACATCGGCAGCCACCTTGCTGTCCCGAGGCCGCGATCGAGAGGTGTCCGGCGGCGGTCCCCACGGCTGACACTGTCCCTGCAAGGCCACAGCTGCCCCGCAGCCAGACCCCGCCGCACCCTCGGCCCGGACCTCACGCTGGGGGTGGACAGGCCGGGGTGTCTCCTCCTCCCCTGCAGGTGTAACTGCGGGCTGCCCTTGCCACGGCCCAGCGCTGCTCCTAGAGCCGGGGAGCCGGGGAGCTGGGAGCCGGGGAGCTGGGAGTCAGGGGGCTGGGAGCCGGGGTGCTGGGAGGCGGGGGGCTGGGAGCCAGGGGGCTGGGAGTCGGGGGGCTGGGAGGCGGGGAGCTGGGAGCCAGGGGGCTGGAAGGCGGGGGGCTGGGAGGCGGGGTGCTGGGAGCCAAGGAGCTGGGAGGCAGGGGACTGGGAGCCAAGGGGTTGGAAGCCGGGGGGCTGGGAACTGGGAGACTGGGAGGTGCGGTGCTGGGAGGCGGGTGCTGGGAGCCAAGGGGGCTGGGAGCTGAGGGGCTGGGAGCTGGGGTGCTGGGAGCCGGGGTGCTGGGAGCCGGGGTGCTCAGCGCAGGAGCCCCAGGTTTAGCCGCACCTGGCAGGGCTGGTTGGGTGGGTTCAGGGCCCCCGAGGCGCCCCGGGACCTGCTCTGACCCCATCGATTCGTGAACGCAGCTGGTCAGAACCCGCAGTGGGGCCTGGCACGGAGCAGACGCCCCGGCTTGCTGTCCGTCCCGGAGCCCACGTAGCTGCAGCCGCCCTGAGTGCGGGGAGGACCTGGGGGCCTCCTGCCTGTACCTCTTGGGGTCCTTTCTGAACCGCTGGCAGCGCCTCCACGGGTGCGCGTCCGTGGATTCCCTGCGCGCTGCCTCAGTGACCTGGGGATGAGCCCGCGGCTCCCTCCCGTGACGGGCAGTGTAGACGGGCAGTGGCAGTTCCACATCCTGCATGGGCGGCGCCTGTCCCCCCGGAGTCCGCGGCCGGTGGCCTTCCCTGCGCCCAGGTGTGCCGTGGGGGGTCACAGATGCCTGGTGCCCTGAGGCCGTGGACTCACACAAGCCGGGGCTGGAATCCGGGTTCGCACTCGGCGGCCTCGTGACCTTGGCCGTGATCCTGACGGCCCAAGGCCCGGTTCCTCGTCGGCCAGGCGGGTCTGGTGACAGTTGAGAGGTAGACACGCGTGGCCCCCGGCCCGGGGGGAGGTGTGTGGGGGTGAGCAGGGCCCCGGGCCGTGGGGCGGGCTGGCGGGGGGGTTGGGGTGCACATACCCACGCACACGGCTTTCAAAATGCCTCGGTAAAGGAGTTAGGAAAAATAATGATTACTCTTCAAGACATTTAACCAAGTCGCCCGTTAGTGTCATGCGGCCGCCAAGCCCTTAAAGAGGGGCCGACGTCCTGTGGGGCTGAGGCGTGAGCAGCAGCTGCGAGGGTCCAAGTGGCGAAGCTCGAGGCAGGGCTGGTGCTCCCCACTCACCCCCCGCCTCCCCACACATGTCCTCCCACAGGGGAGCTAAGGCCGCGCGGTCAGGGGACAGCAGGAGTGGGAGGCCAGGCCCTCCTACGCTGAGTGCCCTGAGGACCGCTCCACGGACCGAACCGTGCACCCCCAGACCCACGTGAACTCGAGGTGCTGTGGTTTGGGGACCACAGAGGCCTGGGAGGGGCTGCTCGGAGCAGGAGCTGTTAACCACGGGTGGGGCCCCACACAAAGGGGCATGGGCTCCCCAGCCTGGGAACCGGCACAGCCGGGGGGGGGCAGCTGGGAGAGGTAAGCGTCTGACTGTGCGCTGGGGCCGAAAATCACGGCATCTGGCCCTTTTGTCCTGTGGCGCGTCCCCGACCACGCTGACCACTCTGCTACAACCTCCTCCCCCTGGATCGGATCGATAGCAGCCTCTTAAGTGGCCCCTTTGCCTCCAGACGGGGCCCCCAGCCGTCCCGCAGCACCCCAGCTCCCAGTCCTATTCCCATGGGCCCAGACCCTCGGGCCCCCACGTGCTCCGCGTCCTCGCAGAAGACTCAGGCCCTGGTTCTTCAGTGAACAGGCGAGTGAGCCTGTGCAGGGGCGGGTGGGGCCAGTCCCGTGATGCGTAGGGGCGTGGGGGTCGGAGCTCGGCTGTCGTGGAGCCGGCACAGCCGCAGGCAGGGAAGGACATGGTCAAAGCTATTTGAAATCGGAGGTCGAAGGGAGAGGAGGGGCGTGCACGGGGCCCAGATCCCTTCCCCACGATGGGAGTCAGGGGACGGCCTCCGCCCCTTGTGTGTCTGCTTCATCTGTTTGTGAGCGACTTCCCAGCGCAGCTTTCTGGGCCTTGCTGAGGATCCTGGGGACGCCGGTTGGAGTGTCGGGACAATGCAAGCCAAATGATGTAAGAGGCACAGAGGCCGAAGAGACCCCGAGCAACCTGGCCCGCATCCACGCGCCTGAGAGTCAGGGCAAACCTGCGCCCCGTGTGGCCCCTCCCTGAGCTCGGCCCCCCGGGCTGCTAACAACAGGGTTAAAGGAGGGAGAAGCTGCTTCCTCCCTTTCAGCAAATTCTGTGAGAAGTTTGCTAGGAGTCCTCCCGTGTCCAGGGTCGGGCTGCAGCTTGGCGGCTGGCCTGATGCCCACAGCCACGGCGGCCCATTTTGCTAGGAGAGGATGAGCAAGAGCGGGAGGTAGCAAGGACTGAGCACCTCGTCCCGCCGGGGCCTCTTGCATGAACGCCCACAGGGGACCGGACCCGGGCCGGGAGCCCCTGACCGAGATCAACCGCGCCCTGTATTTGCCAGGTACCTGTTTGCATATCCTGATGTTGTGTGAGCATGCTGGGTTGTTCTTCAAGATTTCCAAAGCCCAACACATCTAAAGCGTAGCAGAAACCGGCAGTTCACAGCTCATCGATCAATTACACAGACAGTTTATATAAAATCAGCAAAAACACGACGTATTGAAGTTCAAGTGCTGTGCTGGCAATGATGGGCCAGAAATACGGAATTGCATCACCCACATACTAAACGCTTGTGAAATAAATAAAATGACGCACAAAGGTTTTTCCCATGGCCTGAAATGAAAGCCCAGAGAGAAGAGGACGCTCCCTGAATGGTGGCCGCGTGGTGTCCAGGCAGATGCCACCTGGGTTCACAGGACGGCCCGTGATGGGGTCTGTGCAGAGGGGGAGGGCCCAGGCGGGGGGGCCACCGGCCAGGGGGCAGCAGGGCTGCAAACAAGCCCCGCGACAGCTGAGGCTTCAGGAGCAAGTGAGGAGGTGGAGGAAGCAGCGTCGGATGCAGCAGAGGGTGATGCTGGTTAATGCTGGGTGTCGGCTGCGCACGGGCCTCCGCCCTTTCCAGGCACGATCGACTGTCACGCTCACCCGCTTCTTTTTTTTTTTTAAGTTTCTATTTATTGATTCATGAGAGACCCAGAGAGAGAGGGAGGCAGAGACCCAGGCAGAGGGAGACACAGGCTCCATGCAGGGAGCCTGATGGGGGCTCGATCCCGGGACCCGGGGTCACGCCCTGGGCCCAAGGCGGGCGCTCCACGCTGAGCCCCCGGGTGCCCCCCTGCCCATCCGCTTCCGAGCGGGTGATGCCGCTGCCTCCACCGCGTCCGTGCATCAGCGGGGAAACTGATGCCCGGAGAGCTGCAGTGACCTCCGCAGGCCCCGGAGGATCTGACTCCCGAGCCCCGGGAGTGGCCGCCGTGCCCGCCGCCCCGACACGTCCCAGGCACGAGGCGTCAGAGCACTGACTCCCCTTCAGTCCTGCTCCGTATCACGCCCTCCGTTAAGTGGTTTGGTTTTTTTTTTTTTTTTTTTTTTTTTTTTGAGAAGGCAAACATTTGTAATGTGTGTTTACGTACGTATTGGTGCTAAAATGATAAAGATTTCCGTTTATGGAAAGCATACTTGACTGAAATTGCTTGAGGAAACTGCCCTTGACCCCTGCAGCTAATCCCTGGGGCACGTCTCAACCCCAGGCTGCGTACCCGGGCCGGATGGGCCTCCTCTATAGCATCAGCCTTTGAAGCCAAACCAGAAAGGGACAGCAAGCTTCCCTGGATGCGAGGAATTCACAATTACATATGCAGTTAAAAGCATTTAAACTGTATTTTGGATATTAACCCCTGGTCAGATGTATCATTTACAAAAACTTCCCCCGTTCACCAGGTTGCCTTTTTGTTTTGTTCATGGTTTTCTTCACTTTTTACTTTGGTATAGTCCTAATAGTTTATTTTTGCTTTTGTTTCCCTTGCCTCGGGAGCCGTATCTAGAAAAATGTTCCCACGGCCCATGTCAAAGGGCTTACCGCCTCTATTTTTTCCTGGGAGTTTTATGGTTTCAGGTCTCACATTTAGGTCCTTAATCCATTTTGAGTTTATTTTTTCTGTATGTTGCAAGAAAGTGGTCCAGTTTCCCTAGCACTATTCTCAACATCAAATAAAAAACCCCACAAATAATCTGATTATAATTGGGTGGAGCCGCTCTGGAAAACAGTATGGAGTTTCCTCAAACAGTTAAAAATAGAGCTACCCTATGACCCAGCAACTGCGCTCCTAGGGATGTATCCAAAGTATACAAAAACAGTGATTCAAAGGGGCACCTGCACCGCAATGTTCACACCGGCAGTGTCCACAATAGCCAGACTGTGGAAAGAGCCCGGATGTCCATCAACAGATGAATGGATCAAGAAGGTGTGGTGTTCATATATAAAGAATATTGTTGAGCCATCAAAAAGAGTGAGATCTTACCATTTGCAATAACATGGATGGAACTAGAGGGTATAATGCCAATTCTGCCCCTGAAACTGATAATACAGTATATGTCAACCAAAAAAATAAAGAATAAAAAAAATGAGTAGACGACTTGATCAGATGTTTTTCCAGAGAAGACATACAGATGGCCAACAGACACACGGCGAGGTGTTCCACATCATTCATCATTGGGGAAAATGCAAATCAACACCCTAATAATGTCACCTCACACAAGTCAGAATGGCGAGCATCAAAAAGACAAGAACAAAAAAAAAAAAAAGACAAGAACAAGTGTGGGTGAGATGTGGAGAAAAAGGAACCTTCGCCCACGGTTGGTGGGAATGTAAACTGGCCCAGCCGCTGTGGAAAGCAATATGGAGGGTTCTTCAAGATATGAAAAACAGAAATACTACATGATCCAGTAATCCCAGCAATACTGGGTATTTGTCCAAATCGAACAAAAACACCAGCTTGAAAAGGAGCCTGCTCCCCCATGTATGCTGCAGCATTGTTTACAGCAACCAGGCTATGTCCATTCATCCATCGGGGTGCCCACCGATGGCTGAATGGACAAGGAACGTGCAGACGTTCACAGGTGCAGACATATATACACGTGCACAGACATACGTGATATATCGTGGAATACTGTTCAGCCATAAAAAAAAAAAATGAAATTTTGCCATTTGCAACAACGTAGATGGACCTTGAGGGCATGATGCTAAGTGAAATAAGTCAGACAAAGACAAACACTATATGGTCTCAGTTGTACGTGGAAGCTAAACAAACAAATAAATAAAACAACACCAAAAAAACCCAAGTTCATACGTGCAGAGACCACATTCCTGGTTGCCCGAGTCAGGGAGCAGGGAGCGGGCAAAATGGGTGAAAAGAGTAAGAAGGTACAAACTTCCAGTTATAAAGGCAAATGAAGCCTGGGGATGTCATGGACAGCAGGGTGACTGCCGTCAATAATACCATATTGCATATTTGAAAGTTGCCAAGAGAATAAATCTCAAAAGTCCTCATCACGAGACAAAAATTCTGTAATGAGGGGGCCCGGGTGGCTCATCGGTTAAGCATCTGCCTTCAGCTCAGGTCATGATCCCGGGGTCCTGGGATCGAGCCCCATGCTGGGCTCCTGGCTCAGCAGGGGGGTCTGCTTCACCCTCTGCCCCTCTCCCTGCTTGTGTGTCTCTTTCTCTGTCTCTCACTCTCAAATAAATACACAAAATCTTTTTTAAAATTCTGTAATTATATATGTTGACAGATGTTAGCTAGACTTATATGGGGACCATTTTGCAACATATACAAATCTTGAATCATGCTGCATACCTGATATTAATATGGTGCTATGTGTCAGTTATGCCACACGCAGACACACACACGCGCACACACACAAAGTTAAAATGAAGCCGTTAGAATAGACTATAATGCAATCAGACTGGAGTCCTTTGGAGAAGAGGACATTTGGCCACCCCGACACGAGGGCTGCACCGTGCACAGAGGAAGGCCACGTGAGGACCCAGCTGAGGGTCCCCAGTAACCCTGCTGACACCTGGATCTTGGCCATCTAGTCTCCAGAACCGTGAGAAGATGCATTCTGTTGTTAAGCCACCCGTCCGTCCGTAGCACTTTGCTGCAATGCATATTGTTTTCCACCAGCGCGCACCAGCATGGGAGAGCATCGCCAGTTTCTCCCCCAGGCACCTACTGGCAGCTCCTCCCATTCATTCATCCTTCCCCCTGAGAGCGTGAGCAAAGTCCCACCCACTCTGTATCTAGCTCAAAATTTAGGATCTTCACATGCCTTAGAGTAGGCAAAGGTCTTTTATGTCCAGGCTCCCGGCTTCTTTGGCAATAGGATTCTCTCAAAAACTGAGGAGCTTTCTATTCTGTTTGCCTCTAGGCCATTCCATGTGCCAGTAAAGGAACCCCCCCCCCCCTCATTCTGCAAGTCACAATTCTCAACTGCCTTGTTTTTATTTGCTGCCTCATGCCCTTATTTCTCAGCTTAATGGTGGTTACCCTGAGGCTGTCAGGCTTTGGTAGGAAGGTACAGCCTACGGATTGATTTTTGCTGGTTCACTGTGTTCGGCTGAGGAGATTCACTGGGTCTACACTGCTGACATTTGTTTTTAAAATCAGGCATTGGACAGTGTCTGAGAATAAAACCTTCAATGCATTAAACCCTGGAGGTTTGGGACTGTTTGTTATAGCAGTTAGCTCCAGCACCCACTAACACAGTGGGATTAATTTTATCGGAAGAGGTAGAAGGACATGCCAAAGGGAAAGATGGTTTCCTAAAGGAGGATTTTTTTTTTAAGATTTTATTTATTTATTCACGAGAGACACCGAGAGAGAGGCAGAGACACAGGCAGAGGGAGAAGCAGGCTCCATGCAGGGAGCCCGACGCGGGACTCGTTCCCGGGACCCCAGGATCACACCCTGGGCTGAAGCGGCGCTAAACTGCTGAGCCACCCGGGCGTCCCAAGGAAGGATTTTTAATCGCATTATCAATATACCATTGACAAATAAAATTGTAATATAGTTAAAGTATGCAACCTGATGGCTTGATATATGTGTATGAAGGGACTCCCCCATCAAGTTAATGGACACATTCATTGGAAGAGACACTTTTTCTCCACTGCTGCAAGGGCCTGAATTTCTGATTCTATTTCATTTCCTTTCGTCTTGCAAACTGGTGAGTTCTTTCCTGAGCTCGTCTTTTTCTTGTGCTATCTTGTTGAATGCAGCCAATAACAACCAAGACGCAGCATTAA
The DNA here is from genome assembly GCF_003254725.2 of Canis lupus dingo. Taxonomy (NCBI): domain Eukaryota; kingdom Metazoa; phylum Chordata; class Mammalia; order Carnivora; family Canidae; genus Canis; species Canis lupus. Next base: position 31,129,548 of record NC_064275.1, read on the forward strand.
TTTCCATCCTCTTTTTCTAAAGCCTGTGTTTTTGACTTCCAAGTTATCATAGGCAACAGTTTTGTGTGTGTTTTTTTTAAAGAGTTTATTTACTTATTCATAAGAGACAGAGAGAGAGAGAGAGAGAGAGAGAGGCAGAGACAAAGGCAGGGGGAGAAGCAGGCTCCCAGGACCCGGGAATCATGATCTGAGCCAAAGGTAGACACTCAACCACTGAGCCACCCAGGGGCCCCCATAGGCAACAGTTTTTATTGAATGTTTTGTCTCAGCACAACATGGATCTCCAGTTACCTACCTGCTACAACTCTTTCCTTCTTCCTCCACTACGGCATGGCATCGTATTTTAGCTTTTGTTACGGGAGTGCCTCACTTCAAGAAACTTGTGTTAATCAAGGAAGGCTAATTGGTGAAACAAACAGCATCCAGATCTGAGTGAACATAATATAAGTCAATACAAAATTAAAGTTTGGGGCAGCCCAGGTGGCTCAGTGGTTTAGCACCACCTTTGGCCCAGGGTGTGACCCTGGAGACCTGGGATCGAGTCCCACGTCGGGCTCCCTGCATGGAGCCTGCTTCTCCCTCTGCCTGTGTCTCTGCCTCTCTCTCTCTCTCTCTCTCTGTCTCTTATGAATAAATAAATAAATAAAATCTTTAAAAATATTAAAGTTTGTTCTTTCTCATGTCCTGGGACAACCATTGACTGAGAGGTGGGGTGGAGGAGGGAGAGCTCTGCTCCATGCAACCACTTAGGGACCCAGGATCCTTTCATTGTGTGGCTCAGGCATGTGTCAGGACACAAGACACTGTTGTGCCCAAGATCGCGAATCCGAGAAACCACCAAGGAGCCGACACCGATGCAAACACACAAGGCTCGAGCTTGGGCCCAAGTGTACCCGACACAGCGGAGCAGGGACTTGGACCCCGAGACTAAGAGGCGTAGCAGCTTTATAGGGGCCAGTGGCCCATGGGATACGCAGAAAGTTGCACAGTCATGTCGGTCCACACGCAGGCGGCTGATTGAATTACCCCTTACCTTACCCTATAGGATCCACTTGAGCTGGCCTATTACTTTGGTCAGAATCGGCGCACAGTTTTGGGGGGCACAAAGCAGGGTTACATTGTTATGAGCCGATTTCCGATTAGAGTGTGCCCAGCGGCTCAACTAGGGTGGGGCAGCGCCTTAAGCAATAAGCAGGTCATGTGGGGGTCATACGGGAGGTGGCGGGGGCAGCACAAAATGGAATCAGTCCTGCTCTGCTTGTCCAGGGGTAGGGGATTGTTGTCAAATTTCCTGGGTCCCACAGACACTTCACTGGATTACGGCATCTGGTTGGCATCGAGGGAAGGAAGATCATGAAGAAGTTAGTGGGAAGCTCCTAAGACAAGCCTGCAAGGACTTGTCCACTGATGCGAAGACCTAGTTACGTGGCCCCACTAGACGTGAGAGCTCTTGGAAGCTCAGTCTATGTTAGTCCAAGAAGAAATGCAAAGATGGAAATTGGCGCACAGGAGCGGTCCGTCTCCACTCTCTTCCTTCCCCGTGGTGTGTGATGGACACGGGGGCACACACACAATTCTGCCTTCAAGGAAGCACCGTTGCCCCAGCTGCTGGGAGCGCTCTCTGCTGACAGCCCTCAACTCTCGGCCTCTGTAGGAATTGTCGTCAGCTGCAAAGAGCCACCTTATCCAAGGTCACCATCTTCCAGAGGCGGCCAGCATTCAGGGACTGATCGGGCCACGAGTTTTATGGCCTCGTCATTTGGACCCCAAACAGCATAGCTCTGGCATGGGGGTCACCAGCTCCAGTTCCCTTGGGGTTGACCAGTGCCATGGTTGGGTTTGTTTTGTAGCTGGGCTTCTCCCTCTCTCTAACTGGGGGGGTCTCCCCCACTTTCTGCAGATATTAATCCCAAGGTTACTTCCTAGTAAACATCCTGTACAGGAAACTCCATCTCAGGGTCAGCTTGCTTGGAGAAGCTCGCCTGCAACAGTGGGTATATATTGTCAGTACTTTTTTAAATTACTGTACTGTTTCGCCGTTTTTCGCCATGACCGACCCCGACACCTGTGCCAGTCATTGTCACACAGCGTGTGCTCACTAAAATATACTAGTAAGCGAAAGTCTATCTAAATGTACTTGCATATTTGCCATTCTCCTTTGCCAGGCAGGTTCCTCTCTGAGGACAAGGACTAGGAGGTCATCCTCTCTGTGTCACTAGCCTCTAAGTGCCTGATGCTTAACCATTACTCAAATGAATATGTTATTTTGGTGAATAAGTAAATACTACGAATAGTTGGAGAATAGAAAGATCCTCCTAGACCAGAAGTCAGTCCAGATACAAACACATACGCCACAGGTCACCTCGAAGGACAAGAAGAAACTACAGAAGGCCTCTGCTTCGATTTGGGGCCATGCATTACCCGTTCCGTTTTCAACACAGGCACGCAAATAGAGATGGAAGTCCAGAGAGAAAAGGGGATAAAGAAAGGTTTTAGGGGCACCTGGGGGCTCAGTGGTTGGGCATCTGCCTTCGGCCCAGGGTGTAACCCCGGGGTCCCGGAATCGAGTCGCATATCGGGCTCCCCGCATGGAGCCTGCTTCTCCCTCTGCCTGTGTCTCTGCCTCTCTCTGCGTCTCTCAGGAATAAATAAATAAAATCTTTAAAAAAAAAAAAAAGGTTTTAGTTGGAGTTGAAACAAACAGACTAGATGATTGATGAGGCTAGGAAACCAGAAGGCAGATGAGAAAATAGACCAGGGAGGATTTGTGGAAAGGGAGGGAGGGAAGGTGAGGAAAGCGTGAGAGGAGGCGTCCAGCGGGACCTTGGCCTGGGGCCTCCCCGACCTTTCCGGCCGCGCTGTCCCTCCACGGCCTCGCCAGGCCCCCTTGGGGCTCAGAGGGGCGCACGCGGGCCCCGCAGAGTCCTCTGGCCCCAGAGCGTCCCCTGGGCTCTCGGGGCAGCGGCTCCGGCTCCGGCTCGGCCCCTGAGAGCCTGTGGGGTCTGCGGGGCCGGACAGACTCTCCCGGCTGCCGGCCATTCCCTCGGGCTCCCCTTCTCTCCTCCGCGGGGTTGCGCCGGGTGGTGCCCAACATAGAACACGGCTGGGGCAGGCCGAAGGCCTCCTGGTAAGCGTGGCGGGAGGCCAGGGAGGCGCGGACGCGGGGCCTGAAGGCCGGTGAGGACGGCAGCACGCGGGCTGGTGCAGCCGCAGGGTCACCCCCGCTGCTCTGGGACAGGCACAGGGTGAGCGCGACGCTGCACGGGCGCGCCTGTCCCTGCCCGGCGGCTCGGAGGCCTACCGTAGGCTAGCCGGGGCCCGAGGACGGTGAGACCTGCAGTGCCCCGTGGTGGGCTGGGGACAGGACGGGCAGGTGGAAGCCCCCGTTCCACCCACTTGGAGCAGACCGAGCTGCGCGCTCCCCGTGCTCACAGTGTCTCCCCCTTTCGAAGAGGGCGTCGGTCAACAATCTTCAGAGTCCTCCCTGATTTGCTGACTCCACCCAGACACCCTGGGCCGACTCACCGGCGCCACGGTGGGTCCCTTGGGCGCAGGTCGGGCCGCCCCCGGGCGGGAGGCGGGGGACTCTCGGGGCTGGGCAAGCAGAAGGGAGGGAGCGATGGGAAGGCAGGCGGCGGAGCTGGGTGCAGTCAGGCGGGACGTGCAGTTTCCCAGCAAGCGCTGTTCTCTGCACGGGAACCCGGGAATTGAGTGCGTGGGGCAGCGCGTCCCAGCGTAGGGTCCCCCACGGTCTCCAGTTTGGGGACCACCCCCTCGTGATTGTAGATCTTCCTTGTAACAATTTATTGTGGACTTACAAAAAGCTACGCGGAGCTCTAACCTTTTTTTTTTTTTTTTAAGATTTTATTTGTTTATTTGAGAGACAGGGGGATTGAGAGAGAGAGAGAGACGTGAGCAGGGAGGAGAGGAAGACGGAGGAGCAGACTGTGCCGAGCAGGGAGCCCGACGCGGGGCTCGATCCCAGGACCCTGAGGTCATGACCCGAGCCGGAGGCAGACGCTCCACCGACTGAGCCCCCCACCCCCGGGCCTCCCGGAGCTCTAACACTGTTACATAAATTTGTGCTACGGTAGCACTTACATTAATTGGAAAAAAAAAATACTGGTCCATTTATACCTGAGAAATTTTTATTCAGAATTCAAATTGAGTACACGGGTGCCGGAATCCTGCGTGCCCGCAATTCCCCTGGCCCCCCGGGATGGCTTGTTGGCTGCGGGCTGGCGACCGAGGGCCCGGGACGGTGCTTTTGAGGTTTGGACTCCGGATGCCGGAGATGCCAGGCTTGGGTCCGACCGTAGATCGACAGAGCAGAGAGCAGCCTCTGCCGCGAGCGCCCCTGACTCTGCCAGATGCATGTCCCCAGCTGGGTCGGGGACGAAGGGCCACAGTCCCAGAGACCCAGAGACCCCGGAGAAGGGGCTTCAAAGGGAAACCCTCCTGCCTCTCCGCATTGGGATCTGCTAGCGGGGGGCCCAGGCCTCCGCACTTGCCTGCCTGCGCTGTGGGAGGAGGGAGCGGCCTGGAGCTGCTCCGAGCCCCTGGGGATGGCGTGGGGGGCGGGGACGGGCCGGGCGGGGTGAGATGCGAAAGCTCCAGGGCCTGCAGGCCTCTTGCGTCCCCTGGCACCGGGTCGCCGACCAGGATCGGGAGCCCAGGAGCGGAGACGCAGGGAGGTCCTCGAAGCTACTGGGACCCCAGAGGCCTCCCTGCCCCACCCCGGGCAGCTGCCCTTCCGGGTCCTGCCCTTACGTCCTGGAGCCCGGCGTTTCCACGGCCCCGACCAGACCCCGTGGGGGCCCGGCCCGGATTCCAGATTCCGCTCCCCCAGGACCTGAGGGCCCCGCAGCAGAAGTGACGGTGCCCGCGCTCAGCGCGCGGCTGCTCTGAGCCCCGGGCCCGGCCCGCCCCCGGTCCCTCTCCGCTGCGGCCCAGCGCAGCCCCGGCCAGTCCGCACTGGTCAACGGGCCGCAGCGGCCCGGCCTTGGGAGCTGGATGCCCGGCGAGCCCAGCGACGCTGAGGAAGGCAGCGGGGACAAGTGCAGGAGCGACGGCAGGACAGGCCACGGAGGCCGCCCCTCTGTCCCCACGGTCTGCGCCGAGCTGGGCGGCCGAGGGTCGGGAGCGGCCGCCGGGAGGTGCCCAGGACACCTGTGCCCCGCGCCGTCCCGGCCTCCGCACGTCTTCGACCCCTCTCAACCCTCGGGCTCCACTGCCACCCCTTAACAGTTAGAGAATCCGAGGCCCGGAGACATCGAGGGACGTGTCTAAGATGACCCGGTGAACAGGGGTGGATCCAGCATTGCCGATCCCGAGGGCAGCACTGGCTCCGCTCTTTCTGCCCAGTGTTCAAGACGCCGCCACCAGCCTGAGAACGCTGTGCCGCCCTGAGCCCGTCACCTCCGTGCCCGGGCCCGTCAGCAGGAGGACGGCAACGCCGGCCGGCACTTGCCGTGACAGTCAGCACGGGCATCTTGCAAAGTGCTTGGGCGGGGTGGGGGTGAGAGCCAGGAGACGCTGACAGAGCAGCCCGGGCAGGGTACCAAACCCGGGGTGCCGAGGGGTTCCCCGAGGCCTCAGTGCAGAAGGAAAAGGGAGACCGGAGCTGGGGACTGGGTGCTGGGGACTGGGTGCTGGGTGCCAGAGCTGGGGACTGGGTGCTGGCGAGCGAGGCCTTCCTGGGCTTCTTCCCCCTGAGGATGTCGGGGGTCTCCAGGGAGAGGGAAGCACCTTGGTAGATGAGACTCTCAGGTCCCCCACTCCCCCCACCCCCGCATCTCTCAGCTGCCACGCTCGGCTGCAGGCTTCTCGCCGTGCCCCAGGCCTGGCCCAGCATTCCCTTCTGATCTCCGGGGGGACACAGCTGGGGCCCCAGCAAGAGGCAGTGGTTCTTTTGGGAAAGCAGCTGACCTGGTCACCCCCTTCCTGCCTGTAAGGCTCAGATTTGGCTTTGGTGGGCGGAAATGTTTCCTTAGCCTGGGTGAGCAAATAGGTACATCCCGACTCACGGCTCTTCTAGGTGACCGTGCTCCTAACAGCACACTGATCCTCCAAGAGTTGAAAGCATGTGACTTCCTATTTCTTGGAATGACAGGAGCTTTGAGATGGAAGTAAGCCCAAACTTTGTTGTTGGTGGTTTTTTTTAATTTTATTTATTTATTCATGAGAGAGAGAGAGAGAGAGGCAGAGACACAGGCAGAGGGAGAAGCAGGCTCCCTGCAGGGGGCCTGATGTGGGACTCGATCCCGGGCCCCCGGGCGTCATGCCCTGGGCCCAAAGTGGCACTAAACCGCCGAGCCCCCCCGGGCTGCCCCGAACTTTATGTTTGACTCCTGGTAACGTTCGGATCTTCTCCATCCCATTCCCCGCAAGCTTCGCATCCCATTCCAGCCTCCCTTCGGATGCCACCTCTGGTGCGGAACTCACTGTATCTGCAGGTCAGTTCCAATGAGAGGGCAGGTCCTCAGGGTTCTCACAGCCAGACGCTAACTGTTCCAGCGGAAACTCACTACCACGAAAATCTGGACGAGGGAACGATGACCATCTGGTTAATTAATCCCGAAAGGGACTCAACAGTTAACCTCTCAGGTGTCAGGTCTGAGGGACTTTTGCAGACCATCTGGTATGGCTGCTCGACTTTACAGAGGCAGAAGCACCTCCCCTAGGAATGGTCAGGATCTTCCTTGGATTGCACCGTCAGCTGACACAGGCGGAGCCCTTATTACATTCCAGAAGCTTTGGTGATTGCTTCAAGCTGCATGACTTCACTTAATTCAAGCCGTTATGATTAGACACCTGCAAGGCGGCTATTGCTCGTTTTAACAAATGAAGTGACCGAGACTCGAAGAGGTGAAATAATTTTTCCAAAACCACAGAAGCTAATTCATGGCAGAAGCAGAACCCGAACCCAGGCCTGTCTGCTTCCAAAACCCACGTCCTCAGCTACCCTGCTAGTCTCTTGCTGCTAGCAATATCCAGCTTCGTGGAACTTAACAGTGTTGGATTTTCTCCTGCGTAAGAAATCAATTGGGACTTATTAGAGGAAAGTAAAGAGTCACGTCAGGCGGTGAGTTCGTGTACAATGTCAAGCTTGGGCCTATGCAAGACAGAAAATGAGAGGAAAAGACATCATCAAACGATAGGAATCTGGTCCAGTCGATAATTTGCTGCTCATCTACGCAGCTAGCCAGTTCCTCCCTAGCTGGTTTGTGTGTGTAGTTACATGCCGAAGGCCGGAAGGGTACCTGTTATTCTCATCAGGAGACTAATTTGTTTCATTTCCTGACTCATTTGGTCTCCAGGTGAGATCATGAGATGTTGGAGATGCCTAATATTTAGTTTATAAGTACAGATCTCCCAAAAGGTCTTTTTTTTTTTTTTTAATTTGGAGTGAAAAATTACCGTTTAGCTGGAAAAGAAGTTAACATGATCTTATTTAAAACAATGGAAAGAACTTTTTAGCAATTATTGGAAACTAACGTTCCCTGAGGCTAAAACTTTTGTTTAATCAAAGCTACAACTTGAGACTTTAGCTGTGGGAATTGATCAGTTGTGGAGAGACTGCCTTTGGGTTCTTGAGGTTTTCAGTGCTGACTTAAGTTTCAGAGCATCCCAAGGCACTTGTCAAAGTTCTCATGTCCTCTCCTGTCCCTTCCCAAAATAGGCAGGAGAGGAAGTTGGCAAAGCTTCTGCATTTCCGTTTGGTTCCTCAAAGAAAATCTGCTTGGTTAGAAGGTGGGATTTCTTATTAGCTAGAGGCCATTTGGTTAAATAATCTTTTGCTCTGCCCTGAAGTCGTATCACCCTTTGCTGCTGTCTTTCCTGTTGCGCCCTGATGGGGCCACCTTTCAAAGAAGCGAATCTCCAGCATCCAGAGTCTCTTTTTGGCCTCCTCCTGCCATCTTGGAGAGAGCTTTTCACCAAAGCTCCATGTCACCCTTCACCCAGGGCTGGTGCAGCGGGGCTGGGGGTTCAGAGGTTCCGAAAGGGCTGGGCTCTCCTTTTATTGCCGTTCTGGCAATCTGGAAAGAGATTCTACAGATTTCTATGTGCAGTGAATACCCACAGTACATGCATTCATAGGTATTTATAGCTATTTCCATGAATCTCTGACTCTACAGATTCATTGGAAGCTAAGAGTGAAATCAGTAAGTCAAATGGCAATTTGGTTTAATGATTGTGATATACATCGAATTGCTGTCTCAAAAGACCGTATCAGTTCAAACTCCCACTAAGAGTTTCTGACTCTAGGGTCTATTTCCCCCCTACCTTTGTCAACACTGGGGAACACCAGACTTTCTCATCCTTGCCAATCAGAAAAGTAAAAAATGCTGTTGGGTTCTTTAAACTTATTCTCCCTTGTTTAGGAGTGAGGTTGAAAATCTTTTCATGTATTTATTAGTCATTTGTTTTTATTTTTCTGTGGACTTCTCATGCCCTTTGCCACCCCACCCCCCTTTTTTTGGGTATATTTTTACTGAACTGCAGGAAGCACTGACCTATAAAGTTGATGTGTTAAAATGTAATGGGTTGGTATTAACGCCCTTCTCCTAGCCCGTCTCTCCATGACACATGTGATGTCCACTGACCTGAAATTAAAACAGGCAGAGGAGAAGTCTTTGGTGTCCCTTACCTGCACACTACCTTTGAGACTTGATCATCTATAACCATGAGAATTTGGTGTTCCTGATGATCTCCAGTTCCAAAGGAAACAGACTATCAAGGGATGGAAAGACTTAAAAGAAGAATGTGAGGTGCTCTGAAACCAAGCCATCCTGGATCCAATCTGTTATGACAAGAATGAGATCCATATAAAAAAAAAAAAAGAGGGGGGGGGGGATTCCTGGGTGGCTCAGCGGTTTAGCGCCGCCTTCAGCCCAGGGCCTGATCCTGGAGACCCAGAATCGAGTCCCACATCGGGCTTCCTGCGTGGAGCCTGCTTCTCCCTCTGCCTGTGTCTCTGCCTCTCTCTTTCTCTCTGTGTGTCTATCATGAATAAATAAATAAAATCTTAAAAAAAAAACCTTCCTTTTAATCATTCTAGTCAGCTGGCAGAAATCATTCCTGTTCTTAGATACTTGGGATGGCTAAAAAGCATAACCTTAGAAGAAACATTGCCTTACGCCAGCTTAATCGTTCCTAGTATTTAATATTTAGTATCACATACTCTCCTGTACTTTGAGCAAATCAGACCATAAATAAGACGTGGGTGACTTGCAGCTCGCTGAAGATCTTCGTACTGCTTACTTGAATTTGGATAACCACACCACATGCCCAGTGATACCAGCAGGAGGATCCTTTATTGATTTCTCAATTGAATATATTTCTCAGCGCACTGTGATTGTCTTATTACCCTCCTCACTCTATATAGGTGATGGAAACACATATATCCTTTGATTTGATCATCTGTGTTTTCAGAACAGATTTGAGTACTAATTGAGAATTGAGATACCTACACACACACACTCCTGATTCTTGCTGCGTGCTATGCCCGTGAATGCATTACTGACTCTATCTGTATGTTGTTGTCAACTTCTCTGTTGTTTGGGAGATAATATTTAATGAATGTATGGCATTTGTAATGTAAGGCACTGGTGGGAAAAAATTCAGTACACTCTTCATCCCTACTTCCTGCTACTGAAAACCAAAGATAAAGAGGAAATATTGAAGGAGGCAAGAAAAAAAGAGATATTAAATACAGATGAACAAAGATAAGAATTACAGCGGGTCACTCACAAGAAACTATGTAAGCCAGAAGACAATGGGGGGGGCATCTTAAAATGACACATTCAGAAAGGCTTTTTAAGCTAAACAAAAGCTGGGAGAATTCATTACCAGCTGACCTGCATTATAAGACTGGATAAGTTTCGGTGTTGGAAGGCTCATACTTGTTCCGCTTGAGGTTCCTGAGGATTTTTGGATGTGTGGCTTAATGTATTTCATTATTTTTAGAATTCTTTTTGGCTGTCTTCTCAAATATTTTTCCTGCCCTATAATTTTTCCCTTCTCCTTCTGAGATGCCTATTACTCATGTAAGGGATCATCTGATATAGTCACATAGCTCTTAGATGCATTCATTCCTCTTTGTCCTTTTTTTTCTGTTTCTCTTTCAGTCTGGGTAATTTCTAGTGACCTATATTCAAGTTCACTGATTCATTCCTTGGCTGTGTCTATTCTATCGATGAGCTATCAAAGACATTCTCCATCTCCGTCACAATGCTGTTTATTTATAGCATTTCTAACTGATTCTTCCTTAGATATCCATCTCTCTGCTGAAATTCCCCCATTTTTTTAATGCATATTGTTCACTCTTTCCATTAGACTCTCTAACTTATCAGTTGTAGCTATTTTAAATCCCTTGTCTATTAGATCCAACATCTGAGTAATCTTGGAAACTGTTGATTGCTTTGTTTCTTGACAGTTGTTTTTTATTGCTTTCTTCCAGGGGTTTCATAATCTTTGATTAAAGGCTGGACATCCTGTGCAGGACAATAAATATGAAGCTAGATAATATTTATTCCAGGAAACGGGCATACCTTTTTTTCTGCTAGGCTTCATGTGTAGGGTTTGAAATTAATCTAGTTAGCTAAACTGGTTTTGGGTCTTACTGTTGCCATGGTTACCTTTAGTGCACTAGTAGCTTCAAATTTCTCTAGCTTTACTTTGTGCTTAGGGTAAGTGTTTTTCTCAACGTTCCTGCTCCATCCTCAGCTCTGGGCCTTTCCTGTGTACCTCAGAGAGTTTCTTTCTTCATGCTCTTGCTCGCCCCTCAGCAGCAGACTGCTGTTTCTGGTGATTCAGTGTCTCTCGGCTTGAGTAGCCTGCTGGGGGTAGGGGCAGGGTTTTTTTTTATTGTTCTGATCCAGCCTCAGTCTTAAGCAGTTTTGATGTGCCCCTTGATTTTGGCATTTGAGCTTTCTCAGTAATCTTGTCCCTCCCTGCTGTGGCAGCCAAACCCTGCCATGTATTTCAGACTGTTCCTGTGCTAAAGAGAGTTTCCTGTTCTCCTCCCATGGGGGCAGAAGACCTCTAATCATCTGGACCCTAGTTGGTTTCCTGCCCCTCCTCAGAAGCAGAGGTTTTCATCTTGTACTCTTTCCCCAGTTACAATGGGTTCCCTGGGGTGACAGGATTTGCCCTTCCCTTGGTGGCTTAAGGCCACAGGGTAAAAGGTTCTGGACAGAGCTGCTCCTACCTTCATGACTGCAGCAGTGAGGAAACTTTCTCCTGTTGTTTCACCTGTCCCCTACCCCCACCCCATCTTTCTTGAGACCACCTGGTAGAGATTCTTGAAGAGTTTGTGAATTTGTGTGAATTCCTCTTATGTCTGTGGTTTTGATTGTCTCGACGTCTCCCAAGCTAGCCCACACTCAAGCTCCAGTGATTTATTTAAAATTGTAGCTGAATTCTTCTTATACCTGGTATGTCTTCTTCCCACACCCTGTCACAGAAGAACCAATGACCATATTGTCTCTTCTCTGAAGATTCTGTGTTTTCTTAGATTTCAGGCTACTTTGTTGCCTTGAAACCTCAGCTCTTTGATGGGTTTAGGAAAAGTTATAATCTTGGAGTTTGGCTGGCTTCTTGTTCCTAGGATAGGAGTAGTACTATTTCCAGTTCCTCAGCATGACTCAGCAGTACTCAGTCTCTCTAGAGCATTAGGCTTATGCACCCCTCTCATCTACATGCTCCTTGGGGAGCCATGTCTTAGTTATTGTACCCTCAGTACTTGGCATGAGGAGGGTATCACTAAATGTGGAATGAAATGGGCTTTGCAGCTGGCAGCCATGAGGTCAGTGAGGCAGCTCAAAATGTTGGCAAAGAGAGAGTGTTCCAGGAAGGACCAAAAACCATCACAAAATTGTCTTCGGAAATTTTTGTGCCTCAGATTCCTGTATCTGTGCCCATTTACGCTTGCCCTCCCTCAATGCCCTTCTCTAAAGTTAGGATCTAATTTGAGGCTGTATCTATCAGAGGGGAATGGATGAGTCAGTTAGAGACTCTATCAAAGTGTTGAGGACCCGGAGAATTTTGATTTATGTATCTGCCAAGTTTTTATTGAGTTCTGTCTTAGTGCCAGGCACTTCTAGGTGCTCCTTGATCCTTGATCCTAAGTCCACTGGGGGCTCTATATGAGTCCAACTGGGTGTCTATGAGTTGGGATAATCTAACTTGATAAACAACCTCAAATTTTCAGTGGCTTAACCCAATCAACATTTATTTCCCATTGATGGCAGAATTCAATGAGGCATCTGTGACAGCCTCCCAGGCTCTTTCTAAGGTTGAACTCAGGGCCTCTCCACGCATCTGGTTGATGATTAAAGAGACCATGGAGAAGACACACCTACTTCTTAAACTTAAAGACACAGAAGTGAGACATATTGGTTTTATTGTCTTATTTGTGAAAATTAAATCCCCTAGTCCCCTCCTAGATGAAAGAGAGACTGGGAAACACAGCCTCTCACAAAGATACTGCTTTGGCAGCAGCTCTACTGTAGAAGGGGAACATCAGTCTTTGCTGATGTTTGCTGTTTTTGTCACAGTCTTGGAGAGATTGTGTGAGCTGATCAATGCTGTTGATCAGTTGGTTCTAGCAAGGATTAGATCTTGAAAAGACTCCATAGAAATGCTTCACAGCTATCTGGAGCTAGAAGATATTTGGAGTGGGACCTTGGGAAGTTTAGAGTGTGAGATGAGGGGGACTTGGGATGTGAGCAAAAAGATAGGTGATGTGTGAGTTGGGGATACTTGGGAGCATGAGCTAACCATTTCCTAGGTTTTGGCTACATGTGTGCTAGCTTGCCATATTAAGTGCAAGTTCTTCTGTCTGGCATCTAATGTCCTTCTTAATCTTGCCCCAACGTACTTATCTAGCCTTTCCCCACTACTCTGCTTGCATCACATACCTCACCATCTTCCTTACAGGGCAGATCAATATTCATTCATTCCATCCATTCACTGATTAAACGTTGTGCTAATCTCCAGAGAAGAGCATAAGAACAGATAAGTCTCCATCTTTAGGAGGTCACCTTGCTTATGTGCTCTGACCTTTTCAGAATGAGCCCTTGCTGGGAACTCAAAATGCTGATACCAGAAAACTTCCTTCCAGGGGAAAATATTCTTTTATTGCCCTGTAGACTCTCTAATCTGGTTCTGGCATCACACAACACAAGAGCCCCCTCTACAGCTTTCCAGCAGTGGCCATCTAGTGTTTGTTACTGATACGCCAGGGTCAGGGGTTTCACTACTTCCTGAGGTACCCAGTAGCAAGAACCAAATCCTGTTTCCCTTTTGGTTCTGCCTTGGTCCTCTGGGGCCACACAACACAAATCTGCCCTTTGGTCCACAGGGGAGATCTTCAGAGATTGGGTCTTCTCTTCAGAAAGACCTCTCACCAGACAACCCCTTCTTGAGCTGAGACCCCACCCATCCTCAGTTCTATTAAGTACACTCTGGGGGTTCTCCAGCTTCCGTGGCCAAAACAACATGCCCATTGCTATTCTCAGATGCATCTGTTCGCAGATCCCTGCCCACGTGCTGAGTGATAACAAAGTGCTGCATTAAAATACAGCCTGACTCGATCTGATAAAGCCAAAATTGAGTAGGAGAGGACTGTGAAAGGCTCCTTGAAGACACTTTGCCTTCTTGCTCTTGATGACTTTAAGAAAGATTTTGCCTACATTTGAGCATATTCAGAAATGGGTTTGCAAAATGTTAACCTGAGTTTTCCAGAAGTCTTAAATTTGTTTTTCTCTCTCTGCTTTGTCATTTAGAGCATTCTCCAAGCAGCATTCTTGTAGGAAAAAAAAAAAATAGTTGGAAACTTCATACAATATACTTTGATGCTGTAGTGGGCAATAAAAATACGGCATCTGTTTAATTGATTCTAATTCCCATGGGAAACGTGTGTGAGCAGCATTTTAAAAGCTCTTGCTTTGCCTTTGGCTTCTCTTTATGTCCCATTTGAGTAATTTCCTCTCACATCCTTCTGTCCCTGGCCTAGAAGCCTGGTAAATAAGCAAGCCTCCGAGAGATCTAGAGAGCCAGCAACATCCTGGAAATCTGGGGCCACAAGGTTAAGCACAAAAAATGCTCTTTCCAGGAAGGAATGACGGAATCTGAGCAACGACCTTGGCTTTCAATCAGTTCTCGTCCAGCTTTTCCCACTCTTTTCCTCCCTGCCCGCCCCTGCCCGCGCCCCCGCCGCTGTCTTGCCCAAGTCCGTCCTGCCGCTGGCGTGGGCCTCAGGATTCCGTGTGTCCCCAAAGCCCAGCTGAGCCACGCTTCCTGCCCGGCTCTGAGAAGAATGCCTGTCAGGAAGCTCAATTATTTCGAGAATGTGAAATACAGTATTTTAATGGAGCCATTTTTCACGTCACTCTAGAAGAAAGGATGTAGCGTTTGTTGTGGTCTATCTGCAAATGAGTCTTGTTCACACCGGGGCACCTTCCTGGTGTCGACACCGCGACCTACTGGTGCTTTTCTCTCCACAAAGCAAGTCTGGCCGCGGCGTAGGCCCCGCAGGTGCCGTCCAGGGAACCGGGGCAGGGCTGGCAGCGGAGGGCCCGGCCGTGGACCCCATCCCGCGGCTCCGGGGCGAGCCACGCTCCAGCAGGACGTCACGCAGCGGGTGGAATTTCTGTCTAGGGACCGCGCCTGGTCTTACGGGGAGACCACGACGTCAGCGGCAGGCAGGAGACACCGGTGCCCCTCGTGCTACTGGCCTTCCACCAAGCCGATAAGGTATTCGATAGCACTTTACTTTTGGCTGATATTCTTCCCATGATGAGTTCTTGGCAACAAAAGACGGTTCCCGGGAGTCAAATTCAGTGATTTTCTCTGTCTAGGATGGACCGTTGATCGAATTCTTCGTTAAAATAGGTTTACATTGGTCACAATAATGACAAAGTCAACAATTAAAAAGGCAGAGTGGAAAGTATAATTCTCACCTCGAGGCTACTGAGTGCCAAATACATCACCTTGAAATTAAAAACAAAAAAAAAAAAAACCCACTTCATGTAGCAGTCGTCGGCTTTCCCAGAGGAAACTGAATTATACAGACATACTTTGGGTATGTGTGATTTTGCTTAAAGCATGTCTCCCGGCTCAGACACCTAGTGCAAAACCCAATCAAGTCAGTGAAATGAATCATCCTTACTCTCTAAGCACTTTGCGAAAGAGAGCTCACTCTTATTTGAAGCCAGGAAAGAAACGCTTTTTTGAATCACAGCTTCCTGTGCAGCGTTGAGCCCTAGCATTCTTTCATTGGGAAGTAAAGGCAGGGAAGGGAATGGGGTAGGGAAAAGCCGAGTCACTGGACTGAAGGCAGAGTTTTCCCCTTCCTGTGTCTTGCGCTGGCTCAACCCCAGCCCTTGTGCCTGCATCCACCTGCGGAGAAGAAAGTGTAGAGGTCCACGTAGACCAGGAAAAGGGGAAGTGAGAACGTGAACACATATCCTGGAGTTGGACGTGTTTGGGTGCATGTTTTGCAGACGTGGAAAATGTTGATAATGGTTTTTTGACTTTGAAGATGCCTTGACCCCTGCTGCATCAAAATGGACTTCACCAGCTTGGAAGAGCAATGTGACTAGTGTTGGTAATGTCCAAACCAATCGCTTCAGCCACCCGCCCCTTTCCACTCCTGCCCCCCTCCTCCGCCGGCAAATTCATGGGAAGTCCCACCCCACTCAGGTCTTCTCATCTGGTATGCTCTAGGAACTTTCCGGCATTCTTAGCCTGAAGGATCCTGGTATGGACTGAAGAGAGGAGGGTTCTGCTCGAGGAGAGAGGTCTGCTCCTCTGCAGTCTTACAAGCCGACTGAGGGGTGGATCTACCTGGAGTCCTTGCAGGATCTCAGCTTGACCTTCTGATCATGTGATCTTCAAAGGCAAGGGTCAAGGGGTGCTTCGGGGCTCTTCCCCCCCAGGAGGCTCCTGGATCTGTACAAACCCCTTCCCAGAAGAGGGCAGTGGGGTGGAAGAGGGACATGCTCGTGATTGATTTGGAAAATCTCCAAGTCTGTGACTAATTCTAGGCTTAATCCTTCCCTACTCCCAAGTAGAATTCCGTGTCCGTGGTGGGAAGGTCTCATAAGACACAAGGAGACATGAATTTTTCCTGTGTCATTTACTAGAGAACTCGAGGCTTGTGGCAAATACTTTAATGCTCAAAATTTATTCCAGAGAAATTTACCTCCGCCTCAGGTATCTGCCCCAAGGAGAGGAAACACCTGGTAGTGGTAGTAACATTAGTTTCAGGTCTGTGCACCCAAGCACATGCAAGTCACAGTGTATATAGGTGTATACGACCTACTTTTTAATAGCATGTATAACTACTTTTGTTTTTAGTATATATAACTACTGTGATTGGTGCTTTTTGCCCCAAAACATTTTATTTTAAAATTTTCAATCCAAAAAATAATAATAAGAAAAAATAAATAAAATAAAATTTTCAATCCTATAGAAAAGTTTCAAGAAGAGTCTAATGCTGTATATTTATACTCTTCTATACCTATATACCCTTCAGCTAGATTCACCAATTTTTAATGCTTTACCATTTTTGCTTTGTCTCTCTCTCTCTGCATACACACATACCCATTTACATATATTAAAAAGTGTATATATGTACACACACACACTCAATTTTGTTTAACCATTTGAGAGTATGTCACAGACATCATGATTCTTCCCCCTTTATACTGTGTCTACAAGGAGGACCTTCTCCTACATGACCATATCATTTTGAGGAAATTTAACATTGATACAAAACTATTGTCAAGTGTATAATCCATATTCAAGTTTTCCCAGTGGCCATTATAGCTGGATTTTAAAAATATCAGAATACAACCAAGGATCATATACCGCATTTAGCTGCCATGCTCTCCAGTCTCTTTTTATTTGGAATAGTCCCCTCAACATGGGTTTTCATCTTTCGTGACACTGACATTTTTGAGGTGTCTAGGCAAATTGTTTTGGAGAATTTGAATGTGTCTGCTTATTTCCACATGATTTGTTTTATGTTGAACATTTTCAACAGGAATAGTACATGGTTTTTTTTTTTTTTTTTTTTTTTTTTAAAGAATAGTACATGGTTGATACCGTTTACTTCGCTGGCGTCTCACGAGAGGAGCAGCACTGAGATGTCTGTCTGTCCCATTATAGAGGACAGCGACGTGTGACCGTTCAGTCGTGGTGCTGTTGGCCAGATTTCTCTTCTGCAACTACTATATATTTCAGTTGGGAAGAGTATATTGAGAGAACATTCTAAATACTAATAATTTAAAAAGATACTGTTAAAATAAATAAATAAAAATAAAATAAAAAAGATACTGTTAGGAACTGGCTCACATAATGGTGCCCTTTATCTCCCCTGTTCCCTCTGTTTCCTGACAGGATTCCACAGCCATCCACAGCACTGCTCTGGCAGGAATGCACTAGTCCGTTTATACAGCTGCCCAGCGTTGATAACCGGCCGGTTGCTTGTCCACACTGACTCACATTGGATCGAAGGCCCTCATTACCCTCACTGGTTTAATGATATTCTCTGATTAAACTTGGCCAGCTGGCCAGCCTAGAGGGAGCCTCTGTGGACTTTTCCTATATCTCTCTGGGTAGGGACTGACCTGCTGCTCCAGCCTCTTTTGAAAGAATCCTGTTCATATTTGCTTTCCTCCTTTATAGAGACGACAAACAAGTGGATCGAAAGTACAACTCATTTTCCAAATTCATCTCATAAATATGACACAACATTAAAAACACACCAAAAAGACTGAGGAATTTAAAACGAGGGAGATTATGGTGTAGAAGACTGGACTGGGAGTCAGGGCACCCGCGTTCAAGACCCAACTCTTGGATTCATAGACCATGTGATTTTACCATTTACCTCTCTGAATTTCAGAACTGTCATCTCCAGAAATAAAATCCTATTTATGACAAAAAAAATCCTGTTTATGTCATTAGTGCATCAAACAAAAGAAATCAGGTGAAGTTCCACTGAATTGGAGGATCACTTTAGGTTATGTTAGTAACATTAGCTCCGTGAGGAGCACCTCAAAGAAATCATTGTACCCATCAGGATAGTCCTGGGGATGACTTGGTAACAAGTTCTTCCCCAACCTCAGAGACTTAATATAACCCAAACTTCTTTCTTACACTGTATATTTGTAGGATTGGTATGGCCCTGCTTCACCTTGTCTTTACTCCATGACCTGGGTGGAGAATAAAGCCCCTGTGTGGGACATTGCTGGTCTTACGGAAGAAGGAACAGAGATGGCAAGCTACATCCTGGGTGTTAGAGCTTCTCAGTGGCCAAAATAAATCATGCGACCATGCCTGTCATTACTGGGGAAGGAGGTGCCATCCTCCTGCTGGAGGAGCATCACACGAGGGGCTGTGAGATGTCTGGCCACCAGCAGCACGGTCTATAGCAGAACTCATCCTCCAAAGCATCTGGGGAAAAAAAAGCTAAAAAAAAAAAAAAAAAAAAAAAAAGCTTGGTGATAGGCCTTTGGGCCCATCTATGTGGAAGTATTTTCTCAATGTTAAGTCACCATAAAGCCGTAAACAGATTAATCAATCAAGTATGAGCTCCGACTGTTAATCTGTAGTCCAGCTACTTCTCACATGGCTCTGCAGTGTGTTCCAGACCAGCAGCAGCAGGGAAGCACTGATTTAATGATTGAAGGTTCTCCAAACAACACTGGGGAGGCCGGCTAGGCTCCTAGGTGGGGAGCAAAATACTCATTCTGCTGATTTCACAGGCTTTCTGGGGGTTGAATATGATGTCATGTGTAACAAGACCATGTCGCTGCCAGCAGGAGCTCCTGAGGAGTAGGGAGTAGAGTTTACTCCCCTTGGGATCCCCAGCGCCTAGCCCAGGGAGCATGTAGTAGAATCTAAATGAATGCTGATGAGATGAATGACTAAATGAGGACACATGCAAGGAAATTGAGTTAGGGTAAGAAAAAAAAAGCCCAAATCTATATTTGAAAATGATGGTTAAACTCTTCTTATGGAGTCAGCATAACCTTAATTGAGAAAAATGATCAAGGTGGAAACATTACAAACCAACACTTCTCATGAAAATGAATCCAATAGCCTTAAACAAGGAGCTTTACTCATGGTAATGCAGTAGCTCGTATTGGGCCAACGCTCCTGAAGCAACAATTATACACTCTGAAGAAAATATTTAAAAGAATAATAGTCGAAGACACCTAAGAGCAGATAGAAGCTGGAGGAGGATTCACGTTTAGAAGAAAGGGGTGGTGCAAGGTGAGCCACTATTTTTTTAAAATAGTTTTTTGTTACATAAAGGAAGAGTATGAGAGAAAATAAATGAAAGCAAAAGAAAACTTTAATTTTTCTTATTCTTAAGTGAAATAAAAGGTAACTGTTTAAGTAGTAATAGTAAGGAGGTATTGGGTGGATACAGCTTTGGGTAAGTGAAACAAATGACAGCAGTGTCATGAGGGATGGGAGAGAAAAATTAGGAATCCCCTGTTATAAGAGACCCCTCATACATGTAAAGTGGTATAATAAAGGTATATCCAGATTAGTTTAAAAATGTATATTGCAAACTCTAGGGCAATCATTACAAAATGTAATAAAGAAATATTATGTTAAGAGAAGAGATAAAGTGAAATCATATGAAATGTTTATTTACAACCAGAAAAGCCACAAAGAGGGAGGGAAAGAAAACCAAAACAAAGGACAAATGTAATAACAGAAATAAGTTACAAATATGGTAGATATTCATCTAACGCTATCCATGATTAATTTGAATGTGAATAGTCTAAATGTATTAATTAAAAGGTTGTCTGAATAAAAAAAGACTCAACTATGTCACTTCAAGAAACCCATTTTATTTTTTTTTGACATTTTAAAAAAGATTTTATTTATTTATTTGAGAGAGAGAGTGTGTGTGAGCACAAGCTGGGGGAGCAGAAGGGAGAGAGAGAAGCAGACTCTCCACGGAGCAGGGAGCCCAACTTAGGGCTCAATCCCATGACCCTGGGATCATGACCTGGGCTGAAGACAGATGCTTAACCAACTGAGCCACCCAGGGACCCTGAAACCCACTTTAAATATAAAAACTCAGGTTTGCTGAGCACAAACAGATGGAAAGAGATATACCATGCTCATGTTAAATGAAAGAGAGCTGGGATGACTATATTAATTTTAGACAAAGCACACTTCAGAATATAGAAAACTATCAAGGATAAAAAGCGTCATTACATAATAGTCAAGGGATCAATTAATTCTCCAAGACATAACAATCCTAAATGTGTGGGCACCTAACAACAGAACATCAAAATATGTGAGTCAAATTCAAAGAGAACTAGACAAAATCCACTATTATAGTTGGAGACTTCAACACACCTTTTTCAGGAATTGATAAATCAAGCAGATAGAGAATCAGTAAGGGTGTAGTTGACCTGAATGGCATCATCAATCAACTTGATTTATTGACATTTCTAAAATACTCCACCCCAAAGCAGCAGAATTTATATTCTTCTCAAGCTTACATGGACCATTTGTGAAGATAGAGCACATCCTGGGCCATGAAACAACCTTAACAAATGTAAGGGAATAGGAATCATACAGTGTGTGTTCTCAGACCGCAATGGAATTAAATTAAAAATCAATAACAGAAAGATAGTTGGAAAAATCTCCAGATACCTGAAGATTAAACAATACACTTCTAACACATGGATTGGGTCAAAGAAGAAGTCTCAAGAGAAATATTTTTAACCAAATGAGAATAAGAATACAACTTATCTAACTGTGTGGGATGCAAAAGAAGGACTGCTTACAGAGACATTTACAGCATTGAATGTATATATTAGAAAAAAAAAGATTTAAAATCAATAATCTAAGCTTCTACAGTAGGACACTAGAGAAAGAAGAGCAATTTAATACTAAATCAAGCAGAAGGAAAGAAATAAAAATTAAAGCATATATAAACAAAATTGAAAACAGAAAATCAATATAGAAAACCAACAAAATCAAAAGCTGATGTTTTGATTAAAAAATCAATAAACTTGATAAATCTCTAGGCAGACTAACCAGAAGAAAACCCCAATATTAGAAATAAATGAGGGGGATCCCTGGGTGGCTCAGCGGTTGAGAGCCTGCCTTTGGCCCAGGGCCTGATCCTGGAGTCTCGGGATCAAGACCCATGTCAGGCTCCCTGCATGGAGCCTGCTTCTCCCTCTGCCTGTGTCTGTGCCTCTTTCTCTCTGTGTGTCTCTCATGAATAAATAAATAAAATATTTTTTAAAAAGAAGCTCAGGCTCTGGGGAAAGCACATCCCCATTCTTAGCAACAGCACCTTTCTTCTCTGCCTTCTTCTTTAGGTCCCTCCTTTGGCTTGAGGGTCACTACCTCCAGGAAGCCTTCCCTAATCCGCGCCTCCTCCCTGTTAAATACTCCCGTCGCCCCCCTATTCCTCTGTCAACAACATCGGCCTACGTGTCACTACTCGTTCAGTGTTTTGTCCACAGGTTTCAGGCATCTGGAAGGCAAGGATGGCTCGAGCATCTCTGCGTCCTCTTCACAAGACACAGGCCAGCCCAGACGAGGCATGCGACAAAGAGCTGTCACGCCACATGAATGCAGAAGCAAGAGCCTGATCTTCACAGGCCGGGAAGCAGATGTCGGGCGAGATAAGGCTCACCCAGGTCACCACGGCAGCCACGGCCATGCCCCCAGGCCAGCGCCCCCAGGACAGGGTGCCACTTGGGTTCCGTCCCATGGTCGGCGGGCAGGGGAGCCGGCTGGAGGGCCGCCAAGGCCAGAGGGCACTGGTCGTCAGTCAGGAGGTTTGGAGGGGTCCCCCTGCCCCACTGGGCTCCTTCCTACCTGCGGCCACTTCACTGGGGCGTCATCCCCTGACACTCATGGTTTCTTGGCAAAAATCAGAAGTGTTGAAAGGTTGACACCGTCCGATGCCGCCAAGCGCAGGCCCGTCCGCACGCTGGGAGGCCTGGGAAGCCTGGGAGGCCGTCAGGGGGCTGCATGGGCCACGGACACGCCAAGGCCTTTGGGGGCGGCTCGGAGCACAGTGGCTGTGGAACCAGCAACCGAAGGTTAATGGGACTAATCACAGCTGCATCCTAATAATAATAAGCACAGCTGCAACTTTTCCTCCCGACCCCTTTTTGTTTGCCTTTAAATTTCCCTGAGTCTCCCTCGTGGGGGAGGCGCGAGGCGGAGTCGAGGCTTGCCAGCGGGTCCTTGCTGGCTGCCCGTCTGACCCCGCTTTCTGTGCTGCCCCCTGGACATCTCAGGGATGGTCTTTGCTGCACGGATTTGGGTTCCGTTAACATCTGACATGTCCAGCCGGGAGCTCCTTGCCTGAGGTTCGTCGGCCCCCAGATGTGACCGGAGCACAGTGACGAGTCCGGCAGCTGCCTAGGCCCCTTGTCCTCGGGACACTCCCGGGCCCCATTCTGACCGAGAGCCACCCGCCTTTGGAGCCTGGTATAATTTTTGTGCAAGGAAACAGGTTTTGGTTTCAGTTTGCATAGACACCTCCTGGGGGGCACTCCGGGTGCCGAGGTACGTGGGCTTGTTTCTTCCTCCCGTTTGGTTTGGCTCTCTTAGGTTTCTTCTATTTGGTCACTTCCAAAGAGGGGCTTTGGGTTCTCTTAGCCTCCTTTACCTGCTTGATTGAAAAAAGTCTGACTAGGAAGCCATTTGTTGGGGTCACTGAAGCTCCAACTTCTAGGAAGGAACCAATGCTCACGGAGGTCCTCGGGGCCCCAGCTGGTTCGTTTGTTGTGGCAGCTTTTGGGGTCTTTGAATAAAACCAGCCATGTTCTAATTGGAAAGTAGGAAATGATCATTCAGTCCCCACATGCCTCTCTCTGGGCTGTCTTCTCCAAAATTGGGCAATCTTCTTATTTATTTTTTAACACTGCCTGGCCACAATATTCATTAGACTTCATTGAAAAATGACAAGTTAATAGATCCATAAATTATAATTCCATCTTGCAGTTATATTTGTTGTGTAAAAGGGAGATATTTGGAAATTGGGCCTTTAAATTTTGTTTGTATCTTGTTTGTGTATTTTTATGTGTGTCCATTTATGTTGTAAATGTGAAATACTTTCTCTACCTCTGGACGGTATTGCTAAAACTAATTTGTAAAGGCTCTACTCAGTTGATTTAAAGGCAAGCGCCTATAAGAATGGGGCATTCTAGAGCTCAAAGGTACAAACTAACCCAAATGTTTTTCAAGCTCTTGAAAAATATGCAGTATTAAAGCTACCTTAAGGTTGTTGGTCATTTCCTTAGAATTATCAGCATTAAATGTAAAACTTATTCCACCTGTTAACTGAGAGTCAAGTAAGTTCATGTTACCTCCACTGCAAACTTTTCAGAGAAGAAAAAACCTCTTAAAACTTTGTCTAATGTCTAATGAGGTTCTATGCGTAATCTAAGAACAAAACAGATGCGAATAATTTTAATAAGTGAAATAATAAGGGAAAGGACTCTGTGCAAGGAGGATGAGACTGGTTATTTAAAGAAGGAAAACCTACAACAAAATCTGAATGTAAAAAGGAAAGTTGTAGAAGGTTTGTGAGAAGGGAATCTTTGGCAGGGACTTGTGTGCGTGGTTGGGATACTAAGACTATGGAGTTTGGAAAGACGTTTACTAGGATGTGATCAACACCTGGAAAGAGAAGGACACACCAGAGGGCAAGGTTAGTCAACGTTGTGCACTAATACGATATCAACAGAAGTCTTAGCTGCGTCTCTGAGGAGTTCCAAAAGTCAGATTACCCTTCGGAACCATCCTAAATTGGGGCTAAAGGGATGGACTTTTGCAAGAATCACTGGAGATGTGACCTCCTGGGAAGAGAGCATGCCCTTGGCAAGGCAGCCCCCACACCCGTGGCGTCTGAGAGGTAAGGGCCATTGACTGCATCCCCCACAGCTGAGAGCCCTTTTCTCCTGATGGGGATCCTGGTCAGTGTATCATGCGCCCACCATGAGAACTCAGATCCATGCAGTCCCTGGATGTCTTTGTCCCAATAAGGACATACGGACATGGGAGAGGACTGAGAGGAAAAAGGAGAGACTGCATAGATTTTTTTAAAAATTCATCTTCTTGGAATGAATTGATTCTTAATATCTGATATATACTCATATAAGATTAGAATTTGGTTTTTCTGTTAAAATGACAGTTTTCTAGGGGGTGACTGGGTGGCACAGTTGGTTGATTGTCTGACTCTTCGTTTCCGCTCAGGTGGTGATGGAGGTGAGATGGAGCCCTGCCTCGAGCTCCGCACTCAGTGTGGAATCTGCTTGAGGTTCTCTCTCCCTTTCCCTCTGCCCCTCGCCCCAACGCTTGCGCACGTGTGCACTCTCTCAAATAAATAAATAAATAGATTTATTAATTTATCTTTTTAAAATTTTCTGAACATTTAAAAAATAAAATGACCGTTTTCTTAGAATATTGGTCTAAATTATGAACAGAAGGTTTTTTTTTTTTAATCTTTAATCTGCCTGGAAAAACAAAGTTCTGATGGTTTGTCTTTGTTGGGTCTTCGACTACTTAAAGTTGAATCTTCTCAATATTAAAAGAGTTAAATTTTATTAACATCTATGTAACCCTCTACATTGCCTTTTGAACCTCATTGCTACCTTGGCTATTAAGTATTAAGTTGTATCATCTGTAATACTCTTTAGCATGTGCTTTAAAACTTTCTGATATTTCAGACAATATCACAAAATTCAACTTCGAATGAAGTCTTTCTGGCTTGTTTACTTAATATATCAAATTACATGGGAAACACTGTCAAATAACTGATAAACTTTCTTGGTTTATGTTGTATGGGTGAAAGATATAACAGCTCCAGGAATTCCTAAGGTTTTGTTATGTCGCACCATAATTATTGAAGTGTGCCAGAGTAGTGACCAAATTTCTTTGTCAATTGTGTTATCATTGAGGCTTGTCCTCTATGGTTATCGCTTTACTCTGATGTTCTTGCAAAAGTGTTTCAGCTTTAAGAAAATTCATAGAACGGATTTTTTGACAACTATAGGTCTTCGATAATTTCTAGAACTAGTGGGAAAACTGCACTCAAAAAGACGTGGAACTGAATGAATTGAGGAAGAGAAGTTGTCGAAGTCTCAAATGCTAAAGATTCCTTTTGTAGATTGAAGCAAATTATATTAGCAATAGCAAAGGATAGAAATCAAGGGCTTGCAAGGCTTAAAGGGTTTCCAACTGATGGAGTTCTCACTTAAAGACCTTTATGCCATCCAAGAGACTCAAGCCGAAGAAAACCAGCTTGGACTCATTGTCAACTCACCCTGTCATTTTTGGTCATGAAGTTGTTAAAGCAGGTTTGGCATTAGCACTCTTTGAAGGAAGCCAAAAATATGCAGATGACACCCCAAATGAAGATCATGACCCCTTACTCTCTGAAAATGTGACTGCAGTAAGAACTGGGAAGCTAAGAACTGTTAGCAGTTCCATGGTAGCTTATATGAATAGTCGAGATTCCAATACTTCTGTACTTGAAGTGGTTTCTGAAACCATCATCCGAAAGATTAATGGTGGTTCCTGGAGAAACAGTAGATCCAATTCCCCACCAGCTTTTTAGAAAGTAAGTTGGTTATTCTCGACAATGTCTACCCAAGGCAGAAACTGCTCAGATCCTTTAAGGTTTTTACCTTGAGCTCCAGAAACGGAGCCAATGGTTAAACAGCTCACCAGTCACTACCACACACCTGGAATCTCTGATTTGTCTAACAGAGGCACAAGCAAGGTTAGAATGGAGAGAGAAAGCAACCACAGAAGATGCTGAGGGTTTCAAATTCATCAAGTCTGGCAGATTGCCAAAGAGCTAAACATTCAGTTTGTTGACATAAAAGTTGGGAAGAGGGGGAAGGAAGAGGGGAAGAGGGTTTTATTTATTTTTAAAATTGTATTTATTTATTCATGAGAGACAGAGAGGCAGAGACATAGGCAGAGGGAGAAGCAGGCTCCCTGCAGGACTTGATCCCAGGACCCCAGGATCACGACCTAAGGCAAAGGCAGACGCCCAACCCCTGAGTCACCAGGGTGCCCCAGGGGAGAAGGGTTTTAATCAATAAAAATAACCCTTCCATAATTAACCCATTAAATGCCTTCTAGATGGAAGCATCCTTGGAGGATTTTTAATCCCCTACAATATTACACCAACAACCATTCAACAGATAACTATGTCATTTTGTCTGGAATCAACAGCCCTCACTGTGACAATCATAGTTCTAATAGGCATTAGAACTCAACCTCACAACACAAAACTTTATTATCCTTCAAGCTTATTTAAATTCTCAAATCTCTTAGGATATTTTCATGCTCTTATATACCACCATAACTATGGTCCCATAACTATATAATGCAGCGATCCCCACAGCTTCTTCATTAAAATCCTGAATCCCCATGTCGTAGACCACTCAATCTCCTATACCATTGAATTTAAACACAATCTCTACATCATCTTCCTTTAAAACATTAAGAGCTACCACGATGTCTGTTACCATCCCTGAAAGAAATATTTCTAAAATGGTCTTGTTAGATATTCAAATCTCAGTAGCTTTGGCCACTGTATAACCAAAAACCACAAGCATTGCCCCTAAATAAATTCAAAAAGCTGTTAGATCTAAAAAATAACCCCCCCAAGTGCAATACAATACTGTAACCAATACCACCCCTCAATCCTAACCCACCATACATCAGAGAAAGGTTTGGAGAAAAACCTACAAAACCGATTATAAAAATATTACTTAAAATAAGTACAATATACATGATTATTCCCCCATGGAACTTGACTATCATTGATGACATGAAAAATCATTGTATGTCAACTACAAGAACATTAACGACCTACATCTAAAAATCCTACCCATTGATCAAAATCATTAACCTTTCATTGCCTTCTAGCCCATCAGACATCTTAAGAGTGATGAAACTTTGGGTTCTCTTTTAGGAGTTTGTTCAGTTCTACAAATTTTAACAGCCTCTTCCTATCTACACATTATATATCAGATAAAATAACCGTCTTTTCATCAGTAACTCTTATCTGCCAAGATGTAAACTACGGATGAACATCAGCATACATGCTGATGGAGTCTCCATATTTCTCAGCTTATTTTTGTATGATATGTGAGGCAAGTACTGTGGGTCCCACACCTTCTCAGAAACATGAAACATCAGAATAATCCTTATTCATAGTGAAAGCCAAAGCAGTTATAGGCTACATCCTACCATAGGAACAAATATCTTTCGAAGGGGCAACTGTCATTACATGGATACTAGCCTAGTAGAACAGACAGGAACACGATTCTTAGTGGAGAAAGTGATCTAGCCTGATTCTTTGCCTTCCGCTTCATCCTCCCATTCATTATTTCAGCCGCTGTAGCATTCCATTTACTATTTTTCCATGAAGCAGGATCTAATGGGTCATTAGGAATATCGTCTGAGTCAGACAAAATCCCATCCCACCCATACTACGCAAGTAAATATATTCTAGGACTCTTATTCCTTATTCTAACACTATCTGCTCTAGGACTGTTCCCACCTGACTGCATAGGAGACCCAGACAGTTACACCCCAGCCAACTGCCTAAATACCCCACGACATAATAAACCAGAATAATACTTATTTGCCTATGCAATCCTTCACCCGATTCCTAATAAACTAGATTATTAGCCCCAATCTTCTCTATCTTAATTCTAGCAATTATTCCTTTCCTTCACATATCAGAACAGCAAAGTGTAATATTTTGACCCCTAAGTCAATACTCATTCGGATTCTTATAACAGACCCAGTAACATTAACATGAATCAGAGGACTAGTTGAGTCCCCGTTTATCATTATCAGTCAACTAGCATCAATCCTATACTTTTTCATTATCCTATTTCTCACACCCATTACAAGTATCATTGAAAACACCTCCTTAGGAAATGACGAGTCTTGGAAACTGGTGATGGAGGAGGACAATAATTCTCCCTGAGACTCTAGGAAGAAGCAACAGCTCCACCATCACCCAAAGCTGAAATTCTGCTTAAACTATTGCCTGATACTTGCCTTTAAATAGATAAGCACTACTCTCTGTGCCATGCCAGTATTAAAGCCAACAATAAAAAAGACCACACTTGGGTAATTCATGCATTGGTGCCTACCACATTACAAATACATATACCTACACTCCTACATACTACATGCTACACATAATTGTACATTAATGATCTGCCCCATGCATACAACTTGTAAATCAAACCCTCACCCATAATAGGAGTGGCCATAAGAGCTTCCAGTTCACAGCCTAAGTTCACTGGGCCCCAAGTTCACTCCCATTTTGGGAGTCCAGCCAGCCTCTTCCTGAGGATGTGCTATAGTGACTCATGACCAGCCCTCATAGGAGAATAACCCAGAATCTATTCACCAAAATTTAACAATAGCGGCATTTTAATCCTCTCCTAGGAGTGACAGACGTCACTGCCTCCAGGGGAAGAGGAGGTGTTCCACCCAGCTGCATCCTCCACGAGGTCTCCCTTCCTTCCAGGTGGGTGGCAGGGTTGGCAGGATGCGGCAGAGGTGTGGGTGAAAGGTTGTGTCACTTTTTCACAGAGAACTTTAAAGGATGCCATGGTTTGTGGGATCCTCTGAGCCGTGGGCCCTTGTGTGTAAAATAAGAGGTTGAACTAAATAAACGAACCCTAAATGTCCTTGCAGTTCATAGGCTTCAGGGCTCTGAACATTCCAGAGCCCCTATGCTAAACTTGAGGTTTTTTTCTGCTTCTGAAGCATGAGTTGAACCTGGAAATTAAGGTAATGGAGCCTTAAGGAGGGGCGATTCTTCTAGCGGATTTCCCATCAGCTGTAGACAAAGCTGCTCTTACATCCTGGCCCCAGCCAGCTTAACTTCATTCATTTGCTAGGCATGTTCCATGACTAGAAACCCAAACCAGGAATTGGGATTTCTGGGAAAAGAGGACACAGCCAAACCTTCATCTCCTGCAGGGCCCTTGCCTTCAGTGTTGGGCCTCTCAGAAGAAATCAGTTATTGAAGATGTGGAATGCAAGGATGGCTGGAGAAGCCACAGGAAACCAAGGGAAGATGTTATACCAATGGCCTGTCACCTCTTTGAAGACAGCTCCCAAAGCAGGATCTCTAATGTCAAGCTCTCTCCACAGCTCCACCTGGATACTGATGGGTGTCTCACACTCAGGATGCTCAAAACAAGGATGTCCCACCCCGTACAAACCTGTTCTTCCTCCTGTGTTCTCCCACTTTAATGTCATCACCGCTGTCTCTCTTTTTTTGGTGGAGGTGGGGAATTTCCTACATCGGATCCTTTATCCTATTTGGAGGAGATTCCAATAAGTGTGAGTTTCAGGGGAGCCAGACATTCCCATACTTGCTTCCTAATGACTGGGGCACGAGCATAAGACAGGCATGGCCATTCAGACCATGCCAAAAAGGATTTTAGTTCCTGAGAGTGACACAAGGCTAGAGATTATTCCCAGCAGCAGCGGAGCAAGGGTCTGATGGATGGTGGGATGCTCTGGCAATGACCTGACCAGGCTGCTCTTGTGGTATGACCTGGATCTCACCTTTTCCTGGTTTCTGCCCGTTGGCTGAGTGTGGTTCTCCAAACTTTACACTGATTCAATGAGCTCTAATTAATGTATATCCAATACATTCCCTTTCCTCTTAGAGGTCCAGAATTAGTTTCCACTGTTTGCAATGAGTCCTGGCTGGTACCCTCACCATTCCCTCAGTCGCCAACTCGGAAAGCTGGACATCCTTTCTGATTGTCTCTGGTCTACTGAGGTCCACTGATCCCACCCCATGATGTCACCTCTACGGCCCCACAGCCATCCAAAGCCAGGCCCTCATTACATTTGCCTACTTCTTCTCTCCTCTGCCTGATGGTTCCTCTGGTTTCTGGGATCTTCTTAACCATGAACACCTTTGGATCATAATCCAGAAGCCAGCTGAATCCTCCATCAGGGTTTTTGGCAGAGGTGGAAGAGAAGAAAACAGGAGAAAAGGAATGTTTCCAGCCACTCTGCATGGAGAGGGAAGTGAGGAGGCAACACCACAAAGCACAGGTGCCACTCAGTGTCACCCTGGTAACTCAGTCTGCCTGTGGTCCTGGGGCAGCAGGAGCTTATCCCCAACATGGCACTTTTCCTTGTTTTCTAAATTCACATCAATGAGAAGTATTAATTACCCTTAAATGGAAATAAATTAACTTAGGAAGATGTAGTTTTATCCTGCTTTTATAGCAGCCACATTCCCTGAGGATGCAACAATTGATTTTAAATCCAGATCAGCCTAATAGGCTTGGACACTTTGCTGGGTAATGGAAATTAGCGATGGCCCCTAAAAAAGGAAGGCTTGCTGCCAACTGTTGTTCTTGCACATTTTTATCACTGTGGATGAGGTAAGCCCAATCATGGGTGGAGAAGGCCCAGCAGCACCAAGCTTTTTATTTATTTAGTAAATATTTACTGAGTATCTGCTTTATGCCAGGGCCTATGCAAGGCGCGGGGGATGCAGTGATGAATGAGACAGGCTTGGTCCAGACCTAATGAAGCTTACAACTAAAGGCATAAAAATGCCTTTTAAGGGCTTCCTACAGTTTCTTTTTTAAAAGATTTTATTTATTTACTCATGAGAGACACAGAGAGAGGCAGAGACACAGGCAGAGGGAGAAGCAGGCTCCCTGCAGGGAGCCCAATGTGGGACTCGATCCTGGGACCCTGGGGTCACGCCCTGGGCCGAAGGCAGATGCTCAACCGCTGAGCCACCCAGGCGTCCCAACTTCCTACAGTTTCTATGCTCAGCTTCCCCCTACCTGGGTCTTGCTAAAGCTGGCCTTCATAGGTAGCCAGGCCCATGAGGAACCTGGTGGTGAGACATCAGAGAGCCTCGTCTAGAAGCACCAGGACACCTGGGAGTGTGGACAACCCCAGAAGGGAGTCGGCTTGGTTGGACTCATGCTCTCTGTCTCCCCAGGCTATTCCTCCAGAAAGACATAGTTTCATGGACAGAATTGGTCCTAGAAAGTCTGTGAAGACTCCAGTCTCCAGTGCCTTCTTCCTGGGACCACCACCTAGGGTTAAATTTAGTAATTAAAAACACATGACACTCAGTTAAATTTGAATTTCAAATAAACAACAAACAGGTTTTTTTTTTTTAGCACGAGTCTGTCCTATGCAATACTTAGGATGCATTTATACGTATGCACAACTTAATTGGGTGCCTGTCTTTTGTCTGGCAACCCTACCACCCCAGGAGGCTGCCCTGGGCCCCCAGTAGCCCCGATCCCTGTCCTGGAGCAGTGCCTCTCCCGGTGCAAGAGCCCAGAATCAGCCAGCTCCCTTTCCAAATACACTCGTCAGGAAAAGTGCTCAAGACGAGTCGGCCGTTAGCTGGCTGTCCCCGGGAAGGAACTTCAATCCAGCCCCCTCGGCAGCACGGACTCTAAGCAAGGAACACACCCTTCTGAGGAGACAGCAGAGGTAGGACACAGTCACTACCCTATGGAACCTAGAGACTCGCAGGGAAGTAGAATAAGCTATTCTAATAATTGTTAGACAAGGTGGAAAATGAAAAATGACTCGGGTGCCAAAGGAATGTAGGGAGGAAGAGATGACATTTGCTTTGCAGGCTGGGAGTCCTGAGGGCGTATGGAGGAGGTGGCATCTGTAATTGAAAACACCAATGACAAATCCATGAAATCACATCACAGCGTGGACGTGGTCATTACAAAGCTTCCATCTGTGCCCACAAGTCAACCACTTGCCATCCTTGACTTAGAAACGTGCCTGATGCTGCCAAGAGGAGCCTTCCGGAAAGGACATGCCAGGGGAGCATTAATATAGACCCAAATAGTGAAATAGGGCCTGTGTGTTTGGAGAAATCGCACGTAGCCAGAGTCTGGGGTTCCATGTGTGACGTGCAGCTGGAGAGGTGACCCCAAAGGTACATCAAAGACGGTATGATGGCAGGTCTAGGACTGCAGGGAGCTGGTGCTCCTATTAGGAAGCTGTCTCCCGATGGAGCCCCGCGTCCCCCGCCTCCCCCCCCCCCGGGCCTGCACACCCGGTGGACACTGGCTGTGCTGAATGAGGACGTGTTGATCACGTTTTTGGTAAATATTTAGACATCTGAGGTCTTGAGCAGATAACATTTCAGAGCCTGCTTGTACAGCATCTAATAAGGGAGCAGAAAGGCTTCTGGTTCATTGCTTCCTGGTTAATATGACTAAGCATCGTCCGACAGGCAAACATTTAGAGCAGGAGCGGGTGAGCCCAGCCCTGATACCACCCTGGAGGTGGCCAGAGGAGAAAGCCAAACCCTCAGAACCGCCTTTTGCAGAGTTGGTGTGCAAACTTTTGCAAAGATGGTGTCCGACAAGGGGCTGCGGGTCCTCAGCTTTGGAGGGACTCCTGCTCTGTGACCCGTGGCAGGGACTGTTCTGCACGCTCAATGCTTTGCACCCGGATGCCCCAGCCCTGAGCTCTCTGGAGACGGAAGAGCTGCTGTCTGGCTAATGGATTCTCCTCAAGCACGTTGGACACAGGTTCCAGCTGCCCCCCAGCTGGCCTGTTGGCGGGGCTGGGCTCCCGAGCGGGACTCAGAGGGGGTCTGCTGGGGAATGTTTGTGAGAAATTAAAGTGACATTGTGAAGTGAGTACACATCCCAGGAGGGGGCCGGCCTCTTCCTCTCTCCCCTCCTGCCCAACAGCCTCGCTCTGAGGGAATAAGGCATGAAAGTGTGTCTGTGTTCCTCCAGAAACTGATTTAAGCAGCCTGCGGATTCAGGCCTGGTGGGACCAGGGTCCTGGACCCCTCCTGGATCTACCCCCCTGGTGTACTCTTCCCCTCAGACTCCTCTGGGCCCGGAAGGAGAGCAGTAGAGACAGCACCGAGGGTGCTGAGGCCGGAGATGCACGCTGTGCCCCTGTGCCTTCAGCTGGGCCCCTGCTCCTCCCACGGGGTGATCCAGACCTCACTTCCCTTTTTTTCACCCTGTCTGCCCTCAGATCCTGATCCCTCCGCATATTAGCTGTCCCTGGGCCTCCGTCATTAAGTCTTGGAGGACCTGGCCCTGTTTCCGTCAAGCACGATGTCCCTGCTAGCAGGGCCCCTGGCTTCCCCAGCAGGGCATCCTCCCCCATCTTCCTCCTCCTCCCTTGCCCTCCTCCCCCACCTTCTCCCTCCTCCCTCCCACTGGGCAGGCTGAGCTGCAAACCACAGGAAGGGCTTGGGTTGACTTGGCTGCTGAGGCCCAGA
The DNA here is from genome assembly GCF_003254725.2 of Canis lupus dingo. NCBI lineage: Eukaryota > Metazoa > Chordata > Mammalia > Carnivora > Canidae > Canis > Canis lupus. The sequence goes on from NC_064275.1 coordinate 31,162,873, forward strand.
GCTGGAGGTGAGGAAATCAGGAAACCCAGGCTGGATTCCAACATGAATTGGAAAGATCTCCATGAGCCGGGGCATTCGATAAACATGGCTCCACAACCTGTGAATGGCAAGGGAGTTTAAGATTCCGTTAAACTTTAAAATTTCTGTTTTGAAGCACCGTCCTACCAACGGGAAGCAGCGTATCCTTTTATTAATTCTATAGACACAACCCATGCTCACGGAGGGGGATAGAAGCAGGACAGAACAGTGTAAAATGAAAAGTGAAGCCCCTCATGCACCCCGATCCCATATTCCCACTCCCCGGAGGCAAACTGATAGCAGTTTATTGGGGCAATTCGGTTTTAAAGAAACAAAATTCAAGGCTGAAACTGCAGGATGCGGCCAGACCCCGGAGGCGGTGCCAGGCATGAGCTCCGAGCTGCGTGGCAGGCTGGGCCGTCCGCCCAGCTTGCTGGGGACTCGGTTTTGTCCTTTGGGAAATGGGAATAATCGTAGCATCTACCTGAACGGTTGTGGAGCTCCGCATGCTCTTCAGCTTCGGGAATGGCCGGGAACCTGCAGAAGGAGCTGAGGGTCTCCTCGCACACGCCCTCGGCCCCGCTTTCCTCCAGAGCCAACAATACTCACGAGAACCCCTCCCGTGTGCAGATTATGAGCCACATCGTGGACACCCCGGGAGGCAGACGTGAAGACCCCAAGAAGCAGCCCTTCGCCTGACGTCCAGAGCCGTGTCCCAAAGCCAAATGGGCCACTTCTCCGGTCCCCCCGGGGGGCTGCCGGCAGCCTGTCTGGGCAGCGGAAAGGCTCTTGTGATCCCCGGTGTGCGCCTCCCCCATCCCAGGGGTTCTGGCCTTCGGAGTTTGGTGTGACCCCTGGGACGGCAATCAGACCTCTCGCAAAGGGCTGCAGATCTTGGTCTTGGGGGCAGAAATGTCTTTGATCAAGAGTCTTCCTTCTTCCCTCCCTTCCTCCTCATCGAGCTTTTATAGTTTTAATCACACTCATCGCTTATTATTTTGTACTTTAAAAAATGTATTTCTTTTTCTTACTACAAAAGCGATACCTGTATGGCATAAAAAATATAGACAAAAAAAAAAAGAAAGAAAGAAAATATAGTCAAGCAAAAGAAAGTAAAAATAAATACCCCGTGCAAGTGTTTTCTGCCCTCCTGGAGTGTCTTCCGTGCCCCCAACTTGACCAAGGGTGCTCACCCATTGCACAAAATCTTCCCCCGGGGGTCCCCGTCCCACCCCCACCCCAGCTTCCGCCGGTAAGCTGGCATCATGTGAGACTTGCCAAGATTTGCAGGTTTATCGGCGACTGATTCTGAGCTGCAAAGCTAATGTTAAGTGGTAACAGCACGACTTGGTAGTTTCTCAAGCCACTGCCGGATTTAACCACTAAGTTCATGCGAAATTTGATGAAGTTCTTGGAAAAGTCAATTTGGCTTGTGGACTTGAAAATGCGGCGCTGCATCCGTTCCAACGCTCTTCGATGCACTACCAGGGGGTTGTTTGAGCAGGAAAATCAACTTATAGAGTTTCAACAAGCTGTTGCCATGCGTCACAGAACCTGAAGGCCAGTAGGAAGAGAGAGGCATGGAACAGCCGAGAGGCAGCCACTGAGGGTCACGGGAAAGGTGTGTGCCCAGGGCTGTGGGAACACCCAGAACCTCGCCTGCGGGGGGAGAAGGCCTGGCAAAGCTTTCCCGAGGGACTGGACATCCAGCTGGCCCCTGAATGAACACTGAACAAACATTTCGAGGTGCTTAGGTGGAGAGGGGGTGGCAGGGGAAGAGGTTTGGCAAGTAGGCAGGTCTAGCCAGTGCACAGGGAGTGGGGAAGGGGGGCGGGTGGGCATGAGACACAGTGGGGAGGGGTCCACACAATCGAGAGAAGAGGCTGAGGAGCGGGTTGGAACCCTGCTATGAAGGGCCTCGAGTGCCACGCGGGAAGGCTGGGTCTGTGTGGGTCTGGGCCTCTCGGCCCCCGGCCTCATTCTGTACCTGTCACAGGTGGGATCGAGGTAGAAGGGCTCAGCCTTGGAAACCCCCAGGGGAAAGGTTTGAGCCTATAGAGGGAAGAATGGAACAGATTGGCATTGGGAGGAGGAGCCTGGGCCCCGCTGGCTGGCACCTCTACCAATTCCCTTCTGGGTTTCTCCAGAGAGCTCTTGTGTTTCTCTTACCAGGTGTATGTTCTTAGCCAGGTTGCTTAAGACTCTACGGAAACACACACACACGCTACATACACACGAAGCAAAAGGAAGCAATTAGTTTGCTGGGTTTTTTTACAAGAATTTGAACCTGGGAATTTAGAACTATAGGAAAATATACCAGGAGACGGGGAAAATAGAAGGGGAGCAGGGAGTAAACAGGCGAAACAAGGAAGTAAGATGGAATCTCCTCAAAGTATTAACTTTTGACTTTTTAGAAGGTTTTCTGCTGCTTTCTGACTTGGGGACAACAGAAACAGAGAGGCTCTGTCATAGGGACTTGGTTTCCCTTAGGTGGGCTTTGGCCGGCTGGGGTACCTAAAGGTGAGGCATTTCTGCAGCAGCTGTGGAAGCCCTGCGTTCCCTGAGTTGATGGGGGAGCTGGAAGGAGAGAGGGGAGCCAGGCCTCTCCCCCCTAGCACCCTTCCCCACCTGTGCCCGTCCCCCTGCAACCTCTCACAACCCACCATCAGGAGGGAACCAGGAAGTCCCAGAAACAGGTGGTCCTGGAGGCTGGGCGGCTGGTCCTTGCTCTCTGAGCTGCTGAAGCCGTGTGGTCAGGGCTTGCGCGCGTAGGGGAAAGCCGGGGCCTGGCAATCCAGCCTCCTTGTCCTGGCCCCTAACATCCATAGCTGGACGCGGAGCTCTAGAAGGGACTCACTGGAGCCTGGCTTCCCTGGGGACGTGGTGTGGTGATGGGGGGTGGGCAGCGGGCAGTGGAAGGCTGTCGGGACGCTGCTCTCACGGGAGCCAGCCTGTGGAGAGGGAGGGCAAGGACCAGGGCAGGCCCACTTGCCTCTGCTTACCATCAACGTTACTTCTAAAATGGACTTTGTCCTAGAATTTTGGAAGGAGGTAGAGATCAGAGGAAGAAGACGGGTCCTGATGGCGTGACTGGATACGGCCTGTGGCCCAGGCCCTGGGGATTCAACGAAGGATAAGACCCGCCTCTGTAGTTGCTCTGAGAGCTTTATTAGCCCTTCACTGCCCCCAGGAAGCAGAGGGGGGCCGCTCAGCGCCCCGACACCGGGTACGCCCTTTCTGTGTGATCCTTCCTGGACAACCTAAACCTGAGGATTCCGCGTTTCGCCAGAGCCCGAGAATAGGATTGAACGAGGAGCTCAGTGCGATGGTCAGATCCACACCCCACTTTGCTTCCAAACACACAGCAATTCCACAGACAGACGTAAGACGCCAAAGACTGGGTCTGTGTACATCCTCCCCCCCCCACCTTGCCTTCCCTGGGCCTTCCCGGGGGCCCCTGATCCCAAGTGGATTTGTCATTTCTGTGCTAGGAAGCGTTTTCTCTGAGCAGGGACTGTGTAGAGTTCAGCTCCGGGTCATGATGCCTGTTCGCTTGGTGGGAGGGAACACATCCTGAGCTCCCCATCCTTGGGCGGAGCTGCTGGCTCACATCTCCGAGGCCAACCCTTGGCAACGCTGGGAGGTGTGTTCTGCGTGGTCGTGGGCATTAACACTCGGGTCTAGGGGGAAGTGACAGGGAAGTGGATTTGAGCCTCTGGGGTTGGAATTAGTCACTCCTGGGTTCTTTCTTCCCCAGACCCTGTGCTCCCCAGCTTCAGGTCAGTGGGTCAAGCACTAGCATTTTCCTGTCTTGACCAACGGCACTTTCTCCCCGTGGGTCTCCACCTTCACCACCTCTGCGTGCCGCTCCCAGAGCACCGTGCCCGTGGGGGACACCTGCGCCCGGGGCCCGAGTCCAGGTGGGGAGTCAGGGTGTCCTGAGCTCCCTGCCACAGCCTCATGTTTCAGATGCGAGTCGCAGGGGAAGGGCAGTGAGGGGGACAATGAGAGGAGCTGTGCATCCTGGGCCTGGGCCACCACGGCTCCTCTTGGGCCCTCCAGCCAGGCCCATGTTCCTCATCTGTCGCACGGATCTAGTGGTTCCTGCTCCGCAGCAGAGTGACCCCGCGGCTGGCCAGCCCCTGCGGGGGGCCGTGCTTTCTGCAGAAGACCAGGGACCGGGTGAGGGAGCACCTCCCAAGCTGCCCTGGTTTCCTCTCCCCTATTGCACCGACTGACCTTAACCCAGAAATCGGAGATTCCGGGGGAGGCACCACCCCGGCTGTTAGACCAGAGCTGCGCCTTCCTTTCGGCTCCTCCACCTCGAGCTCCCAGCAGCTGGGGCCGATCCAGGGCCACAAACGGCTCGCGGTCAGAAGACAGCTCCCGGGCCTGCCCCCGAACAGGACCCTGGGACCTCGAGGCCCGGCGACTCTGCGCTGACGGACGCCTTCTCTCAGCCGCCAGACCCCTCAGCTTCCAGGGGAAGGTCACCCAGACGGTCTTTCGAAATCCACTTGTAAAGCAGAGTCTGGTTCTTTCCAGTTCTTTCTTCAGATCCAAATGAGCTTTCCAAGCTAAGGAAAGACAAAGCGGAGCTCAGCCCAGCGTGGACAAGCTGAGAGCTGGGGGGGAGCTGATGTGGCCCAGACACGGGCACCCGGCGACGGCCTGAGAGCGTTTGCCGCACTGAACACGGTGCAGGTGGGGCGCGGGAGGTGGGGGGTGGCTCAGCGGCGGAGCCCCTGCCTTGGGCCCAGGCGTGACCCTGGGGTCCCGGGATCGAGTCCTGCACCGGGCTCTCTGCATGGAGCCTGCTGCTCCCTCTGCCTGGGTCTCTGCCTCTCTCTGGGTCTCTGTGTCTCTCAGGAATAAATGAAAAAATCGTAAACACACACACACACACACACACACACACACAGGCCTACCTCACTCCATTGTGCTTCCCACTGCTGCACGTCGCAGATAATTGTGGTTCGGATGGATCGACGGCCGCGGTGGCCCTGCGTCCAGCAAGTCTGTCGGCACCATTTCCCAGCAGCATTTGCTCCCTTCGTGTCTCTGTGTCACATTTTGGTAATTCTCACAGTACTTCAAACTCTCTTTTTTTAAAAAAAAATCATCATTCTATTCGCTATGGCGATCCGTGACCAGACCACAGCTCACTGAGAGCTCAGATGATGGTCAGCATTTTTTAGCAATAAAATATCTTTGCATTAAAGTCTGGACTTGGTTCCCTCAGCCTTTACGCCATTGCACACTCAGTGGAGCAGAGCATCACGTAAGCACAGCTGTTACCTGCCCCGGGAAACCGAAACACCCCTTTCACCTGCTGGTGGCCGTACTCGCCGTCCCGCGGAGTCTGGGACCCAGGCTGCAGTATCGCGGGGCTCTGCCTGTAAAAGCTGGCCCCAAACTTTGTTAAATTGAGGAGCTTCTTTTCCATAAAGACTTGGCCTCACAGCCCGTTATCGTTAGAAGTCATCAGCTCCAGAATAGTCTCCTCCGCGGGTCTGCTTCTATCCATAGCCCGTGAACCCAGGGACACACCTGAGCTTCAAGCTCCGTGGGCATCCCCTAGTAGGGGCTAAGGCTCTTAAGAGATCATGAAATAGATACAGAGTTTTTAAAGTCTGAATTTGCTTTCAAAACGTGTGACTTCCATCTACCCCGACAACTGTCCAAAAAATAACCTTCCCGATTCTCTTCTGTCCCTCTGGCTCCCGCCTCCCTCCCCACTAGCAGCTTACACCACCCCAAGATCCCCTCCTTTGGTTTCCCAGAGATCTAGTATCTGCCATAGGCTGATCTTAGATAAAAGCGTCAGGTGGCCTCAGACACAGTAATTAATGTCTCAGAATATCAGTTTCATCATCTGTAAACTAGAGATCATAACGGCGCCTGCGTCCTAGGGCAGGAAGGAGTAAACGTGCCAATCTGAGAAAATGATAGTGTCGTGCATGTAGCACACGCTCAATAAAATGTTGGCTCAACGGTTGGGCGCCCGCCTGCAGCCCGGGTGTGTGGTCCTGGAGTCCCGGGATCGAGTCCCGCATCGGGCTCCCTGCATGGAGCCTGCTTCTCCCTCTGCCTCTCCCGCTGTGTCGCTCATGAATAAATAATAAATAAATAAAATCTTTGAAAAAATAAAATCTTTGAAAAAATTGAATCAATAAGCCAAGGTAGCAGGCTGAGCAGATCTGCAGCTTGTTGGCCGTTCCCTCCCCGGGGGAGGCGCAGCGCTCCTCTCCCGCCCAACTCCCCCTGCAGCCGCAGCCCCAGCAGATGAGGCCGGGAGGCCTGACGCTCAGGGTCTGTGTCAAGGGTGCGTGGGGCCAAGGCTATTGCGGAAAACATTCCTGGTTGTCTTGTCTTCCCTGCCCAAGAGCAGGCCCAGGCCACGGTACCCCAATATGAAGAGGGGACCCCCCGTCTGGAGTCCTGATCCTCTCGCTCGCCCCGCGGCCACCTGGGGTGGGCCGAGCTCTCCGGAGCCTCCCCCTGCGGAGCGCCCCGCCCGCACGGATGCGCCCGAATCAACCCGCGGTCAAGGTCCCGTGAAGACCCAAGGTTCACACCCCTCCGAGAACGAGGAGACGGCTGTCCTCACGCAAGAGCAGCCCCCGCCTTCTGGGGGTGACCCGGGCCTGGAGACGTTGCGGGGGCTTCCGAGGGGCCCGGGCAGAGCTCCCGGAGGGAGGATGTCGTGCAAACCCCGCCGGGAAGGATGATCCGTGCAAATGAAAAGGCCTGTCACTGCCCAGTCTCCAGAGGGAACTCGCCTCAGCCCAACATGCGGCGGCACAGGAGGGCCACCCACCCCGAGCCCGTCCCCGTCCCCGGTCCCGCCTGGGATGGCCCCGCAGGTCGCCCCACCACGGCCCGGCACCCCGGGTTCCGCTGTGCCCACCCCAGGGGGGGCTGCCCCTCTGCCGACAGAACGGGAGTCGGCTGGCGCCCTGCGACCCAGGGGACAAAGGCGCTAGGTGGGACTGCACCTGCCGACTGCAAGCCAGAGGGACCCGCCAGGGTTCAAGCCCCACCAAGGGCTGAGGTCAGGCCCCGGTGGCTTCCTGTTCGGGGGGGCTCTGCAGGGACAGTCACAGCCCCCTCCTTGAAGCAACACGGGACTCGCAGGTCTCGGCCTCCTTGGTCCTGTTCTGCTGCCCGACGTGCCCACTTGAGAAGGTTCCAGGGGCATCTAGGGCCACCGACGTGCCGTGGCTGCAGGGGCTTGGCGGCGCCTCCAACGGCCCCCCTCACGGCTCCGGTGGGAATTGGATGCCCGGGAGAAAACAAGCTGGCCCAGAGATAAGCGTGTGGCTGTGCGAATGTGACCCGGGTACGAGGTGGAACAGAGTCACCCAGACTCAAGTCCCCCTGGGGCCTGGGACCGGGACCCGCCGAGGCGTCGGTGCAGATGTGGTCAGTCGAGTCGCGGTCGCACTCGGGAAGGTGGCTCCAGGGCCAGGCGGCGTCCTCACAGCAGGGCCCCGGGAGGGCACAGAGGGAGGGCGGGCACGTGACGTGGGGTGGGGGTGCAGGGGGTCCCCCTAGAGCCCCGGGGCAGCGTGGCCTGCTCGCACCTTGCTCCAGACTCTGGGCCTCCGCAACCGGGGGACAACACACCTCTGCTGCTTTGAGCACCCCAGTTTACTAGGGCAGCGCGGGGACTCCCCAACCCACCGGCCGGGGCTCTTCATCCCATTTATGCTGAGAAGCAGCAGCAACACTCAAGCGCTGCCGAGCTCTGGGCCCAGGTCCCCGCTGGGCGGCCTCCGGGCATTGGACCCTCACCGCCAGCGCCGCAAGGACGCGTGATTCTAGAAGGTAGTAGGCCTTCTCCTTCACTTTCATGGCAATTTTGGACAGTGATGGGGTCACGTGACCCAGAGAGCTGCTGGCGGGTTGGACACACGGTGAACCGTGTCCTTCGAAGCCCACCCAGCGCCCTCCTCCGGGGCCGCTGCTGTCACCGGGTTCTTGCAGGGCCTTCCGGAGCTACTCCACAGGTGACCCTGCAAATCAGCTGACGTGCTCTCCGCCACCAGCACACACACACACACACACACACACACACGCACATGCACCTTTTGAAAACACAAATTGCACTTGGCTCCGTGTCTTGCTTGTCACTTCTCAATACATCCTGGCACTTGCATCCTGTCCCCGCAGCACTGGACCCAGACGAGCCTCCCAACTTCCTGAACTACCCCCTCTCTGCGACCCCTCCTTCTGGCCTTTCTTTGGCCTAATTGGTCATCCTTGCTAAGGTCCTTTGTCTTCCTTAGTCTAAGAGCTGGTGACCTTCCTGCCGTTACTGAGCCCTCCCCTCCCCCGCCCCTCCTCTCACTCTCTCCCAAAGCCACCCCCCCCCAAAGCCCTGTATGCATAAATTCATATATTAACATCCTAACGCCCGATGCGATGGCATCAGGACCTTTGGGAGGTGATGGGGTCATGAGGGTAGAGCCCCGTGGTCAGACTAAGACCCCAGAGAGCCCCCTTGGGCCTTCTCCTTGTGAGGACACAGCGAGGCGAGGGCCGTGCAGGATCGGGAAGCAGGTCCTCGCCAGACACCAAATCCATCAGTGCCTTCACCTTGGACTTTGAGCCTCCCGAGCTGTGAGACAGGAATGTTGTGGAAGCGCCCGGGCTACGGCCTTCTAACTGCAACATCCTGAACAGCCTAAAACAAGAGAGGAAGCTCCTCCTTAACGTGTAGGTCACTCGATCCCACGTAGCCATCCTCCGGCTCCAGTCGGCCAGTCGTTGTCGCCTCCTCTGGCTGTCTCACCAATATCTCGGTACTTACGAGGTTCATCAGAAATCTAGATTCCCCCCAAAATGCCCTCCGCCTTATCAGCAGGTGCCATCTGCTTGTACCGACTGGCTTAGGCCCCACCAACACAGACGTATCTACCTCAGTCGTCAGCGAGTCCCGAGGGGTCTATCCCCCATGACAACACTTGACCGTCCCCTTCTCCCCACCTCCGTTGGCGCCACCGTGGTCTCAGGGCTCACAGCAGCCTCCTGACTGGAGTGGACTCCGCCTCTCTCGCCCCGCTGGTCTTCCCTCAGTTTCTTGACAGGACCCAGCTCTTTCTGGCCCCAGGGCCTTTGCATATATGCTCTTCACCCGGCAGGCCCTTGGCCTGGTTGGCTCCTCTTCCTCTGAGATTCAGCTGAAGCGTCACTTCTCAGTTAGGTACCTCCTTGACTCCCTTGTTAGTCTCCACGTCAGCTTAGGATTTGTTTCCTTTATAACGCGCATGGCCGTGATTGTGATTACATTGACATAAATTTGATTTTCTACTCTACCTGCCCCCATGTCAACTCCATGATGGTAGGGCTGCATCAATCCCGTTTGTCAGCGTATCCCTAGAGCCCAGCAGCCTGTCTGACACATCCAGGGGTTTTTGTTTTAAAGTAGGCTCCGTGCTGGGCATGGACTTGAACTCATGACCCTGAAATCAAGACAGGGGCTGAGTTCAAGAGTTGGACACCTAACCAACTGAGCCACCCTGGTATCCCAATGCATAGGGGTTTTTTATTTTCTTTTCTTTCTTTTTTTTAAGATTTTATTTATTTATTCATGATAGACACAGAGAGACAGAGAGAGAGAGGCAGAGACACAGGCAGAGGGAGAAGCAGGCTCACACAGGGAGCCCGACGCAGGACTCGATCCCGGGTCTCCAGGATCACGCCCTGGACTGAAGGTGAAGCGCTAAACCGCTGAGCCACCCGGGCTGCCCTAGGGGTTTTTAAAAGAAAGATCCATTGAATGAATAAACGAATCCCATTTCTTTCATCACATTTGGAGAAACTGAGGGTTACAATGGTAGGACAACCTGCCCAAGGCCACACAGCAAATACATAACAGAAGCCAGAATTTGACACTAAGCAGTCTGAACCCAGAGACGGTGTTTATAGGCAAGAATTTGTGATGGGGCCGATTTGTCACTGGGTTACATGCAGGTGGTACCTACCAGCAGAGGAGGAACGGAATCCCAGACTCTTCCTTCTCTTGAGGGAGCCATGACAAGCTTCAGATCCTAGTACTGAGTGGGGGTCAGGAGATGGGGTGGGGCTGACCGTAGACATTGCAGGTGCAGCACCTGTCCTCAAACCTCCCCCGGTGTCCTTGCAGAGAGAACCAGGCCTCTCCAAAGGCTCAGGTCCCCCTGACAGTGTATGTGTTAAGGATGTTGGGGGAACTGGGGCTGTTGTTCTTACAGTAATTTGTGATCTGCTTTTAGAACGGCTGCCTCTGCCCTAAGGGAGACTGTTCCAGAATTGGTTTTGCAGAAGGCTCAAGCCTTTTACACATTCTGCTCTTTCCTTCTCCCGGAGAGAAGTTCAACCTCTGTTAAGCAACTGCACTACCTAGGGAACTACGGAAGGCAAGGAGCCGCCGCTGGGGAAACCCTGGCAGTCCTTGACAGCGACCCCTCCAGCTGCATCAACAGGAAGCGCTGGATCGTTGCGCCACTTCTCCGGCAGGGGCGGCAGGCGCGGCCCACCAAGGAGACGCTTCTCCGAGGCCCAGCAGGCAGGAAGTGCATTGTGTGCTAGGAAGCGCATGCTCTTCCTTCCTTTCGTCCCTGCGTTTGTATAGAATAATTTCATAAGCATATCCCTTCTCCGTTAGGGGCTGGGGAGGGGTGAGGACAGGGAAATAGAGCTGTTCCTATGTCTTTTTCTTTGTTTGTTTACCCTGAATGTTTTTGAAATACGAGATACAGAAAACCGTACGTATCATAAATATCCTGGATTAGATTATCGTTCGCCAAATATTTGCTGGTCTCCCTGGACTCCATGAGAGAAGCATATCTCCCGACCGCACTGCTGCTGGGCCTGGCCGTATGACTTGCTTTAAGCAATGGGATACGAGCAGCAGAGGATACCAGTCTCCAGCCCGGAGCTTAAGAGGCCCGTGTATTTCCTTCCACCTGCTGTGGGCTCCTGCCTATCACCGTTAGAGAGCTTGCCTTGAGTAGCTGCCAGTTTGAAGGAAGAGGAAGGCATGTGGGACAGCCTTGCCCTCATCCCACTGCTTACAGTCAAGACCAGCTGAGCCCCGTCTGGAGCTCTACCCATACACCAGTCAACACGAAGTGAATACTGACCGTCTACCTCTGGGTGTGAGGGGGCAGCCACCTAACATCTTGAGTGCACAGCTTAATAAATATTCACAAACTAAGCACACCACTGCAACCAGCACCAAGATCAATAAGCAGAGCACCAATCACACCCGAGAAGCCCAACTCCCTGGTACCCCATTCCAATACTCTGCCCCTCTCTAGGTACCTAACAGCCTGACTCCTTTTTTTTTTAATATAAATTTATTTTTTATTGGTGTTCAATTTGCCAACATATAGAATAACACCCAGTGCTCATCCCGTCAAGTGCCCCCCTCAGTGCCCGCCACCCAGTCACCCCCACCCCCGCCCTCCTCCCTTTCTACCACCCCTAGTTCGTTTCCCAGAGTTAGGAGTCTCTCATGTTCTAACAGCCTGACTTCTAATAGCAGAGAGCAATTGTGCCTGTTTTCTTACTTTAAATAAAGGAAACATGCAGAATATACTCATTTGTATGTAACTTCTTTCACTCACCATCACATGTACATGACTGATCCAAATATTACTGCCTGCGGTTGGAGTTCATGCATTTCTGTTGTTGACTTATGATTTTCCCATTGTATTGTTATGTGCATTTGAGTTGGTTTTTTTTCAGGTGTCACGAATAGCGTTGTTATGAATATTCTTGTATATGTCTTTTGACGAACACATTTGTATATACACATTTCTGTTGGATCTGCAGTAGAAGCAAAAGTGCACAATGACGACGACATATGTGTATCTTCAGCTTTAGTAGATACCGCCAAACGGTCTCCCAAAGTCGTCGTATCGATTCAACTACTCCCAGCTCCTGAGAATTCTGGTTGTTCCACATCCTCACCAATACTGGGCATCCCCCCTCTTTTTAAGTTTGGCCATTCTGTTGGGTGTGTCGTCAGACTGCATGTTGGTTTTAATTTGCATTTGCTTGATAATTAGGTCCTTTTTCGTACGTTTACCGATCATAATTCTGATGTTGGCGGAAGCAAGTCAAACGGGATTTTTCTGATCTGAGAAACATCTGTTACCTGCGCTCCGTTCCATTTCCAAGTGCCTGTGAGACCTGATGCACACCTGATTGTGTACCCCGTGTTCCCTAGCCATCTTCCGGCACTCTCCATCCAAGGACCCTTCCTCCTCCCAGCCTTTGCTTTCCTGGATTCGCTATGAAGTCAATAATGTCCCTCAGATACTTACTACCTTTTTTTTGGATTCACTGCTGCTCTGCCTTTGAAGTCACAGCCAGCTCCCCAGTGGGCTAGCATCGCTGAACATACTTTTCCGATTTGTTTGTGACACCCATCCAGCTGCCGGCCTGCCCAGCAGAGAACCAAAAAACATTTTTTAGGACAACATCCTGTCTTTGTGAAATTGCTTTGTAGAGAGACAGCTGTGAAAGAAGGTTATTGGGCCCCTCTCTCTGGCAGTGAAGTTTTAACTCAATGCAAAGCATAGAAAAAATAAACATCAGACATTTCACATCAACCTGGTCAGAGTTAGGTGATCTTGCTTCTTAAAAATGTCTTTTTAGCATTTCACATCAGCAAGTGGACTTAATGCTCCTGCTGAAACTGGAGTGATTAGATTGGAAATAAGTGCCCTGGGGTTACCTTCTGTCTACAGAAATGTCAATGGTTTATTCGCATTTTGAGAAGCACATAAATGTCACCATTTGTGATTTTCTTTTTTTTTTTTTTCATTTGTGATTTTCGAGTTCAGGTGAAGTGTTTTTCAGGGGAGATGCAACCAAAATGGTTTTATCTTCTGTAATCCACATGGAAGACATTGTTCAGGCCAGCGTTTGCACCTCCTTGACATGTTATTTGTGTTTTCTGACCACTCACATTTATAAGATACCATCCTGTGCCCTGTCCCCAGCCAGGGGCATGGGGTAAAAGGATAAATACCCTACCATTCGAAATTCTTTCATCTAGACAAGAACACTTAACTCACAATATTTTATAAGATTGGCAGGTATTTCCAGAACCAAAATTGGTGTTGTTTTTTAAACATTTTTATGTCATGCCTGTTCTTCTACTCTGACCTACCAAGACGTTTGCCTCGGCCTGCCACCTTTGGGGCTACTGTCCCTTGGTGACAACCGTGTACCAGTTCCCTGCTGAGCAGGGATTCTCAATCGGGCTTGATCCTTGATATTTTCTCGTCTGGTTCTCACCAGGGACCATCTATTTATTCACTACCTTTGCTTTAAGCTGCATCAAGTATGTATAAATTGGTGTCCAAAATCTGGAAAACAAACAAACAAAAAAACAAAATCTGTTTGGTATGGTTCCCTGAAATCCGCAGCAGGATGTGCACATCATTTAGCCTGACCTTGGAGATATTTAGAAACGGCATCTCTTTAAATGGAGGGAGCATTTATTGGGAACTTTAATCAAATGTCAGAGCCAGTCCATTTTACTTTCTTCATTTCAAAAAGAGTTATGTATATGTCTCAAATTGTAAAGAGTCTCCTGCCGTATATGGGTCACCTGTGACATGGAATCGTCAATGAATTCATGACACAGAATTTTGTGTTTTCCAAAATATTTCTACCAACTCTGGTTCTTATTATCACAAAATGTCTTTTTGCAACTGCTCTCAAGACCAGGACTTTCTAAGCTTTTTTGTTTTTCTTGGGTTTTTTTTTCTTTTTTCTTTTCTTTCTTTCTTTCTTTCTTTTTTTTTTTTTTTTTTTTTTTTTTTTTTTTTTTTTTTTTGAGAGAGCTTGGCAAGGGGAGGGCAGAGGGAGAAGTGGGCCCCCTGCTGCGTGGGGAGCCAGATACCAGATTCAGAGCTCCATCACAGGAGCCTGGGATCATGACCTGAGTGTGAGGCAGATGCTTTACCAACTGAGCCCCCTAAGTTCCCCGTAAGCTTTCTGAATGAGCACCTATCGGTAAAACCGGTTTGAATATCCACGTTTGATAAGTTTTATTTATTCGTTTGCTTGTCTCCCAATTGCATCCACAAAGAGATGTGGAGTAGGAGCCCACATTCTAAAGAAAGCTGCTGAACATATTCAAGGGGGACCTCGTGACGGCAAGACTTGTCCAGAGTTCACCAGGCTCGCGGCCTAAATAAGTCAGGACTACACATTTCAAAAAGGTTATTGTGGTCTGGGAATTCATAAAAGTAGAAAGGTCTTTTGCCCTCCTGTCTGCTCCCCGTGGGGAAGGGGATGGAAGAGGAATACCTGGAGGAAAGGGAGGTGTGGAATCCACCGTCTGGCCGCAGGCTTGCTGGGCTCCTGAGGACAGCCCCGTCACAGGGGGACATTGGGAAAGGGGTTTCAGCATATCTCGCTGTGAGCACCACGACAGGAGCTTTCCACGCAGCCGGACAAGGGTGAAGTGGGAGCCGGCTGGGGCTGCCTGTGATGTGGGACGAGGAGAGAGGCTGAGCGGGAGGGCCTCACGGGCTGGCTGGGCCTGAGCCCCCAGAGGGCTCCCAGAGCTGAGGCTTCTGGAGGGACATCTCCCAAGAGGCTGGTCTATGGGGCTAATGAGATCCCAGTGATAAAAATTGGAGATTTATGGGAACTGAGAAGGGGGCTTTGCAAGAGGTCATTCAGAGAGGTCACTACTAGTGACGGAAGCATGAGTGCGGGGTGCGGGTCTCACTGTAGGGGGGGAGGGAGAGAGGGACAGGGACAGCTCCAGATGACACATGGGATTTGGTGGACGGCTTAGCCCCACAGAGGGCACCAGCAGTGAGATTAAAATAGCATAAGCGATCCCCTGCAGGTCCTCAAGCCGGGAGTTAGGCCTGAAACAGGGAAGAGGAAGATTATTTAATTGGATGTGAGTCTAAAGTCTTGATTTAAACTGGCCTGAGGACAGCCTGGGTGACCCAGCGGTGTCAGCCCAGGGCGTGACCCCAGGGTCCCGGGATCGAGTCCCACGTCGGGCCCCCTGCATGGAGCCTGCTTCTCCCTCTGCCTGTGTCTCTGCCTCTCTCTCTTTCTCTCTCTCTCTCTCTCTGTCTATCATGAATAAATGGGTAAAATCTTTTAAAAATAAAAAAATAAACTGGCCTGAAGTTGAGACCATTTAGAAAGCTGAGAGTGACGGGAAAGCTGAGGCATCTGTCTAAAATGTGATCAAAAAAATATAAAAAAATAAAAATAAATAAAATAAAATAAAATGCGATCGAGGCTAGAAAAAAGAGATCCAACAAAGGCATGCTGAAGGCGGCAGTGGGCAGACAATGAAGCTGTTTCCAGCTGGCAGCCTACTGAGATTAGCCACTCGGTAAAGTGGTTACTTCAGCAAACCTCGAATTCCTCCCTTCTTCCCTTCCTTCCTTCCTTCCCTTTTTTATTCTGATAAAAATAAATGTAGACAGAAGTCCTAATATTTCCTCTTGTGCCCTAATACATCGTCTCATGCAGACCCAGGGTGGGAAGCCCTTGGAAGCCAGTGCCCTCTACCTGGTATGTTCAACTGGAACCCAACCTGACCCTCCAGGTAGATGAAGGCCGCTGGAGACCAAGTGTCCACCCAGCTCAAAAAGCAAAAGTTCAGGAAATGCACCATCGTCTGCTTCTAACCCGCCTGGCCCCATTGCCCACTCATTCATCCAACATGGGTTTCCTGGCTGCTCCCAAGTGCCAGCTCTGTGCTTGGCTTTGGCACCTCGGTGGTAAAGAAAACAGACAAGTCAGCTGCCCCTTGAGAAGCTTATAATCCGAGCACACTAGAAATACATAAACATATACTTTTACGTCGTGGGTAGTGCTACTGCAGCGGCAGTAAAAATAACAACCCAAGAAGCCCAAGAGGACAGTAATAGACGATTGTGTGCATGAGTGCGCGTGCTACACACTGACAGGGTGCGGGTCCCCTGGCAAACCCCTACCCAGCTACTCTAGCTGCTAAGCATTAGCAAAAGGAAAACCAGCGATTTTTACGCACTGGATCGGGCATCTGTATTTTAGAGAAGCGTGTTCCTGGAAGGGGAAGGAGGACGAAGAGTGTGTGCGTTTGTGTATTCACTTAAAAAGATCATTTTGCCTAACAAACGTTTGCTGAAATTCTACACGTTGAGTGAGGAAACGTGCCGGGTGGTAGTGTGGAGAGAGATCCACTAGTTCGGTCTGGGCCAAAGTCTCTGGGTATTTAGGATCGTCTGAGCATCTCTGCCCCATTTAGAACAGCTGAACAGGGAGTGTGCCTGTAGCCACCTGGCCCGAAAGTGCCACAAAGGACGTCACAGGGAATGACTCGGATTTCTCTCCGAGACACGCCACCACTTAAGGCTTCGGCTTTGGACGACCGTCTGCTTGGCTCCTGGGCTTCCCAACTCTTGGTCTAAGGCGTGAACAATGCCGCATCCCCACGGCGCCCTGGGAACCCCCAGATGACCGCGTGCCTCGTTTCCATCCTACCCCTGCCGCGTGACCTCGGCACTAATGTCTTCATTTTACCGATGAGGAAGCTGGAGCACAGGCAAGTCGCGCCCTTTACCCACATTTCATGTGGAGCCAAGCTTCCGATGCATATTTAGCCCAGTGCGACCCTGGTTTTCGTAGTTGTTTTACCCCCAGTACCTCCAACCGGACCCTACCTAGACTTTGGGCATATTTTTTTTTTGTAAATTTATTTTTTATTGGTGTTCAATTTGCCAACATATAGCATAACACCCAGTGCTCATCCCGTCAAGTGCCCCCCTCAGTGCCCGTCACTCAGTCACCCCCACCCCCTGACTTTGGGCATCTTGAGGACTGAGACCATGTCTCATTCACTCATGTGGACTCCAGAGCCCAGAACTGTGAGGAATAGCATCATCTGTTCGTTCATCCATCCAAAAATACATTTACTGAGCACGAATTGGGAGCCAGGATCCGTGTCCTATGGCCATTGGACGTTCGAGATATGGAGGAGGGAAGGGAAAGAGAAAAGGGGGGAAAGTTCAGGAGCAGCAGCTGGACGCACATTCGGGGGGGGGGCAGGGACTCTGGGCTGCGCGGGGGAGAGGCCGCGGGGGTGCAGGGGGGAGGCCTCCGGGAACCCCTGGCCCTGCGCTACCCCGTGCGTGTCATTTGCTACAAGCCTTCTCCGGGCTTCGGTTTTTACACGACTTCCCAATGCTCCTCAGGTTATTTTTCAGTCGTAGAAGCTTCGTGAACCGAGCGGACCGTGTGCCTGCTCATCCCTTTCACTTGGGGGACCTTTCGGCACCTCAGGTGAGTCCCTGGAAGGAAGGAGCGGCTCTTCCCCCGAGGAGGGGTGATGTCCCAAGACTCGTGCATGCACTTCGCCTCTTACACGACTGGGCCTGAGTGCTAACCAGACTCCCTGAGTAGATAAGTAGCCCCGGCCCGTTGCATTTCCCAGTTTCTCCCGTGGACCCGCTGCCGTCGTGGCCAATCCTTATGTGCCCTGGTTTAACGGGGGCTCTGGAAATTCCTGGGCGCCTGACGACGGCTGGACTTTGGGCATATTGGACCTGGGCATACAGGTCGCCAGCAGTGGGGGGCGCAGGGTCAAGGCCTGGGCAGCGCCTGCCTCGTAGGAAGCGCCAACAGGTATCAGCTGTCCCCATTACCGTTACGGGTATTAATAGTGTTATTTTCCTTACTCTTATTTTGCTAAAAGGCAGTTTGGGGTTTTGTCTCTACCGGGACTCAGAGACGCTGAGGATAGGATTTTCCAGCGTTTTCAGTGATGCCTGGCTGCCCCGGACCCCCATGCAGCCTTCTAAAGCGATCCGCTTCGTAATCCAGAGGTCATTTAACAGAAATAAATAACATTTTATGAGAGTTCACGGTGTTTGAAGCACTTCCATGCCTTTTTCTCCTCTTTGGATACTCACAACAATCTCAGGGGGGTAGGACTCTCCGTTTTACAGACCAAAAGCTGAGGTTCAGAGAACTGTGGCCGCCTGGGTCACACGGGGTCGCACGGTGATGTCCCTGATGGAGCCGGCTCCCCCAAAGCTCCGTACTCCTGCCCCTGGTGACTGCTCCTAGTTCCCAGGAGGCACTTAGGCGACACACACGGTGTCCCCCGGTCAGGGCCGTAACCGGACCTGGGACGGAGGGAGCCAGGAAAGGAGGAGGGCAGATGATCTCACCTCCTCTAACTGGAAGCCCACAGCCCTCACAGGAGGCGGGAGCTTAATATGAACCCATTTAGTGCGGGGCAGATACCTTCAGTGAGCATTTTCAAGGGAGGCAACTCCGGACGGAAAGACTACTAATCATGATAAGGATAAAGGGGACCCCCCTCTCTCACTTTTAATGTGATCCTGAGTGACGGCGATAATTAAGTTTGGCAGTGACAATATCAAGCTGTGCTGTGTGAGGAGCCCTGTTACCCGTAAAACACCAAACTCAGTTGTTTTTTTCAAAGATTTATTTATTTATGATAGACAGAGAGAGGCAGAGACACAGGGGGAGGAAGAAGCAGGCTCCATGCAGGGAGCCCGACGTGGGACTCGATCCCGGGACTCCAGGATCACACCCTGGGCTGAAGACAGCGCTAACCACTGAGCCACGCAGGGATTTTTTCCCCCAAACTCAGTTTAAAGGAATGGGTGTGCATGGGTGCACACTCAGGGCGGGCTGGGGGCCTCCGGGTGCCACGGACACTAGGGTCTGCCCAGTGGGGCAGCTCCCAGTGCGTCCCAAATGCCTCTCCCATGCCGAAAGCCTCTCCTTAACTGAAGCGTCGATGGCTGAGTCTCTAGGGGACGGGCTGTGTCTCCTCTGTGTTCCGGGATTAGCAAGAAGTGGTGCCAGGAGGAGGAAGGCACACGCGATGTTTTACATTTGTCGCTTGTCCTGCAACGTGTCACATGCTTTTTGTGGGTTCCCCAAACTGGAGGGTGGGTTAGGGGGGTGCTTCTCCTTACATTTTCTTTCCTCGTCCTTGGCGACTTGGATGCTCACAAGAGGATTTAGAAGGGAAGCAGGCTCTCTGTGCCCCCGCGAAGAATAGAGCAGGGGTCCACAGGGAGGATGGGTGTCCTGCCAGGCTAACCAGATTTTTATGTTGCAAGGGAAAACCCCAAAACACATCAACATACGTGAAGTACATGTCTGTGAAACATTGGAAGAGACCTTTCCAAGCGGGGGCGTCAATTTTTTAATTAGAGTTTTATTAGCATTATTAAATCAGCAATCACAAATGACTGGCTTCTAGACCTTTGTTATTTTGTCTAGCGTTGCCCAGAAAAAGTCACACCAGTTCCCAGGAGAAAAGTGGGTTCCGGGAGGCCTTTATGTCCCAGGCAGCTTTGGAAGAAGCTGTGGATTCTGGGGTCCACGGAGGACCCATTTCATGGCTCCGGTGATGTGGGTCGGATCCTATCCGAATGGCCTCCGGGCTGAAACTCGGCAGGGGATGCTCCCCAATTAATCGTGTTTTGAGATGCTCCTCTTTCTCAGCCTGATGCCCTCATTTGACCATGTTCCCCTGGGCAAGTCCCTCTTAGGTTCAGCGCCCGAATGTGCGGGGACCAGCATTTGTTGAGCGGTTCCTAAGGGCCAGGTGCCGTGCCCAGTGCTCTCTCTATACTGCCTCGGTTCGTCACTATACTCACCCATATGAGGCATCTACCGTCATCCACTTTTTGCAGGAGAAGCGAGATGCCCAGGGTGGCCAGCCTGGAAGGCCCCAGGAGACGGCGGACTGGAACGTCCCGCGCGCGGCTTGCCGGGCTCCTCTGCGGCCTGCGTTCCAGGAGCAGGACCCTTCCCTCCTTGCTCCAGCCAGAACGCCGCTCTCAAGGTAGCCGCGGGCAGACTGTTTTGGCATCTCACATTACTGACCCAGAGTGAGGAGGACTCCAACTAAACACCATGCACCAAATAAATAAATAAATAAATAAATAATAAATAAATAAATAAAGCACCATGTACCGAGCCCTCTGCTAGGGCCGTGCGAGAGGCGGGAATCACTCCTGTGGCTCTGGCACTACGTTGCTGTGTGACAAAGATTTTATCTTTCCCTGGTAAGACGGATAGAGCTCCGGCTTTGGAAAAAGCATTTGGATTCAAATTCTACTTGCTAGTTGTGCGATTTTGGCGACTTACTGGACCTCCCTGAATCTCAGTTTTCTCATCTATAAAGTGGGAGTAACAATAGCACAAAGTCTTCTTCATAAGCCGCGCCGTGAAAATTAAATGAGATCACTGGGATGAGAGCAAACCTTCAATAAATGTTAGCATCACCGAGTACTCTTCATAAACCTATGCTAACGGCTCCTAACCCATCCCTTTAACAATACGGTCTAGAACTTTGTCCAGAACGAGGGACTTCAGACTCTTCTATCAATTTATTTCAGAGTGTCTCCTCACCATCTTTTTGAAAACAGGGCAGGATTTGCCGTTTCTGGACGTCAGCTCCTTTTCATAATTCTCCCCAGATCATCTCAGGTGCTTTAGCGAGCACATTGTCATTGAGTAACCGAGGAATGCATTCCATCCTCACCTGTGGGAGGTAAAAAAAAAGGTTCTGGGAATGGCAGGGAGGAGAAATCTTTCATTTACCGTTGGTCCCATGTAACTCAGCACCTGCTGTGTAGCAGGCCATGTATACCTTGGCACCCATGACAGGAGGCCCCATGGAATGTGCGGATGTGAAAGGTACCACCTCTGTCCCCGTGGAGCACACACTTTAGGAAATAACCAGACAATAAGACACAGAGCATTACGTGTCTGAGAATCAGTACCTCCAAGGAAACGTGACACCCAGGGGAAGGGGAATGTCTTCTTGCTTGGGCATCACAAAGAAAGACGAATTTGGGCAATTTCTTTAACCTTTCTGGAACATGGACAACTTTGCACCAGGTTTTGAAGAGTGGATATGGTTTAGGGGAAGATCCAAGAAGGGAAGGGGCAAGTCAGGGCTTATGGGGAAACACATAGGATGGGGCAAGTAGTCCTGTCTCGTTGGATCTCACAAATTATGTGAGAGAGAGAAATAAGAGGTAACTTAGGCGCATGCCAGAGTGTAGAGATCTTCAACATCAGGCCATGTTTATCTTTGATGAGGAGCCACTGACCCAGGATTTTCAAGGAGGAGTGATATGATCCCAGCCTAGAGGTGTTCCATCGATCAGACAGGAAATGGAGACCAGAAGGAGGTGGGCTAATACAGAAGCGACTGGCCAGGTGACACTTAGAGGGGTGGCAGTGACAAGGAAGGTGGGAAAGGCGACAAGGGTGATGTCCGAGACGTGCAGCTGACAGACGGAGCCCTCTGAGTTCCCAGGCAAGACCTGCCAGCCCTACACGGTGGGGCCTTGCTTGACCTCTCCGAGCCTCAACTCCAGTGGCTGGAAATTAATGACCTTGAACCAGAAGATTTTTATTTTTAAGATTTCATCCATTTATTCACATGAGACACAGAGAGAGAGAGGCAGAGACACAGCAGAGGGAGAAGCAGGCTCCCTGCAGGGAGCTCGACGCGGGACTCGATCCCAGGACCCAGGATCATGCCCTGAGCTGAAGGCAGGCGCTCAACCACTGAGCCATCCAGGCGTCCCAGAAGCTTTCTAAATGTCCTTCCAGCCCCAGCCTCCTCTGACTCTCTGCCTGACATTTCTACCATTGCCCTTCACACGCACTGGACAAGTGCCTTGGATGGGGAGGGGGGAGGCCCCGAGCAGCACCCCAAGTCACACTGCCAACAGCTGGTGTTTTTTTCTTTTGTAAAACCTTGCAAAGACTCCCAGCTAATTAAGTCAGTTCTGTTTGCTTTGACTTTACAAATCTTCCCAAGCCAATGATGCTAAGACAAAAAAAAAAAAAAAAAAAAAATCAATGGAGCCAAATAATAAATAATAAAGTCAAGAATACGTAAGCATGTTGTTTCATTACAAGGGTGACATTTCAAGCCGGGGAAGAAAGAATAAATTCACCCGGAAGGCCTGGAGCAAATGGCTGTTTGAGAAAATAAGTAAATAACATTCCGTCCCTACCTCACTCTCTGGACCAATATGAATTCCAAATGGTTTCAAGAAAGAAATAAAAAAGCACTAGAAGAAAAAAATAAAACTGCTAATGACCCCGGAGGCCGGGAAAGTCCCTCTTAGCATGACACTAGGGCCGTTACGATGAAGGAAGAGACTGATAGATTTGACCATACAAGTATTTTTAGATTCTACACCCCAAAGACCCCAAAGGCACTCCGCAGCGTGCTATCAGCCCTTCAGGGAAGGGTAGGAAAGCCTAATTATCTCAGCGTGTCACGCTGGACCCGTTACTGAAGGAGGTGATGACAGGAGCTTCAGAGAAAACTCTAGGAGGGAGGGAAGCCTGCAGCCCAGGATGGACCACGGGCTCCCCAGGAGGGTGCCCTGGGAGGAGCCTGAGCGCGGTGCGTGTCCGGCCCTGTCCCACCCTCACTCCAGGTGTGCGACGACCTTGTTGGCTGTCAACAAAGCCTTTACCAGGTTTGCTTTGCCTTTTCTGAGACTTAGAGCCCGTGGCAGTCTGTCCGTTAGGAATGAAGAGGTCCACCTGGCTCCAGATGGCCCCTTGGGCCCCCTCCCAGGAGCTGCGGGAGCTTGTCTTTCCTGTTCTGCCTTCACCACCTGGGGAGCATAAGGGACGGATCTGGTGTCACACTGGCTTCATAGCCCCCCGCCCCGTGCCAGGCCTCGGTGCCCACAAGAAACACGATCCCACCTGTTCTGGGGAACACCTGGGCCGCATGCCTCACGGGCTCACTGGTAGGCGGCTGGAAGGCCCCGGGGGGAGAGCACTGCTGTTGGAGCCAGCGATTCCTTGCTGGCTGCCCCTCCCCGAGCGCCCCTTGCAGAGAGCAAGCCCCCCTCCTGGGCCCTCCCCACCCACAGGCTGCAAGCCCCCTCCTGGGCCCTCCCCACCCACAGGCTGCTGGCCTCCCGGGAGCAGTGGCCTGGGGCGCGGGGCCTGGATACTGCCCTGCCCTCAGCTCCAGAAGGAGAATGTTAGAAGCGGCCGGTGATAGAGCCCACATGGCTCCTGGGAAAAGTTCTCGAGGTGTTTCCCCAGACGGACTTTACATACACCTGCTTTCACCTGGCGAAGTGAGGAGTGGTGGCCCAGGAGAGGACGGGGCGACAGGAGCTGAGGAGCCTCCTGGAGCCAATACCTGTCCTAAGGGAAGAAGGAGCCGGGAATGTGGGCCTTGAATGAGGGGCAAAGTCTTATTGGAGCAGCATCTGGGTTCTGACTTGACCCCTGCGTAGGTCTCTTTTTAGATTCATGTTTGAGCTCTAGGGGAGCTACACCCAAAATAAACCCCAACTTTAGCTAGGCCAGCTCAGGGTCATACACAGGGCGTAGCAGTCAGGACTCTTCCCTGTGGGCAACAGAAACTGAATCGGACTATTAAAACCAAGAAGGAAGGTTGTAAAGGAACACGTGGCCCACACACAGCCAGCCGCGCGACTGGTCACTGAGCCAGAGCCACCTCTGGAACCACAGACACGAAACCAGCCTGGAGAGAAGCCCGTTGTCTCCTCCACTGCCCAACTCAGACTGCTAAGCAGACCCTAATATTACCCGTCTTGGACACTGGATGCCACCGCTGCCACTACCACCACCACAACCACTATCACCGTCACCACGACAATCAGCACTATTATCATCACCATCACCACCACCATCATCACCACCACCACCACCATCACCACCACTATCACCACCTCTACCACCACCACCCCCTCCATCACCACCACCACCTCCATCATCACCACCAATACCACCACCACCACTACCATCCCTATCACTACCACCATCACTACCACCACCAATACCACCACCATCACCACCACTACCACCACCATCACCACCACTACCACCACCATCACCACCACCATCACTACCACCCCCTCCATCACCACCACCACCTCCATCACAAGAATTTGCCCCACCATCAAGGAAGACTGGGAAATGGAGTATCTGTCCTCTTCAGTGTCCCGATGTATATGTTAGGGAATTCTCTCAACACAGGTAGTTGTGGAAGGAGGCAGTGAGACCCTGGCATCTCGGAAGAAGGAGAAAGAGAAGAAACAAGAAACACTATAGCTCAAAACAGACACTGAAGAAGTCAGTTGTGTTCTCTGGGCTGCAGTCTTCTCTTCCATGAGGAGGCTCCAAATTGCCGTAAGTCACGGAGGCAATGAATGTGAGACTCTGTTACCAACTAGAGCGTGGACAAATGGAGTCGCCATTGTCATTGTCATCATCATCAACATCATCTTCTTAAACGTTCTCTTCCGCGTGGAACTTGGGTCTTCAGGCTCCCGGCACAGTGCAGACTGAGGGGATTGGCAGAGAGATTCCTGTCTCCACCGGAGTCTCTGCTTCTCCCAATCCAGGGTTCCTCAACCTCAGTCCCTCTAACATTTTGCACCAGGTAACACTTTGTTGTCCAGGCTGTCCTATGCATTGCAGGATGCTTAGCAGCGCCCTAGGCCTCTGCTCAGTAGATCCCAGCAGCACCACCTGCCCAACTGCGACAACCAAAAGTTTCTCTAGACATTGCCAAAAAATGCCCCGGGGGTAGAATTACTCCCAGTTGAAAACAATTGCTCTAGTCTCATCCTTAAGTTTTCCGCAATCCATTGCCACCACATTGTCCTAGAGACGAGGTACTCACGGGGTCGGGTCTGCGGTGGCCTCAGCCTTCCTGCTGGCCAAACTGAAAAAAGACCTAGATTTCTCCTCTGGAGAAAGACCGACCCTCCCAGTTTGTGCCAGAAAAATGAAGGACACTAGGACCCCCTCTTTGCTCCTGCTGACGGAGGCCAGTGGGGGTAACGAACGATTCTCTGTCGCCTGGTATTCATTCTTTATTGCCCCGCACAACCTCATCTCTCGGCCTCTGCGCACTCGGCGTGCTCCCCCTCACCCCAACCACTCCCCATTTGCCCGGATCTGACCTTGCTCCTCTCCTTAAATTGGTCAGCATCTCTCCCTTTCCACAAGGCTCAGTGCCCTAATCTGGGACCACATTTTACTCTGTACTCCCCCGTGAGGTGCAGTTGTAGTGGGGGTAGGGTCGGGGTGGGGCAAGCCACAGGCTGGGCTGGGACGCGCCCTGACCAACCTTCCTATGAGAATCCTCATCAGGGGGACGGAGGAGGTCATCGCTCACTTCATCGCTCAGCCCCGTCTTAATTAGGACCCTCAGGAGAGATGCCTGAACCACTGCTAAGCAACTGGTCAGTTTTTTTTCTACGGAACCAGAAACTAGGTCACTGACCGGGTTCGTGTTTCTTATTAGCTATTAGAAGGTTTAGAGCCAGATCTGTGGCTCATTCAGAGCATATGTGTTTTTGTTTCTGGTTCTTCTAGTGAAGTCGCATTCCTGGCCCCATTTTGTGCCCTTACCCCTATTTTGTTTCTTTCATTCCTTCTTTTAAATTATGCGCCTTCGTTATATTTTATGTAGTAATACTTTCTCGTACAAAGCAAGATTTAAACAAGAAGATAGAAAAAGATAAAGTACCTCTTTCTCTTTCATATGAAACCTATGAATTTCCATGTCTTATGCTCCCCTAAAGTAATGTGAACTTCCGGAAAGGAATAGCTGCATCAGGTTCATTTCCTCGCTCGCCTTCCCAGTTTTGCTCCCTGACCTTGCATTCAGCCCAATGCCTGTTATACAAGGACATACAATAAACATTTGTTTTTTTGTTGATGGCTGTTTCTCTCAGGCACAAAAAATATTCTTTCCTTCTTTCTTCCTTTCCTTCCTTCCTTCCTGAAAGGTAGAGGCATAAAGGAGGAGACAAGTACACTCTGGGAAAAACTCCCCGTTAGGCCCTTCGATGCATCCCCATCTTAGGAGCTTACCCTTAAATTTCCTTCTAACAGATAAGGCTCTAGACCACATGCCGCGAGCAGCTCTAGCCAGGAGAAGGGGAAATCGGAGGCTATGACCCTCGGGCTGAATCCCAAGACTCCATCGGTGGTACTGGTCTTGTTCTGGGTTGCCACATTTTAGCCTTGTCTGCTCCCTGTCTTCCCTTCAAAATCACCCTGACTTTTCACCTGCATGTAGCCTTCCTTGTATTTTGCCTTCTGTGGCCATGCCCCGTCACACAGAGAACAGGAAAGGGCTGTGCTCAGTGAATACTGTTGGATGAGTGAATCTCATTTGAACTCCCCAATGCTGCCGTGAGCTAGACAGCCGCTAGAAGTATCATCACTGGCCTCGTAGATGGGAAATTGAGGCTTAGACACATGCTCATCAGCAGAGTCAGGAACAGAACTCTTTATATGGTCCATGAATCTGCTGGGGGTGCAGAGTGGGTCTCCATTAAGCATGCCTCAGCCTGAATCAGGGCCTGGGCTTCAGGTCCGGCCGGTAGACCCAAGTCCCCGCACTGCAGTAGGCTTTAAAGAACCATTCATTTGTTCATCTGTTCATGCATTCACGGGCGACACTCGTCCATCAAACATGGGACCATGCCAAGCACAGCAGAGGATACAAAGATGAATACCACCATCCATGAGCAACTCAAACTTTAGCTTAAAAAGCCAAGCTTACAGACAGAGGCGTGATGCCCGCTGTCGGCATTCACGGTGACTCTCCTCCAAAGCTCCCTACACCTTGCATGTGACTTCATCAAAGCGATTTTCATATTAGATTGTAACTGTTTCTCGCCAGTTTTGCCCCTGATTATGATCTTCTCAAGGGAAAGGATGGCTTTTGTTTTAACCTTTACATTCAGAACCTTTTGATCAGGCCCTGGTGCCAGCCAATAGCCGCTGAGGGGGCACTTGCAGGGGACTTTGGGGCGAGGAGAAATGGGAGGAGCCGTGGAAGACATCACAGAGGAGAGGAGTTTTTCATGGGGTCTGAAAACTGAGGAAGGGTTTGCTGGTAGAGATGGGGCAGGGAGCAGCGCTCCAGGCCGGAGGAACCCCAGAAGCTGAAGTAACCTTAGGGAAGCACTTGCGCAAACTTGCGCCGACGGTGCAGGTGCTGCGCAGCCCTTAGGTGGACTCCTGCTGTGTATTGTTCGTTAGGTGTTCAAATTCCCTTGGTGATGACTTAAGTGAAGTTGTTTTGACG
Organism: Canis lupus dingo; assembly: GCF_003254725.2. Taxonomy (NCBI): domain Eukaryota; kingdom Metazoa; phylum Chordata; class Mammalia; order Carnivora; family Canidae; genus Canis; species Canis lupus. The sequence goes on from NC_064275.1 coordinate 31,190,033, forward strand.
TAGGATGAACTTGTTTACGTTGAGGGGGCGGCATCAGGGTGTCGTCATGGGCATCTGTCGTCTAAGCCTGCAACCGCTCAAATGTTGAGGCTACCACTGGGGACTCGGCAACGAATAGCACGTGGAGGAGAAGCTATGACAGAAGAGACGCTTAAACTTTAAATCGGGAATGTGTGAGGACTCGGCCAGTGTCCGGTCTGGGCAGGGTTTCTCTTTGCTGGCCTACGCAGATCTCTGGAGTTCCTGACACACTTGCTCCTGCCGTAGCGGCCGCGTGGCCGGGCTGCCCCTCCCGAGTACGAACCTCCCGAGCGGCAGACCTGCCCCCAGCACCTGTGCGGCCAGCGGCTGCAGCAAGGACCTGAGCCGGCAGGTGACCCCCAGCCTTTAGTTGGAAGGATTGACTTCGCCATACTCCCAGGAGGTTTCTGGCATCGCTGACACCACCTTATGACAGAGGGAATGAAGTCGTAGAGAGACTGAGGACCCTGCCCAGGGCCACGCAGCTACCATGCGGCTGCAGTGGGACTGGGACGCAGTCCTGGGGCCTCCAAAGCATGAACACTACCAACCTCTGCGTCATGTAACGATGGCCCGTGTAGGAAGGGAGAGGCGATGACCTCCACCCTCCACCTCCTTCTCAGAACTCTGGAAAGGTTGTCGCTCCTTCAGTCACCGAGACCCCTGGGGTTCTGGGATCCACAGTATCTCAGTCATTTGCCATGAACATGCAGCAGTGGAGGGCAGTCAGGCCTGAGCACTCCGTGTAGTGGGACCTTCCTTCCTTTCCACTCACTGACCTGCTCTGTGGCTGCCCCATGTTCTCCTAGGTGCTGGCCAAGGAGCTGAGGGGTTGGGGACTGCTTAGGTACCTGTTCCTCCCCACCTTAGTCCAGAGAGCCCCTGCCTTTCCTCTCTAGGCATTTGCAATCTATAGGGAAGAGGGCTGGGAAAGGAAGAAGGAAAAAGCCAGTCGGCCCAACTGCAGTGGAAAATGCCAGCCACTCATTCCTGGTGCAGGATTCTGGTTGTCATCACATCCGGGGGCTTAGCAGTGCAAGGGGAGTGAGGCATATGGCTGGAGGAGCTTCTGCCTCAGGCACTCATGGTGCCTCTACTGAGATCAGGGTGCTTTGTCTCCCAGCTGTCTGCACACTAGGCCTCATCCTTCACTAACCCTCTCACAGTGTCACAGGAAAATGGGACAGTGCGCCTGACCCTGTTAGCGAGCAGTAATCGATATGCTTGATTGCTGGGTCTCCCTGTGCACCAGACATGACGGAGGTGAGTTTACAACGTGTTCATCTAAGACCTGCCGTGGATCAGGCCCTGAGCTGGGCTGTGTGCTCGGGTGGGGGGTTAGAGATGCCCAGAGAAGGATCTCAGCTAAGAAGTTCACAGATATGAAACAGACACCATCCGCTGTCTATTCTCCGTTTCATAACAAGAGATTAGTTTTAGTGGATATTAGGGAATCACCAGCATTTGCTGAATATCTGTCCGACATATGGAATATCTGTCATCTTAATAACAACCTTAAATTGGATATCACTGTCCCATTTTACAGGTGAACAGAGCCTCTAAGAAGTTAAGGGTATTTCCCAAGGCCACACACTCTGTAAGTGTCATAGTGGCTCAAACACAAGACTTTCTAGCTCCAACTTAAATGTGCATAAGAAACCTTACCAAACAAATCTGCTCACCCTTCTTTTCCTGGTCACCTTCCCAAAACTTCCCTCCCCCCTGCAGGAAGCCCCAAACCCCTTTTCTTTTGTTGGTATTTAAACCCAAGTTCTAACCACCCCCTGACTCACCACTCAGTGCGCCCGTAGGTACATGTGTGATACAAATGTTAATACACTTCTGTTTGTTTTTCTCATGAATCTGTCTGTGGCCGGTCTAATTTATGGGCCCTCAGCTGGAGAGAACCTAAGACAATTATGAAGGATAGCAGAATATTCCAGCCCAAAATATGCCTTCTGGCATAAGGATTATTTGGAGCTGATTATTTTGAGAAACAGGGACACAGGAGCTCTGAAAACAGAAGTACAAAAAAGTGGAAGTTGTCCTTTGGCAAAAGACATTTACACTTAATGAAGGAAATCTCCATTTGTAATGTGTCTCCCCCTTGTACCAGAAGAGCAGGACGACCATCAGGAGAGACCCTAATCAAAGAGAAGGCTCCTACTTAAATCTGCAAATTATACCTTAACCTTGGTTATTCTGCTTTTTCCGGTAGTAACTGGCCTCCTCCTCCCCCATCTTTCTTTTGTCTTTAGCTAAAGATGGTATTTGAACCAGTGGCTTAGTCTACCTCAGTGAGTTACTCATTTTTCCCTGGGTGTCTCCCAGTATACCTGCGGTATACATGTTAATAAGCCTGTTTGGTTTTCCTCTTATTATTCTGTCTTTTATTACCAGGAGTCCCAGGCAAGAACTCAGAAGGGTAGAGGGAAAATTATTTTCCTCCCCTACAGGTAGAGGAAGTGATGTTGACTCTTTCACGGGATCTTCTTTTTCTTCTGCCATTAGAGACAATTGGAGGAGAGTGTTGAGAAGCCCCAGACTCACCTGAGCAAGATGAGCACGTAATGGTGGTGAAGGTGGTGGGGTATCTCCTCTAGATTGGGATAGATGGGAATTGGTCTGAGAGTGTTCTGATGCATGTAAGCAAGGGGCAGAGGAATGAACTGTGGGGCCCTGCAAATCTCTTCTAACCTCAGGCAACTCTGTTAAAGTTTCTATCTTCTTGTTCCTTAGGAAATTTTTCATAAGACAACACTCTCACGTAGTCAGAGGACTAAGATATACCTTTCCTGGCCTTAGTGGACCTCTCACAGAGGTGTAGGAAGCTGATTCTGTGTGGTTTCTAGGCTGATTAGCACAGCAAGGCAAGTTCTCACCTCCCCAGCCTCCTAGTCTGTACCCCAAAGTAGTTGCCCTCGCTGCTCCACGCCCCATGCTAGGACACCACTCTCCTCTTGGCTTTTCACCATTTCGGCTGCATGCATCATGTTTCCTTGATTGCACGCAATGTCTTTCTTTGCTAATCAAAGTTTAGCTAATCCATGCTGGCCTTTGAGTATAGATTATATTAGCCATTCTATTAATATCATTATCAGTGATTTCTGAACTTGTCAGGGCCCAGAGCAGGGCCAGGTCATGTTGGCGGAGCCCAGGAATCACTCTGAATGTTGATGTAAGGCTTGCAAGGGGCTGGTTTCCTTAGAAGGGTGGGGCTGGGGGGCAGCTCTACCAGTGGGGCTGCCCGGGGTATTTGCACTTGAAAGGAAACAACACTATCAGCAACTTCACAGGCCCCTTCGCAGGAATATCAGTCATGACAGACACTTCAAGTTGAACTTCACAGCGTCCAGAAAAGAGGAGTAGGGCAGAGTGTCCCACGTCACATCATCCTTTCAAGCACAGGGCCCACGGCTGCAGCCCCACTTAAGGGGTGGACCCATTATCTAAGCCCCACTTTGGTGGGCTTAGGGGGGCTCCTCCAGGCTGAGAGACGGTGTGGTCAGGCCAGAAACCCAGGCTTCTTAGGAAGAAACTTGGGAGGGAATTAACCCATTGCCCTTGAAGCCTTCCTTGACTCCTCTGGCACCTTTTCCTCAGACTCTCAGGCTGGGACTCATGCTTTGACATGTTGTAAGTTGCTCAGATGAATCAGGCTTATCTCAAGCCTAAATCAGGCAGCAAAACTGGCTTCCTCTTTCAGGGGTTGTAAGAGAGTATAGGACGAGGCCAGGGAAAGCTCTGGTGTTATGATGTTTAAGATAGAACTAGGGGTAGTGGAAGGGGAGGAGGGCGGGTGGGGGGGGTGACTGGGTGACGGGCATTGAGGGGGGCACTTGACGGGATGAGCACTGGGTGTTATTCTGTATGTTGGCAAATTGAACACCAATAAAAAATAAATTTATTATTATAAAAAATTGTGAGAAAAGGAAAAAAAAAGATAGAAGACACTCTGTTTTCAAAACTTTCAAGGCTTTTCAAAAGTCTTCAAGGTTGGCATGGTCTGAATGCGCGTACTCATCTCCTCCATGGCCCTGGGCTTGGGAGCAAGCACAGGTGAAGATGTTGTTATCAGCTCATTATCGCCTTTGCAAAAGTCATCACCAATTGGATTCAAGATGGTATAACGAAGACCGTTAGACCTCAAAAATTATATGTCTACATAAAATTCACTTTCGGGAGGGATTTTTGTACCAACTTAAGGAATTACTAGAAGGGAATCACAGTGGGTGTAAGGCATGGAATTAATCAAATGCTGTGATGTTTAGCTTGATTACAGGTTAGACCTCATTACTGCAGGTTCAGCGTTGACACAAGCTCTTTATTGCAAGAAGATTCCAGACTCCAAACATCAGCAGCTTTGTGTGAAGCAATAGATGATTTGACGCAATCAAAGCGCAAGATTGCAGAAGCATTGAGGCATTTGTTGCCTCAAAGACATTTTGGAATAAGATGAGAGAAGAAGGAAGGAAGGAAGGAAGGAAGGAAGGAAGGAAGGAAGGAAGGAAGGAAGAAGGGAGGGAGGAAGGAAGGGAGGGAAGAAGGAAAAAGGAAGGAAGGAAGGAAGGAAGGAAGGAAGGAAGGAAGGAAGGAGGAGGAAGGAAGGAAGGAAGGAAGGGAGGGAGGAAGGAAGGAAGGAAGGAAGGAAGAAGGGAGGGAGGAAGGAAGGGAGGGAAGAAGGAAAAAGGAAGGAAGGAAGGAAGGAAGGAAGGAAGGAAGGAAGGAAGGAGGAAGGAAGGAAGGAAGGAAGGAAGGGAGGAAGGAAGGGAGGAAGAAGGGAGGAAGAAGGGAGGAAGGAAGGAAGGAAGGGAGGGAGGAAGGAAGGATGGGTTCCAGTTTTTTATGATTCATGGTTAAGAAATCTGACCTACTGAACACTTTCTAGTGTTCTCTGAAGAGAGGATTCTGGGAAATGAGATTCCCAAGTACTTCACTATAACAAAGCCTCTTCAGGAATCCTTCAGGAATTTTCACCATCAGTTTTCCTTTTTTCCTATTGAGATGATCTATTACTTGGCTGTCCCACATTCTGGTCCTACAGACCCTGCCCCAGAGTTCTCAAAGGAGAGTTTTTGATTGAGTTTTTTCACTTCATATTTGTCTACATATAAAGGAAAAAAAGACTCAGGTGAGGGCTAGCCTTCTGTTTTTCTACAAATTCAGAAACCATTCACCTTCTTCAAACTCATGGTCTCCTGCGGGCATGACCTCAGTGGGTGTGCATATGAATGCGACACTTGCCGATTATTTCTGCACCACTGGAGAGACGTGAAAGTATTTATCCTTGCTTAGGTGCGGCAAGGGTCAGGTCAACACCAACATGACTACTCATTTCTATTTCACCTTGAGGAGAATGTTCTTTCAAGAGCAGTTAAAAACAACGGCCTTATTGGGATGACTAAAAACAGTGTAAAAGCTGGGGGTTATTTAGTCTGGAGAGAAAGAAGACTCACACGGACAAGAGAGCTGTCCCCAAACATCTGATGGGCTGCTCTGGGTGATGGAGATTTGTTCTGTGCAGCTCCCATGGGTAGAATGGGGCTCAAAGGGTGGATGTGTATCTAGGGAGCCTCCCCCAGGCTCAGCAGGTCAAGGACGAGGTACTTGCTCCCCATCTGCGGGGTTGTCTGAGCCAAGGCTGGTAGTGTATGTACTGGGCACACTGCCAAAGGGACAGCACTCTGGGGTGACAGCCCTCCTCCAGCTCTACACATCTGGGATTCTACAGCCATCTTGCCCAAGCCCATCTTCTTAAGTGTAAGAAGCCTCCTCAAGAGCTATATGACGAGTTGAAGAGTGTGGCAGGGCTACCAGATGACAGGGAAGGTCAGCTGGATTCTCGCCCAGAGCCCAGGAGGGAAAGTTCCAGGCTGAGTATACACCCATTTGTGAGTGCCATAACCAAGGCACGTGTGTGGGGGGCCTCCAGAACACAGCGTCACGACTGGCTGGGGATCAGACGTGCTCCATGCGAGGTGGTATTGGAGATGCGTGTTGAGCGATGGTAGGATTTTTGGGTGGAGAAAAGGAAGACGATGTGAGTCTCTATTATAATCCTCTGGGAAATATTTTCTCTCCTGGGTGGGTGGATGACTAGGAATACAAGGGTTTTGGTGGATTTTGTTTCTTTCAGGTATCCAGAACCCACTCCCCACCCTAAAAGGTGTGTGTGTTTGTAACTGTCCCCTTTAAGGTCAAAACCAACCCATCTATCAATGGGCTCTGTGGACAGGGGCCAGTGGAGGGACTAATGGCGAGGAGGTGAAAGGTTCGAGCTTCAGCAGAGGCCAGGTGGCATGAAGAGGAAGGAGATTGCAAAGGGCTAAACCTGACTCATGTGGTACGTACTGATGTCACCAATACAAGATTCCCTGCAACAGGCGCTGTGTTGGGAACAGTGTACCCTAAGATGAGGATAGCAGGGTGTCTGCCTCGGGGAAGCCTCATGCAGAGCGGGTCTGTGGACAATAGTCATGGTCCAAGCAGACGGATGCAACTAGCAAGAAAGGCCACGAAGACCAGCAGGCCCACGGCAACTCCAAGGAGGGCTGATGCGCTCTATCGCTTGGGATACGTGGACAGTAAGGCTGGCAAGTCACTCACTCCGAGTGCAAGTGGCAACACATACAGGAAGCCACTCAGCTGGAGCCCTTGACTCCTTGCGTTGGATCTTTTTTGGCCACACGAATGGTCCAGCCTCCTTCCTTAGATAAGAACTTTCCCCACAACTTCCCAGTCTCATGCTCACCCACCCTCTGTGCCACCCTTGTCGCTGGGTGGCCCTGGTGGACAGGGGTGCTTCTTTGTTTTAGGGGCTGATCAGCCTTCTGGTCTTTCCACCTGCTGGTGAGCAGTGGACCTGATCCTCAGGAATGTCAATAGCTGAGTGAGAGCCACGCTCCTCCTCAGGAAACACAGTCATGTGGACCTTTAACCTCTAAGCGGGGGAAGCACAGTAACTCATGGGTTAGACCCAGATCCATTAGTGAGCAGATCCCCTATTGATCACACATGGTCTCTGACTTCTTCTGGTAGATGTTCCAGCTTCGTAATCAATCCATTGACCACAGCTATTGGCTCCTGCTACAGACTGAATGATCGGGTCCCCCCGCCCCAAATTCATGTTTGAAATCCTAACCTCAATGGGTGATATCAGGAGGTGAGACATTGGGGGATAACTAGGTCATGAGGGCGTGGGATTTGCACCCTTATCAAAGAGGTCCGGAGAGCTCTCCACACCGCCTGCCACGTGAGATCACGGGACTGTCTGTGGACCAGGAAGCAAGTCCTTTCAAGAGACCACATCTCAGACTTCCACCCTCCGGGACGTGAGAAACAACGTCTGATGTTTATAAGTGACTCGGTCTGCTGTGTCCTGTTGCAGCAGCTGGAGGGGACTAAGACCGTCCCTCACTCCTCTTTCTCTCTGTGGGACTGTAGGTGACCTAGCTCTTTTCCAGGGTTCACTGCAAGACTCAGTGACATTGATTTTATTTTTATTTTTTATTTATTTTTGTGAAATTGTTTTTAGAAGACAGACTCAGGGGGATCCCTGGGTGGCTCAGCGGTTTGGCGCCTGCCTTCGGCCCAGGGCATGATCCTGAAGTGCTGGATCGAGTCCCACGTCGGGCTCCTGGTATGGAGCCTGCTTCTCCCTCTGCCTGTGTCTCTGCCTCTCTCTCTCTCTCTCTATGTCTATCATGAATAAATGAATAAATAAATAAATAAATCTTAAAAAAAAAAAAAGAAGAAGAAGAAGAAGACTCAGAGAAGAAGAAGACTCAGGTGGCCTTGTACCAGCCTGTCCTTTGCTTCACCTCTGTGGGTTACTCCAGGGATCATAGAGCCCACTCTACTATCCACATGAACCAGTTTTTAACCCTCTGTGCTTTGCGGGAAGGCTCTTCCTTTCCTTGTTTTTCTTTTCTTTTTTTTTTTCTTTTTTTTTTTTTTTTAATTTGCATGCTCTCCTCTTTCTTCAGAGGGAGGGTAGATGTTTCAGTGTATGCAGACATCACAGTTCCAGATAACTTGGAGGGAGCAACTTGGATTCAGTTATTTATTCTTATTTTTGTATGACCACAGTTAAAACCTCTCCTGCCAATACAACTGTTAATATTCTTTTTTTTTTACTTTTTGTAAATTTATTTTTTATCGGTGTTCAATTTGCCAACATACAGAATAACACCCAGGGCTCATCCCATCAAGTAATATTCTATAATAACATGGCAATTACCATGCACCGCTTCAAACAACGTCACTTAAATGTTCATTTTCGCAGTGAGAATCGATCCCATCAGAAATACCAATAGTACTTTAAAGAGGTATTTTTTTTCTTACTGGGATGAGAGCTGTTGTGAGTGCGGCTGTGAGTAAAGCAGAGAGGAAAGAAGGGGAGCACGGGGTCACCACTTGCTCGGATGCCAATTCGGCCGTCAGCTATCAGGCCAAGGGAAGGGCTAAACCTAAGGGCTGGAACAGGAGGAGGCCGTAACAGCTGGACTGTGACTGTGGATACCGGAGCCGCTGGCCCTGCCTGAGGATCAGAAAAGCTTTTTGGAGGCGATGTCACTACTCCCATGAGTCTGCAGTTTGGAGAAGCTGAGGGTGGAAGGGGAGGGAAGAAGGGCTGAAGGGGGAGGATGACTGGCTCACATCCCCTTTGCAGACTCCATTCCCAGTGCGCGCTGGACTTGCTGCTGCAGGTTGATGCCTCCCGTTCCCCCCAGAGCCCACCACCAGTGACTGTGAATAAACACACCAGATCCCCCTCTCAGGTGGCTACAGCTCTGATAGGGGTCGCACATTGCACCCCAGAGTTCCCCAGTAGAAGCAAGCCCTAGTTGCCCACAATAGGAATCAGCACATTAACATCCCTTAACTGATTTCCTGCCTTTTCCCCACTATCCCCACTGGTGTTTTCTCGGTCATCCCCGCCACCTTCCCTCCCCAAAATATTTGCATTTGAATCCGTGTCTCAGGGCATCCCGGGTGGCTCAGCAGTTTGGTGCAGCCTTCAGCCCAGGGAGTGATCCTGGAGACCCGGGATCGGGATCGAGGCTGGGGACGGGCTCCCTGCGTGGAGCCTGCTTCTCCCTCTGCCTGTGTCTCTGCCCCTCTCTCTCTGCGTCTCTCATGAATAAATAAATAAAATCTTCAAAAAAAAAAAATGAATCCATGTCTCAGATCTGAAAATCCACCCTAAAACAAAGGATGTTTCAGTAGCTGGAACAAACACCTGTAGGGTGATGAGTTGGGCTTACTTGGGAGCACAAGTGCCCCAAGGTGGCCGATGGCTTAGAGGGACAGCAGAGGATGAGACTAGAATGATTGGGGCTGTGATGTGAAGCACCCGAATCCTGCACGAGTTAATCTAACCTTCCCATAATGAATGGGAAACCCTGGTGTGTGGGGGGGGAGGGGGTGACTAGGGCGTCAAGCGTCTACCTCTGGCTCAGGGTCCAGTCTCCCGGCATCTCTTCAGCCCGTCGCTTCTGAATCACCTGCTTGTTAGCGGTTCCGTCGGATGCGCCAAAGATCCATTGAGCTCATGTTTGCTTTTGAGGAAAACACGGGCTTTCCTCTTGAGCCTCTTGAGCTTCTGTGTGAATAGGGCCGGGATCTGGGGGAAGGGCCAAGTTCTTGCAACAGCGTGAGCTGCTCCGGCATTAACTGGATTCTTCTCCCTACGCAGAAGAGGGTGCGTGGCTTCAGCCAGCAATCCCAGTTCTTACAGCCTCGGAAGGGATGCTTGATAGGAAAGTGCTCTTTGTAGCCTCACACGGCCCTAGAAAAGGCTCAGTTCACAGGGGGTACTTAGCTCACCTGGGGACCAGTAGGAAGAAGCTTCCAGCCTGTGCTGGGGAATCGGACGGCAGCCGCCGGGGACACGGATGTGTCGGCGTTGCTCACAGGGCTCTGCCGATGAAGGATGCCCACCAAGTACCATCCTATCCCCTGAGGGCCACCCCGGCTTGGAGAAGGTCCCCAGCCCTGGTGAGTACCCAGTAGAGCAGCCGAGAGGTGTCCCTACAGAGGCCCAAGGCACTGTTGATGCAGAAGAAATGACGAGAAGAGAGGAGAGGAGTGTGTGCCTTGCTGGCAGCGGCGCCGGCGCGGCCCACAGGAAAGCAGGTGGCCTCGCCACGCAGCTCGGGGAAGGCGAGGGCCGTCATGGCCCAGCTCGCGTTTGTCCGGGGCTGCCCTGGAGCCAGCCCCTGGGCCAGGTGTGGAGGGGGAGTGGGACGGGAGCCACGAGAGCCTGAGGCATTCACCATCGCTGGAGGGGCTCCAGGGCAGACGTGCCGGCCAGCCCCGTCATCCTGGGGCTCCCAGCTCCCCTCCAAGCTGCTCCCCCGGAGCACACGACACCTGCGGGCAGGAGCGGGGAGGACTGTGGTCTGATCTGTTCGAAAATATGATTTGGGCTTCAGCGTAGCCCCGACCGTCCTCCCAGCGTCGCCTCCACGTCCACCCCCTGCATCAAGCCGTCGCCTTCCGCTCGGCCGCCGCCAACCACCTGCCCTGCTCTCTGGCTCCTCCCGGAGTAGCCTCCGCGGCTCCTGGTGCTCCTGGTGCTCCTGGTGCTCCTGGTGCTCCTGGTGCTCCGAGCCTCCTGCACGGATCCCTTAGGTCCCTTAGATCCCTGTCTTCCTGCTGGCTTCCCATTGACCTCGGAGCTCCCGGGGAGCCAACCTCAGGCCTCTGCGTCCGCCGTTGTCCCTGCCGATGACGCTTATCCACTCCTATAACAATGTTGCCTCACATGCAGTGGCTTCAAACAGCACAACGTGTGGTCTCATAATTCCTGTGGTCTCGTCTCAAGATTCGCCTGGAGAAGGATCCTCCCAGCTTACGTGGTTGTTAGTAGGATTCAGGCCCTTGCAGGTGGTCGGACCAAGGGAAGGGCCTCAGCTTCTTGTTGGCTGTCGAGACGCTGCCCTCATTTCTAGTGGTTCTTGGCCAGAGCCTGCTCCTGCCTCTTTGCCACGTGGGCCTCCCAGACATTAGGCTCCTTTGTTCAGAGCCAGCAAAGGAGTGGGTCCGGGTAAGACGGGCATTACAACCCACGTCATGTAATCATGGACGCAGCACGGGGCAGTCACCCCTGCATACTTTCTTGGTTAGAAGCAAGCCAGTCTTGCCCACCATCAAGAGAAAGGGAGCGTGCAAGGACGTGAACACCAAGGCGAGAGGTTATGGGGCCATTTGGCATCTCTCTGCCACACCTGCCTTTCTCTCCATCTCCCTCTCTACTCTACAAACCTTGAGCCTAAATAGGATTTTGCGAAAGCCTCCTTAATCCACCCCAACCAGAATTCTCTTTTCTGAGCTCCCACGGACGTGGCTTTGCTAAAATCATCTCTTTTGGTGTCTCATGCATTCAGTCTGGCATCTAGCAAATACATTTTGAGGATCTACTATATGCCCGATGCTAGAGGCAGCGCAGTATAATGCATAAGGCTGCGAGCTCTGGAATCAGAAGCTCTCAGGCCAAGTCTTGCATCCCCTTGCATCAAAGAGTTTGGGTAAAGGTTTAAATGAAATCACCCATGTAAGAGGCTTGACACAGAGCTGGGCTCATACTAAGAAATAAGTAAGGATTAAATCTCCATGTAAGTGCTGGGGGAGCCATAGTGATTCAGTGGGACGTTGTCCCGCCTTCCCAGAGCCCACGCAGCCTGATTTATTTTTTTCATGCGTGTTTGCGTGTGTGTTTCACCTCCCAGCCGGCTGAGGGCACGCCCCAGTCTGTCACTTCAACTCCACTTAGCACAAGGTCGAGCACACTCGAGGCTCCCGTGTCTGGGTCTCCAACCAATGCCCATTGGCAGCCTATCGTCGTCAATACAACCAGTCGATCCAATGCCAGTCCTCACGTCACCCCAGCACGGCCTGCAACTCTGCCCTTCCTTCCAGCTCCATCTGTCACGGGCTGTGTGCTCGGATGTGAAATTACAGAATGGGGGAGAAATTACAGCTGCCTCGTGTTCTGCATTCCTCCTCCCCTGCTTGCTGTTTGGCAAATGCACGCCCTGTGGATGACTGTCCCCGCGTGAGAACTCAGGGAGCCGGGCAGGGAGTGGGTGTGCCGGGGTGAAGGGCACTGGCTGGTGGGGAGCAGAGCCAGAGCCTCGGAAGCCCCATGCTGGACACTGGCCCCTTACTGCTTGCTTGCCCGGAATCTAGCCTCTCCCTTCCTCATCTCCAAGAATCCTGGCTGTGTGGGTCTTCCTGGGAGGTGGGGCTCTGTCCCACAGAGGACCATGCAAAGGCCCAGCCATTCCCCTTTCTGTGTCCTGCCCTTCAGGGCCTGGATGCTGAGGCTGAGTTTGGCTTTGGGCTGCTGGCTTTGGTTTGCTCAGGACAACCCCGGCCGTCTCCGGTTATCTCGGGCGTCCGAGACTGGTAAGACGGACCAGCCCATCAAGCACCCTTCTACCCCATTTCAGCTTCTGAAATGTCTGCCTGTCTTGGGGCCCAGAAGGACGTGGTTTAGAGCTGGGTCAAAGAGGGTATGTCCCCTGCACACAGCATTGTCTCAGCTCACGCTGGGCTTCCCAATTTCCTTCCTTCCTTCCTTCCTTCCTTCCTTCCTTCCTTCCTTCCTCTCTCTCTCCCTCTTTCCCTCCTTCTCTCCCTCCATCCTTTCCTCTCTCTCCCTCCATTCTTCTCTCCGTCTCTCCTTCTCCCTCTCCCCCCCTCTTCTTTCTTTTTTGCAGAGAAGCTGAGGGAGAGAGTAAACCTGTAATCAGCTGCCTTCATTTGCTCTTGGGCCTGCACCCAGCCCATCAGGACAGTGTCCCCAGCATTCACATGCCCCATGTGTCACCAGGGGCTAACTGCAGCCTCACAGTCAGGGAGTGGGCGAGGCAAACTTGGCTGTAAGAAAGTCAGAAAAGCAGAGGGTTTTTTTTTAAGCAGCTACTTGTAAAAATGAGGATTCTCAAACTGGAAAAAAAAAAAAACTAGAAATAGAATCAAAGAGTTGGACTCAGCTTCAGGAGTTGTCCAATCAGAAATTCATGCTGCGGCCCAGTAGCCCCCCCTTCCTTGCTATCGGTACCCCAGCCTGGTCAGGTACGGGGCGCCCGTGACTTCATGGGTACCCCCCATGCATAGGGACTGATTTAAGCTAATTCCTGTCTTTTTTGCCAGTGAGTGGCTGAGGCCCACCAGTGTGACTCTATCCGAGCCCGTGACGTGGAAAGGGAAGCCTGTGAAGGCTTCTGGGAAGATTTTCTTCATTTGTAGAAGAGACAACACTTGCTCCTTCCCATTTTGGGTGTAGTTGTGCGAGAAACTGTCACTTGCAACTGTGGCTGCCTCCTTGGGAAAACCCAGAGAATCCCAGAGAGGCTGTCCCCGGGCCCCGACGTCCTTCATGTGCTGCACCATCCACCAGTGGACTCGCCGCCTGTCGGGATTATGTTAGGTGACAGGACTCCTTATTATGATAGACAAATTCCTTATTGTTCAGGCAACTTCTAATTTGTGATTCTGTTCGTTGCAGCCTCAAACCTCCTCCTACTCGACCTGGTTGCTCACACTCCCTTCCCCGGCCTCCGCCAGACCCCAACCCCCCGGGATGGAACGCTCACTGCCTTCCCGCCTCGCCTTGAGGCAGCTGAGGCCTTTGGAAACAGCGGGTGTCCCCTCTGATACCAAACTGGAATCAGGTCCTTGCATGATTTCTGCCCTTCAGATGCAAAAAGAACAAGTCATCCTCTTTCCCAAGACTTCTCTGTAGGCCCCTGAGAACAGCTTTCACGTCCATCTGTGTTCTTGGCTTTTTCTACTTTTTCGGGTCACTTGATCCAAGGCTGACTCAACCTCCCACCTAAACCTATTACCTTACAGATGAGAAATCCAGGCCTGAGAGATGGATGGGTCTGCTCAAAGTCACACAGCGGGCCAGAGGCAGAGCCCCTCGAGGATGGAAAGCAAACTCTGATAATGACACGGAAATAATATAGGCAATAAGGGTTATTGATCATTTTTGGTTGAGGAGGAATCAGTCAGCTTCATGAGGAGAGGTAGCATTCGAGCTTGATCTTGTTTTTTTTTTATAGAAGCGTTTTTTTTTTAAGATTTTATTTATTTATTCATGAGAGACACAGAGAGAGAGAGAGGCAGAGACCCAGGCAGAGGGAGAAGCAGGCTCCATGCAGGGAGCCCGACGTGGGACTGGATCCTGGGACTCCAGAATAACGCCCCAGGTGGAAGGCAGACATTAAACCTCTGAACCACCCAGGCACCCTTCGAGCTTGATCTTAAAGTATGAGTAGTATTTTAAAAAGAGAAGAATCCATAAGTAAATGCAAGAATGGCCTCTGCAGTCGTGTCAGCATCACCCAGCGGAGTAGTCTTCTGGTGCAGAGCTGAGCCTGAGCACCTTGAGACAGCTCAACCCTTCCAATTCTTAGAAAGTTCTTTCTTAGGCTAAACTAAGGCCTTTTTCTGTGTCTCTCATCTGTTGGTCCTAAGTCCGCCTTCTAAGCCCCTAGAGAACAAGGGCAACTGCTTCATCCCCACAGCAGACCGTTGCCATGGGGCGGGTCTAAGACTTCCCAAATCTCTAAAGCTGAATACCCCCAATTCTTCTGGTCATTTCCCACCAGGCTTTGCTTCCTTGTCCTGGTCATTAACCTTGGAACCTGCCCCAATTTATTCACATTCCTTAGAGTTGGTTGCCCAGAACTGAGCATAACACTCCAGAGTGGTCTTCCCAATGTAGATGGAAACCATCTCCACCCGCACAGCTTAAGGTCTACGTTATTTATTCTACGATCCTCATCAACACAACTGAACTGTGCTAGAGAACTCTTGCCCAGCAAGATAAAAGTAGATAAATTAGTGTAAAAATACCAGTAGCCACAAAGACAGAGAGTGATGCTCCTTAGTCTCAATGGCCTCCCTTACCCTGTTCATGTTCTCTCAGTATTTTCTCGCTCGATGTTGAGCTTTAACAAGTCTGCCTCCAAAATGGTCACACTCCGTTTTTTTTAACACACCTTTAATTGCCTTTTCTTTTATCTTGGGGGAAATTTCGGACCACAGTTTCTGGGCTGCCCATGTTCCACTGGACCAGCTGCAGGACAATTGGTTTTATAAATGAATATCCTAGGAAATGGATTCCAAAGCCTCCTGCCTGGTGTATGACCTTGAGCTGCATGACCTTTTGCAAGTCCCTCCCCTTTGTCACCCCAGTTTCCTCCTCTGTCCAAGAGGGCCAGGGACGGAGGGTCTCCAAGGGCCTACCACCCCTTAAGGTCCTGCAGTTATCTGATTCTATGCCTAAGAGAGAAGGAAAATTTTATGTTACTGTTTTAAATTATAAAAACGAAACAGATCTGTGAAACAAAAGTGTGCAAAACCTAAAATGTTCCTTCCTTCTCCCACCAATCCACCTGGAGAGGGCATTTCAGGGGCAGTTTTTGGCAAGTGCACTCAGTGCATGCTTTTTTGATGTTATCGACCCCAGTGATACCCAATTCACTGGGACAACTAAGGGCTATTCTGAGAAGGACCTGTGTGTGTTCTTACAGTTTCTCTTCTCCCGGGAGGAAAATTGCAGAATTCTTCATGTTGCTTAAGAGTTGCGTAATTCTGCTGCCATGACCTCACTTAGGTCATTGTCAGAAAATAGAACGCACGATCCTGGCCTTAGCCCAAGACTTAGATGTTCAGGGAACAAGACATTGGGAGAGCCGGGGGCCAGTGCCCCTATCTCATGGCAGCATGGCTGATATGCAGGTCCAGAGACTAGGGCCCAGGGCCTAGGGCAACGAGAGTGACCTCAGCACTTTCATCATTCCACAAACATGAACATCATCCTCTTCTGTGTGTCTAATGATTCCATCAATTGGAGTTAGACTCTGTGGCAGAGAACTGAGATGATACAAATTGCTGGAGAATAATATAGAGATGGATTTTTTTATTTAACTTCAATTAGCCAACATCTAGTACATTATTAGTTTCAGATGTGGAGTTCAGTAATTCATCAGTTGCATATGACGCCCAGTGCTCATCACCTTACGTGCCCTCCTTAATGCTCATCACCTAGTTATCCCGTCCCCCCACCCCTCCAGCAACGCTGTTTCCTTCCTATAGTTAAGGGTCTCTCGTGGTTTATCTCCTGATTTCTTCCCATTCAGTTTTCCCTCCCTTCCTCCATGATCCTCTGCACTGTTTCTCATATTCTACATGTTAGTGAAACAATATAAGTACCTTTCTCCGATCGACGTATTTCACTCAGCATAATACCTTCTAGTTCCAACCATATTGATGCAAATGATAAGATTTCATCCATTCTGGTGGCTGAGTACTATTCCATTGTGTACATAGACCACAACTTCTTTATCCATTCTTCTGTTGGACACCTGGGCCTTTTCCACAGTTTGGCTATTGTGGACACTGCTGCTATAAACATCGGGGTGCAAGTGCCCTTCAGATCACTACATTTGCATCTTTGGGGTAAATATCATCTGCCATCCTGGGGAAGCGACCCATTAGCGACAAAAGGATTGAGGGCCCCGACTGCTAAAGTTCTCAGCCACCTACTTGTCTCCTTTGCATGCTCTCCACAACTGCCTCAAGGAGGATCAGATCCAGGGGAAGAGGAAGAGGAGTGAATAGAATTCAGTGTGTCCTCAGGAGGGAGATCTGAACGTAGCCGTAGGGATGTGGGTGTGAGATGTGGCTCAGTGTTCAAGGAGGGGCAGGTGTTGGGAGACGTGTGCAGAGGAGGGGAATGAATTGGGCTATTTAGAGGGCAGAGGCAGGGAGGAGGGCTGGCCGCAAGATACTCTGGGGGTGGAACAAGGAAACTCAATGAGCAACAGTTGCCTGAAACTGGCCCACGGTGGCATGCAAACTGTACCACACCAACAGTCTAGGCCTCAGTCCCCAGAGGGGCCTGGTCCTAGAGAAGCTCACTAGGGGTTAAAGAAGCGGAAGGCAGAAAAACCCCAAGGTGTTCAGATACTTGCCATAATACCGCTAGCTCATTTGTTCATCCATCCACTCAGTAAATGTTTATCGAGTCTTTTCATGTGCTAGGCCCTGGGGTATAGTGATAAATAAGAGAGACATGGCTATGCTCTCATGAAGGCTTCAGCTTAGTGAGACAGGTTTACATGAAGTTAATCTCAAGGTGAACGTCCAGGCAGGTAGGTGGGAATAGAGCGCCGGGGGTCTAGGTGTGGACAGGTCAGAGAGCGACCAGCACTGCAAACCAGAGGGCAGATGGAGCAGGTGCTTACAAAGAAGTAAAGTGTGTGGGGATGGGATTGAGGGCAGTTGTTGGCATAATCCTGGAGAGAGATGACAGTCCTAGGGTGGGGGCTGTAGCTTCTAGAAGAGTCTAACAGGTACATCTAGCCAAGGTGGTACTGGATTAGACATGTCAGAGATGGAGAGGGGGGAGTCACGGACGATCCCTAGGTTTATGGTTTTGAGTTGAGTGAAGTTGGGGTAGAAGTGGGGAGCAGTGAGGGAGATGCCTCACATGGTCTCAGCAGCTCCCAACCACATGGTCACATGACTTCTGATTCAAGATGAAAGTGCTTCCTCCCTACAAAGCCACAAGGAAGGGGCTAGCAGTCTCTCTGCTCCCCTCTAGGATTCATTCATCCCCAACGTTTCCTTCTCAACAATGAGTTGAGATAACCAAATTAGGAATTGGAATTTGGAAGGGGAGACTTAGGAATACTTCCTTACAAGGAAGGTGGGCGAACTCAATGGGAGGCAGGGTCCCCAGGGTCCCAGAAATGACAAGAAGTGGGACAGTGCAAAGAATTTTAACAAATCTTATAGGACAATCCATTCTTTCCATGATCTTACCTGGAAATGGATATTCTTATGTGCTCGGTTTCTTCATCTGTCAAAGGAGGCAATCATCTCACAGGATTGCGGAGAGAAATAAATTAGAGAAGGCATATTGTAGAGCACCGTCCTGAATACAGCAGGTATTTGGTAAACATCAGCTTCCAGCCCTTGGCCTCAACCAGCCCCTGCAGAATGGAGGATGTTATGGATGTTATGTTATGAACACTGAGTAAAGCCAGTACCTTGAGGTCCCTGACAACCTGCACAGTATTACGCAAACAGGTATGATTACTAAAGAAATGATGGTGATTTATGACAACAATTATAATGAAATGTGACCAGCAGGGTCAGTGGACTTGTAAACAGCAGAGATAGCCTGCACCCCTATAGGTACCGTCGTCCCTATACAACATATATGGGTGAGAGCAGAACAGCTGGCTAGGAAGAGCTTGGACGTGGTCAGAGGGACTTGGAATCGCATCTTGATTGTGCCACTACAAGCTGTATGACCTTATGAGTCTATGTCACCTCTCTGAGTCTTAGCCCTTCATGTGCCCAATATGGACATCGATGTCTAGCTCAGAGGGTGGTCAGCAGCAAGCAAGCTAACACGTGGGGCTCCTGGCACACACCAGGAGAAGACCACACAGTGTCAGCTGCAGGTAAAGGGGTAGGGCCCTGACCCTGCAGTGCATCAGGGTCCTCATCTGTGGAGTGTGGATGTTAATGGATCTGCATCCTAGAGTTTGATGATCAAATCATACAGTGTGAAGAGAGTACATAGAATAATACCTAACCTCGTCAATGCTATTTGTTACCAGAACAGGTGTTCCATCCCTACTCTAGGCCTCCTCTCTTACCTGTGGCACGTACCTGTGGGAAGGAGACTCCTTTAGTGTAGGAAGGTCCCGGATTCCAGACTTTTATGCTGTCTCACGTCCCTGTAGGGAGCATCTCTCTCCAGCCTGGAAGTGGTTGGGGAGGTGTGACCGGACTCTTTTGGTAACTGCGGCTGAGCCTGTGATTTTTTTTACAATTCTAAGGCCTATCATTCCACTATAGGTGGTAGGGATAGCTCCTGTATATGTCAGGGCTCTATGGAGCCAATAGGATACGATACATAGATAGATGATAGGCAGATAGATGATAGATACAAGAGATTTTGAAGAATTGGCTCATGTGATTTTGGAGGCCTTTTAAGTCCAAAATCTGCAGGGTGAGTCAGCAGGCTGAAGACCCAGGGGAGGGTTGCAGTTTTAGACCAAAGGAAGTCTGCCAACAGAGCTCCTTCTTGCTCAGGGGAAGCCAGTCTTTGCCAGGCCCTCCAGCTAATTGGATGAGCCCCCCCCCCCCCATTGTGGAGGGCAACCTGCTTTACTCCAAGTCCACTGATTTAAATATTAATCTCTTCCCCAAAAACACCTTCACAGCAAATATCCAAAATAACGTTTGACTAAATATCTGGCCACCACCATGGCCCAGCTAAGTTGACAGACACATAATATTAAGCACCATAGGTACTTTCTTCTACTTTTCTTCTTTATTAAGTATTCTGGATTCAAACCAAGGCTTTGAAAGAAATGGAAATACTCTTAACTTCCCATAGGCCTGAAACGGACTTTAGGACCCCATTAATGCTCACTTACCTGCCTTGAGATGACTTAGTATCAGCCTAGAAATCAGTGATTCCAACCGGAGACAGAGAAGCAGACCCAGAGAAGGGGAATAATTTACCCAGGTCCCACAGCAAAGCCAACCCTACAGCCTGGGGCTCCCAGTCAGCTCCATGTTCTCCGAGCAGGTGCTGACTCCGCTCCGTAAGCCCCCCAAAGGCTCTTTGATGTATACAGAGGCCTCTCTCTGCTCACCACCATACCTCTGAAAGATCAGCTATTTCTAAAGGGAAAAAGTCAGCCTCTTTTTCTCCCCCAAATTCATTGTCTTCTGCTGAGCTGAACTAGATTGAGAGGATCAATGACATTAACTGGCACTGAGGAGACATTAGTGATTTTCCCCCTTTGGATATGACAAGGCTTCCTGAAGCTTATAATCAGCTAAGCTATTTTATCTCTTCTGCTGAAGCTTCCTCAGAACATTCACAGGATCTTGAAGCAGGAAGGGGCTTCTAGAAGAGTTTTGTCCAGTTCCTTCACTTTGCAGATGAAGACACAAAGGACCAGGGTGGGGAAGTCATGTGCCCCAGCCAGTAGGAAATCCAGCTAATCAGCTGCCCCAGCAGTTTCTCTCCTTTTATTTGGACCTTGGTCCTGGGGAGGAGGAGCCTGGGCTGGCTCAGGCAGAGGAGAGGTAGAAAAGAAGGCTCCATTGGAAGCCACTCCCATAGTTCAGGTGAGATGTGATGGGGTGCGGGGGTGGATGCAAGGTGGATAGGGAAGATGAGGGCTAAACTTTGAATGCAAAGACCATTCCAAGAGAGAACTGATGCGGCGTAGTGACTGGAGTCAGAGAGAGGACAGACTTCGAAGCTCCTGACTTGATTGCTGGGTAAATAGACATTCATCTTGGGTGAATAACCAGGACCAGGAATGGGTTGGAAGTAGAGATCTGGAAGGATAGGCCATGAGCTCTATACACATCAGGGGAGATATTTATGGGATGCCCAGAAGAGCCTGTTTGGGATGTGTGGGCAGTGGGATGTGTGACCCGAAGCTCAGAGCACGGGACCGAACATGAGATGTGGAATTCCACCAACATGTTCTGGAAGCTGAACTCATGGGAGGGAGGATCTGGTAGGGAGAGCCCCTGGCCGTGCAAGAGCAGAGCCAGAGCATCTCCTGGGTCTGTTTGTTCCATGAGGCCACATTCCCAACGGAAGATGACACAGCATCACAGAAACCTCCTCAGTTTCCGTCCCACGTTTTCATAGTCTACACCTTCTTTGATCAACATCTCATCCGTCTCATGATATAATACTGCCCCTCCCTGCCCCGAGAAGCCGATGACCAAATGTCCAGGAGCAGCAAGACTCTTTGCTGCTTTCTGTCTTGATAAAGAGTTTCCTCGGAGTTGGGAGAGCTTGGGAGAAGAAGATGCATACGTGACTGGCACCGCAGGGTCTCCCCCACCCAAGGTGCACCAGGCTGGGTAGAGCGTCTGCTGAGTTCTCTGACTCCTCCCAACCCAGGCAGGCCCAAAGCCGAGCAGAGAGACAGAGGCAGCCACTGAGATGGTAAATGGCTTTCTCCCGTGCCCTAAGTGCAGCGTTAAGAACCAATGTCACTCATTTGTCACCTTGAGTTCTCGCCAGCGCTCGGTAATTCGTGTTAAATCCCAAATGAGTATGTGTGCGGCTTCCTGGCAGCTTTCAAAAAAATAGAGGTCAAGAGCAAATGAAAGCATTTCTGAGATTTCTTAGATCAGGTGGCTTAACCTTTTTTTTTTTTTAATTATATTTAAATAACTCACTCTAGAAATTCCATTCAGAAGGACTGTGGCATAGCCGCATGAGTTGACAAGTCTCCTTCTAAATTATGCGTTATTTATTCAGTGCCAACTATGAACCCAACAGGTGATGAGCTAAATTAAACCTCCTGGCACACGCCTGCAGAGTTCAGAGACGAGGGGGTGTCAGCAGCCTAGTGTTGAGGTGAGCCCTCTGAGGAGGACGGAGAGTGTGGCTGACGGTGTTTCCTTGCCCTGAGCGGGGAGGGGAACTTGAGTGCACCCCGTGTGCCCGGCAATGTGCTAGGAGCCGTCCGTAAGTGAGGACACTTGCTCTCCACTACAGCCTGTGAGATGCGTATCACTGCCCCTATTTCACAGGTGAGCAGGTGGGGGCTTCCAGGGTGATAGTCACTCCTGAAGCCCCAAACCCAAGTCTCCAGTTCAAAATCCAGAGCTATTTTCAATAAATGATGCATTAGAAGACGCTGGCGGCTACTGCTAGTCTCCAAGATGGACCCAATTCATTTATCTGTGTGGACACCTTTGTGCAGGTGTCTCCATGCCCAATCTAGGCTGGCCTGTGTCACCAAACAAATATGGCAGGGGCGACGCTGCGTGGCTTCTAAAGCTGGGTCATAAGAAGTCTTTCAGCTTGTTGATCTTTGGAATGTTTGTCCTGGAAACAGTGAAGGGATTCAGAGCAAGAGCCCCCCCCACACACACACACACACTGAATGTGCCACTTTGGCATGTGGACTATTTGGCGCTGAAGGCAGTTGACACCCTGCAAGCCTGGGAGATTTCGCCCCTCCCTTAGCTTGCTGGAATCTGAACGGGGACGCCTTTCCCAGAATATGAATTATTACCAGAGGCAAGTTGTACCTAGAGGACCCACCTGCATGGCAAGGCAAGCATCGAATTACCAAGCACCTGCTCTCCTACTGCCGTGCGAGCACCTCCCTGCCGGAGCCTATCCGACTCCTGTCTCAGGATGGCGTGTGCACCTCATGTTACCTTTCTGTCTTTCAACCTCTCGTGTATGTGGAGCTCCTGTGTGTGTGAGATTAGATTTTATTTTTTCCTTCAAACTGTCTCATGTTGATTTAATTCTTAGACCAGCAGGAAAAACATTTGAAGGGTAGAGGAGAGGTCGTCCTCCGCAACAGGAGCCAGATACCCTGTCGGCAGTCTGACGTCTCCAAGCCCGCCATGCTGGGAGGAAGCCCAAGCTAGCAGGTGGAGGCTGCAGGGAGAGAACAAGGCTGCAGCCGCCCAGGGTGTTCCAACCATCCCCACTGAGGCACAAAAATAGGGGAGTAAATAAGCCATTTTGAATGTTCCCATTCAGTCAAGTCTTCAGATGACTCCAGCCCCTCAGCTGTCACCCGACTGCCACCACAGGAGGAACCCCAGGTAAACACTACCCAGCGGAGCTCAGTCAACCCTCAGAATCGTGAGAAAGAGGAAGAAATGTTTATTTGAAATGCGCAAGTCTTCGAGCTGTTTATTGCACGGGGATGACCAAAACAGTCGGGTGTCAGGACGATGCTGTCTCTAGCAGTCATTGTGACCATCTTTATTAATGCTTGCCATGTGTCAGATGCCATGCTAAGTGCTCTACGCTTATTATTCCATTTGATTTTCATCAGAACCCCATGAGACAGCATTTATTATTATTCACTGTATCTACTTTACATATGAGAAAGGCTCCAAGATGCCGAGTAATACGCCCAAGGTCACTCAGCTGGTGGGTGGGAAGTCAGGATTCAAACCCCAACAATGCAACCCTAGACCTCATCGAGGTCACACCGTGGTCTGCTCTGTTACTAGATGCAGGTGAGTCGGGAACTTCAGATCTAGGAGATTTGCCTTAGAAAGTCTCACTTTGTCCAGAAAGCTTGTTCTGGAAGTTTTAGAGGAGTCATCTGGGTTTGTGTTGAGTCTTCTGGGGACAAGCTGCCAGGACTCTGTGAATTCATTCACACAGAGAAACAAATGGTTCTGACCTTTTCTTTTTAAAATGTTTTTCAAGGGAAGTAGTCAGTGCTGCCAGCAGGGTCTAGATTGATAACATCAGATGCTGAGAAGTGGAGCCTCCACCCTACGTCGCGTCACTTGGTACCTCAGGTCAGATCAGCCAGAGACACAGCAGGGCTTGGAAATGTCACATCGATTGCCTGTTCAGAACACAGTCTCCCTCCCTTCCCTCCCCGCCTTCTTGCTTTCTTGTCTGCGGGGCGTTGGGGGCTGTGTTAGATGTCCTGTCCCCAGAACAAGAGATAGAAAAAGGAGGAATCCATCCACATCACATTAGAGGGCAGATGTGAGGACAGGGAATAAGGGTAGGGGTGGAGGACCAGGTCACTGAGTGCAGACATGTGGCCAACACCACTGGATCCGGCTGGGCCAGGTGTGGGCGGCAGGTCAGACACGTGGTCCCTGCACCCCTGTGACGTGTCCCCCATGGGCAGCTGGGCGCAAGCACTATGGCTCTGACCGCTGTGGCTGCTCTCGTTCTGAGGCGAAGTATCGAAAAGTGCTGCCCCCCAACATGTGCTTCTGGTTCTCTTCTCTCCTACTCCAGCCAGGCGCCTCCACGGTGCCCGCCCTCCGTGTGCACAAGCCTGTCTGTCCATAGAGCATTTGCTGATGCAGCCACCAAGTGAGGCACAGGAATGCCACCAGTACATGCTGAGAAGCACAAGCCTCTGCACAAGTCAAGAGACACTAGCCTGCTGGGAACGTCCTCCACACTCCGGCCTCCCAAGAGCCCCCCGCCTGCTCCCCGCCTCCCCACCCCTATCTGGATTCTGTCCTGTTCACCTCAAATCCTCTACCCGCACAGCTTCCATCACAGTTGGGAAGGCTTTTCTTCACACCCCTGTCCTTACGATTCCCAAAGGTCAATGCTTTAAGCCTACATTCACCATTTTCCCCTATATCCATATACCACATGCATGATTAGTTATTCACTAGCTTCCTTTAAATTGGCTGTACTTTATACATTAATTCACTTTGAAAGTGAAAACGTGGGATAAACAAAAACCAAAATCACTTGCCATAAATAAAAGATACCAGAACAAACGATGCAGTAAAAAATAAGTGTCATTAAATTTTATTTAAATATGGTTGCCTGCCAAAGTCTAGGCTTGAGATTTATCCTATATTTATTTACTAAAAGGAATGTTACCGTCTGCTACAAATGCACCAATGGAGACTCTCTTATTAATGTAAACTAAAAAAAGCAAAGAGAGTGGAAAAGGGCAAAATCTTCTTGCCATGCAATTTAATGCTGTGCAGCCTTGTGTTCGTATCCACCCAAAATCATTTCTCCTCGCACCCAGGGCCTGTATTTCATGCTCTGATCATCACTGTGCCAACCAAAGACCAGCTCAAAGGCTTCACTGTCTCCCAAAGTCTTTCCTTACCACTCCTGCCTCTATCTTTCCCTTCTTTCTTTAAATATTTATAGTAACAGATACCATATTATACCATTTATTATGGCACTCATTTTAACCTTTTCTTCTGGGGCTCTGTGACCTCTTTTTCCAGGGTCTCACACTCCTGGAAGGCAGTAACTGTAAACTCCTTTTTTTTTGGTGCATAACTGTGTGAAGCGAGCGTGGTGGGGATTTCACACAGTATCTTTCACGCTGCTGAGCACAAAGGTGATGCTTAATTTACCCTGATGAATTAAATGTAATTCCTTGTTCTGCTACTTAAAATTGTGTTGCTTTTAAGTTGATTTTATGCCATCATCTCATATAATATATACCAAAAAGCATAAGATAACCAGGAATACACCTAACCAAAGAGGTAAAAGATCTATACCCTAAACACTACAGAACACTTCTGAAAGAAATGGAGGAAGACACAAAGAGAAAAATATTCCCTGCTCCTGGATTGGAAGAATTAATATTGTGAAAATATCCATGCTACCCAGGGCAATGTACATGTTTAATGCAATCCCTATCAAAATACCATGGACTTTCTTCAGAGAGTTGGAACAAATCATTTTAAGATTTGTGTGAAATCAGAAAAGACCCCGAATAGCCAGGGGAATATTAAAAAAGAAAACCTTAGCTGGGGGCATCACAATGTCGGATTTCAGGTTGTGCTACAAAGCTGTGGTCATCAAGACAGTGTGGTCCTGGCACAAACACAGACACACAGATCAATGGAGCAGAATAGAGAATACAAAATTGGACCCTCAACTTTATGGTCAACTAATATTCGATAAAGGAGGAAAGACTATCCATTGGAAGAAAGACAGTCTCTTCAATAAATGGTGCTGGGAAAATTGGACATCCACATGCAGAAGAATGAAACTGGACCATTCTCTTACACCACACATGAAGATAAACTCAAAATGGATGAAAGATCTAAATGTGAGACAAGATTCCATCAAAATCCTACAGAAGAACACAGGCAACACCCTTCTTGAACTTGGCCACAGCAACTTCTGGCAAGATGCATCCATGAAGGCAAGAGAAACAAAAGCAAAAATGAACTATTGGGACTTCATCAAGATAAGAAGCTTTTGCACAGCAAAAGAAACAGGCAACAAAACTACAAGACAACCTACAGATGGGAGAAGAGATTTGCAAATGACGTATCAGATCAAGGGCTAGTTTCCAAGATCTATCAAGAACTTATTAAACTCAACACCAAAGAAACAAACAATCCAATCATGAAATGGGCAAGAGACATGAAGAGAAATCTCACAGAGGAAGACATAGACATGGCCAACATGCACATGAGAAAATGCTCCACATCACTGGCCATCAGGGAAATACAAACCACAACCACAATGAGATACCACCTCACACCAGTGAGAATGGGGAAAATTAACAAGGCAGGAAACCACAAATGTTGGAGAGGATGTGGAGAAAAGGGAACCCTCTTACACTGTTGGTGGGAATGTGACCTGGTGCAGCCACTCTGGAAAACTGTGTGGAGGTTCCTCAAAGAGGTAAAAATAGACCTGCCCTACGACCCAGCAATTGCACTGTTGGGGATTTACCCCAAAGATGCAGATGCAGGGAAACGCCAGGACACCTGCACCCCGATGTTTCTAGCAGCAATGTCCACAATAGCCACACTGTGGAAGGAGCCTCGGTGTCCATCGACAGATGATGGATAGAGAAGCTGTGGTCTGTGTATACACTGGGATGTTCCTCAGCCATTAGGAACGACAAATACCCACCATTTGCTTCGACATGGATGGACCTGGAGGGTATTATGCTGAGTGAAGTCAGTCAATCGGAGAAGGACAAACATTATATGGTCTCATTCATTTGAGGAATATAAAAATTAGTGAAAGGGAATAAAGGGAAAGGAGAAAAAATGAGTGAAAATATCAGTGAGGGTGAGAAAACATGAGAGACTCCTAACTCTGGGAAATGAACAAGGGGTGGTGGAAAGGGAGGGGGGCGGGGGTTGGGGGTAACTGGGTGACGGGCACTGAGGGGGCATTTGGCGGGATGAGCACTGGGTGTTATGCTATATGTTGGCAAATTGAACTCCAATAAAAATTTTTTTTAATTTTTTTAATTTTAAATACTGTCCCAGATCAGATCAGCATATTTATTTCATGCGACGTGCAGTACACACAACTCCGGCGTAACTGGCAAAATCACCTCCGTTTTGTATAAAGGTCGTGGTGCCCAGAGTCACGGTCACACACACTAGGGAGGGAACGCGCTGGAGACTTGTAACGGACTAAGTTTACCTCTTTCTCTCTTACCTATCCAGTCAACCACACTTGACAGAGCGCCTACCACATAACAAAACTAGTAAACTCTAGAGGAATAAAGACAAAGAAGCGGTTGTTTCTGATTTAGAGAAGCTCATAATTTAGAAAGAGAGATGACCTAAAAGCCGGTCATTACAGCTCAATGCAAATGTAATAATGCAGTTCTGCACATGGAGCTAAGGGAGCCAGGACGGAGATTTGGACCCTGACTAGGAGCCCTGGAAAAGTTTACGTGAAAGAGGTGACCTTCGAATCAAGCTTTGAAAATAGCCAGACGTGTCAGGGAAAGGGCATCCCAGGCCAAGGACTGAGCCGGAGCAAAGGCTTGGAGGCTTGCCTCTGTTCTGGAAGTGGTCGGCGACTAGGGGGTACAGTGTAGGATATCTGGAGAATGGACGGAGACAGAGCTGGAACGAGAAGGGGCCAAACGGGGAAGAGCTCTGTGCTGTTGTTGAAGGTCTTTAAATAGGAACGCGTAACACAGATGGGTAGTTGTCTACTGTGATTACTTATTATCTCCTTCCTTCCTTTTTACAGAATCCTGCTGTTTAGCTGGAACCATGAATTTCCAAAACCAAAGGCTGTATTCCTCAGCTTCCCATGTAATCAGGGGCAGCCATATGAATAAGTTTTGACAAAGAGGTATAAACAGAGCATTGTGTGGAACTTCTAGGAAGGCTGTTTAAAAGGAGATGAGCTAGCTAGATGAGCCCTGATTCTCCCTTTCACATTTCCTCTTTTTTTTGGTTCACAACTGGGACATGAGATTTGGAGTTCCAGCAGCCCTTTTGGACTACAAAGTCCCCTTGACAACAAAAGTCAGACCAAGGAGCACCTGGAGGGCTCAGTGGTTGAGCGTCTGCCTTTGCTTGACCCTGGGATCAAGTCCTGCATCGAGCTCCCTGCGTAGAGCCTGCTTCTCCCTCTGCCTGTGTCTCTACCTCTCTCTCTGTGTCTCTCATGAATAAGTAATAAAAATCTTAAAAAAAAAAAAGGAAAGAAAGAAAAGAAAGCCAGACCAATAATGACAGCATAGAAAGAGGAGTCACGAACCCTGTGTGTCATCTTCTCTTTTATGGAAGTGAAGCTTTTATGTTATTTAAATAAATGTCACTTGGGGAGCTTTATAATATCCAGCCAAACCTTATCTTAGTGAATATAGGGAGTCATGGTCTCTCTGATTTAAAGACGATGTCTGACAACTCCGATATCTGGATATGCTTTGGATCTGCTTATGTCTATTTTTGTTCTCTTGGTTTTCAGTCATTTGGTCCCGCATCCCGGTTCCCTTGGCAATTTTCTATTGAAAGTCAGATGTTGTTTAGGGCTGTACCATCCAAAACAATAGCTACTAGCCCCATACAGCTATTAAAATTAAAATTAAATAAACTGAAATTGCGTTCCTCGGTTGCACTAGCCACGTTTTACACGTTCAATAGCCCAATATGGCTAACAGCCACTGTACTGGCCACTGCATATTATAGGATATTTCCATCATTGCAGAAAACAGACACTGTAGGAATAGAGATTATTTGATGCTCTGGAGGATATTATTTTCTTCCAGAGAGGAAACTATCATTTCTGATCAGCAGCCCGGCCACAGGCTCCTTTGGTCTGATAGATCCTCTACTCCAACTTTGGTCTTTCTGGCCCCGTGAGGTCGTTGAATTCTCTGCTCAGCTTCTCAAACTCTGAACTGCTACTTACAAATGGGCAAATGCCTCAAGAAGGGCTATGTGCCGGGCTTACCCCTTTGTACTTTCCTTCTTTCCAAAATCTTGACCCTTCACACTTTGGGTCTTGGTAGCTCTCCAAATAACTTCAAATGGATTTTTAAAAAACAATACATTTTATCTAATTCCCAGTTAATTCTGGCAGAAAGATTAGTCTGATACGAGCCAGTCTGCCACAGCTAGAAGCAGAAGTCACATCTCTGTTTTAGGCACGGGGGTCTGGGGGCAGCACAGAGAGGGTCTGGGAGGATACTCTAGACAAGAGGCAGGGAAGGTTTGAAATAAGGACAAGCAGAGAGAGAGAGGACAAATTTGAGAAATCTGCACAATTTTGGAAAGTGAAGTGGAATCAGTCCGGGATCAGATGTGGGGTATGAGAGCCGGAGGGGAAAAGAAGAAATCAGGAATGACTGCAGGTCGTGGCCCTTAGGTGTCTGAAGCAACAGGTTGGATGCATCCTTTTCAGGTGACTTAAAGGAGCTGCACTGGGGGCAGGGGAACAATTCGTTCTGGTGGCTTTAAAGGTGGCCCCATCAAGTGTGCCTCACGCAATGCCCTGTGCCAGGGGACACTGGAGGCAACACCCGCTCTGTCGGGCCGTAGCAGTCCCTTGGCCCAGCTGCTTTGGTAGCACGGTTTTGGTGTGATTCTGGCTGCTTTTCTTCCCCCGTCCAGCCCTTGCTCTTCCCCTTTCTCCTCCTCTTCTCCCTCTTCCCCAGCTCCTCCCCTCTTCCTCCTCGTCTTCTTCTTCCTCTCCTCCTCCTCTTTTTCTTTCTCCTTCTCCTCTACTTCCTCTCCCTCCTCCTCCTCCTTCTTCCTCCTCCTCTTCCTCCTCCTGCCCTACCTCCTCCTCTTCTTCCTTCTTCTCCTTCTTCCCTTCTTGCCCCTTCTCTTCCTCCCTACTCCTTTTTCTTTCTTGCTTCTCCAGGCTTCAAGGCAATTCTGATACCCTTTGAATGAACTCATTTTCTGTTTCTGGAGTCCATTTCTGTTGCTTGCAACCCAGAGCTCTGATGGATAAAGAATTGTACGCTCATAATATTCAATTTGTATTTAACAGGAGATTTTCTCCCCATGGATTAAATTTCTTAATATGGCTTATAAGCACACTTGTCTTATCTTTTATATACGCTCAGATGTGATAAGAAAAGGCTAGAGTGTAGAGATGGAGCAGAATGGCTATTTCAAGCAGTGGTAGGCGGTACAATAAATACCTATTGCTAGTTGAAGTCATGAGAATAGCTGACATTTCCCAGACATCGGGTAGCCTGAGAAAGAAATAGAGTTTGTGGGTTTTTATTTAGTCTCTCCCTTTCATCAATCAAGGTGAGATGTTCCCTTCTGGAGATGCTGAGCTAATTCCAGGGACTCAGGATATATGACTTCCTCTTAACATGCGGCTGTGCTGGTCAAACAGAGGCCAGCCAAGCATTTACCCTTCAGCGTGGCCTGAATGAAACTTTCTCCTCCTGGGCACTACTGGTCTGACCTGAATGCTAGCATTCTGCTCCCTCTAGGGCCTAAAGACTGCCTGGAGAACAGAGCATTCAGTCTCCCTGGAGGCAGGTGCCCTAAGCTGGAAGCCCAGGGGCCAGAGGTCAGAGTTAGAGGGTTTTGCCCCAGCCTCAGGCTACCGATTGTGTTGCTACCAGCTGGAAATGCCTAGAGGCACTTACCTGAGCTTGGGTTACCCTTTTGGAACAAATGTTGTAGCTGGACTGGCCCTTCTTATTATGACACTCTCAGCAGTAACCATCAGGAAACCTTGTGAGACAAAGTTTATCACTCACAAATTCTGGAGGGTACAGCATGGCTGGGGCCACACAATGAAGTTAAGAGTAGTTAGAGGGTGTAGGGGTCTGGGATTCTGCTTTCATTAGAATTAGGGTTTTGCAGTTTTGGTCTTTATTAATGAATTTAAAACATAAAAGCAGAGGGAAAAAAACAACAATATAAAAAGCAGGACTTAAAGCACAGGAAGAAAAAGAAAAATATGACCAAATGGTCAGTTATCTACATCAACCAAAGGATCTTTAAACAAAGAAACTGTGGTGGGGGGCGGGTGGGAGGGAGGTGGCACTTGCTGTATTTAATTGTAAGGCTGGCAATGTGCTTATTGGAGATGCTGTCTCTGAAGTAGATGCCTCAGCAATCAAAGCTTAAGTCAGGTACTTGCATTACAGAAAGGAAATCCAACTGTCAGGGCTTATAATGACCTCCACAGTGTGGCCCTGGCGGCCAGCAGACCGCAAGGGTGACATGGAGGTTGCCTGCCACCTGGGCTTCTGCTGTTCAGAGGTCAGTAGGAGTCAGATCCTGGAGGTTCCTGCTGGCCCTATTCAGGCATTTGGACTACTTTATCCCATGGGCACCGAGGAGTCAATAGGTTAAGTCACATGAAGTGCACTTTGGAAAGCTGACTCCAGTGCAAACAGATGGCAGGGGATCTGCTGGCTGGGAATCGACCTGAGAGGTGATGGCAGATTTGCACAGGAGAGTGTGGTAGGGAGGGGGATATGGGGGAAGGATTGAGAGATATTTAAGAAGCAGAAATGATAAAATGTGGGCAAGATCTACGGTGACCACTGGATGTTCTTCTCTAAGGCAGGTCCATAGGAACCACAGAATGTGGAGGAAAGATGATGAGCTCAGTCTGGATATGGTGGTTTAAGGTATCTGTGGGACATTCAAGGCAGTCAGGCTGTGAGTCTAAGGATCAGAGGCAAGTTCTAGGGGAGAGATTTGGGTTTTGGAGTCTTTGGTCAGAGTTGTGTTCTCTGAACCACCCCTACACCAGACCCCCTGGTAAGGGCCTGGATGTCTGCATATGAATTGCCCTTGATCTCCTGAGGCTGGACGCCCATTCACACTTTCTTATGCCATCTTCTGCTAGGAACCCCCCCAACCTCCAATATGGCCCACCCTGTCCAGTAGGTGGACCGTGTCTGTAGGCCCCAGTCCTCCCAATCCATCCCATCCTGCCTCTTAGGAGCTAGAGTTCTAGCCAGGCCCAGCCATCTCAGTCCTCTAGGTGCGAGAGGCCAAGGCTCACAGTCTAATGGGGCTCCCAACTTCTCAGAGTTGACTACATAGAAGAACCACACCCACCCAAAAGAGCCATAAAATCATATGCAACAGAGGAACAATTGCCAAGGGAAATCTGTGCATGCTGGAAGAATCTTGAGGCAAGTAGCACCTACCCAGGCTGCAGCACATGGGTCGCGGCCCAGCACTTGGTTCCCACCAACGCCTAATTCACTATTTACCCTTCTCTCTCCTTGCCAGCACCCGGAGCCTCCAAGTCAACCTTTGCTGCACTCCTGATCGTGCTTTACCTTGCAGCCTTTCCTCCCTGGGATGGGCTTCCCCGTATCTCCTTCCCGATGAACTAGGACACATCCTTTGGTGGGTTTCACTGTTACCTCTTCTCGGACGTCTTCCCTAAGCCAGGATCAGTCCCCCATTCCCTGGGCTTCAGTGACACTCTGGGCAGCTTCATACCTGGCAGCACCTAGAACATCACTTGGAATGATGTGTTTGCAGGTCTGTCAGACTATAAACTCTTTGAAGGCCTTTTTCATCTTTCTATGTCTGGTACGTAATCCAGGGCCTCATACCTACAAACTTGATAACTCTTTGTTATTAAGATGTCCAATCACCACTTTAATTCAACATAGTGCTGAATGTCCTAGCCAGACCCATTAGGCGAGAAAAAGAAATAAAAGGCATCCAAATTGGAAAGAAAGATGTAAAACCGTCACTATTTGCATGTGACATGTATTATATATAGAAAATCCTTAAAACTCCATAAAAAACACATTAGAACTAATAAAGTTGGGGATCCCTGGGTGGCACAGCAGTTTGGCACCTGCCTTTGGCCCAGGGCGCGATCCTGGAGACCCGGGATCGAATCCCACGTTGGGCTCCCAGTGCACAGAGCCTGCTTCTCCCTCTGCCTATGTCTCTGCCTCTCTCTCTCTCTCTCTCGCTCTGTGTGTGTGTGACTATCATAAATAATAAAAAAAAATTTAGAACTAATAAAGTTAGTAAAGTTGAAGGATACAAGAATCAATACACAAAAAATCTGTTGCATCTCTGTACACTCATAGTAAACTACCAAACAGAGAAATTAAGAAAACAATCCCAATTACCATTGAATCACAAAGGAATAAAATACCTAGGAATAAATGTAATCAAGGAGGTGAAAGACTATATATTAAAAACTAGAAGACAGGGGATCCCTGGGTGGCTCAGTGGTTTAGCACCTGCCTTTGGTCCAGAGAGCAATCCTGGAGACCTGGGATCGAATCCCACATCGGGCTCCCGGTGCATGGAGCCTGCTTCTCCCTCCTCCTGTGTCTCTGCCTCTCTCTCTCTCTCTCTATGTCTATCATAAATAAATAAATAAATCTTAAAAAAAAGCTAGAAGACATTAATAAAATAATTGAAGAAGACACAGTGAATGGAAAGGTATTTTGTGTTCGTAGGCTGGAAGAATTAATATTGTTAAAATGTCCATAGTACCCAAAGCAATCCACATATTCAATACAATCTCTATCAAAATTCCAAGTGTATTTTCACAGAAATTGAACAAACAATCCTAAAATTTGTATGGAACCACACACATACACACACACACACACACACACACACACACAAATAGCCAAAGCAATCTTGAGAAAGAACAAAGCTAGAAGCATCACACCCCCTGATTTCAGACTCTATCACAAAGTGACAGTAATCAAAACAGCATGGTATTGGCATAAAAAGAGACACACAGACCAAGGAAATGGAATAGAGAGCCCAGAAGTAAACCCATGCATATGTGGTCAATTAATTTATTGCAAAAGAGCAAAGAATATACAATGGGGAAAGAACAGCCTCTTTTTTTTTTTTTTTTTTTTTTTTTTTTTTTTTTTTTTAGAACAGCCTCTTTAACAAATGATGTTGGGAAAACTGGGCAACTGCATGCCGAGGAATGAAATTGGACCACCGTCTTATACCATATACAAAAACTAACTCTAAGGGAATAAAGACTTGAGTGTAAGACCTGAGACTGTAAAACTTCTAGAAGAAAACACAGGCAGTAAACTTCTTGACATAGGTCTTGGCGATGATTTTTTCAAATCTGACACCAAAATCAAAAGCAACAAAAGCAAAAATAAAGAAGTGAGAAACGTCAAACTACAAAGTTTTTGCACAGAAAAGAAAACCTTAACAAAATGAACAAGCAACCTACCGAATAGGACAAAATAGTTTACAAATCATATATCTGATAAAGGGCCATTACCCAAAGTGCATAGAGAACTTCTACAACTCAATGGCATAAAAACGAACAATCTGATTGAAAATGGGCAGAAGATCTGAGTAAACATTTTTCCAAAGAAGATATACAGATGGCCATCGGGTACATGAAGAGGTGCCCAACATCATTAATCACAGGGAGACTCAAATCAAAGCCACAAATCAAAACTATAAACCACAACAGCCTCAGACCTGTTAGAACGTCTTTTTTTTTTTTTTAATCAAAAAGAAGGAATAACAGGTAATGGTGAGGATGTGGGGAAAAGGGACCCCTGGCGCACCGCTGCTTGGAGTGTCAACTGGTGCAGCTCCGTGGAACAGTATGAAGAGTCCTCAAAAAATTAAAAATCAGACTACCACGTGATCCAGCAATTCCACTTCTGGGTATTTCCCTGAAGAAAGTGGGCACAGCAATTCAAAATCCTATATGATCCCCATGTTCACTGCAGCATGACTTACGGTAGCCGAGACGGGTAAGCAAGCCAAGAACCCATCCACAGGTGAGTGGACAGGGAAGACGCGGGAGACGGACGTACATACCAGGACGTTGCTCAGCCACGAAAAAGAGTGAGATCTTGCCATTTGCGACAACAATGGATCTTAGGAGCATTATGCCAAGTGAAATAAGTCAGAGGAAGCCAGACGCAGCACGATCTCTCTTCTATGCAGGATCTTTAAAAAAAAAATCAAGTTCATAGATACAAAGAACAGATGATGGTGGCAAGAGGCAGTGGTGGGGGAGCAAGAAATGGGTGATTCGTTGGGGTTTTTTTCTTAGTCTAAATATACTGAATAAAAAATTCTTTAAAGCCAGTTTGTAGGGCAGCGGGCGGGGGCGGGGGGGCCTCAGCGGTTTAGCGCCGCCTTCAGCCCAGGGCGTGATCCTGGAGATGCGGGATCGAGTCCCACCTCGGGCTCCCTGCATGGAGCCTGCTTCTCCCTCTCCCTGGGTCTCTGCCCCCGCCCCTCTCTCTATGTCTCTCATGAATAAATAAATAAAATCTTTAAAAAATAATAATAATAAAATAAATAAACAAAACCAGTTTGTATGTAGACACGAATAAAATGATTATACAAAAGCACCTGAAAGAATCACGGTCTGACCGATAGCAGACGCGAGTCTGGTCCGAGCCGCACCCAGCACGCTCCCCGGCCACCCTGGGTGGGTCACTGTCCCCTCTTCAGCATCATCAGCCATAGGATGAAGGAGGTAGGACCCCTGGTTCGGATGGTCCTCCTGGGCTGTCCCGTGACCTGCCGGCTGACCTCACCTGACTGCTTGCAGTGGGCAAATAAAGACATTCGCAGAGAAACGAATTAGAACTCACAGCCTTGAGGACCTAACGACCTCGTCAAACCGGTGGCCACAGAAGTCAGGGGGAGCAGCCGGGGGGCTGGGACGCCCGGCAGGTGCAGGAAGCGGGGGGACAGAAGGAGAACACGCATGGCGCCTACTGGGGTCCAGTGGGGAGTTGGCTCTGGGGGTCAGGCGGGCCCCCTCCCTCCCATCGTGCGTGGAATCCCTTGCAGCCTTCCAGAAGCGGGGGAAGCCTGTTTACAGAACATCCACTGAACCCCCTCATCTTCACCTGGAGAGACGAAGACTGACAGGCCTGGCCCGGGGCCTCGGGGGCGGTGGGGGACTCCTGACTGAATCTGGGGTCTTGGCAGGAGTGCACATGTGTCCTCCTGCTACCTCCCGGGTGCCCGTGCCGGCCTCCGTACACAGAAGGTGTTCCATAAATGCTCAGCAGGGAAACGGATGACCCGCCAAGGGCCTGGAGGGGTGCCTTGGGGCGCGCCTGCTGGGGGCCGCTGGCCGGACGCCGCTGGGCCCGTGACATGAGCTGAGTCTCCAGGGCGCCCAGTGGCTGGAGGCAGTCACGGTTTCCCAGGTGGCCCTCCTGCCCCATGGGGGCAACTGTGCTCCCCGCGGGCTCTGCGTGGACTTGCCGGGGAACACGGGGGCGCTGGACGGTGGCAGGGGCCGCCTGGGGGGTCTTTGTCGCCAGCAGAGGACACGCAGCTGGGCCTGGAGGGACCGTGTGGGGGTCGGTGCGCCCCCCCCACCCCGCAGCCCCGGGACCGGAGGGCGCAGGCCAGAGACCCGAGGGCGCAGGCCAGAGACCCGAGGCCCGCTGCCCCCGGGAGACTGAGTCCCCGGGCCGGCGGGTCCCCCCTGCGGCCTGGACATCCCGCGGGGCAGCAAGGCTGCCCTTTATGGCCCCGAGCCACAGGGGCTCACCGCGACGGAAGACGTGGAATCTTTTTTAAGGTTTTACTTATTTGAGAGAGACGGAGAATGAGAGACGGAGCCTGAGCGGGAGGGCGGCGGGGGGCGGGGGGGCACTGAGCAGGGGGCCCGGCGCGGGGCTGCCTCCAGGACCCCGGGCTCGGGACCGGAGCCCAAGGCGGATGCTCCGCCCACAGAGCCCCCCGGGCACCCCGAAATGACACAGAATTTGAGCCTTTGAAAATGAGAATTTTGAACAAAGAACCAGGAACAGGAGGAAAGTAGGAAAGGGACTGGGATGCGCCGCGAGTGGAGCCCTCTGCCTGACGTGGCCTCATGGCGCGTGTGCGTGCGTGTGCACACGTGCGTGTTGCTGACACATGAGGAACCTCAGACTCAGAAATACCGAGAGCTTGCCCGTGCTCCCCGTCCAGCGGGGGCGACCCCATGTGAGGATATCCCAGGCCCCCGGTATTGGGGCGCCCTGAAGTCCATCCCATCGGCTCCCCCCCACCCTCTCAGTATTTAATTTGTTTCCATTGCATCTTTGATTGATTTGTCCCCATCAGACACAGGCATGCTTTGCTCAGGCCTCTTGAGCGACAGACGCCACCCAGCCAAGCTGGTTTCTGACTATTTTAAGACTTTGGCTTATGGGACGCCCCGGGGGCTCAGCGGTTAGCGCCACCTGCAGCCCAGGGCGTGACCCCGGGGTCCCGGGATCTAGTCCCGAGTTGGGCTCCCCGCAGGGCACCTGCACTTTGAAAGGCGATCTGGAGGCCGCAGCACAGGGCATGTTGGGGACATAGGTGGACGCGGTGGACGCGGTAAACACGCCGTCCTTTTCTGCCCGGCTCCCGTCCCCCCTCTTTGGGGACTTGGCCTGCCTGCCCCGGTGGCCTGCTGAGGCTGCTGAGGACAGCCCTCTGGCCAAAGCCTCAAAAGAGCAGTAGGATGTGTCCTTCCCTGGTCTTTCCTCCCCGGGGAAGTACGAGGGATTTAATGTGGTTCCTAGAAAGCAGACACGGATGGCCACGCCCGCCTCTCCCCACCTCCCCCCAGGACGAGCTGTGTGCAGGAAGCTAGGGCCACCCCTGCCCCCGGCCCGCCCTCGCGGTGTCTCTATTCCTGGGGTCCTATACGCGGAAGCGGGCTTGCTCACATCACGTTCTCCAACAAAAGGCTCAGCCCCTAACGCGGAGGATATTTTGGTCTCCGTGGGCCTTATTCCTCGCCTTATTCCCTGTCGGTTTAGAAGTCAGAAGGAGAAGATGACGACTGTTTTTTCCAAAGGTGACGATGCTTGACGCGAGCTCAGCCAAAAGGATGCTCTCTCCCGGGGTGTTAGGTCTCGAGACACACGGGGGCCGAACGTGCTTGGAGCAGGGTCATCTCTAGGCTGTGTGCCTGCAGAGAGAAACTTGGGCTCGGATCTTGAAGAACAGACAAGATTTGGGGGCAGCGATGGAGAGAAGGCAGGATGTGCACAGACCAGGAGGAGAGAAGCCCAAGGAATGTTCAGAGAAGAGTCGAGCCCCTGGCTAAACTCCACCGCCAACGTGGGTGCACAGGAGACCTGAGGCTGGGGCCCGCTCTTGACGGACATGGAACGCCGGGCATGGAATTTTGATCACAAAATGTGGGAATGTGAAGTCGCTGACCGAGAAACAGAGGCTGATGCCTGCCTGTGTGGGTAGACGGACGCCACATGGGCACTTGCAAAGGGACCGGAGTTACAGGCCACCTCTGCCCCCTTGCCAGCATGTCCCACACCCCACAGTCCCATTCTCCAGGCCTTTTTTTTTTTTAAGACTTTATTTATTTATTTATTCATGAGAGAGAGAGAGAGAGAGACACGGCAGAGGGAGAAGCAGACTTCCTGCAGGGAGCCCCACGCGGGACTCGATCCCGGGACCTCGGGATGGAGTTGAGGTAATAATAGACGAGCGTCTGCCTTCAGTGGGGCCAGGAGGAGGATCGGATGGAAAAGGAACACGCAGACAGACTGTCAACGCTCTGGGTCTTTGAAGCGGTCCATCAGTGTCGCTTATACCATAAAGAGATGCTCATTAATTAACGAGCTCACCAACTGATTAGGAGAGGGCCGTTGGCAAGAGCACGTCGGGAACCAAAGCCATAATAAGAAAAAGAAGACAGAGAAAAATGAGATGGGTACCAAGGAACGGGAAATGAGACCTCAGCCCTGGGGGGCCAGATTTCCCTGATGACCCCATCTAGGACCCCATTAGGACCCCATTAGGACCCATTAGGACCCATTAGGACCCCAGGCTCCCCGGTCTGGCGCGGGCCACGCGAGCAGCACCAGCACGCTCAGTGCAGGCCCCGCGGAAACCCAAGTTGCTTGATAATGACCCGTGCCCCGGGCTGGCAGGCACGGCAGTCCTCGCGTGGACTGGTGCCATCAGGCTCTGTCGTCCTGGAGGGCTGGGCAGGATTGCTTTCGGCTTACCGCCTGCAACCCATCCTCTAGGGGAAAATACTGTCTGCAAATTGCCTTGCCGTGGAGGGAGGCACCCAACAGCCTGGGCGGAGGTGAATCAGCCCCCAACAGCCACACACCTGCGGGCTGGGGTGCAGCGTGCGGCTGCCCGGGGCAGCTGGGAGGAAGCCCTGCTCTCTTGCCACGTAAAAGATGTATTCACACGCACACGCACACACATCCGTCACCTCTCCAGGGCCACTTAGCCAATGCACACACCATTGAGCAGCCGCTGTCTCATGTCGTGTCACGAGCAGCACAGCCAGCTCCCTGCCCCCTCCTCGCCTCGGTCTGGCTGCACAGTCGAGGCCAAAACCGACACAATCTGAACTGACCCCGTACAGAGTGTTTGCACCAAGCGCCCACCCGCCTTCAGGCCTGCGCTGGGCCTCCTGGGCCCTCGGAGCCCCTTATGCCGGGGAATTTAAATGCGTCAACCACAGACGGGAAGTCAGCTGCCCGAGAGGACAGGGGTCTGCTGACGGCGGTCCCCTGGCCTGTGGTCTTTGTGGGGATTCCAGATACAGGGGCCTGTACGCGTCCCGACCCTGCTCCTCTCCCTTTCCGGCTACGGGGTCTGCTCGGTCTGCAAAGAATCTTTGCCCTTTGCCAACAGGCTCCATCCTCAATGGCCGGGTT
Source organism: Canis lupus dingo (assembly GCF_003254725.2). NCBI lineage: Eukaryota > Metazoa > Chordata > Mammalia > Carnivora > Canidae > Canis > Canis lupus. Next base: position 31,229,455 of record NC_064275.1, read on the forward strand.
CTCTTTCCCAACTTGCGGTCTGGAAATCCTGTTCCTTCTTCAAGCCCCAAGAGGAATCTCCCTTGTTTCCCCCGGTTGGGACGGTTGGGATGAAACAGCCTTCTGCCCCCCCCCCCCCCCCCCGGTGGCGCCCAGACCCTATAGGGTGTGTTGGGGCTGTGCGCTCCCGCCCTGGCCGCGGCCTCCGAGTCTCAAGTCTCTCCAAGGCACCGGATGAGGCTCCTGCAGGTCAGCAGAGGCGGAGCAGGGCACCCTGCCGGCCGGCGGCCCTCGGTCCCGGGGCAGGCCATTGGGACAAGGGGAGGCCTCCAGATTTGGGTTGAATATGCATGAAACTGAGAAAAGGGCAAAACGATGAGCGAGCTGAAGCCGTCAGAAAGAGAGCGACAGTTCTGCGAGACTTCTGCATTATTTGGGGCGGAGACAGATAGGGAGTGGGTCCAATTCTGTCACGACTCGGAGGGAGCTCGTCCAGACTTAGCTGCACCGAGTCCAGGTTTGTGTGATTTGAGTTTGTTGGTTTTGAATATTTGAGGCGATTCCATCCGTTGCCCTCCTCCAGCGTCCCGGGCATCTGAGCTACGGTCCTGTCACGAGGATGCGAGAAGGTGGCTGTGTCTCCAATCCCAAGGGACCCCCACGGGTGGGTTTCCTCCTTGGCCCACAGTGAGCGAGAGCGTCACCATTTAGACCTGAAATATTTCCTTACACAAAATTTTAATGATCGTATTTGTGATAATGAGATGAGGCCTCCAGTGCAGCGGGACAATTAGAACATTTTACTGCAAATTGCAACCTGCTGCAATTGTTTTTTGTTTAGTTCCTCAAATAGTCTGGATCTTATTGTTTATCTGTAGATGCAGCAGCAGAGGGGAAATGAGCACGAGCCACCGGGGGCTGCAGCCCTAATAGCTGTTGCAGCCCTAATAGCTGCTGCAGCTCTAATAGCTGCTGCAGCCCTAATAGCTGCTGCTCCTGCCGCACCACCCGCACCAGCACCACCTGCCCGTGGCCACCATCTCCAGGCCACACAAGAATCCTGCAAAAGAAGGAACATTTTCTCCATTGTAAGACTTAAAAACAAGCACAAAACACTGAGCCCCCAAAAGAATATGTGATTTTAGCTCAAAACTGACGCCAGGATGCAGAATCGGAGCCATCCGCCGCTGAGGCCTGTCCCATCCCTGCTCACCTCCCGCCCCGGGCCTCTCCTTCCGTGAACCCAGGATGACTTTTGTACGGGAACAGGCAGCAGCGGCCAGAATTCCTGAGCCCGAGAGAGGCACCGCTCGCATTAGGCCCATCCGGGGATCTCGCCGGAGAGTTTATGGAGGGTCGGGGCTCCTCGTATCCCAAAGGCCCTACTGATGGTTTGATATCATGAAAAGATTTCGCTCTCCTCGCTCCACCCCCCAAAAATGGGTCATTAAAAGGCAGATCAGGACAGTGTACAATGTTCCCTAGAGTGGGAGCCCTGGTTTCTTTTTTAAGGCCCACGCAACTGCTCTGAGATGTAGGGGAAAGCCGGGCGGCGAGTGTCCAGGGTCTGTCTTGTTTCACAGGAGCGGAGCGGTGCTGCTGTCCCCGGCCCGACTCCGCACCCCCTGCCCGTGGGGGAGGAAAGGCAGGCCGCCCTCAGGAGGGGAGTCTCCGGTGTCTCACTGTAGGAGGAGACTCCAAGCAGTGTCCTTACTTTAAAGGAACACGAAGGCAAGAGCCTTTAGCCGGTTGGACCCGAATCCTGTATGGGGCGGGGGACACCGAGGGAGCTGGGACTCAGCCCACCTCTCCATCCCCAAGGCGCGCCCCTGGGAGAGGGTGATGCGTGGGGCGGGCCCTCCCCCGCAGTGGCCCCCGTGCCCCAAGCTTCATCCCCTGATTGAACTCACTTCATTTGGGGGATGGGCCACCCCAACACGAGGCCCGGGAGGGGGTCCCGGGGAAGGACGTGGGGCTGGACAGCACCACCCCGGCTCCCACGGTCCCCCTGGCCTGGAGGACCACGGGGCAGGGGACTTCCCATCCCTTCACGTGCTCGGACCCATTAGCTCCTGTTAGGCCGCGGCGGGTGAGGCCGTTGGGGGTGAGCGGCACCTGATGCTTCTGCTGGGTTTCACTGAAAACCAGTTTGCGCCCCCCGCCCCCCGCTTCTGGCCTGTTTGGCCTGGGAGCTTTGAAGTCGGCAAAATCTGTGTATTCATTGTTTTCAGAATCTTTGGTCACTCGGGCAAAGGGAGCTCGGATCATCGGAGAGGACGCTGAGCAGGAGTCCCGAGGCCACACTCGCTCCGGGTCCCGGGCACTTCCAGTCTTTCCACAAACCTCGTCGTGTGCAGCGGCTGCAGCCAGATGCCGTGCAAGGGCCTAGAGGGACGGGACGCCTCCACCCAGGACGCCGGCGGCCCCTTTACGTGTCCATTTCCTTTATCTGAACTTTGGAAAGCAGGAGCCGCGCCCCAGCCTCCGTCGGGCGGTCGTTAGCGTTGAGCGGGGGAGTCTGAGCGGGGCCCTCGGCGCATCTGGGAATGCACGACGGTGGCTTCGCTCTCCCCCATCCTCATCCCGACGTGTCATCAGGAGGTGACTGTCAGATTTCCATTTTTGTTTAAAAACAAACATGAGGGCAGCCCGGGTGGCTCAGCGGTTAGCGCTGCCTTCAGCCCAGGGCATGACCCCGGGATCCCGGGATCGAGTCCCACGTCGGGCTCCCTGCGGGGAGCCTGCTTCTCCCTCTGCCTGTGTCTCTGCCTCTCTCTCTGGGTCTCTCATGAATAAATAAATAAAATCTTAAAAAAAAAAAAAAGAAAGAAAAAGAATCTTATCTCCCTTCTCTCCGTTTCCTCACCCACCCAAGGTGAGGACGGATCTGGCAACGAGCCTGCCTGAGCCAGTGGCCCAGGACCATGGGGCCCCAAACATGGCCCCAAACAGCAAGAAGACAGGTGGCTGGCTGCCCCGGGGCCCCGGGTAGGGGCCTGTGAAGTGGCCTTCATGCCTCGAGAGCCGGGGTAGGGCAGTGGCATATGATAAAGGGCAGCAAGACTCTGGTCCAACTGGCAGTAGCGACCCCAAGACAGCAGCCGCCGGCTGAGGCTGCCTGGGGCCGTCGGGGGGCCGCCACCCGCTGCCCACATTGCTCCCATCTGGCCCCGGAACGCGTGTTGCCGCTGCCGAGGACTCCGGCTTGCCCTCAGCCTGGAGACGACCGTGCCACCCCTCAGGGACAACACCTACCAAGACGGGCCGGGCCCCGTGCCTCGCTCTGGGACAAAGCCGAAGGCCGCGCCGCCCCCAAGCTCTCCACAGCGGTGGCAGAAGCCTGGCTGCGGCCGTTGGCTCTTCAGCTTCCCTCGCCCCTCGGGGGTCCCTGCCCGAGACCTCCCCGCACACCCACGCCCAAGTCTCCATCTCGCAGCGCTTCCTGGGGAAGCCGCTAAGACGGCAGTGCCCCCGGGACGCCGACCCCCAGGTGAGGGCTCCCAGGGCAGCCCCGGGCCGCCGTGAAATTCCCTCTGAGACTCCCGCTGGTGGTAAGTGGGATGCAGGGCTGGTGGGCGGGCAGCGCCGGCAGGGGCAGCATCGCAGGGCATCGATCCTGGGAGAGGGTCGGCACAAGGAGCAGGAATCAGACGGCCGCCCCCGAGCGCCATGACTGTGTTGGCCCAAGGCCGGCAAAGGCTGAGGGTGGCTAATCGCCATCCTACGGATGGGTGAGGGCAAGTACGAGCGTTAGCGCATAAAGCGCGTTCATTTCCTGCATCTGGAGGGCAGGCGAAGCTCAGCAGCAGGCTCAGGGCTTAGTCTCGAGCGTAGCTGAGCTCCAGAGGTGGGACTGCCGACCTCAGCAAGTCTACAAGGCCACCGGCGTCATGCTTGGGAAAGAACAAGGACCTGAGACTCGGCATAGGGACACCTGGGCCAATGCACTTGAGAACCATGAAATGCCTTGAACCTTCTGGGCCTGCGGAATGGCTAAAAGTATCGTGTGTCGCATCTTAGAAGGCTAGAAAAGGGTCAAGTGGAAATCCCAAAAGTGCTTGGCACACAGTAGAGGAAGGGAGCCCCGGGCTAGAGAGGCCTACGTGATACGGAGCCAGAAAGCCCACTAGCCACCTATGCGCCATTAGAGGCTCTGGGAGCTCCTCCATCTGCCAAGGGGATAGGAATGGTGATGGGTGTCAGCGTCACTGGGACATCGGTGCTCCCCTCAGGCCAGGGCTGACGGCAGAAGAAGCGGGTGCAGAACGGGGTTCCCTGGGAGCAAAGGGGACAATAGAGTCTTGGTGGAGTAGAGACCCAGCTGCTGGCACTTAAGACCCCGGAGGGGGGGGGGCAGGGAAATTATCTTAAGGAACAGTAAGGGGCAGCCCGGGTGGCTCAGCGGTTTAGCGCCTGCCTTCAGCCCAGGGCGTGACCCTGGAGTCCCGGGATCAAGCCCCACGTTGGGCTCCCTGCATGGAGCCTGCTTCTCCCTCTGCCTGTGTCTCTGCCTCTCTCTCTCTCTCTCTGTGTCTCTCGTGAATAAATAAATAAAAGCTTTAAAAAAAATAGAATGGCTACATTTAAAAAAATTAAAAAAAAAAAAAAGGAACAGCAAGGATGGGGCACCTGGGTGGCTCAGTCGTTAAGTGTCTGACATCAGCTCAGGTCATGACTTCAGAGTCTTGGGTCCTAACCTTGGGTCCAGGCTCCCCTCTCAGTGGAGGGTCTGCTTCTCTCTCTCCCTCTGCCCATCTCCTCACTCATGCTTGCTCTCTTGCTCTCTCTCAAAAAAATAAATAAAATCTTAAAAAAATAAAAATAAAAAGGAACAGTAAGGATGGGTTGGCAGTCAAGAGGCCTAACGAGCGAGCTATGGAGATCATGGAATACAGCTGTTTTAGGGGCGGGCGAGGGAGGCAAACAAGGATATTAATCAACCTACACAACAACCACCACAACAAGATTAAAAAAAAAAAAAAAAAAAAGAACGACCAGGAGGCTGAGGGTGGCTGCCCCTATTAAAAAAAGAGCCACAATCCCGGCTTGGAGCCACAGGATACACAAGACAGGGTGTGGAAAAAGTATTTATGATGACAGGTCACAACGCTAATGTGATCCCCCTCGAAAATGCAAAAATAAAAGGGCAGCTGATGTGGGATGACAGATGGAAGGGACGGAGAGAGGAGGGAAGTTTTAATATCCTTATCTGTCACGGCGAGAAGAGGGCAGATAGTCCCCATAGTGACAGAACGAGAAATAGAAGCTCAAATATATTAGTTGAATTTACCAGTAAAGCAGTAAAGCCAGTGCCGTAGATACCCTGGAAGGGGTCCCTGGGGGGGTAGGAGGTCAGTGACCTGAATATCCGTCTGCCGAGGCAACAAACCCCGTCTAAAGTTAATGATTGAAGCACTGATCGCATACGCGGAGAGTCGGAGGCGCGGAGGTAACAGCGAGGAAGTTCTTGGGAAAGACCCCCCGCCCCCCAACCAAATGGGAATGAGGCACTCAGTTATGGGGCTCGGGTGGACAGAGGTGGGGCTCACACTTGGCCTATTGCTTTGCTGTTGTCAAGCTCCTATTTTTAATCGAGTGCATGCATCATTTTGGTGCATTTTAAAATCACTGGCAGGGGATCCCCGGGTGGCTCAGTGGTTTAGCGCCTGCCTTGGGCCCGGGGTGTGATCCTGGAGACCCGGGATCGAGTCCCACATCGGGCTCCCTATGGAGGCTGCTTCTCCCTCTGCCTGTGTCTCTGCTTCTCTGTGTGTGTGTGTCTCTCATGAATAAATAAAATCTTAAAAAAAAAATAAAACCATTGTGCAAAAAATAAATAAAATCACTGACAATAGAAAAGGAGATGAAACAGGAACCCTCGTATCCTCCGGCCAGGAACGCTCAGCCCCGTAACCAAAACCGGAGTGATCGTGCGTGAACTCTGTCCTCGGTTAACATGGTCGTTAGAACGAGGGGGAATTAACTGAAAGGGGCTGGAGGGAGACGATGAAGCACGAGGCATTTGCTTGGCTTCAAATCCAAGAAGCAAGGAGAGGCTCAGGGTTGGAACATGGTCCCGGCCGGGTCGTGGCGTCAGCCCGCACAGCCGCCAGGAAGCCGCCGGGGCCGGACAGGCCGGGAGCAGAGCCTGGAACCCCCGGCGTCCGGGAGCGCGGCCCCCTAGGAGGGGACAGGAGCTGTTCCAGCCTCAGGCTGGTCTCACTTAGGGGATGAGACGGGAGGCCCTGGCTGGGTGGCCGTCCTTCCTCCTTCCGCCCCTTACAGTCGTGCCACACACCTCCCCGCGGCCAGTCACTTGCTTTCAATGAGCCTCAGTTTCCTCATCTGTGAAATACAGTCAAGAAAACCTCCTCCCGGAGGAGCCCGGGGGCGGGGGGGGGGGGGTCGGTAAGAACAAATGCCCAACGCGGAGCGTCCTGCATGCCGGAGAGCATCACCCCCCGTCACAGGCGGGCCCATGGGCTGACCTCCAGGCCAGCGGGGCTAGAGGAGGGGAGGCCCTGGCTGGCTGGGAGGGGGCGGGGGACTGGGTGTGGCTGGGCCAAGAAAGAGGCCGGTGACAGTGTCTGTACGTGGGGGCCCTCCGTCCGCCCCCGGGCTGGACGCCTCACAACTTCGTAAATAATCAAAAGGCACTGGATCCTAGAATGGCTTCTCTGTGCTGATTTTATTTCCTAGGACAGCTCGGCTTGGCTGTTTTCAGTGTGACCCTAATTTCTCGGCTGGATGCTAGAGGCAGAGGGAGGCTAAGTGGCGACTTGCCCAGCAGCCCTTGGTACGGTCACTGTTCATAGGGCGGAGGTCTCGGTGGCTGATCAGGGCCCCTCCACGGTGGTCCTCTAGCAGGGGTCAGGGGAAGCTACGAGGTCTGTGGACACAGACACTCGAAACTGTATTTCCCCCCGGAACAGAAAGCCCCACAGCTTATGCGGAGTCTCGGGTTCTCCGTCTGCAAACGGGGTAAATCACACCCGGCCTAGCGGGCTGTTGAGAGGCGCACAGCACCTGTGGATGGTTCTTGGCAATGCCTGGCACGCCAGAGGGACTCGCCGTGTGCTGCCGTCACTATATTGTCACCGAATGGAAACCTACAGTCGGCAAACTCCTTCAAAATCCTCCCTTGAGGGCAGCCAGGGTGGCTCAGCGGTTAGCGCTGCCTGCAGCCCAGGGCGTGACGCCAGGGTCCTGGGATCGAGTCCCGCGTCGGGCTCCCTGCGTGGAGCCTGCTTCTCCCTCTGCCTGTGTCTCTGCCCCTCTCTCTCTCTCTCTCTCTCACAAATAAATAAATAAAATCTTTTTTTAAAAAATCCTCCCTTGATAGTTTCTTTATAGACTTGGGCTCGCAGAGCAGTTAGATTTCAAAACGTACGGGACCGACATCGAGGGCAACGACCTTCAATCCTCCAAACAAATGCGGGAGACGTGGAGAGGACGGGAGCCTTATTTCCATTTCCGGGTGAGCGGACTGGGTTACGGACGAAGGACCGACCTGCTGATGCTCCTGCCAGCCCGGACAACACCGTCACTCTCGTCACCACCCAGACCCTCGATGGAGCGTGTGCTCGGCACCAGCCGCTGCGCCAAGTGCCTTGTACACGACGCCTCGTCTTCTCCTCACAGGAGGCCCGCGAGCGAGGGCCCCCCTTTCCCCATTTCAAGAACCCATAAACTGTAGGTTGAAAAGTTGCTCGATGTCACACGTCGAGAAAGGGGCAGAGCCAGGCTCACAAACAGGTTCGGACTCCTCCAAAGCTGCTGCATCTTGTAGATTATATCTCCCCAAAGTCACCAGCGGGAGAGAAGGAAAACTGGCCCCAACCCTAAACCTTTTGGCTCCTGGCCCACCAGCCTCGGCCAACAGGAAGACTCGAGGGACCCCCCACCCCGCCCCCGGCAGAAAGCAGGGGCCTCTGGCTCTCGCTGTCGCCCCCACTCGCCCAGGCCCAACGCCCTCGATGGCCCCACTGAGCGCCTTCCTCCGGCCACAGAGTGGGGAGCCCGTGGGCTCAGGGAGGGGGACGGGGCTCGGGGAGATGTGCACAGGGACCAGCGGGGTGCCAGCCCCCATCCGACCCGCCGTGGAGCCCCTCCAGCCGGGCAGACGCCCTCCACACAGATGCCAAGGACAGGCCTTGGGGACCGGCACGCGGGCCCTTCAGGGAACGGCCGGCTGTCCCCTGCCCACGGCGCCCTGGTGGCAGTGACAGTGATGGTGCAGGCAGGAAGGTCAGTCCATCCGTCCACCTGGGGCGGCCTCGATCCTTCCCATCCCCGCCTCTGCGCAGTCACAGCCTCCGTGGGCTCATGGTGCCCCGGCTCCCCAGAAAGGTCACTGGCTCCCCGCGCTCCCAGGAGGACAACGGCTCGCTTCGTGCTGAGCCCGCCCCCACCTCTTCCCCGCCGGCCTCCGCCTCGCCCCACTGCCTTTAATAGAAGCCACTAGAGAGACCTCACATCCCCGACCCCCCAGAAAGAGGGCCGCCCCACCGAGGCCCTCCCACCGGCTCCCGGGCTGTGCCCCCGACACCTCCGGGCCTGCGCAGCCGCTTGCCGCCTGTCCCTCCTCTCAGCGTGACCCTGAGCACAGTGGCCACGCTCAGCAGCCCCTTCCTCACCTCCCCCATCCCTTTAAACTTACTTGTTAAAATCTCTTTCATATTATTTCTCCTTTGTGGCCCCTGATGCTCCAAAATTCAGGTGCACGTGCTGCACAGCTGCTCTGTTCTGGTTCATTCCTGCAGGTGGTTGTCTGGGGGTGTGGGGGGCACTGGCCGTGGGTCAGGCCCGCGTCCATACCGGGCAGCGAGGCTATTGGGGCTCACTGGTCCCGGTCTGGTTTGTTTGGTTTTTTAACCTTTTATTTTTTTAAGATTTTAAAAGAGAGAGGGGCAGAGACACAGGCCGAGGGAGAAGCAGGCTCCCTGCAGGTACCCTAAGCCAGGACTCGATCCCAGGACCCCGGGGTCACACCCTGGGCCGAAGGCGGCCGCTCCATCCATGACCCCGGGAGCCTCTCCTGCTCTGCTTTGATGTGAATCTCGTGCTCTAGGGTTTGTACGTGTCTCAGGCACGCGCCTCCTCCACGTGTCGCTCCCTAGCTGGGCAGAGGCTTGGCCTCCCTGACCTCCCCGGCCTCCCCGGCCTCCCCGCTGCTGACCCCGGACCGCGGTGCAGCGTCCCCGGTGTCCAGCCCCAGAGCTCTTGGCCTCCCGCGCTCCCTCACGGCCCCGCAGATAGAGTCACGGACGGACGCTGGTTCCTCTACGAGTTGGTGGTCGGAGGAGTGAGGTTCAGAGCACCGGGGCCCGCGCTCAAGACTCTGGAGCTGCCCTGGTCGTTTCTGGGGAATATCGGTGCAAGTGTGGAAACCATAGAACCAAAAACATCAGTGGTCACACTAAAAATATTCCAAAATTTAAGCTACTTTTATGATTGAAAAAATATATCATTAATTCATTTGTAATGAGTCTGTCTTCCTCCCCCCTCCCTCCTTCCTATGTTCTCTTTGTTCTTCTTCTCTCCTCTTCTTTTTGCCGTTTCTCCTCTTTCCTCTTCCTGGGCTTAGTGGTGTGAAGCGAGCTCTACCTTGACGGATACTATTTTTCTCTAGCAAACCCTCGGCTTTTCCAAAAGCATAAAACGTCACTTATGCTGATTGTCTCCTTAATCGTTTGCTTGCCCTTCCCTTCCCTTCCTCCTCCTCTTTAATTTTTCAACACGGAATAACCGCAAAACAAATGAGAACCAAGCCAAATAACCCATTAATTAATTCATTTTCAGGTGGTGAAAAAGCGCCGGTTTCGGCCAGCAGCCCGGTCGCTCCCCCCGTCCGGTGTCCGAGGGCTCCCCTGCCTCGGTTTCCACCCAAGGGCGCACCTGGGCTACGGTCTAAGGGCCTCGGGAGATGGAAATGCCCTGAGTTTTCCCAAGGGGTAGTTTCCCATAAACTTAATCAGCTCGGGGGCGCGACGTTCCTCATCCTTCAGCCCCTGTGCCGAAGGCGGCCCTCAGCTGTGCTCTTCCCTTTGGGGGTGAAGCACATCCATCTCGCGGGGCTACCGCTACACACCCCTCCCCACACGGTGCGGGGAAAAGCCATCGTTTCCCCCAAGCCCCCCTTCTCCCCCCGGCCTGGCTATTCCCACCTGGTTCTATCCCCGGAAGGACTGACCTCAGGAGCAGCACGGCCAGAGTCGGAGTCGGCCCCATGACTCGGCGGCTGGGCCTCTCTCCCGCTGCCTCCTGCAGAACTTGCAGATTCCTGGCCCAAGACCCCCTCGACTATTTTGTTGTCCCCCCACCCCAGGGTCTCACGAAATGCATTTTAATCTGCTTGATTTGCACGTGCACCTGCATGCCCCCATCTCCTCCAGAACGTATTTTTAGGACGAGGTGGGAGGACGGATTAGCAGAATCAAAGGAGCAATTATCGGGTACGACAAGTCTCCGAGGTTGGGTAATCCCCAATCTAATGTACGTGGCCCTTGCTGAGAGAGGAGACTGTCGAGAAGACAAAATTCTGAGGGCGGGGACTGGGGAGGAAGTCACGTGTTGCTAAACACCAATTCAAAAAATGTGGCTTACAATAAATAAATAAATAAATAAATAAATAAATAAATGAGATGTGGCTTGTAAATAAATAAATAAATACAATGCGGCTTACCGATAAATAAATAAATAAATGAATAAATAAATGTGGCTTACAAATAAATAAATAATGTGGCTTACCAAAAAATAAATAAATACATAAATACATAAATGAATGAATAAGTAAATAATGTGGCTTGCCAAAAAATAAATAAATAGATAGATAAAATGTGACTTACAAACAGATTAAATTAGAGGGAGTGATTATTTACATTCCCCTTCTTACTTAGGATTGTCTTCAGGCAGCGTGGCCCGGTGGCCAGGAGCCCGGCCAGGCTTCCGCTTGCCAGCGGGGCCCACAGCCTCTGACCTTCAGGAATGAGCACAGACGCCCGACAGCAATCCCGGCGGGAGACGCCTGACGAACGGTCGCACGGCCTCTGCTTGCATCTCTCCGGCACGGGGAGCTCACCACCTCCCAAGGTAGCATTTCAGCGCCCTGAAACCTGCCGCCTCCTCTCCCTCCAGGGTCTCAAGGGGTAAGCGAGCCCGTCTTGCACCCGTAGACCCCGGGCTCCCCTCGGCGCTCTCTGCTCCTGGATCCCTCTTCCTTCCGTTGCCACGCGTGAGGCTTGAATGAAAGAGAAACCCACGTGATCACACAAGCAGTCGGGGCCAGAGAAACTCACAGAGGCAGAAAAATGGTAGCCGGGAGCCTGCGAACTCTCCACATTGCAGAGCGGTGGCCCGCGTGGGGCTGCATCTTTGGCCAACCCAGCGGGGGACGGAGGGGCCGCTCAGAGGACTTCAGCGGAACCAATGCGTCGGAGCCAGTGGCCTGGACTTCCTAAGAAATCCAGTCTCAAAAAAAAAAAAAAAAAGAAATCCAGTCTCGCGCCGACGCGGTTCCCAGTCCATCATACAACAGGCGTGCGAGGGCGCGGGGCTGCCAAAGCCATCGGTGTGGCTCCGTCTCTCAGTCCTTTACGCACAGAAGTGACGAGAATGTCTTTTTTCCCAACCAAAGGCCTTATACAAGGCTAAAAAAAAAAAAAAAAAGTTTTAGCCCATGATAGCATGTCATCTAGGTGTTCGTTTTTTATTTGGACTTAAGAAGCTTTTCGGCCTAAAGAAAGCAATTGCTGTGTTAGAAAATTCTGGATGTATTTAAATAAATAAAATATACTGAATTTGGATTAAAAACATTTTTTTTCTTTCTTTTGCAAACATGCCCTGCCATTTGTTAGTAGAAACAAGAGCTAGTGTTGGGACCTGGAAGCTGCTGGAGGCAGCTCATGGCTCCCGGGAGCTGGGAAATCTGGGTTGGAGGCTGCACGGGAGGCACCGACTCCGCAAACTGACGGGCCAAGTGCGGGAAAGACGCCCTCGAGCCACCTCCCTAGAGGCCCGACGGCAACCGGAGGCTGGTGCAGCAGAGATCCCAGGCTGTGCCGGCAAACGCCCTTCCCGTTAACGTTAACCGTGGCCGCAGGGCCTCCGAGGGGACCAAGCGCACCCGGAGCGGGGATGCCCTTCCCAGGACGCGGGGTCACGGGGCGGCACGCCGGCTCCTCGGGTCCTGGGGAAGCGCGGGGTCCGCCCGGCGGCCAGCGCCACGGTCAGGCTGCGACGTGTACGCATGTGGCCTTCGTGAGCGCGTCCCGTCGAGGCTTCGTGTTTGTGCACGTGTGGGCTCGCGCCTCGAGCGTCCAGCAGGGACGGACCACGTGCTGGAACCAAGTGTTTCGGGCAAACTTTGAGTCGCTGCTTTCGAGGCATTCCGTGTCCTTCGTATTTGGAAGGAACGTTCCGGGGAAAGGAGTGGGCAGGAGCACGTGGGGGTGGCCAGCCAGGGCAGGGAGGGTTCCTTCCCCTTCAGGGCACCTTCCTGGAGGGGGGGCAGGTCGGAGAGCATTCCCTGTCCCAGGGCTCGCCTCCCCCAGGCCCCAAACCCCAGTCTCGGCCTCCTGGGAGCACCCCCATTCACTCCCCGCCATCTGCCGGTGCATCCCCTTTGCCTCCCGACCCCGAGCAGCCCATCCCCCTCCGGCCCTAGCGCACTGCCTGCGCCCCGAGCTCCCTGCTCCCCGCTCTGTGAGCCCCGGCCCATCTGCAACCCCCACCCACGCCCGCTCTGGCTGAGGTCAGGCCCTGGAGGCCCCCACCCTCGGGCTGCCCGCAGGGCCCTCTGCTCAGCACCTGCCCTCCGGTTCTGGAGATGGTGTCGTCTCCTGGAGGCCTGCTCCCCCGAGCCCAGGCCCGTCTCGGGCTCCCCGCCTCCCTGGCCCTCCACGTTGGGGTCTGTCCATGTGCCATTGCCCTGAGCCATCCCCAGGTCACCGTCACCCCCCACGGCCACATGTCCCCACGCTGGCTACGCATCAGAAGGAGGCCTGGGATCCTACAATATCCTACTGAAACTGGGCTCCATCGTGCAGCAGCTGAGCCGGTATTTCTGGGGATGGGGCTCAGGCCCTTCTCCTGAAAGCTCCTGGTTGATTTGGGCAGGAGTGAAGGGTCGAGAGCCACTGTCTCCTTCCAGACTCCGTCCTCCTGACGTCCTGTCACTCCTGCCCCCCGCCCCCCGCAGCCCCCCGCACGGCGAGCCCGGGGATCGTGCTCTTCCCTGCTGAGACCCTAAGGGCCTCCTGCCCTGTCCCCGCCGCAGTCCGGCCTCGTGGGCCTGCTCTCCCGTGTCTCCGGCCTGGCCCAGCCTGCTGCCTCTGCCCGTTTCCCTTTCCCACTGGGCCTCCAGACCCCCACGGGGAGGACCCCTTCCTGGAGCTTCTGGTGGCCTCTCCCAGCACCCACCACGCACTGAGGGCCGCGTTCCGTCACTGCCGCCTCCCCAGGGCGGGGATGACATAGCTCGGTGGGGCCTCGGCCAGAGCAGGTGCTTGGGAAATGTTTGTTGAATGAATGAACGAATGGAGGGCAGTGGCCCGGGTGGAGGCTACAAGGGGGGCGCTGAGCCCCTGCGAGGTGTCAGGGGCACCCACCTTCCCAGGGCTAGAGGCTCGGTTTTGTACTCCGTAGCCTCCAGGGCCTTGTAGGAGCACAGACAGGGCTTCGGCGTCCTCAGCTCTGGCCTGGGGGCTGAGAGCCGTTGGGCAGGGGCGGCACGCGGCTCGGGGGGCGACGGAGACCACCTGGGAACCCCCGGTGACTTCAGATGGGAGCGCCAAGCAGCCCTGTGGCAGGGGACGACGTGGGCGCCGAAGCCCGGGCCCTCGACTGTCCCCAAGGCCCACCAGGGGGTGCACGCGGTGGCCTCTGCGCGCCCGCTCCCGAGAGCCCCGTGTCCCGGCCGGTGGCCCACGCGGGACCTTAACATAGTGCTGGGAAGGTATTTGTAGGTCCCCGTCCTGAGGCGGCTGGAGCCCGCGGCCCCCCGGACGCAGCATTGTTCCAGCGCCCGCTTGCCGGTGCTCCAGGCAGCTGGTCTGGGGCTTCAGGGCGTGAAAATATAGACAAAGTGGGGGAAGCTGGGCTCTAGCCACAGGGCACCCCCCGCCCCGCAGCACCTGAATGCTGAGCCCGCGAGAAGGTTTGATGAGAGCCCTGGCGCCTGGAGAGTCCGATGGCAGCTGTGCTGGGAGGGCTTCGGGGCGGGGCTGGGCAAAGGGTGCAGCACCCATCTTCTGGGTCAGAGGGAGGGCCGGGCGCGGCCCCTAACAGCCCGAGGCCCCAGACAGCGCACTGAGGGCTCCTTTGGGTCCGCCTCTACCCCCGAGGCCTCTGCGGCCTTGCCAGCGCCCCGGACTCCACCACCGTGAAGCCGGCAGGTGCTTCTGGAGACATCCCCTGGCTGGCCCCTTCTACGAAGCAGCAGCATCAGTCTGAGTTTACACCTGCTCGCAGCTGGCGGCGCACCGGGGCCCCGGCCCCAAACCCTGGCACCGGGCCGTGTGAGGCTCTGTGCACAGGCCGCCCTCTCGGGCTCCCAGAGGGCGCGGGGATGCACGGGCGACGGCCGGCAGGTGGGAGCCTCCCCAGGACTGGAAGCAGCTGCGGGGGCCCAGCGCCTGGCCTCCAGGGAGGACGGGGGCGGCCGCATCTGGGCTCCGTGCTGGGAGGCCTGGGGCAGCGCCTGGGCAAGGGCACGGCCGCCCGTCCTCCTGCTGCCACCATGGGCAGGACCCGTCCTAGTCCCTCAAGCGAGGGGCCCAGCGGGCTTCGGAGCGGCTGAGGAGGAGCTAGTGAGGCTGTGGCCCGCGGGCCTCCCTCACCCCCTCTGGGGTCCGCGGGGCGGACGCCCCGGAACCACGAAGCAGGAGGAGCAGAGGCGTGAGATCCCGCGGCACATGGTGGCCGTTGTTTATCCCCCGTAACTCTTGCATCTGTAAGAATGAGAACAGTTCTACGTAAATGGGAAAACCCTGCACGAGACGCGCTTTTAACTCGCCTTAAATCATCAGAAATCCGAGTCATTTTAACTACTGCGCCCAATTCCGCTGTACGAATGTCCTCTTACCTAGATGACACACGTCGGAGCCATTCCAGCCACCAGAGGGGCAGAAAAGAGATGCTGCACCCCCCCCCCCCCGCCCCGGGCATACAGCTGAGGACCGGTGCCCCCACTTGCTGCTTGCAGCCCACCGCAACAGCCTCCTAGCCTGGGGCTGCAAGGACTTCACACCCCCTGCAAGGGCATGATTTGCAAATCACTGCAAACCAAAGGCAATGATTTATGTGATTTTTTTTTTTAAGTTGCAAACAGCTGGGTAACCCACAAAAAAGTTTGTTTCATTAACTACTGTGAATAGCCAATGGTTCCTAACCTTTTCCAAGCATAAGCCTTTTTAAAGTAAAAACAAAAAAAAAAAACAAAAAAAAAAAAAAAAACAAAAAAAAACAAAAAATCCCTGAGTCCTGATAAGTATCTATCGAGCACCTAGTACACGCCGGTCTCCACCGAGATGCTAGGAGCACCACGACAGCCACAGGTTCGTCCGCCCTGGAGCTGGCCTTCCTGCCACTGAGGATCGTGGCACAGCAGCGTCCCTTGTCGCGCCACAGAGCAAGGAAAGCGCGTGACACCTGGTGTGAATTTACAGCTGCTTTGAAATGAACGTTTATCTGCCAGTCACGGTCGCAACTCTTGCAAAACCACGGGTATTTGCAAAGCACGGCAGTCCTCTCGTCAGAGACGACGCTGGACTCATAAGTGGATTCGTGGACCCCCTTGCAATAACGTTGAGCCTCTCGCCCCTCGCCCTCCACGGCAGCCCCATGCCCAGGGTTCCAGACGGTCGTCCTGAATTTCTAGACACGTCATCCTCATTCTTGGAATCTGCCACCCGTTTCAGCTCTTTTCAGGCCCAGCTTCAAGCTGCACTTTTACCCCAATCTTTGGAATTCGGCGAATTTATGAGCTCTGCAAGGAAAAAATGGTGGAGTCTTCACAGAAAAGCCTCCGGATACCCATTAGGAGGCGATACAGGCGGGAGCCCCTCAATCCCCGGGGGACGTCGGCAAGAGGCGTTGGCAGTGGGGCTTTGGGGACTAAAATTGTTTCCAATTTTGTCCTTAATGCTATCTACGGATTCTAAGAGGATCCCCTTGGGCATGATGGTCCGTGGACGTCGCTTATAGGTAACACAGAGACATAAGAGAAATTCTCGAAGAAAACATGCTTGAGGCAGCAGCACCTTAGGCCACAAAAGGTTGAGATTTAGGTTCCAGGATCTTCTATGTGGGAAAACTGAAGTGCCCTATGGAGAGATGTGGCTTGCCCAAGTTTACAAGGAGCTCGGTACTCGGGGCTTCCTGCCAAGGTTTTCTCTTAACTGTGTCACCTGCTTTAGAAGGATCGCTCCTGACATCAAGACCTGAGATTTATCTATCCCAGAGAAATTATTAATGAATGAATGAATTCAACGCTTATGGAGGTCTTCCCTGCTCTAAGCCGGGAACTGTGCTAGCAACTGGGGATGCATAATGAATAGGATGGCATCTGGGTCTCAAAGGTCTTACATGCCAGTAAGGGGAACAAAAGATTAAGCAGGCAATTAGCATCCCCTCCGGCAATGGACCAGCAGAGGGGAACCGGGGGGCTCGAGGAACGATTGCTGCAGAAAGGATGTGGTTGCGGGAAAAGGCATTGATGCTCTGCCCCAGAACCCTCACTTGGTGCCTGAGCAGGGTCTCAAGATTGACTAGGGATTAAGGCGGGGCAGAGCAGCGAGCTCCAGGCACTGGTGCAGCATGTTCAGGGACCCGAAGCGAAAGCAAGTGTGAGATATGAGTAGTTGGCGAATCAGTGTAAGAGAACGAGTGCTCGGGAACATGCATGTAGCTAGAGGTCCACGGGATCAGGCTGGGAGGATTCCGTGGACCGGGCTAAAGGGGCTTGGATATTTTTTTATCCTGAGGTCCAGGGAAGCCATGGAGGGGCAACGGCGACCTATCAGATCTGTGGTTCAACAGATGGGCCTGCAGGTGTGGAAACTGAATTAGAGGGAACCAGAGGAGAGCCGGGCAAGCTGGCCAGGGAGCCCCGGAGTGGCCAGGCGGGGGCGCGGAGACAAGCAGATGTAACCAATCAGATGTTAAGAGGAAGAGTCAAAGTGCCTCCGTGAATTGCTGGAAGGGCCTGTTGATGAGAGAAGCCCCATAATTTCTTGCCCGTGAAATGTAAAATCCTTTAATTAGTAAGATAGGCTTACTGGTTCACCGAGAAACCTGGCACAGGAGAATGTGTAAGCCGCCTGGCTGACGGGGCTCCGGCCGCCTCTCACGGCCTGTCCCTCTCCCTCAGGGTCATCAGTTCGGCCCCCAGAGCGCCCACTGGGAATCTTTCATGGAGAAAACTAGTAATGAGGCTGCAACAGACGGAGGAGAGTTCCAGGTGCATACACGGAGGGCCGGACAGGTGTGCAAATGCTATGTGTGTATCTTATACATATATGGCGTACATATAGATAGATTTCCCCTCAAGAATACGTACATTTGTAGGACAACTCCTAAAGAATGAGTCACAGCAGTGCTCTGCCTCCCGTCCTGAAAAACCCCTATAGTGTCCTGGAGGACAAGCCTCAGGCTGAGTCCCTTAGATGTGGGGTGCAGAAAGGAGGAGCCCGGCAGGCAGTTCCAGTTGAGCCAGAAAAAAAACAAATAATGTAGCAAGATATCTACACATCAGGGCCGGGTGTTTTTGAGATAGGCGAACATATTGTAAACAGAGGATAAGAGCATGACAGAGCCGGAGTTAAGGATCCCTAAGGGCGCCCACCTGTAGGCCGCGTACGACGGAAAGGGCAAGGCTTGGCCACAACTCGGTAGCGGGACTCGGAGGGCTGCGACCGACCAGCCTGCTGATGTCTACTCCCAGCGTATGGCTTGCCTGGCACATAAGGGCACTAAACGTGGAGGCGTGAATAAGGAGGAATCACCTAATAGAGCAGATCCTCTGTCTTATAAGTTCCGTAAGGTCAAATACTGACCTTTGACCTCCTGGAACTTGTGCAAGGGTCCTTGGAGGGGCGAACGCAGGTGTGAGTCCTGACGGAATGAAGAGAGTCCCTTGGTGCTGAAGGGGGTCATCTGCAGGCTACTGGGGTCTCTCCTAAGCTTCTGGGGGCAACCCATCCAAGAAGAGCTAAAGGAATCCCAGGCCCCCTGAGTTTCTGGATCCTGTAAAGAAGATCCCCAGAAATGGACCCCCTTGGGCATCCGTCAGGGTCCTAGCGAGACAGCAAGGAAAGTGTACTGCAGCCTTCCCTGGAAGGAGGCACGTCGGGCCAGACGGTGGCTGCGAGGGAGCGAGGAAGCAGGGGGTGTGTCTGTGCGTGTGCATGTGTGCAGGGGCGCCCATGGGTGCTCACAGGGCTGACGCTCTATGATTAATGAATGCATTAAAAATAAGACTTCTGGGCAGCCCGGGTGGCTCAGCGGTTCAGCACCTGCCTTCAGCCCAGGGCGTGACCCTGGAGACCCGGATCGAGTCCCACGTCGGGCTCCCTGCATGGAGCCTGCTTCTCCCTCTGCCTGGGTCTCTGCCTCTCTCTCTCTCTCTCTCTCTCTGTGTGTGTGTCTCTCATGAATAAATAAATAAAATCTTGAAAAAATAAAAATAAATAAAAATAAAAATAAGACTTCTATGTCTATTTGAGGCTTGATTTAAATTCCTTTCTTGAGATCTGTTAGAAAAGGTAGCCGTCACTTAATGGAGTTCCGCAGCACCCTCTCCGACCAACAAAAGAAGTAACATCTAATTAGCGACAGGTTTGGAGAACAGATCTTCCCGCCTATTAGAAATATAGGAAAATACTAAAAACTGATCTGAATGGGAACCCAAAGAGCCGGAATATCACAATTGGGAGTTTGTTGCAGAGGATTTTTTTTTTTTTTTTTTTTTTTTTGCTTCTTTCTGGCTTGTTAGTTGAGTATGTGGGATGATAACCTTCACATAAAGATACTCTGGTGGGAAAACAGTGTGGACTCATGAAAAGTTCCCAACAAATAAGTATAAATGGAGGAAATGAAGTTAGGGAAGGAGGGAGTCTGTACAGTATTTAAGAGGCACTTCATTTTGGTTGAAAGGGCACAGGCGGGAATGATTCAAGGAAGCTGCCTGCATTCACGAATTCATCATCCTTTGTTAAAAGTCTATTTAATGAACTTTAACGTCTGCCATGTGTCCTCTACTGAGATGAGGGCTCTGGCCGTACAGCCAAACCTGTATGGTCGTTGTTCTCGTGGAACTTCTTAGTCTGAAGAGGGAAGGAGAAACTCCAGGTGACTAAAACAGCAAATGTTTTTATAAAAATAAACTCAACACAACAACAACAAAAAAATAAAAATAAAAAAATAAATAAACTCAACAGATGCAAGATGGAGTAATGGGAAAGGCCCACCTTGGCTTGGGCGTCCTCTTGGGGAAAGTCACATTTAAGCTGATACCTAAAAGGTGAGAAGAAAATAAAGAAAGAAAGAAAAATAAAAAAATAAAAGGTGAGAAGGATTCAATCCTGGGAAGAGCTTGGGGAAGGCCACGCCGGCAGAGGGAACAGCATTGGCAGCGACCTACAGCAGAGAAGAACTTGGCGTTGGGAGGAACTGAAGGGAAAGGACAGAGTGCCACGAGCATGGAGGAGGAGGGATGGGAGATGGAAGAGAGAAGGCGGAAGAGGCAGGTGGTACAGGGCCTCGTAGGCAGCAGAACACGGCCTGGGTGATGTTCTGATGACACTGGAAAGTCACCCGTGTGTGTTAGGGTAGAGGTGTCACGGGCTTCAGGCTTTTCAGCATCTGGCTGCTCTGTGAGGAACAAGCTGGAAGAGGCCAGAGCAGAGGGAGCGAGAACAGGGAGATGGTTGCAGTGGTTCAGAGCAGAGAAGACAAGGGAGGCATCTGGGTACGAGTAGGCCAGGGCAATATTTTTTTTAATTAATTATTTTTTTAAAGATTTATTTATTTATTTATTTATTTATTTATTTATTTATTTATTTATTCATGATAGACATAGAGAGAGAGAGAGAGAGAGAGAGGCAGAGGCACAGGCAGAGGGAGAAGCAGGCTCCATGCAGGGAGCCCAATGTGGGACTCCCGGGACTCCAGGGTCGCACCCTGGGCCAAAGGCAGGTGCCAAACCGCTGAGCCACTGAGGGATCCCCCCAGGGAGATATTTTAAAGCCAGAACAGGCATGACGTGCAGGACGGGGACAGGACAAGATCAAAAGTGATCCCTGCACTTCAAGTTTGGGCAGGTGCTTCTTCATTTGTTCAAATCAAGGAAAAAAGTGACCTGATGGGGGTGCCCGAGTGGTTCAGTCGGTCTATCTTCAGCTCAGGTCATGATCCCGGGGTCCAGGGATCAAGCCCCCCATCCGACTCCCTGCTTGGTGAGGAGTTGGCTTCTCCCTCTCCCTCAACCCCTCCCCCGGCCTGTGTTCTCTTGCACGTGCTCTCTCTCCCATAAATAAATAAATAAATAAATAAATAAATAAATAAATAAATAAATAAATAAATATCTTTAAAAAATAAAAGTGACATGCACATGCTCTGTCTCTCCCATAAATAAATAAATAAATAAATAAATATCTTAAAAAAAATAAGTGACATGCACATGCTCTCTCTCTCCCATAAATAAATAAATAAATAAATAAATAAATAAATATCTTTAAAAAATAAAAGTGACATGCACATGCTCTCTCTCTCAAATAAATAAATAAATAAATAAATAAATAAATATCTTTAAAAAAATATAAGTGACATGATGTAACTTTGGAGAAAATGAGGACTAGAACAGCTACCACAAGCGGTAATTGAGTAGTGCTAACTCTGCGCCCAACCCTGCAGCAGGTAGGAAACGGTTTCACAAGGCCTGAGTATTTCTCATTCATTCTAAGAAGCCGGGATTATGGTCCTGCCCTTCTGGTTGCTGGACTGGCAAAGTAAATAAAATTGAGCTCACAGCTCATGAAAATAAATCGTGCACTGAGTGGGTCATGATTAAATTAGGACGAGAAGGGTGGTTATTTTAAACTAGGATTTTCCGCCTATCGGAAAATCTTGGGGGAAGGATCATCGCATGATGAAATCTGGTTGCCAAGTGATGGAAGAAGATACAATTAGCCAGACAAAGAATGTAAACTTCCACAATGGGAGCTTCAAACCAGAAAGAAAAGAATTATAACAGGAGCGGAAAATGGAAAGATGATCTCAGAGACCAAAACCTTCACAGGATTTAAATGCGTGAGAGGAAAAGACCCTTCATCAGCAGAACCTGGGTAAGAAAAGCCTCACGGGCCCAATCCAGGAGGAAGAGAGGAATCAGATGATACACCGTCGTCTTGGGGTGAAAGGGAGGAATGAGAGGACAGCGGCACACTGGCAGATGGCTTCAGGGTGGCCGTGATGCTCACTCTGCCCCAGGAGGGGAGGGAAGGATTTGTCACCATGGTCCCTAAAGAAGCTGAAGGGCAGGGGCGCCCGGGTGGCTCGGTGGGTTAAGCGTCTGCCTTCGGCTCAGGTCATGACCCCGGGGTTCCTGATCGAGCCCCACATCAAGCAGGGAGCCTGCTTCTTCCTCTCCCTCTGCTGCTGCCCTCCCCCCACCCCGCTTGTTCTCTCTCCCCCCCTCTGTCAAATAAATAAATATTTTTTAATTCTTTTAAAAGGAGCCAGAAAGTGTCTATGCTTCCTGTGCCCCTACCCCACCCTCACCCCCTCCTCCCTTCTGCCCTGCAGAGCCTGTCCCTGGGGCTGGGCTTCCCTCCCTTTCCTTGGCTGAAGGGCCTCCCTCTTCTGCAACCGTCACGGCGTCGTCAACAACAGTGACCAGCATGGATCCGTCAGGCGCGGGGGATGCACAGTTGCATGAGCAGCACCATACAAAGCAACCCACAGCCTGTCCAAGTCCCCATGTCGAAGGGCTCGCCTAGCAACGAATCGACATCAATTAACCCAGAGACGCTCGCCTCACGGAGAGGACATGGAGCCAACTGACAGAAGTTCCTCCCCCGAGAGGCAGCCTGGACTACGGACAGAAGCCACGCCAGCCTCGGGGAGCTGAGGAAGCCTCCCAGCCGCCGAGAGCAGGAAGCCAGGGACGCCAGCCCCGCTAACTACAAGGAAATGAATTCCACCAACCAGAGTGAGCTTGGAAGTGGATTCTTCCCCAGTCGAGCCTCCAGATGAGCACACGGCCCGGCTGATGCTCCAAGTGCAGCCTTGCGAGACCTCGAACAGAAGGCCCAGCAGAGCTGAGCCCTACGACTCCCAGCCCACGGAAACTGTGAGATGATACGATGATACACGCGTATTCTTTTAAGCTGCTTTGTGGCAATTTGTCACATGGTGCTGGAGAACCAGCAGCTTCGTGGGTGTAGGGAGAACTAAATGGAATCCTTCCCACAGAGTCTGACACACATTAGGGCCTCGGGACTGTTGGCTGTTCCCAGTATCTCCATCACACCTTTGTAGCGCCAGAGACCAGGAGGGGACATCTGTGGCCTTGGTCCTTTGGGGAAGGCTCACAAAAGGGCAGACCTTAAGGTGAGTAGTAAAAAGGAGGACATCTTCAATAATGGGTGAGAGGATGGCGTGGAGAAATGAGAATGGGAGCACGGGTGAGATCCTACCAGGGGGAGTACAGAGGTGGGATGGCAACTAACCAACCGTCTCCTTCATTCATGCATGCACTTAAGGCTGCTGCTAAGAGCTGGGAAACAAAGGTTAACAGGCCCAACGGCTTATAGGGCAGTGCAGTACTTATAGGGATTTGCCCTGCACTCGGTTGGAGAATGGGCTAGACTCAGACTAGACTGAGACTGAGAAAAAGGAGTGACGGCTACATATCTGGATAATAAGTGTGGGCCTAATGGAGGATCTATACAAGGGGGAGAGGTGGTCCAAGAGTTAGGGGAAGGTCAGCTGGGGCATCCCTGTCCTCGAGCACACCTTTGCGTGAATCAGAAAACCAGGCCCCTGTGACAGGAGCAGTTAGAAAGGCATGCCTGGGGTAGCTGCAGGCAGCCTCATTGGCACTAGGCTCACCAGCCAGGAGATGCACTTATGCACGATAGAAAAGATGGCCCTAAAAAAAAAGAAAAAAAAGGATGGCCCTTCCCATGGAGGGAGAGATCCGGCTCCACACCGTGGAGCAGGCCTTGGTTAATGGAGCGTGGGCTAGACTTCAGCTCCTGCTTGCCCTACTCAGCTCGTGCCTCTGTGCAGGACGTGCCAGGGCCCTCCTAGGCCAAAAGGGCAAAGGCTCTGGATCCAGGGGCCTACCCCCTGCAGTCCTATTTCCCAGACTAACAGTGACTCTCCCTCCCCCCATCCTCTGCTCGTGCACGAGTCTGCAAAGTTCTCTGTATGTTGCTCATCTTGCTCCAGCCAGACACCAGTCTATGAAGGAAAAGGTCGGGCCAGGTGCCCCCTACGTTGCTTCCTCCTCCTGCAGTCTGCCCTTCTGACACTGTCTGCTCTGAGAGCCTGGGAATCCTGTCCTGGCATCCCCTACAAGGTCCAGCCCAGGGTGAGCCCCAAGAGTCCTTATGATCCAGTCCTATGTACCCCTTGGGGGTGGGGACGCCGGAGTCTGCTCAGGATCGTGAAAGGACGGGGTGATTACAGATCGGTCGTCCATCTCACGGTGCAAACCATGAGAACCAACAGCATCGCTTGCAGACAGTGTCACAAGCATCCATGGCCAGTTGGCTGCTGATTCCAGGGTCACGGAGCCCAGGAAGCCTGGAGGGCTGGATGGGAGGGGATACCTGCCCACTTACAAAAACAGTCGCTTTTTTTAGAGAATGAATCAGCTTCTTTAGTATCTGCAACAACTTAGGCCAGTTCGGGGGCGACTGTGTACTGTCCTCCGCCTCCGGCCCCTCACCCCCTGCCTCTGAGGGGGAGCCTTCTTCAGCTCAATTGCAAGTGTGAGAGACTCCTCAACGCTCCTGGGCCTCGCTCCCCGGGCTGCTTTCTCTCACAATCCACCTTAAGTTGCAGAAGGAAATTATTCCAGGGGAGGGGAGCTGCCAGAGCTAAGTCACCAGTTTGTGGACAGGCAGTCGGAGGCTGAACTAGCCTTTATAACAGACGCTAAAAATCAGCGTTGTGTACTCACATTGACCTCGATCATTCAGAGAGCCCCTCGCAGCAACAGCGCGGAAAGCATCCAGTCAACGAAGACTTTTTGGACGGCGGCGATTTTACCAAGCTGGAAAAGATAAAGTCCCCGCCCTGCAACCACAGGTCATGGAGACCAGGGACAGGGGACCCCATAGTTGTAAAACCGTGCAGAACCAGGTAGGTGAGACAGGAGAGACGCCGCAAATGTTTCGAGGCTTCGCACCGGTCGGCTAAGAAGTCTTGAGAGAGAAGGTGACGTTCGGGGTGGAGGGATGGGCGGCGTGTCTGCAGGCCTGGAAGGGAGAGCAGCGCAGGCGAGGCCGAGGGAGCCGTCGAGCGGGCACAGCGCCTTGGGGAAGCTCGCGGTTTGTGCAGAGGGCAGCGAGAGGCGGCTGGGGGCGGGCACGGAGCCCGAAGAACGAAGCCGTCCAGTAACTCGGGCCGGAAAGCCTGTGCGGCCAGAAGAGGGGCATCGGGGGTCAGGGAAGCCCGAGCAACGCGGAGGAGGCCACCCCCGAGCGGGCCGCAGACGGCTCAGTCAGCGACGGGCTGGAACCAGCACCGGGCCGGATCCCGAGGGCCTGGACGGCTGGGACAGCAGGGCCCTCGGAGGTGTCGCAGGACAGAACTGAAACGTGCACACGCGTCTTTGAAATCGCGGATCCCGACAGAAAGCAGAGCCTTGATCGTGGAGCGAAGAAGCAGCCCTCGGACTGCTCGGCGGTGACACACCCGCTCGCGTTTGCCAAAGTCTGGGTTATGGGCAGCAGCAGCCCCGCTGGCTTCGCGGCCGGGGCCGGACTCAAACCGTGACCAGACCAGGAACGGGAAGCCACGGAGAAGCACTTGCAGCTGAAGTCAAAAGACTGAGCCTGTGGCCCAGGCTGGGCGACTGGGGGCAAATGGCTTTTCCTCTCAGGACCTCCGGGTCTCCATCTGTAAAATGGGACCATGTGGGGCCCAGTCCAAACCTTACACGGGATGCTTCTGTGAGTGGCAAGGGTCGTGCAGAGGTCTGTGTCTCTGTATGAGCCAGACACGGTCCTGACTGCCTTCATACACATTGAAACTCACTTGTTTCTTTTTTTTAAGATTTTATTATTTTTTATTTATTTATTTTTTTAAGATTTTTTTTTAATTTATTTACTCATGAGAGAGAGAGAGAGACAGAGACACAGGCAGAGGGAGAAGCAGGCTCCACGCAGGGAGCCCAATGTGGGACTCGATCCCAGAGCTCCAGGATCACACCCTGGGCCTAAGGCAGACGCTAAACCACTGAGCCCCCCAGGGATCCCAAGATTTTATTATTTTTTAAAGATTTTATTTATTCATGAGAGACACAGAGAGAGAGAGAGAGAGAGGCAGCTTTCCAGTATTTGATGGCTTGGCCAAGATATTCCAGTGGCGACACCAACAAGCAGGATTTTCAAATATTGGGTAAGGGGATATGTCGTTATTTAAAGAACGCACATAACTCCGCCAACCAGTATGTTTCAAATGACGGAGGTACGGTGTTAGGAAAAGATGCATTCACAGCACAGGATAAAGGGATCGATTTTAATGTAAGAATGCAAAAAGTGCAAGGTGTTTGGGGGGCCCGGGCGGTTGAGTGTCTGACTTGGTTTTGTCTCGGGTCGTGATCTCAGGGTCCTGGGATCAAGCCCCACGTTGGGCCCCAAGCTCCCTTGAGGTCCTGTCTCCCTCTCCCTCTGCTCCTCTTGCTCGTGCACGCTCTCTCTTTCTCTCTCTAAAATGAATAAATAAATCTTTAAACAAAAATACACAAAGTTGGGGATCCCTGGGTGGCTCAGCGGTTTAGCACCTGCCTCCGGCCCAGGGTGTGATCCTGGAGTCCCGGGATCGAGTCCCACATCGGGCTCCCTGCATGGAGTCTGCTTCTCCCTCTGCCTGTGTCTCTGCCTCTCTCTCTCTCTGTGTCTCTCATGAATAAATACATAAGGTCCTTAAAAAAATTATTTAAAAAAAATACACAAAGTTCATTTATCTGGTTTCAGATCCCGCATTATAAGGAGACTTTAAGAAACCACCACTCCTTGAGTTGAGATGTCGTATAATAAAAGAACACCCAGAGTTATCTAAGAAACCTATTAAAGGACTCCTTCCTCTTTTCTGCCACATACATGGGTGAGACCAGATTTTCCCCGTACTTGTCAACCAAGCAGCATAGTGCAACAGGTTGGGTGCAGGAGCGGCTATGAGACTCCGGCTTCAACTCTTCAGCTAAACATTAAAGCAACTTGCAAGAATAGAAAATAGTGCCACACACACAAAAAAAATAAATAAAATAAAATAATAAAATAAAATAAAATAAAATAAAATAATAAATAAAATAAAATAATAAATAAATATAAATAAATAAATATAAATAAATAAAATAAATACAAATAAATAAAATAAAATAAAGTAAAATAAAATAAATAAATAAAAATTAATTAATTAATTAAAATAAACAAATAAAATAAATAATAAAATAAAATAAATAAAATAAATAATAAAATAAAATAATAAAATAAAATAAAATAAAATAAAATAAAATAAAATAAAATAAAATAAATAGAAAAAGAAAGAAAACAGTACCACACCTCTCAGTGAGCCATTGCGTAACGTGGAGACTGCTAGCCGTGTCGGGGCCTGTGATCCTCTTCCCTTCCCCCTCTGCTCCCCCTCACCGCTCAGCTCCTGCACCCCTGCAAGCTCACGGACCCCGGCCTCTTCTCGTGGCCCCGGCCGTTGTCATCCAGGCACCAGGCAGCCCGTCTGGGGTGCTCCCTGGGTCTGCCCTTCCTCTGCCTTAGCTGAAGGGAAACAGGGCTGAGAACCCCAGCCTCCCTCCCTCTCCGCCTGCAGTGCCAGCGCTCAGTGCCACCAAGGCACAGGCATCCGGGTGCCTACCAGTTCACCCCACCCCACAACAGGTTGGTCTTGCCACCATGGCTCCGAGCGGCAGGGCACATGGACGGCAGGAGCACAGTCACTGAAGCCAGGAGTTCAGTCCCCTGTGGCCCTTCTGCTTCCAGGACAGTCCCTCCACCTCCTTTGCCCCAGCATCCTAAGCTGTAAGTAGAGTCAAGTCCATACCTGATGCTTGGAGCTGTTACAAGATCTGCTAATAGATGTTGAAGGAAATGCCTAGAAGACTACAAAGCAGGGGATCCCCGGGGGGCTCAGCGATTTAGTGCCACCTTCAGCCCAGGGCGTGACCCCGGGTGCTGGGTTCGAGTCCCACGTCAGGCTCCCTGCATGGAGCCTGCTTCTCCCTCTGCCTGTGTCTCTGACTCTCTCTCTCTCTCTGCATCTCTCATGAATAAATAAATAAAATCTTAAAAAAAAAAAAAGGACTATAAAGCAGGCTAGGTTTTAAATGTTTCATTTCTGACGCTTAAAGATTTAAGGATTTCTTTTCCTGTTCACAAAAGTCACAAATATATAGATTGCGATCATCTTGGGAAGCGCAGGAAAGAATAAAAGAGAAATTATCCGTAAGCCCACCACCTGAGCAACCCCAGTCATCTTAATTTCTTTGCTTCTTTTTTGACCACTTTTTTCCACAGTTGGTATCATGCTCGTGATTTTGAAATGCTGTTTTCCAGTACTGCTCTCTGTTTTTATGCACCATACTATAAGCATTTCCCCACGTTAGTAAAATATCTTCTCAAACACGATATGTCATAGCCACATGATGAGGCCACGAACATTTTTGAGCATAAGGCTGTTTTGTGTATTTTGGATTACTTTTACAGGGTGAGGGCCCAGAAGTCAGGTCACTGTTTCAAGCCTCTCGAGCTATTGCTCTCGCCCCCTCTTTCCTGGAGTCAGAAGCTGCAGCACAAACATCGAAGTGATTTGTCCTGTCACGCAGCTGACCCTCCGCAGGCCCGGGACAGCGCAGGCCGGCCCCTCAGCTGCACGCCGTGCTCCGTGCAGCCACCGACGGGCGCGACTGTGCCCGGGGCGCCCGCCCTTCGCAGGGGGGTCACGGCGAGCGCGAGCCCGTGAGCAAGGGCTGCTGCATGCGGTGTGGACCTCGGGCCCACGGGCTGCCACCCTGAGCCGCCAATGTCGCTCCAGCCTCAGCGTCCCCCAGGCCGGGCCTAACCTGCCCAGGCACCTCACTACCAGAACGAAAACAGAAACATTTGGGGTTTGATTTGCATAAAAAGAGCAAAGATAATCCGTTCGCTCCAGCTCAGTGCAACGGTTGGCTTCATTGGCCATAGAACCGGGGCCGCTAGACAGCAAGGCCCGCACGGGTGACGGGGTGACGAGGCGGCCAGCGGTGGCAGGAAGGGCAGTCCCTCCAGGGCCCCATGCAGCCGGGTGGTCCAGCGCCAGGCGCTGCGAGGAGAGCCCCCGGCCCGGCCCGACGACAGGTGGTGGCCCAGCCACCAGGTGCCCTGCTACCTGTGCCCACGGCCGTGCTGGTGGCCGCTGCCCTGCGAGAACTGGGAGCTCCTTCGTTTTCCCAAGTGGCCGGGAGCTCAGGACACTGCGGGGCCGTCGTGAGACCAGGACCCAGGGGACACGGCGGGCGGGCAGGCGGCTGTTTGGCAGATGCCCCCACGCAGACCCAGGCTCCAGGGCCTCTGTGCCAGGGCAGGGCCGAGTCCTGAAATCGGGGAAACGGGGCGCTGCTGCACCTGCGGCCGCGTCGGGCTCCCAGCACAGGAACAGAAGGAGAGGGCGGACCCCACGGCCTTTCTGAGCCTGGAAGGACACGTCCCCACTGCTGGGAGATGCCCCACCGCCCTCCGAGGGGCACCGTGAGCTCAGGGAGGAGCCCGGCAGGAAGCCGGTAGCCCACGTGAAAAGGTCTGCGTGGCACAGAAACCATCCGGCGGCACAGAACAAGCCATTCGTCATTTATATGATGAGAGCTCATATGTACAAAAGAGCGCACTTTTTTGCAAGAAAGCGTTCAAATAAAAAGATTAACCCAGAGGCATTAAAATGCGGGTCTTGGACTGGAGCGTGGAAATAATCACCTTTCACCCATGAAAAAGAGAAGCCCCCGGGGGCCAGGTCGGGGAATGTCCGTGAACTGAGGGATATCGTTAACTCAGTCCTCTGGGCCTAAAGGTCCAAAATTTCCAAATGAAAAGAAAGAAAAATAATAATAAATAAATAAATAAATAAATAAATAAATAAATAAATAAATAAAAATTAAAAAAAAAAAAAGAAAGAAAGAAAAACAAAGCAGGCCCGGGAGGTGCCGGCAAGGACGGCGTTGGCAGGGCCACGAGTTTATTTGTATAAAGGGGGCGATCACTGGCGTCTGAATACGGACCGGGAAGTTTGGGCCTTGGAGGCACATTCGAGCCACCACCGGGGGAGCCTTCAGAGGACGCTGGGCCCGGCCTTGGGGCTTTGAGGGGGCCCGGGATTCAACACTGCAAAGGGGCCGCTGGCGGTGAGGGGACATGACTGAAGCACCCGCATGTGCCTTTGGGCCCCGTGTTTGGGACGCTCGGGAAGGGAGGGCTGGCTGAGAGAAAAGGAGAAGCATTTTCATTTTTTGCATTTATTTTCCTTAAATTCCGTTCATTAACGTGTAGCGTGTCATTAGTTTCAGAGGTAGAGCTCGGGGATTCGTGGGTCGCACATAAGCCCCGGCGCTCAGCACACGGGGCGCCCTCACTCGCGCCCATCGCCCCGCGCCCATCCCTTCCCCTCCCTCCACCCCCGCCCCCTGCAGCCACCCTCAGCCCGTGTCCTCGAGTCGAGAGCCTCCCACGGGTGGTCTCCCTCTCCGATTTGCCCTGTTTTTCCCTCCCTGCTCCTACGGTGCTGCTTTGCTTCCTGAATTCCACGGCTGACCACCGCCTCTTGCGCGCAGCACCACACCCTCCAGCTGCATCCACGTCGGTGCAGGTGGCAGGACTTCATCCACTTCATCCACTTCTCGGTGGCCGCCTTGTATTGCGTTGGGTACACACGGCATCTGGAAGGGGCGTTTGTGCAAAGGGGTCGGCCGGAGCGACCCCGGGAGGCGGCGTTCTGGAGAAAGGTGTTGAGGAGATGCAAGGCCCGGGGCAGTGGTACGGGACCGGGTCCGGGGGGACCCCCGCAGCTGCGCCCCACGGCACAGAGGCTAAGAGCCCTGCCGCCCCGAGCGACGGCGACTTAGCTCCGGTGAGCGAGTCTCCGGCACGGGGACCCCAACCTGTGGCCCTTCCGATGCAACTGCCAGACCTCCCTCTGACCAGCGCCCATCCTGGGAGCCGGGGACAAGCTACCCCAGAAGGAGCTGCAAGAGATTGGGGCTTCTGGAGAAAAAAAGAAAGGAGAGTTTAGAACGGAATCGAATCCCTGTTCGTTCCTCTCCCTTTCTCGGAAGAGAAACATTTCGTGTGTTTCCCTGGGATCCCTGGGTGGCGCAGCGGTCTGGCGCCTGCCTTTGGCCCAGGGCGCGATCCTGGAGACCCGGGATCAAATCCCACGTCGGGCTCCCGGTGCATGGAGCCTGCTTCTCCCTCTGCCTGTGTCTCTGCCTCTCTCTCTCTGTGTGTGACTATCATAAATAAATAAAAATTTAAAAAATTAAAAAAAAAGAAATGTTTTCCCTTCATTGCAAACTCTCCATCACGCTCTACATTTGAATCTTTTCTTCTTCTTCTGAATCCCTTCATTCTGGAAGCTCATTTGTTTTTAGTCCTTTCGGTGTTGCCAGCCGGGCATGGTGAAGACCCCAAGAGCTCCTGAGCTCCTGAGGCGGGAAGGTCTGCTGGGCTGCACGGACAAGGGGAGGCGTGGAGCCCGCGTCTGCAGGGGACTGGGGGGGCGCCTGGTCTCAGCCGGGATGCATGGGGCGTCCTGCGCCCGTGTGCTGCAGGTTTTCACATTTGCTCAATCTTACGGATGAGGAAGGTAGAGCCAGGAGAGGTTACACAAGCTCCCAAGTGATGTGCGAACTCCTAGAAGGCGGTGGGGGTGACTCGTTCGTGCCCGGCTGCAGCCCCGACCAACAACAGCACAGGCGGGGCTCCGGGAGCAGCCACGCTGGGGTCGGCCCCCGCCTTCGGACGTCCGGCACAGGTATGCTTAGCCTCTGAAGGCCGCTCTGGGCCCACCTGGCTCCCCTGGCCATGGCCGGGCCTGCACACAGCCTGGACCTCACGCAGCTGGAGATCCTAACAGTGCCATTCCCGGCCGCCCCGGCCCCGACGGTCACCTCTCTGTGCAGATGTATTGGCAGGAATACTGCTACCCGGGTGGGTCCCGCGAAGCATTCCAGAAGAAAATCCAGCATCACGGGGCTGGGAGGGAAATTAAAGGTCATCCAGTCACTCTCCCCGCGCGCTCCTTGCTCCCACGCACACGCACACCCCCCTGCTTCCCTCCCCTCGGGCACACACGCTTCCTCCCACCGATTGGTGGAAACTGTAGGCACATTTCTGGCCCAGATTATAGAATTATGTACTTATCTGAAATTGCTAAAGTGGGGAAACTACATGAAGAGGGACGTGCCGGTGTCCTAGCCACGGCCCGGCTGAGGCCCCACGGACGGCGGTGCCAATACCTTCGTATAATGTACTAGGGTAGGGTCACGAACAGAGTGTATCTGAGCCCAAGAGGAGAGCAGGTATTAGTGGTGGGGACACCAGGCGGAGGTGGCCAACGGGATGGGCCTTCAAGAATGGCGAGGCTCCGCGCTTGTCGGGTGGACGGGCTGTGACAGGGCTGCGGGCGTGTGGGACCTAGGACGCCAGGCTAGTTGGTGCTCAGCCAGACGGCCCAGGTCCCTGGAGGCCCCAGGGCACCTGGGAGGGTGGTGGCAGCAGAAGAGTTCTCCGTCACTGAGCGTCCCTTACTTGCTCCAGAGACTTTGAACAAGACATCAAGACCCTAGCAGGCTCCTTGGCTATCAGGGAAGGGCAGGGGCGGGGCCGAGACAAATACGAGGGGGTATTAGAGGGTGCTGCGTGGGGGACGGGGGTGCAGGAGGTGCCGCTTACTTGTCCCAGGCCTTGGACCAACCAGTCTCGCTGAGTCCCCGATCTTGTCATCTGTAGAGAGGGAGGTCAGTCTCATGTTTATTCAAGAAAACTCTTAACATCACGGCTGGAAGAGCAAAGATGATTGCTGGGGATGATCTCTGGGGACTGACCTGGGAAGACGTGAAGACGGGGGTGACTTGGCAGCTGGCGGCCCGAGGATCCAGGGGAGTCTTCACCTGGACGTCACGGCTGAGGCTGGCCAGCAGTGGGGCCTTCCGTTGAGTGGTTGCTGGAACACCTACCTGTAAATGGCTCCTTTGTGTAAAAAAAAAATAAAAAATAAATAAAATTTTTTTAAAAAGGGCTCCTTTGTGTGGTCCCTCACCTTGGGATACTTTGGGCCTCTTCAGAGCATGGTGACTGGGCCCTAAGAGGAAGTATCCCAAGAAAGAAAAATGGAAATGCATGGAATCTGTAGAGCTAGCCTCAGAATGCACATGACCTCCCATCCCGCACGCTCCAGGCGTTGAGGCAGCAGCAAAGCCTTGTCCATGCTCGGAGGGAGGAGATGTGGACCCCACCGCCCCACGGGATGCATATCAAGGTCACGTTTTAAGGAGAGCATGCCAGAAGGACGTGCTGCCGCGGTGGCAAACTTTGAAAAATATAATCTACCACAACGTTCCTCACCTTGGCACTCAAAGCCTCTGCCGTCGGCTCCCGGAGACCTGCTCCCGCTCGGTGCAAACCCTCCTCGAGGCAGCCCGGCCTCCTGCCCGCGCCCAGAAGACGCCGTACGTGTCCCAGCCAGAAAGCCTGAGCCCTGTTCTGCCTGCCTCTGGACTGTTCAAGTCCCAGCTCCCAAAGGATTCAGGTTCCTGGTGTGTTTGAGGAACACTTAGACCAAAAACGAAGGGTCAAAAAAAAAAAAAAAACAAAGGGTCTTGGCGACCATAGTTCCCGGGTCTTCTTTACTGCTCTAGAGTACGGGCTGCTTCTTTCTTAGAATTAGTAGAAATTCGTATGTTGGCAAATTGAACACCAATAAAAAATAAATAAATTTAAAAAATAAATAAATAAATAAATAAATAAATAAATAAATAGAATAAAAACATCCGTATCTTGTTTTATTAATGAGGAAAAAAAGAGAATTAGTAGAAATTCATATGTTGGCAAATTGAACACCAATAAAAAAAATAAATTTTAAAAATAAATAAATAAATAAATAGAATAAAAACATCCGTATCTTGTTTTATTAATGAGGAAAAAAAGAGAATTAGTAGAAATTCATATGTTGGCAAATTGAACACCAATAAAAAATAAATAAATTTTAAAAATAAATAAATAAATAAATAAATAGAATAAAAACATCCGTATCTTGTTTTATTAATGAGAAAAAAAAAAGAAGAATTAGCAGAAATTAATATGTTGGCAAATTGAACAC
This sequence comes from Canis lupus dingo, assembly GCF_003254725.2. Lineage (NCBI taxonomy): Eukaryota > Metazoa > Chordata > Mammalia > Carnivora > Canidae > Canis > Canis lupus. The sequence goes on from NC_064275.1 coordinate 31,263,025, forward strand.
CAATAAAAAATAAATTTAAAAAATAAATAAATAGGGGGATCCCTGGGTGGCGCAGTGGTTTAGCGCCTGCCTTTGGCCCAGGGCGTGATCCTGGAGACCCGGGATCGAGTCCCACATCAGGCTCCCAGCATGGAGCCTGCTTCTTCCTCCTCCTGTGTCTCTGCCCCTCTCTTTCTCTCTCTCTCTCTCTCTCTATCATAAATAAATAAATATTAAAAAAAACTTAAATAAATAAATTAATTAATTAAAACATCCATATCTTGTTTTATTAACGAGAAAAAAAAGAATTAGTAGAAATTCTAACATGCTGAGAATCGCTTGTTCTGAAAAGCGTCTGCCAAGCGTGGCCACGGGCCCCCTTCCACGGCAATCATTGCACATACATTCTTATGAAATTCAGGTTCTTTCTCTCTCCCCGACAGAAATAACGACTACGGTGAATTAAAGGCAGCCGGTCTTAAACCAACAACCGGCGTGGCTGACAATACAAGTGCGAATACGATTACGGTTAATGGATTTTTTTTTTTTCAGCTTTGCTCCATTTCAGCTCATTAGACTTTCCGCTAATCAAGGGCCGGCCACCGTGGCTCGCTAATTGTGCTCCAATTAAATCAGGGGCAGGCCCTGCCCCCTGTGCAGACCTCAGCCCCAGGAGCTCAGGGCATCTAATAGGGCTCGGGGAACAGCGGCCGCTAGATGGGAAAACGCCAGGGAGGCGACCACGCCGTGCGTTCCGGCTGGAGACCCAGGCCCCACTGAGCACAGCGGCAGGAGCGGGCTTCGGGCCTTGGAGGAGCTGCGCACCCTTCTTCACCTCGGTGCGGGGAGGCACGGGGGGAGGGTGGTGGTGTCCCCATTTTAATGATGAGAAAACTGAGGCTCAAGGAGGTCAGGGGGCTATTGCAGGACCGTGGCCCCCGTGTCGGGTGCAAGGGCCCCAAACCAAGTGTTGCCCATCCCCCAGGCTCCACTGGTTTGCACCGCAGCACCTCCCGTTCGGCTGGCGGGCTCTCTCATTTCGTGATTCACTCATCGGTTGATTTGGCAAACGCTTATCAAGCACGTACCTTCCACGCAGCCTGAGCCCGACGTGGGCCCCGGGAAAGGAACGGCGAGCGAGGGCCACGTCCCTGCTTGCATCAGGCGCGTAGTCCAGAGGGAGAGACGGAATAAACCTCCAGAGAACGGGGCAGGACGGCAGGTGTGGCAAGACAGCGGGACAGAGTCCGGGATAGGGAGCGGCCAGGCCTTTGGGGCGAGGAGGAAGGGGGTCCCCGGCTGGGACAGCCAGGAAGGTAACGACGCTGCAGCTGGGACCCCGACGATGACAGGAGGCCGGCCGTGTACAGATCTGGGGGAAGAGTCCCAAGCCGAGACTACAGAGGGTGCAAGGTAGGAACGAGCCAGTCACATCACGGGGACAGGGAGGCCGCTGAGAGCGCAGCGTCCGGAGCACCGGGGAGTGGACGGGACCGGGAGGCGTGGGCCTCGGAGGCCATAACACGGTGCAGGCAGGCTCTGTAGCAGCTGCGGAGCCCAGAGGTGAACGAGATGGGGACGCGGCGCCTTCCGGGAACGGCCGGGCCCCGTCTCCAGGAGCCTGTCCCACCTGGCGTCCGCAGGGCCCTGCCCGCATCGAGGCAACCGGGGAACCAGCCTCGTCCCCCTGCCGGCAGGACCTGAGGGACGCGGCACCCGTGGACAGCCGGGAGGGGACACTTGGAGTTCCCAGACTCTCCGTCGGATTCCGTCTGCCATCTGCCCGTCCCTTCCACCCTTCACCCGCGGATCCTGGAGTTGGAGGAGGAAACGCCTGGAAGCCCCCAACTCCGTCGCACGGGTCCCCTGCCCCTCTCGCCACTTGGAGCACAGAGGCCCCTAGAGCCAGAGCCGCCCGGCTCCGTATTCCCACGGCGGCAGGTGGACGGGCACGCTGCTGAGGGGTGGGCCCCCTGCACCGAGGTGATCGCTGCCCCAAATGGAAAACACGGGAAGCCCGTCCCGGAGCCAACGCCACTGGCTTGGAGCGACAGCTCAGTGCGGGCGCTCCGGGTTAGAGCAGGACGTGGGCAGCACCCCGCACACGCACACGCACACCCGCTTTGCACGCACTCCCTCTGGATTGCTGTAGGCACGGCCTGTGCCTTCCCCACCTGTGTCCTTGCGTCCAACCAAGGGCCGTGCTCCGGGCAGGGAATCTGCGCCCCGTGAGGGCACCAGACAGGGCGGACGTCCCCCTGCCTCCCCCATTTACCTCGTTTCCCGAGCACAGCACAGCCCAAACCTGGAAGGGTGCTCCCTCCTGAGGCCAACCCAACGGGGCCATTGGGGCCATCCCATCCTGCAATGAGGCCTGGGCCTTCCCCACCCTTTCCCTTCAGGCCACGACACCCCCACCGGCTGAGATGGGAGGCGCTCGCTCGCTCTCTCTCCCTCTCCCACATGTAAGGGTGGAACCCAGGGAGAGATGGTTGGGGAAAGGTAGGGAGTTCCAAGGAGCAATGGGGGCTGTCGCAAGAGACGGCGACAGCTGGAGCCAATGGGGGAAATCAGAGGCAGCAGGAGAGGACGCAAGGGAAAACCTCAGCCTTGCTAATGCTACAAGCTTCCCAAGTCGGATAAATACTATTTGGAAAATGCCTGATGATGCATTTGTCTCCACAGCATCCCACAAATTGCTGGGCACGCAGAGAAGGTGCTAGAAAGGCAGCAGGCTGTGGTGGGTTGGAGCACTGGCTCAGCGGCTGGGGTACCTCTCTGAACGTTGGTCTCATCACCTGTGAAGTTGCCCATAGTTGCACGTGAAGAGCTTAGAGCGGTCCCGGCAGGCACTGGAGGCTCAATAACTCCTAGTTCTGATATTATTATAGGAAACACGTATAAAAACCTGCTAGTTGATTAGGAAAATTATATTAGGGGCACCCGGGGGGGTCAGCAGTTGGGCGTCTGTCTTCGGCCCAGGGCGTGACCCCGGGGTCCCGGGATCGAGTCCCACGTCAGGCTCCCTGCGTGGAGCCTGCGTCTCCCTCTGCCCGTGTCTCTGCCTCTCTCTTTCTGTGTCTCTGTGTCTCTCAGGAATAAATCAATAAAATCTTTAAAAATAAATAGAAATAAAAATAGAAAAAGCAGAATTATCTTAAAGACTGGAATGGGCAGTAACAACTTCTATTCCGAGCTGCTCCAAGGGGGCGGCGCTCTCCTCCTTCACCACGACGGCAGCAGGAGGAACCGTGACCATTTCCCTACGCCAGTCGTGTCCTTGAGTCCTGTCCACGGAGGCGGAACACCCGCCACGAGTAACCTTGCATCCACCGGGTTGCCTCAAGGTTTGCAATCACGGTCAGACCAGACACGTCTCAAGTGGCTTAATGGCAGGCCAAGCCGTCTGTCCCTCCCCTCCTGGCTGGAGCGTCTTTGGAAAAGACCTCGGGAGCCACAGGTGACATACGTGGTGACGGTGCAGGAGGGTCGAGGCCCCGGGTCGTCCTTGAGCAGCAGAGGCAGGAGGCGCAGCTTCTGCACACCATGCGGTCGTGGCTCCCGAGGTCCCGGACTCGTCGCCCCGGGCCAGGCCGCCGCGCCAGCTGCTTCTGCGGGGGCGGGACTATCAGGCCAGCAGGGACGGAGGGGGGCGTCCGGAGATTCTCTGAAGGCTCCTCTGCACCCCACCCCTGCCCTGCCCTGAGCTGCTGGTTGGCTCTTCTAGAGCCCAATAACCTGGGAAGCCTCACATCCACAGTGGACAGACAGATCTATTATCATTACTATTATCATCATCATCACTAACATTATTATTATTTGGTTTTATCTAAATTCAAGTTAGTCAACATATAGTATATTATTAATTCCAGGGCGGAAAATAGCAACCATCAGTAGTGCATAGCACCCCGAGCCATCTCATCACGTGCCATCTCATCACATCTCACCAGTCCCCATCGCCCAGTTACACCCCAACCCACCACCCCCCGCCCTCCAGCGACCCTCAGGACGTTCCCTAGAGTTAAGAGTCTCTCACGGTTTGTCTCTCTGAGTTTATCCTATTTGATCTTTCATTAGATTTGCTCCTAGCCGATGCCTGCTGGAGATCCCCACTCCCTGCCCTTCATCACCCTTCATCGAGGCCGCAGTCTTTCTGCACTCCCGCAGGTGGATCCTTGAGCTGGGACACGGCCTCCCCAGCACCCTGCGCTCCGGCCCAGCACCCTGCGTTCCAGCCCAGCACCCTGTGCTCCAGCCCAGCACCCTAAGCTCCAGCCCAGCACCCTGCCCTCCAGTCCAGCACCCTAAGCTCCGGCCCAGCACCCTAAGCTCCAGCCCAGCACCCTGCTCTCCAGTCCAGCACCCTAAGCTCCGGCCCAGCACCCTAAGCTCCAGCCCAGCATCCTGCCCTCCAGTCCAGCACCCTGCCCTCCAGTCCAGCACCCTAAGCTCCGGCCTAGCACCCTAAGCTCCGGCCTAGCACCCTAAGCTCCGGCCCAGCACCCTAAGCTCCGGCCCAGCACCCTGCCCTCCGGCCCAGCACCCTGCGCTCCAGCCACACCGGCTCTCCTCCAGCTCTCAAGTACGCCAAACTCCTCGCCGTCTTAGGGCCTTCGCCCAGCTACTCCCTCTGTTGGGACCCTTCCGCCCCCAACCCCGCCCGGCACCATTCCCCTCCATCTCCCTCCCCTGCCCTGCTCTTCTCTGGGCACGTCTCCCCTGACCCCAGACTAGATCAGGTCTCCAGGCCCATGATAGCCTCCATTTGCCCTCATATCCCATCTCCCAATATGTTACAAGAGCCTGGCAATAAACGAATGTGAATGATTTAACAAATTAAGTGAATGGATTTCATTTTCTAGGCAGCCGGGGGGTTAGAAGGCCCCACTGCAAAACGGCAAGAGCGTGGGAGTGCTGTCCGGAGATCGGAGATCTGCGCTTCGGCCCCACCACCTTCCCGTCAGCGCTGTGACCTGAGGCAAGTGTCCTCCTGTTTGGGATCCCGAGTCCCTGGAGCGATATCAAGGGCTCCGGACCATCTGGTCTCTCCAGGGCCCCCTGGGGCTGAGCCTCCGAGCGCGTGGGTCTTGGGGAGGCCGCGTCCCAGCTCAAGACAGACACTGGGTGCAGCAGCCAGGTGGTCAAAGAGGAGGTGACCATGAAAACCCCTGATGAAACGCGCCCCCCCCCCCGCCCCATGTGCTGTCCGAACACTTGTGCTTGACAGTGACTTCCACAACCAGAGCCAAGAGCACACTTCATCGCCTGTAGTTGAATTTTCGGTTCCATCACTTAAACTGGTGACTTCCTATTTCCTCTTGAAACAGCCAGAAAGTGGCAAGAGCTCCCCGTAGCCGTGCCCAGGGCCTAATGCAGAGTCTCCGGGCGGACAGCCCAACATAGGCAAGGTTTTCAAATCGACCGCTCACGACGCTTGATGCCGTTTCGAGGAGAAAGGAGGACGTCTCGGCCCATGAGCCTTGGGCTCTGCTTTCTGCCCTATAGGATGTATTCCTTCCCCACTTAAACTTCATTCCTTCTGACTTCCATTCTTAGATCTCCAGAATTAGAATGTCTAATCCTCTCATGCTCAGAACACAGAGTAATAATTATTCCTGCTGCGCTTCCGCAGTACCAGCCCGTGCCTCCTATCTGGGCACTTTCTTCCTAAACATCATTTAAGTGCAACAGTGAGAAAATAGAGTAGTTCAAGAGGATGGGATAGGAACCTCATTGCAGCCACTCTCTGGACAAGTCGTTTTCTCTGAACAATTCGGAGAACCCCCACCAAAAAAAAAAAAAAACAATTCGGAGGCCCTTGACATAGGCACTTTCCCATATATGTTGCATGTGCCTGTGGATCAGTCTCTTGGTCAAGAATTAGCTGCATGTGCATTGACTGCTTGTCGCAACTACCGTCCAAGAAGCCCAGCAGAGTGCAAGGGACCTTGCCTATGGGGCTGGGGCTGATGCCCGGGGTCGGGACTTCTCAGTGAGCCAGAATCTGGGAGCCTGACATGCTCACGGTGTTCCTGCTTAACGTGTCTCCTTGCAGGGACCCCTACCCGAGACATCTGCACGGTGCAGAGCAACGTACCATAGGGACAATGAGCTTTTCACATCCCGTGAAGCCACCTCGTCGTCACTGCAAGGACACATTTCTTGCACGGGTGCACATCGAACAAGCTTGAGAACAAGATCACAGCCCCGTGGCCCGGCCGCAGGTTGTGAGCACACTCGAGGGCAACCACCGAACCACCGAACGCAGCTCCTGCTTTGTCGTAATTCATACTTCAAAGGATCAGCCCCCTCCTTGGATGATCCTCAGGCATTTGAAGATGAGTTCCATCTAATTAGGCTCATAAAAGCTCTCCTGGCTTAATTAATTTGCTCCAGGTAGCTTGTATAGAAAGTGTGAACACAAAAGAAAATTAAAATACATCCCAAAGTGGTGTTGTTCTCCATCCCTTGTTGAACAGAGTGAAGATATTTAGACATTCCTATGAAAGTGATAGCCTTTGAGATTTTAATCAGAGCAGTTACTGAAATTCCTAATACCTCCACGGTACACTAGGGGAAACAGAATAGCTTCGCAGTTGAAAATCTCTGTTGCAGGGATGCCTGGCTGCCTCAGCAGTTGAGCGTCTGCCTTCGGCTCAGGGCGTCATCCCGGGGTCCCGGGATCGAGTCCCGCATCGGGCTCCCTGCATGGAGCCTGCTTCTCCCTCTGCCTGGGTCTCTGCCTCTCTCTGTGTGTCTCATAAATAAATAAAATCTTAAAAAAAAGAAAAGAAAAGAAAATCTCTGTTGCAAAATTTGTACAGAATTGCCATGGGGATGACAATAATCCAAGATGTTGTGACAGCTGGTCCCCTCCGAACACAAACCAAACACTGACAACATTCATCTCTCAAATCTGAATTGTTCTTGGCAGTGTTCGAGTAGCTTTGACACACGTGGACACCGAGATACAGCCAGGTTAAGTAACACACACCCGGTCACACAGCCAAGTAGTGTCCTGGCTCTCGGTTGGCATCTGAGGTTACGCCATTACCAAGTTGCTTGATATTCATGTCCCTTGTGGTAAAGTGAGATTTTTAGAGGAAAAAAAGAAGCACAGAACGATCACAACAAACCAAAAAAAAAAAAAAATCTAGTGTTTTTTTTCCCAGGCTTATTCTCTTTGGATGTGGCTTTGCAAAATGGTTTAATCAGCATTTTTCCTACCAATGGATTTTTATTTTCCTACCTCTAACATTTCTGGTATTGGCAAGAATCAAAGGGAGTTTTAAAAGACTGGACGTTCTTGGCTGCTGTGACAGCTCACCTTGAGACAGAAAACCCCAGGAGAGGGGCGTCTCGGTGGCTCAGTCGGCTAAGCGTCCGACTCTTGATTTCAGCTCGGGTCGTGATCTCAAGGTCTCAGGATTGGGCTCTGCCTTTGGCATGGAGTCCGCTTGAGATTCTCTCTCTGCTCCTCCCACTGTGCTCGCTCTCTCACTCTCTCTCTGTAATCAATAACCAAAATCTTAAAAAAAAAAAAAAAAAAAAGGGATCCCTGGGTGGCGCAGCAGTTTGGCACCTGCCTTTGGCCCAGGGTGTGATCCTGGAGACCCAGGATCGAATCCCACATCAGGCTCCCGGTGCATGGAGCCTGCTTCTCCCTCTGCCTATGTCTCTGCCTCTCTCTCTCTCTCTCTCTGTGACTATCATAAATAAAATAAAAAAAATTAAAAAAAAAACACTAGAAAGCTCCAGTACAACCCAAGTTTCTCCATCCCCTCCCCCCCACCCGCTTCTCTCTTTTCTCTCTCTCTCCCCTCTCCATGCGTACACAAGACCATTCAGCCAGAGGGAGTTCAAGAAGAAGACAGATAAGCCAGCAGACCTTTAGGTGTCCTTCATATTTCCCTTTCAACCAACTTAAGTAAAACAGCTGTCTTTTTCAGCATGTGGCCCAGAGAGTCACCTGCTAACACTGTGTATTTCCCAGGGGCTCTTTAGCTAATGCAAAGTGCAAAGGGGCTGGAACGAGCAGGTAATTTGTATTCCCGCTGAGATGGATCACTTGGTGATAGAGTTTCCATCTATAAAGTGAGGGAGACAAACATTTAAAATTTTAAGTGTCCTTTTTATAAAATAATTATAATAAAACAGAAAAATGAAGAGCAAAGAGCTAACGGCATGAGTAATTTCAAAATAGCGCAAATCCTTCCAATGTTTTTTTCAAAAATCCTAAAAGGAATAGTCCACAGACACACCGACCCCAATAGCAGAGACGAAGCTAAAGGAGAGGCTGTCAAAGAAGATGCAGGGAGGCCAACGCTAAGGCAGGCCTTGCAGCCGTGTCGTACCGTGTCCAGTGGCCTCCAACACCCAGACTCTCCTGATTCTCTCCCCCTCCCACCCATCTCTTTTTTTCAAGCAGACCATTTAAACAGATTTCTTTTTTTTTTTTAAGATTTTACTTATTCATGAGAGACACAGCGAGAGAGGGAGAGAGAGAGAGAGAGAGAGAGGCAGAGACACAGCAGGGGGAGAAGCAGGCTCCGTGCAGGGAGCCCGACGTGGGACTCGATCCCGGGACCCAGGATCACGCCCCGGGCTGCAGGTGGTGCTAAACCCCTGAGCCACCCGGACTGCCCCTTAAACAGATTTCAATAAGAAAAAACTCCCTCCTCTTTCCAAGGTGGAGGGTAGGGGACAATTGTCCTCGAGAACGCAGGATTCACTTTGTTAGCTTGTGGCGGTTGTGATACACTGTGAACACTCCCAAATAAATGATTTAAAAAAAAACAAACCCTTAATCAGGGGGAGGCATCAGTCAGTCAACAAGCATGTCTTGTACACCTGTGCATCACGGCAGCGAACAAGAACAGGTATAGCTGCTGCGCGGGGCCCAGGTGAAGCTCCAGCTCATTGACCTACTGTGCGCCCCTGGGCAAGTTGTCACATCTGTTGAGGCATCCAATTGCTCATCTGTAAAATGGGCATAAGAAAGGAAGATGCGGGATCCCTGGGTGGCGCAGTGGTTTAGCGCCTGCCTTTGGCCCAGGGCGCGATCCTGGAGACCCAGGATCGAATCCCACGTCGGGTTCCCGGTGCATGGAGCCTGCTTCTCCCTCCTCCTGTGTCTCTGCCTCTCTCTCTCTCTCTCTCTCTCTCTCTCTCTCTCTGTGTGACTATCATAAATAAATTAAAAAAAAAAAAAAGAAAGGAAGATGGAAGGAAGGAAGGGAAAGAAAGAAAGAGAAAAAGAGAAAGAAAAAAATGAAAGAAAGAGAAAGAAAAAGGAAGAGAAAGAAAGAGAGAGAGAAAGAGAAAGAAAGAAAAAGAAAGAAAGAGAAAGAAAGAAAATGAGAGAGAAAGAAAGAGAAAGAGCAAGAAAGAAAAAGAGAAAGAGTAAGAAAAAGAAAGAAGGAGAAAGAAAGAGAAAGAAAGAAAGAGAAAAAAGGAAGAGAGAAAGAAAGAAAGAAAACGAAAGAGAGAAAGAAAAAGGAAGAGAAAGAAAGAGAAAGAAAGAAAAAGAGAGAAAGAGAAAGAGAGAAAGAAAGAGAAAGAAAGAAAAAGAGAGAAAGAGTAAGAAAAAGAAAGAAGGAGAAAGAAAGAAAGAAAGAAGAAAGAAAAGAAAGGGAGGGAGGGAGGGAGAGGCGGGGAGAGTAAGGTGTGTATGAGATGTGGTTGGGAGGTCACTCGTCACAGCACAGTGTAAGCACCTAATGAGGGTTAATGATGATCATTTACCTTTTTTTGAGGTGTCATCCAGGATACGGGACCAGAACGGGAGGTGCGCGTCTCTAACGACTCTCAGCAGGGTGAAGCTCCTGTCCTTGCTCCCCTGAAACAGACTCAATTCGTTTCTGAACATCAGCTGTCCCGGTCCCAGGGATGGGGGGGGAGCTTGGGGAGCGAGTGTTCTCTGCTCCTGCAACTTTTCAATAGAAACTTCCATCATAAAAAATAAAATAAAATAAAATAAAATAAAAAAAAAAGAAACTTCCATCAGGGGCTGCCTGTGAGCAGCCGCACTCAGAGCTCAGGTGCGTTGCGGGCGCAGGGTCAAGTGGCCGTCCTTCGGTCGCGAGGCCTGCGATGGCGTCACATGGACTCTCTATACCTGGGAGGAGCTCAGGGCCCGAGCGGAGCCAGACCTGAGCCGGAGCCGCGGTAACTGCATGAGGGGCCCCTCCTGTGTCTGCCGAGCAGTTACAGGCCGAGGTCGAACCCAGCTCCGTCACCCCGGAGCCCTGAGCAGGGTACGCTCCTCCCATGCGGAACACACAGCCGGCACCGGCCGCTGGGAAGCACGGCTGCAAGCCCAGAGGTGACACATCAGGTGGGCACGTGACACCCGGAGCGCGTGCCGCAGTGTGCACAGCAGCTGTGCGGGCTCAGTGAACAAGAGTGCTCTGGAGCGGCCAACTGGAGCGGCCTGTGATCACTCCCGGGCCGGAGAGGACGGTCCCCTCGTGTGAATATGAAGAGGTATTTGGCCGACGTGAGCCGGAATGAGCCCTGGAGCCCGTACCCACTCACAGGCCGCGCGGCTTCGCACAAGTTGCTTCCCCAGCCCTGGCGTCAGGCCGCAACTATGAAAGTGAAGGGGTCGGATGGATCATCCCAGAAGTCTTAGAGCTCAGAGACTTGGAGCGCATGGCATCAGGGTCCAGAATGATGCTCCCGGGCTGGTTGAGTGACAATAACAAGATCAAAATATATGTAGCACGGGACGCCGGGGTGGCTCAGCGGTTGGGCACCTGCCTTCGGCCCAGGGCGTGACCCTGGGGTCCCAGGATCGAGTCCCGCGTCGGGCTCCCTGCAGGGAGCCTGCTTCTCCCTCTGCCTGGGTCTCTCAGGGATAAATAAATATAAATAAATTTTTTATTACTTATTTTTTGTAAGTTTATTTTTTATTGGTGTTAAATTTGCTAACATATAGAATAACACCCAGTGCTCAAATAAATAAAATCATAAAAAAAAAAAAAAGAATGGTCGTCCTGACTCTTCTTTCGTACGATACGGCCAATCTGTCCGTGTCACACGGCTGAATGGCGGGAAGAAAGTGTAGACCGGTAAGGTCGTGTGCGGCTTTCCAAGGGAGCGCCGGGCACGAGCCTGAACGTGGACGCTGGACCCTGGCCAGTGTTCCCAAGTGCGGCCTCTCGCGCTATGTACTTAAACACCCCACCAACAACAAACTTCTTTACTAAGGATGAAAAAAGATAGCTTAACTGGTAGCGGAGGGCAATCACTCAGCCTTAGGTGGAAAGGGTTACGGAGACCTTAGTCAAACTGAATGCTTAAATTTATTAGAGAACCTCTCGGGTGGGACTCCGAGCCGAAGGTCGCCAGGCTCTGTACCACACACGTAATTTCCAGCATGGGCAGGTAGCTGTTTAGAAAAGGAACAGCCCTTTCTATATGAGTATAGGGCCTAATGGCTACCCCAGAAATACTTGTTTGTCAAAAAAAAGGGTCTAATGGGCACTTGGGTGGCTCAGTCGGTTAAGCATCTGCCTTCGGCTCAGGTCATGGTCTCAGGGTCTTGGGATCCAGCCCCACATCAGGCTCCCTGTTCAATGGGGAACCTGCTTCTCCCACTCCCTCTGCTTTTGCTCACTCTCTCTCTCTCTCTCTCTGCCAAATAAATAAATAAAGTTTTAAAGCAATAACAAAAACCATATGATTTCACTCGTGTGCTCATATGTGGAACCCGAGAAACAAACAAGGAAGCAAACAAAAAGCAGAAATAGACCCATAAATACAGAGGACAAACTGATGGTTGTCAGAAGGGAGGGGAAGATGGGTGAAGGGGGGGTCCAGGCTTCCAGGGACGGACCGAATAGATCACAGGGACGAAAGGCACAGCACAGGGAATAGGGCCAATGGTATAGGGTCAGCATTGTAGGGTGACGGATGGTAGCTACCTTTGTGGCGAACATAATAATATAATGTATAGAAAAGTTGAATCACCATGTTATACCTGGAACTAATGTGTGCGAACTATACTCAAGTAAAAAAAATTTTTGAAAGTAAAAGTTTGGACAGCCCCAGTGGCCCAGTGGTTTAGTGCCGCCTTCAGCCCAGGCCGTGATCCTGGAGTCCCGGGATCGATCCCACGTGGGGCTCCCTGCGTGGAGCCTGCTTCTCCCTTAGCCTGTGTCTCTGCTTCTCTCTCTCTCTCTCTCTCTCTGTGTGTGTCTCCCATGAATAAATAAATAAAATCTTTAAAAAAAATAAAAAATAAAATAAAAACAAAGCTATCCAACAATAGCCCCCTATAATTAGTTAAAGTGTGAAACTTTACAGTCCCTTAAAGTGGACCCCATGTGCTACGGGTATGGATTACTCCATGTTCACAAAGGGCTCACGTACCACGTAAGAGCATCCACCTCTCCTGAATCACCAGTTAACCCATTTAAAATGGATACAGGATCTTGAATACACGGCGATTAACTTTTCAATTTAAAGAATTGGGTTTAAACAACAAAAAAAAAGAATTGGGTTTGCCTTCTTAGGAATTAAGAAGGCTTTGGTGGATAAGTAGGATGATCCAGATTTCTTTGGAGAAGAAAAGAAGGCACCAAAGGGAAATCTGAACCACGGCTCTCTCTTTTTCTTAAAGAGACCTCATGGAAAAAAAAAATAAAAATAATAATAAAATAAAATAGATAAATATTTACAGGCCAGTGTTTCTTGAAGCTTCTTTTTTTATCTTTTTTGTTTTGTTTTGTTTTGTTTCTTGAAGCTTCTTTATGCCAGCCGTTATGCTGAGGCTCCAACAGACAAAATGGTTCAAACTCATTCCACTGACCTCAGAGCTGCTCTTTGGGGGCTATTCTTTCCAAGACAGCTGTTGCATTATTTGAATATTTGAGGACGTTACTACAGAGTTTGATCACATCCTGGATGTCACCTTTTTGTTTAATTTGTTTTCCCCCTTTCATACATATTTTAATACTTTTACTAATTTTCCTCAATGTACGGTCATCATACAGTAAACCAAACACCTAGAATCTGCAGGCGCTTCTACTAGTGCGTCTCAACCCTAACGGCGCATGAGAATCACCCAGGGAGCCTTTCAAAAATCCTGATGCCCGGCAGCACCCCAGACTCCATACATCGGAATCTGTGGGGTGAGATGCCGGCCTCCGGGTGCTGAGAGCTCCCAGGTGCTTCATGGGCGCAGGTGAAACACCGTGTCTGACCCTTCCTCCCTCCTTCCTTGCCACTCGGTAAATACCTGTCCGTGTCCGAAGCAGGCCTCCCAATACCGTTGGATCCCATCAGCTCTGTTCTCTAGGAAGGGCCTTGTTTTTCCCGCAGAAAAGTGGTATTTTTTTGGTCTAGAGTTATCAGTTAATATGGCAACCGGGTAACAGGGGAAAAGCCTTCGTGGACATCGCCTATTCTGTTCGGGTTCCCCTGCCTCGATGCTAGAGGAGACGCCCACCCCACCCACATCAATTCCTCAACCCAAAGGTCTCAAAAGGAGGTAGGATGAGTGTTAGTCCAAAGTCCACCCCAAGTGCCCTTCCTGTCTTTGTAGGGCTGCTGTGACAAAGTACCCGAGACAGGGCGCTTAAACCAACAAACGCGTTGTCTCACAGGCTGGAGTCTGGAGCAGGTGCGAGCGGGCCCCGCTGCCCGGGGCTCTGGGGGGACCCCTGCACCCCCGCCCCACGTCGCGTGCCTGCCCTCTCTGTGCCCTCCCGGGGCCCTGCTGTGAGGATGCCACCCGGCCCTGGAGCCGCCCGCCCGAGTGCGACCGCGTCCCGACTGACCACACCTGCACCGACGCCGGCGGGTCCTGTCCCCAGGCCCCAGGGGGACGGGAGTCGGGGCACCGCTGCTGAAGCCGGTGCACCCCGCGGACTCCTTGTGGCTGTTTTCTCGTCGCCCGGGGCCAGGCAGTGGAGACGCTTCATCCCAGCCGCCCTGCACATCTGGTTAGCTAATTAACCCCTCTCCGGGACTAGGAGGGGGGCACCTGCCCAGGGCACAAGACAGCAACCTGGCTGATTAGATCGGCCTTTTCAACGTTTCTAAGACAGAGAGAGGACAACGCCCGGTTTTATGCTTGTGTGTCGTTCAGATTTTAAGCCACATTTTTAGCCAGTTTGCTAGTTCCGTGTCTATTAGGAGCAGGGAACAGGTAGCACTTAACGTGTAATCAATTCATTTTTTTCTCCTAATGAAGCTGGACAGACTCACACACACACGGCCTGAACCGCAGGCTCCTCCGATTTGCTCCAATTTACCGTGGTGGCATCGGCTCAGAGGGTCCGGGAGGCCCCGGGGCCGGCGACGCGCAGCCTTCTAGGAATTTGGGAGATCGTGGCTCCCGGCCAGCCTTCCCCGGTGACCTCGCCCGCCGTCAGGCAGCCCCGTTGGTGCCCTGCCTTATGAGCGTCACTTCTTTTTAATGAAATACACCCAAAATGCAGGGGAGTGCAGAGAACACGGTGACTTGCACCCGCCGCCAAGCTCTGTCAGATCCTAACATCGTCTTCCATATATGCTTCAGATGTATTCTTTAAATTTTTTTAAAGATCTTATTTATTTATTTGACCGAGAGGGAGCACAGGCAGGGGCGCGGCAGCAGAGGGACGGCAAGCGGCCCCCCAGCGGCCGGCCCGGGAGGGCCCTGCGTCAGCCTGAGCCCCGGGCGCCCCGCAGATGTACTTTTTTTTTTTTTTTCAGTTTTACACCTTTATTTGACAATCAACGATTAGTTCTCATCCACACGCAGATGTACTTTTTTAAAGCAAACCCCACAAATAGCTTTGAAGCCTCCGTGTCGCACACCCCCTTCCCTCTCCCCTCCGTCTGATCCCAAGGGAAACCCCTGGTCAGACTTGGTGTTTGTTCTTCACATGCGTGACTTGGCCCTTTACCGCACGTACACATCCATAAGCAATCTGTGGTATTTTCACGTATTTTTCACGTAATCTTACTGGAATCATACTGTAAACTTAATAAAACTGATATAATGTTAATAGATTATAATAACAAAGTTCATATAAAATAAAAACTAAATAGCTAAATAATATATGGAAGATGATTTAAAAATACATATTAGGGGGATCCCTGGGTGGTGCAGCAGTTTGGCGCCTGCCTTTGGCCCAGGGCGCGATCCTGGAGACCCGGGATCAAATCCCACGTCGGGCTCCAGGTGCATGGAGCCTGCTTCTCCCTCTGCCTGTGTCTCTGCCTCTCCCTCTCTCTCGGTGACTATCATAAATAAATAAAAAATTTAAAAAAATATACCTGGGTAAATTAAAGAAATGTAAATTACCAAGAATGAAATACCCCCCAATGTCCCAGTAGTGTCGATTCCCGCAGAAGTTCCTAAATGCTCAGTTTCTGAACTTCCCTCACACGAGACTGGTCATAACACAGGTTGGGAAATAGCACCGGCCCACAAACCCCACTTGGATCACGCTGTGAGCGGCCCTGACGTAGATCATCCCAGGGCACGGGACGCCGGGGTGGCTCAGAGGTTAGCGCCGTCTTCGGCCCAGCGTGTGATCCTGGAGACCCGGGATCGAGTCCCACGTGGGGCTCCCTGCACGGAGCCTGCTTCTCCCTCTGCTTGTGTCTCTGCCTCTCTCTGTGTGTCTTTCATGCATAAATAACAATTTTTTTAAAAAGGTGACAAATAAATGTGGGGGGAAACTTACAGAAATTCAGAAGCCCTGTTACCATATTAAAGGTTCTGAGAAGTCCTGCAAGAAGGAAACCTGCTTAATTGTGTTTAATCTAGTGCTTCCTGAGCTCTTGGAGACCTTTTTTAACGTAAAATCCAGTAACACCCCATAGCTTAGTGTTTCAAGAGCTAAGCCGTCCTAGGAAAGCCCTCCCATCGTTCTCCAGAACGATGCAAATCAAATTCTTAAAATTAAAAAAAAAATTAAAATTAAAATTAAACAAACCAGAGAGCTGGGTATTTACAGAAACAGATGAATTATTTGCCAAGAGCTATTTTATAGCATCCGTCAAGCACCACCATAGCTTCCGGTTTGCAGGCTCGGGGTTTTGTATGTTCAACCTTGTTAACACGGGGTACATGTCTGTGACTCCGGACCTTCCGTCTCTGGAACATTCCTTTCCCACGGCCCCCTCCCAGGTGGCTCAGAACCCTTTCCGCGTGCTGTCTGGGACCAAGCCTCCTCCGAGGGAAGGCGTATCTTTATGCCAGTACGTGCCTGGTCACCGTGGTTTGCGAAACCAGCTTAATAGCGCGGGCCATCCCTCGTACGCCGTGTGCTTGTGTAATAACAGGCCGTGGGTGAGCAACACACCTGAGAGCAGCACTAACAACCCATCTGGGCAAGCCTGGAGGTGGGGCCCATATTAATAAGTATAATGAAGGCCTTGTCCTCTTCACGGAGAGATTAGGATCTTGTCCTGGGTCCCCCCGCGGGTCAGGGCGGCCGCCTGGGCAGTCAGGACCAAAGGGCGGGACACAGGTTGACCAGCAAGTCGGGAAACAGAGACAAATAGATCATCGATGGGCTGACGTGATATCGTAACGATATTGATGGATGTCAGAGACAGCGCACGATGAGATATTATCTACGTTTCTAGACTTTGTGGCCAAGTAGCCAGAGCCAGTATCTATGTCAAGCAGTGACTAATGTCAGAAGCCACTGTCCTACAGGCCTCACCCGAGTTAGCTCATGTAATGGTCACGTGGTCAACCCTGCGAAATGGGTACTTTTGGTCATTCCCCGGGTGACAGGGGAGGCCGCGCGGCACGCAGGGATGCAGTACCCGGCCCACTGGTGGGCAGCGGAGCTGGGCTTGGAGCCGGCCTCGCTGCAGCGGAAACCCACCCCAGCACCCGCAGCTGCCCCCAGCCCCACCCGTCCCCGGGAGGCCCGGTCCCTGTGCCCTGCTGAGCAGCCTTCACTCAGCAGGGCTTTACTCATCTCTATCTTTCTTGCTTTTTCCTTTAACCACAAGGGGCATAGGTACAGTCACCACCCCCGGCATCCGTACCCCGGATCTCCATGGCTTGGTCCTCGTGACGAGCCATTACGGCAAACCAGGCTGGAGGTACAGTTCCACCTACAGACGAGGAGGCCGAGCCTCCACCCGAATCCCTACCCGCCAAAGGGCAGAATCAAGTGCTTGGAGTCCTCGTGGGCTTAACCTAAGTCTTTGAAATACTCTCTTGGACTCAGTTTCCTTCCCTGCTAAATAATAATCTAGAAAATGTCTAAGTTATTCTTTTTCTTTGTCGTTGTTCTTAAAGATTGTATTTATTTATTTATTTATTTATTTATTTATTTGGGAGGGAGAGAGAAAGGTCATGGGGGCGGAGAGCAGCAGAGACAGGGGAGAAGCAGGGTCCCCGCTGAGCAGGGAGCCCGATGCAGGGCTCGATCCCAGGACCCCGGAATCATGACCTGAGCTGAGGGCAGACACCCAACGAGCCACCCGGGCGCCCTTCTGAGTCACCCTTAGGGTAACTCCTGAGCCATTACATCTGGAGTCAGGGAATGCCGTGAAGATGAACGTCAGGCACTAATAAGCCAGTTCATGACAAACCTGCATCATATACTGTATTTCAGGAATATCTCATTGATGCATGCGGCCCGTCAGCTCATAAGATCTAACCCAGGACTCCGCTGGCGGTCGCCCACAACTGGTCGCCGAGCACCCCTTCAGCTCCCTCCTCCGCCTGAGGTATCCAGACAGGGGGGCCTTTGCTCACAGTGTAGGGTTCCCCGAAAGCGCCCTCCCTTACCCTCCTCCTACCCAAATCTATCCCTTGGCCAAGGCCCATCTCCAAGGCCCCTGATACCACTCTGAGCCAGCCACAGCCGAAGGAGCCGCTCGGCAACGGTGGGTTGGGAAATGCGTGACAACCAGCTGTCTGGGGAGAAAAGGTCTTGATTTGCGGTCTTTCTTGATTTCTGTGGTGTCACCACTTCTCCCATAGCCGGTCCAAAGCTCCCACCCTGGCACCCCTGAGTGTAGGTGGGGAGGGTACTGTCAGTCTGCTCAGCCAGTATGGGCAGGCCCCAGGGCACTCCTGCACTTTGGACACCTCCTCTTCCCTGACCGTCTCCTAGATCATTCTGGAATGTGTCCTTCCCCCATCACCAGCTTCCCCCCTCTTCAACCCAGGCCTTCACCTCCTGCCTGGACCACAGGGACAGTCTCCTCCTTGCTCTCTCTGCCTGCAGACCCTCCTCACTCCTGTGCGGCCCCGTGCTGCCCATCCTCAAAGTCCTGCAAACCCATGGTTTTCAGTGGAAAGTTAAACATTGTTGGATATACAAGCTCTCCGTGACCTGCTCTCTATCCACCTCTCCATCCTCACACACACACACCCCAAAACACTTGCTCTCCGTGCCCCGGACCTTCATACAGCCTAACGTGCCTTCTTTCCCGTCACAAATCCCACTCCCCACTCTGGGCTCATCAGAATCATCCTCTTCCTCCAGCCCCTGTGTCTCCACATTTCCATGGTGTTGGAGAACTCGGTGGAGGAACCTAGTATGGGAAATCGTGGCCGGGTCTATGTGCCTCTGCCTTTCCCTCCCTCTCAAGGTCACAAGCTCCTGGAGGGCCAGGCCCTGGAGCAAGCCTCCTATTCTTCAGTGCCTGGCACCATGTCCTGGCTGATGGGAAAGCCTCTCTGGTCTGCAGGGGGGTGGCAGGCACCAGGGAGTCAATGGGGCAAGGCAGTGGGCATGGGCAGAGCCAAGGACCTCTCCCACCAAAGCCTAGGACGGCTCCCAGCAAACAGAGGTATAGGTGCAGGGAAGGGACTGAGAATTCCCCGTCTTGGCCGAGGATCCCAAGACTCCACCTGTATCTGTTCTCTCTACCCCACTCCCTGGCTGGACGGAATGCCCCAGCTTCCTACTTACAACCCCATCTCTTAGGCTCTGTGTCTTTTCTGTTGCTTTAAATGGAATAATTATGGGTTCAAAATGGCCTTTTGACCACATGTGAAGGGCTCTGGTCCAAGCCTGACCCCAAGGGTGGGGGGAAGCTGTTCTTCTTTCCCCAAAAACATTCAAACTTAGGTCCTGGATTGCATAGATAATGTTCTGGATTTTAGGTAGTTTCCTTAAAACGATTGCCCAAAAAGCGCCTTTGGCACGTCAGTCCTGCTCCAATTACTAAGAGACCAGTCTCTTCTCTCCAGGTGGTTTTCCATCTAAAAAAAGGAAGTTAGTGACCATGTGATCACTAATACCACTGACAGCGTGGTTCTAAGTCAGTTCCTCTCTCTGTGTCCTAATTTTCTCATCTGTAAGATGGGAGTAATAGTGTCTACCCACCTCAGAAGTCTGCTGAAGACCAAATGAGATCATGGATATAAAAGTACCATCGGGGATCCCTGGGTGGCGCAGTGGTTTGGCGCCTGACTTTGGCCCAGGGTGTGATCCTGGAGTCCCGGGATCGAGTCCCGCATCCGGCTCCCTGCATGGAGCCTGCTTCTCCCTCTGCCTGTGTCGCTGCCTCTCTCTCTATCTCTCTGTGATTATCATAAATAAATAAAATCTTTAAAAACAAAATAAATAAATAAAAAATAAAAGTACCATCGTAGGGATGCCTGCGTGGCTCAGGAGGCAAAGCACCCAATTCTTGATTTTGGCTCAAGATGTGATCTCAGGAGTTTGAGACTGTGTCCATGTGGGCTTTCGTGCTGGGAATGGAGGCTGCTTAAGAGTCTCTCTCTCAAAAAATAAAAAAAATAAAAAAAAATAAAAAATAAAAAAAAAAATAAAAAAATAAAAAATAAAATAAAAAACAAAAAAAGATTCTCTCTCGCTCTTCCTCTGCCCCGCCCCCACTCTCTCTCTCCCTTTCTAAAATCAACCAATTAATTAATTAAAATCTATAATAAAGTACCATTGGAGCTGTATCTATTAGCTATTATTTGTGAAAGTTAATCATTGTGCTAAAAATCCTTTATGAACATTCCTGTGTGATTTAACTGCATTTAACAGGATTGTAGTCATCTCAGAAATGTTCATTTAAAAGAAATGCAAAATAAATAAATAAATAAATAAATAAATAAATAAATGAAATGCAAGCGGCAGCCCGGGTGGCTCAGCGGTTAGCGCTGCCTGCAGCCCAGGGCATGACCCCGGGGTCCCGGGATCGAGTCCCGCATCAGGCTCCCTGCATGAAGCCTGCCTCTCCCTCTGTCTGGGTCTCTGCCTCTCTCTCTCTGTCTCTCATGAATAAATAAAATCTTTTAAAAAAATTAAAAGAAAAGAAATGCAAGAACACATTAGGGTCCCCTAAGTGAGGACTCCTTACATCTTCGGATGAGGCCTCCGCCGGGTGAGCTGCAGCAGATGCTACCGGCCAAGCAGCGTCGGTGGCTTCTTTCCTGCGTCTCTAATCCCCAAGATCCGCGCAGAGGACTGGCGTTTGGGATCCAGGCCTGCCTGTTTACTCTCAGGCTTGTCCCGAATGCTCAGCCAGCCTTTTAACAGAGCCGCTGAAGACAATTAAAGTCACTTGTCTTTGCCAGGTAGAGCATAACGAGGTCACTCTACTCTTCCAGAACGTCGTCTTCCCACCAGCATCATTTTATAGCCGGTGGTGTGATTACTCAGCTCTTCGGAAGCAAGGTCAAGGCTCAGAAGTAAGCCAGGCCTCCCTTTGGTCGTCGTGATTGTGCCCACGCGCCGCCCTCCGTCCCGGGTCTCCACGCACAGTAAAAGTCAACGTAGGAAATCTTTATAACGTCCTTGAGAATCAGTCCTCCCGCAGTGGCTGAAGCCAGCGACAGCATGAACGACAGCATGTCACTCCCCTGCTCTTGCCTCAAAATTATCGCAGACCCCCGTCCCAGGCTGCCAACCAAAGGGCGACGTGCCCTGTAATTCCGCCTCGTGGACTGGCAGAGAAGCTCTCCTTTTTTTTTTTTTTTTAATTTTTTTTTAATTTTTATTTATTTATGATAGTCACACAGAGAGAGAGAGGCAGAGACACAGGCAGAGGGAGAAGCAGGCTCCATGCACCGGGAGCCCGATGTGGGATTTGATCCCCGGTCTCCAGGATCGCACCCTGGGCCAAAGGCAGGCGCCAAACCGCTGCGCCACCCAGGGATCCCCTAGAGAAGCTCTCCTTCGCGTAAACAGCCATCGGCTCCAGCCCCCGGAGCTCTGTGGCCACCCAGCCCCTGCCCCTGGAATCCCCCCTGGACTGCACGTTCTGTTTCAGGCGTTTCAATGGATGCTCGGAATAAAAAGCTGAATTCTAAGCAACCTAACTTTTGCATCAATGTACAGCGACTTGGTCTACAAAGGTAGACAGGGACGGACGACCAGGTGACTACCTACCGGGAACATTTTATCTTGCAACAACACAAAAATCCCTGCTGGGGGAAGATGCTGATCGCAGAAAAATGACTTACTTCACCCCCCAACCCCAAAGCAAAGAGTTAGCCAAGGCCTGCTGACCCCTGACTAGCAAATCAGGAACATCCTCTTGCTATTAGAAAGGCTGCTCATAAAAAATAAATAAATAAAAAATAAAAAATAAATTTTAAAAAGGCTGCTCGTTACGAAGGAGGCACGACAGCAGAGCCCCTTGGTGCTTCTGTGAAGGGACAAAATATCATTATTCATAATAAAATAGTATCATAAAATAATAATAATTATTATAGTATTATTATAAAAATATTATTATTGTAAAAACTCTGATATTTGTCTTTTTTTTTTAGCTTTGGTATTTGTAAATCGATTTACAGATAAAAACCACGCTGTTCTCATGCTTGACGTCCTGCTAATTGAGCACCATACCGGCTGGTGAAAGGCTGAGTTGTTTCCACATCTGTTGGTAAATAGTCCCTAAAGCAAGCTTCCCTGCAGTCCTCCTCCTTGGGCCACCCTGGCCACCCAGCCTCTTCCTCTGGGCTCCCCCCGAAACACACACCTGTCCAAGACCCAGCAAAGAGTTAGCAGCTGGCCCTAAAGTGTCCCCCAGGACGTGTGCTAGGCCAGTTCTCTGGCCCACGTCCATTCAGATGGGGGGAACATGCCATGCTGGCTGTTAACCATTTTATTACCTCCCCTGCCCATCTGCACTGAGATGTTTAAGACAGACCAGCCTCTAGGGTTCCTGCGCTCTGCGCTCCCACACTCTGCTCTGGGCTCTGCGGCAGCCAGGTGGTTCCAGAAAGCCATGGAGCGAATGCTGAGTGCCTGGCCAGGCCCTTCTGTAACTATGAGGGAGGGGTGGGAAATGTCCTCAGTGACTAGCACTGAAAATTGGCCTTGCCCCTCGGCTGTGCCCCAAAGGTCCGGGCTGGGTTCCTCTTAAAAACCAGAAATAATGACACATAACAGCCACATGGGCAAGTCCCCAACCTGCCATCTGCATCAATTTCCCTCTGTTCAATCCAATGGAGAGAGATAATAACCTATCTTGGGCTTAATTAACATCTGGGCCCGCTGCTGGGAGATTCCCAAACCCACGTCTCCCTGTAATTGCAAACCCTTATTTATTTGGGCACTTTGATGACAGCCTCATAATGGGAGCTGTGGCCCCAGCCCCACCCACAGACTCTTACTGGCCAGCGCCCACCTCCCCGCCCAGCCTCCCCACCAACCCCTCTCTATTACTCTGCTGCCCACCTGCACCCAGGCTCCCAGGATCCCTGGCCCTTAATCCCTCTGTCCTGTGTCCTTCTGTGCTTATAGGGCCTCAACCCGGAGAGTGAGACTTCCCATCTGCCCATTACATACTCCACCTCCGTGCGGTGCACGCGCTTTGGCCGTGCATACGGTAGGCGCTGAACACTCGTCAGCAGTCTTCCTTTCTCCTCCGTTCTACTCTTTAATCCCCAGGTCTCTCACCTGAAAACTGAGTCATTGATGCCTCCCCTGCCTGCCCCCGTGAGTGGTTATGAGCATCAGGAGAGAAAGTTGTATCCCTTACAACGTTAGAGAAGTGCCACCAACCCGGAAGGGCAGCCTCCTCCTCAGGACAGAGGATAGCGTGCTGGCCAGACGTGCCTCCCATGGGGACAGTCCCTGGTGGGGCCACGCCAGGGAGGATCTGGCCTCCTGTAATGCAGATCCTGAGGAAACACCGGGTCTCCACCCCCAAGAAGTTTGGGGGAAGCGGCACCCCCAGGAAGTAACATAGAAGGACAGAGCGGGGACGACTGGGTGGCTCAGCGGTTGAGCATCTGCCTTTGGCTCAGAGCATGATCCCAGGGTCCTGGGATCGAGTCCCCCATCGGGCTCCCTGCCTGGAGCCTGCTTCTCCCTCTGCCTGTGTCTCTCATGAATAAATAAATAAAATCTTTAAAAAAAAAAAAAAAACAGGACAGAGCAGACTCGGCCACCGCGCACAGTGTCCAACCCCCCGGGGCCCCCCGACGCCTGCCCTTCGGGTCCCTCCCAGAGGACAGCAATGAAAATTCCTGGCTTTTGTATCACACTTTTCCATAAAAAGTGGCTCATAGTCTTGATGTTCTTTGAACCACACGATACCATAAGGTAGCACGAGGATCCCGACTCACAAACGAGGGCACTAGACCTCGGGGACTGAACTTCTCTGTGCAACGTCACACGAGGAGCCTGGCAGGAGGGAGGGGCTGCGAGCCAGCCTCTGAGTTGGACCCTGTGTGTCTCCCGGGGGTGGTGACCTCTGGAAAAGACGCGGCTTAATGCCTTTGTCTTCCTCTTTCTTTTCTTCCTTCCTTCCTTTCTTCTTTTCATTCCCCCTTGATAATAGCACATGCATTTCAACTATTTGCAGGTTTATCTCTAAACATATCAAAGAATAAAGGCTAAGAAAGCGAGGCCATATTCCATTAGCACCTGTGGCAGTAAATTTCCAAAAAACCCTGTCAGGTCCCCTAAGCCTTTTCTTTTTTTTTTTTTTTTAATTTTTTTTTAATTTTTATTTATTTATGATAGTCACAGAGAGAGAGAGAGGCAGAGACACAGGCAGAGGGAGAAGCAGGCTCCATGCATCGGGAGCCTGACGAGGGACTCGATCCCGGATCTCCAGGATCACGCCCTGGGCCAAAGGCAGGCGCCAAACCGCTGAGCCACCCAGGGATCCCCCCCCCTAAGCCTTTTCTAAAATACCATTTTGAATTAAAACATTTCTAAAATGCATTATGCAGTTCTTTCTTTTAAAATTAGATTAGGGAAAAAAATAATAAAATAAAAAATAAAATAAATAAAATAAAATTAGATTAGGGGGTGTGCTTGGGTGGCTCAGTTGGTTAAGCGTCTGGCTCTTGATTTTATCTCAGGTCGTGACCTCAGGGTCCCGGGATTGAGCCCCGCATCCAGCTCCGTGCTCGGCGGGGAGTCTCCTCGAGCGTTCTCTCTCCCTCTCCTTCTGCCCCTCTCCCTGCTCGTGCTTCCTCTCTTTCTCTAAAATAAACAAATCTTTTAAAAGTAAAATAAAATTAGATGGGGGGGTGCCTGGGTGGCAGAGTCGGCTAAGCCTCCAGTCTTGGTTTCAGCTCAAGTTGTGACCTCAGGGTTGTGAGGTCGAACCCTGGGTCCGGTCCACACTCAACGTGGGGTCTGCTTCAGCTTCTCCCTCCCTCTCCCTCTGCCCTTCCTGCTCATGCGCGCTCTCACTCGCTCTCTCCAAATAAATATATATATATATTTATTTATTTATTTATTTTATATAGCTATAATCTCTGTATAATCATATATATAATATATAAATAAAATCTTGTTTAAAAATAAAATAAAATTAGATTAGGGTATTATACATATACCATGCTAATAAACAAAATACACAGTACAAAGCATAGAGTGCAAGTTCCCCGTCCTGCCCACCCTCTGGGTCCGTGCGCAGACTCTGCCGGCTGGTAGAGACGTCTCCGACAAGACACCTCTGTTAGACCCCCGGCTGGGGCCTGGAGTCCATGGTGGCCCTTCCCGAGCCTGCAGCCACCACTCCCACATCTGTTCAGTTCCCACTCTCGCCTAGAGAGCAGAGCTGTGCCTCTCGTGAGCGTCCGGCCCCCCGGGGGGAGGAGCTGGGCCTCTGTGGGGAAGAAGACCAGGCATCTCCCCTCAAGTGAGCAGAAGGGAGTTCGAGGGCCTCTGCTCTGCCCCGCACACT
Organism: Canis lupus dingo; assembly: GCF_003254725.2. Taxonomy (NCBI): domain Eukaryota; kingdom Metazoa; phylum Chordata; class Mammalia; order Carnivora; family Canidae; genus Canis; species Canis lupus. The sequence goes on from NC_064275.1 coordinate 31,288,093, forward strand.
GGGGAACAATGAGCTGACCGCACCTCTGCAGCCCCACTGACACCTGTGACACACCGCAGGGAGGCAAATCATAGGACTTTTCAAGCACCAGAGCTGCCCCTCCAGCGCTGGGCTGTCTTCAGGAGAAAGATCTGCTCCCAAGATGCCAGGAATTCCCAGACCCCCTGTAGAGGAGACAGCCACCTCAATCATTTCGTTTAGTCCTGAGCGAATGTTTGCACCATCTGTTTCAGAAAAGTTCCTCGAGGGGCGCCTGGGTGGCTCAGCGGTTTGGTGCCTGCCTTTGGTCCAGAGCATGATCCTGGGATCCCGGGATCAAGTCCCATGTCAGGCTCTCTGCATGGAGCCTGCTTCTCCCTCTGCCTGTGTCTCTGCCTCTCTCTGTGTCTCTTGTGAATAAATAAATAAAATCTTTAAAAAAAGAAAAAAGAAAAGTTCCTCGAACTCTGGGTCCTGAGCAAACCCAAACAGCCCTCGGGACCAGGCGCCAACCGAATGATACATATGCTTTCACAGCCTCTTGTCAATAGCAATTCCTCCTTGACCCTCCTGAGGTCTTTGCTCAAATATACCTGAACGAGGCTGCATTTCCCAGCTGCTCTTGCAGGTACCTGTCGCTGTGAGCTGAGCTCTGGCCAACAGGACGTGGTCAGAAGTTGTGTGTGTCCCTTACAGACCTGCCCATTAAAATCTCCAAAAGATCGTGCACGCTCTTTTTTTAATCTACTGGAGGACACTGTCTGGTAGACGCAGAAGACCTGGAGAGAATTCCAAGGCACTGGGGTAGCAGTCAGCAAATGTTTTCTGTGATGGGCTGGATTAATAAATATTTTAGGCTTGTGGGCTATGCAGTCTTTGCTGCAGCTACTCAACTGTGCTCTTATAATGCAAAGCCGTCATAGACAGTAGGTGAACGAATGAGTGAGAGTGTGTTCCAGTAAAACTTCATACGCACAAGCAGCCGGCAGGCCCAATTTGGCGGACTCCTGCTCCAGAAAATGGTGGAGTCACAATACAGACAGAGCCTGGGCCCCAGAATGACAGTTCGACGACCAAGACTATTCATTCAGAACAGTGCATAGGTGAGCGATAAGCTCTTACTACATTAAGCCAGTGAGTAGGAGATTTGTTAAAGCAGCTGGAATGCCTCACCCTAATTCTACCCACCGTATTCTATTCCTTCTGGTTGCCAAGTTCACGTGTCGGGAAATGGACCAAGGAGAAAGGAAACCCAAATCTTATTCTGGCGTTTAGAAGTACAGGGTTGGAGAGAGGTTGCAGGTAGATTTTCAAACACATCCTCCAACCACCTTCCCAGCCCCCCACCAAAAAAAAAAAAGCTCTAGAAAGCTATGCTTCCTCTAGAACCTAAATCAGGCAATATTTCATGACTCCTTTGAGACCATTTTGATGGTTGAAGAGGATGATCGTCTCTCATGGGAAGCCCTCTATGACTACCCCCCTCCCCTGAATGGATTGGGGTGGGTTGGCTGCCCATCCTCTGTGTGTCCTCAACTCTTTACACGCAAAATTGACCACACCTCCTTTGATGTTGGATAGATATTACATGTTTTGGTCTTTTCCACTGGATTATGAGCTCCATGAGGGCAAGGGCTGCTGGACGTTTCTGTCCTTGTTTCCCACCCTCATCCCCCCCATCTCAGACTGCCCCACCCCACCTCCACAACCAGCACAGTGCTTGGCACACAATAGGTGCATTATAAGTGCACACAGTAGATACGTTATACATGTTTCTCCTGTGATGGGGAGCACAGGAATGAATGAATGAAGACCTGTGATGGTTAAGGTCAAAATTACCTATGTGATAGATTGGGGAACCATATCACTCTCACCCAACTAGGACACTTTGAGAGTGAATGGTGGCTCTGCTCCTATTATGCGATGACCTCGGGCATAACTGGGACCATCCTGAGCAAACCAGCATTGACGGCCATCCCAGCGGCAGGCGTCTTTGGATCATGGTCTCCAGGGATAAAGGGCATTCTTAAAGGAAATTGGTGATTTCTGTTAGGTTAAGGACCTTTTAAGATAAAAAAATAAACAAAAAAGGAAAACTCAGAGCACAATGGAAAGGAAAGGGTGATGCGATTTGAAGCTTTTCTTGGCAGGAATGTGGGAGGATCAACATAGCTCTCTCATTGCGCTATGAGTTTTCACTGATCGTTTCACACTAACGCCAACCACAACAGCTTGAGTTTACGGTACAGCTCATATTCACCCTTGAGCACAGTCCCAGGCATACCCACAGGAACACAAACACACACACGCACACCACAGTTTCATGAGGACGAGAGGATCCTAAGTATTCCTGTGTGTGCTCTATCTAGAGTGTTTCCAATAAAAACCCGGAACCTCCACATTTCTACAAAGCAATCTAAAGAATTGTTTAGGACTGTGTCCGTTTCAGAAACGTCTGAGAGATGAATTAAATTCTGATTGCAGGGGATCCCTGGGGGGCTCAGGGGTTTGGTGCCTGCCTTTGGCCCAGGGCGTGATCCTGGAGTCCCGGGATCGAGTCCCACATCGGGCTCCCTGCATGGAGCCTGCTTCTCCCTCTGCCTGTGTCTCTGCCTCTCTCTCTCTCTTTCTATGTCTATCATGAATAAATAAATAAAATCTTAAAAAATAAATAAATAAATTATGATTGCAAATATTTGTGGAAAGTTTTTGGGAAAGGGGTGTGTGTGCACGCGCACACGTGTGTGTGCCTGAGTATAGGACCCTAGTCACGGTAGATGATCCGGGCTGATGATCACACGCCGACAAAATGAATCCCATTACAAAGAACAAATAAAAATCCCACCAGAGAGCACAGGCGGCGGCCACGCTCTCCTGCCACACCTGATGGAAGAGACTGGGCTGGAGACAGAGCCACGGAGTACACAGGGCTATCTGGAGCGTCAGACGGAAAGTTAGCCCATAATCTTTCCACATAGAGCATGCCATTTAGATACCCACCTACTGTTTCCTATTCTTAATAGATTACTTCTCATTTTGCCTGTTTTCCCTCCGTCGGTCCTGGAATGTGTTTCATGGAAAATGTTCCTGCCCATGACACATTCGCGCTATGGGGGAGCCCCACTAAGGCTCACTCGTCCCCACTGTTATCTCGATCTAAATATTCCAGGAGCAGCCACTCCTTTCCTGCGCTACCCTTGACAAAGCACCTGTTCGTCCAATTTTTTAGATTTTGGACCTCAAAACAATCTGAGAGGAAGTTTGAATATTACTATCTCCGTTTCGCAGAAAGAACTGGCCCCCCGAAGGAGACTTGTTTGAGGTAAAGAACGACTGTCTAGGAAAACCAGGGCTGGCACCGGATCTCAAGTCTGGTTTTCGCCCAGCCATTCCGTAGAGCCTTGTGCACGGGAATAGGCCTGCCACCCTCCCCAACCACCCAACCCCATATCTGTCAGCTAGTACGGGACATTTGCTAAGACCGAGGTCAAGGAATGGAACGGTGGAGACCCAGTGTAAGGCTAAGACTTCCTTTGACCTCAGCAGTGTGAACACGTCCAAACAGGTCTGGTCAGCCGTGGACTCTGGGAGCTCTCCTCTGCGGCAACAACTGCGGCAGGTACGAGAGGAAGGGCCTCCCACGGCTCAGGGCGCCTGCACATCCCTTTTGGACAAGCACTGCGTGGTTTGGTCTAAGACAACCAGGAGCACCTAAGGACATGGTGCTCTTTTTTTTTTTTTAAGATTTTATTTATTTATTCGTGGAAGACGCAGAGAGAGGCAGAGACACAGGCAGAGGGAGAAGCAGGCTCCACGCAGGGAGCCCGACGCGGGACTCGATCCCGGGACCCCAGGATCACACCCTGGGCCGAAGGCAGGTGCCAAACCACGGAGCCACCCAGGGCTCCCCCATGGTGCTCTTTTAAAGAGATGAGCTCTCCCACTGGACACCAGATGGTGAAGAGTTTTCCCTGAGAATCTAGGAATCGGGGGCCCTGGGGTGCAACGTGGCAGGCAAAGGCAAAGACAAGCTTCTCTGCAGAGGAGGCCTTGGCGGACGACAGACAGCAGCGGTAAATAAGGAACTGCTGCTGCTGGTTTTGCAGACTGAGATGGTGCCTGGGAATCATCTGCAAGCCCTGAACTGGAACACAGAACTGAAAGCGTGCTGATGCGGACCCTGTGGCCCCACCCACCCACCCACCCTCCGTGAGCTCACATGACCTTGGAAACAGCACTTTTTTTTTTTTTCTTTACTTTCTCTTTTTCTGTATGAGTTCAGCTGCAAGAGTGGAACCTTCGGGAAGAGGGTTATGGTGTCAGGACATCTGTAAAGTGAGGAGAGGTACTCCCTGCACCAAAATATTTCTTCCTGCCTCCTTCCATCACGGTGCCCCCAAACCCCTTCTTATTTGGCATTTTATATCTCAGGGGCTTTGAAGATTCAAGAGTCCTCTATTAAAATGTTAACACCCTAGGGACGCCTGGGTGGCTCGGTGGTTGAGCAGCTGCCTTCAGCCCAGGGCATGACCCCGGGGTCACGGAATCGAGTCCTGCATCAGGCTCCCAGTGGGGAGCCTGCTTCTCCCTCTGCCTGGGTCTCTGCCTCTCTCTGTGTGTCTCTCATGAATAAATAAGTAAAATCTTTAAAAAATAAAAATAAAATGTTAATTCCCTAAAAAGGGCATTTAGGGAAGAGACTTCCACTGCAGGCTGTGAAACAATAGCTTGAGGAGACAAAATCACGGAGCTTACCCCTTGCAGAAGGGAAGGGAGCTTCTCATACACACAGTTGGCCACGGCCCCGAGGGGGGGCCCCGCTCGTCCTGCTGAGTCTCGAGGGGAGGGCAGGGTGGTGCCTTGGGAAGAGGTTGGCTGCATCCTGCTGAGGGATCCACCTTGGGCGAGTCCTCTTATGCTCCCTTTCCTGGCCCTGACCTGGCCCTCAGATTCAGTGTCGGTCCCCATTTTGGGACCCACTGAGGCCTCCGAGCTTTGAGGTGGTGGAAGGGCTGCCTGGCCTAGCCAAGAGCACTTCCACATTAAACCCTGGATGGGGGCGGGGGGTCCAGGCCACAGTGGGTCCCCGAGACGAGCCCTGATCCCCAGAGTCCCGGGTCAGAGGTGTCTTCTATTGTGTCCCACTAGGGATGGGATGTAGGGATGCAGGAACACACCCGAACTTAACCTCTGTTCTCCTTCAATTCATGGCACTAATGCTGGAAGCCTTGCTATTGCGAAACCGACCAGTCCACTCCGCTCCTGAGGGGCCTGAGGCCACGGAGGGAAGTGATTGGATCAGGTTACTGCAGAGGGAGGGGCTCCAGGTCACTCCGAGGCCTGAGGCCTGCCCCCAAGGCTCTTCCTGGGGGCTTCCTGCCCTGCTGCAGCATTTGAGCCTTCGTGTGACTCCAACCCGAGGGACTGAGGCTATAACCTTGGGGCTGACATGAGCAGGAAGGGGACCCCAACTCCATCCAAAGCCAATTCCAAATAAACCATCTTTCTTCAAAGTAGAACCAACCCTCCCCAGGAAGGCCAGGGAAGCTCCAAGGAAACTCTTAGGAATCGAGTCTACCTCATGTAGAGGAGTCAGTTGAACCCCAATCCTCCCTCTTTTATAAATATATGTCCTCAAACCCTTGAGAGGCTCAGCCGGTTAGGCAGCCAACTCCTGATTTCAGCTCAGGTCATGATCTCAGGGTCGTGAGATCGAGCCCCACACTGGGCTCCATGCTGGGCCCAGAGCCTGCTAAGGATTCTCCTGTCTCCCTCTCCCTCTCCCCTCCTCCCATCTCACACTCTGTCCATCTCTCTCTCTAGCAACAAAAAGAACAACAACAGGGACCCCTGGGTGGCTCAGCAGTTGAGCATCTGCCTTTGGCCCAGGGCGTGACCCCCGCGGTCTTGGGATCGAGTCCCGCGTCGGGCTCCCATGCAGGGTTTGGCACCTGCCTGCAGCCCAAGGGGTGACCCTGAAAGCCCGGGATCAGGTCCCGCATCGGGCTCCCTGCGTGGAGCCTGCTTCTCCCTCTGCCTGGGTCTCTGCCTCTCTCTGTGTCTCTCATGAATAAATAAGTAAAATCTTTAAAAAAAAGAAAAAAAAAGGAACAACAAAAAACAAAGGAGCCTCGACTCCCCCATCCAGGCAATGCCCTGTTGTCCCACAGTTCCCCTGGCCGGAGCACTCCTCCTGCCCCTCCGCAGCCTTTCCCGGCGCCAGCTACCACAAGGCTCTGTGCTAAGCTTGGTGAATCAGAGATGCCTGAAGACACACGCCTGTCCTTGGCTATCCAGGCGACCAGGACAGACACGGATGATTAATAATCATGATGCAATGGGAAGAGCTCCCCCACCCTCAAACTAGACCTGCTCTTCTAGGGTGAGGTCTCGTCGGACCAGATCTCAGGGCAGAAGTGAGAGGAGCCAGGTGCCTCTGGGGGCCGCCTCCCCACCCACCCGGAGCATTCCGGCCCCAAAGACACCACCCGCCCTTTCCACCTCCAGCATCAGGCGGCCAGGACACACTCATTCACACCTGGTGGCAGGAGTGCCACGTCTACGAATGGCGTGACAGACACTATCAAGCATCTGCCATGCATGAAACATAGAGAAAGGGGGAAATCGCAGAGAAATTCAACTGCCACTTTCTGGAATCCCAAAGCTAAAAGTCTGGTTCTGGGACACCTAGGTGGCTCCGTGGTTGAGCATCTGCCTTTGGCTCAGGTCGTGATCCCCGGGTCCTGGGATCAAGTCCCACATCGGGCTCCTTGCATGGAGCCTGCTTCTCCCTCTGCCTGTATCTCTGCCTCTCTGTGTCTCTCATGAATAAATAAAATCTTTAAAAATAAAATAAAATAAAAATAAAAATCTGGTTCTAAGCATTAAGAGCTGGAGAAATGTGAGAAGAGCGTGGGCTCCAGAGTCTGCAGCCTGGGTGACCTCGCGCAGGACACCCCCCCTTGAAGGCCCAGTTTGTTGGTCTGAGATGGGCGGCGGGGCCAGCGCGTGCCCAGGAGTTGCAGGGCTGCTGCCAGCTGTTGACTGTGTGTCTGGGGTGCTTGTCCCTTAAACTTTGGGCTTCCTTTGATGTGTAGGATCTGAGTGAGGCTTGTGAGAAGGAGGAGAAATGAAGACAGGAAGGTGTGGGAAGCTGGGCAATCGGAGAAGCCAGAGGAAAGTGATGCGTTCCAGGAGGAAATGGGATGGGACTGAGCCGGAGAGAGGGGCCACCCTCCGGGGGGGTTGGGGGGGAGGTGAGAGACACACCATGCCGCTGGCTGGCGCCACGGAACCGACCCAGAGAGGAGGAATGGGTGTCAAGCTCCAGCCCCCCCCCCACCTTTCAAGCTGGCATGACGGTGCTCAGTCAAGGCTGTCACATGGGGTCCCCTCGGAGCAGGTCACGGGGGCGGGGGCTGGCCCCAGGAACGCTGTGGCCTGCGGACACAGAGCAGCAGGCCGGAGCAGGAAAGGCCTGGCTGCATAAAGGCAGGGCCAGATGTGGCCATGGGCGCAAACACCTGGTGCCCGGAGTGCACGGTGCCCTGAGCCCTGGCACCGGTGCCTCCTCCATCGCCCACCGACGGTCCTAGGTGCCCAGGCGGCTGCAGACCACCGTGGGCTGGCGTCGTCCCACCTCTCCATCCCCCCTGACGACATGTGGTCCTAGGTGCCCAGGCGGCTGCGGACGACCATGTGCTCGCATTGTCCCACCTCCCCGTCCCCCGCCCCCCCCGCCCCCCGACGGCACACAGCACACAGCCAAGGATACAAAGGACAGGGAGGACGATCTCGCCGTCAGGAGAGCCTCCGCCCTGCAAGGTCTCTCTGGCCGCGACGTCACTCCACATTTCACGCTGTCAAGCACGCTGTCGGCCACACAGGAGTCGGGCTGAGGAGGAAGGTGGAAAGCGTTCACTGCATCTAAAGTACCATCAGGTTACGCGAAGCAGAAACATGAGCCTCTCCTTCAAGAAGGAAAAGCCAGATGTGGTGAGGAAACGAGACTCCAGGTGCTCCCTGCAAGGTGAGCATCATCTAACTTCTCCGACACACCACTCTTTCCCCTACGAGTGTCAGGAGCAAATTAGTGTTCAGTTTTGTTTTTTTTTTTTTTTCATTCAAACTTCTCCTCTTACACTAGTGATATCATCCCTGGAAGACTGAGATGTAAGAAGAGGTGAATCACGTATCACCTTCGCATCTCTTCTAGAGTTACATCAGCCCGAGGGCTCTGGGGTGCAGTGGGGCTAAACGCCAAAAAGTCGAGGGAAGGGGCCGGAGCCAGGAGCCTGGGAGGGAACCGGTTCTTTTGCATTCTGCTTATTTTCTTCTTCCTCCTTCCTCGACCTTCCCTGTTTCTAAATCAGATAACTGGGAAAATCAGACTCTGGAGAGACAGTTGCCCTATATTTATTGATGGCATTGGTTTAAATGCCATTTGTCCGAACTTTCCGACCAATCGCCATGCCTCCGTCAGTCACAGGTAGAAGCCAACCTCGGCATCGTCACTAGACCATTAATTGGCTAAGAACAAGGACGCATAGGGGCGCCCGATATCAGATCAGGTCAGGATCTCAGGGTCGTGTGATCAAGCCCGGGGGCGGCAGGCTCTACACTCGGTGGGGAGTCTACTTGGCTCTCAGGCTCCCTCTGCCCCTCCCCCAATCCCAAACTCTCATTTAAAAAAAAAAAAATCCTTAAAAATAAAGAACAGGGATATCCTTAGGTGGCTCAGCGATTTAGCGCCTGCCTTCGGCCCAGGGCATGACCCTGGAGTCCCGGGATCGAGTCCCACGTCGGGCTTCCTGCGTGGAGCCTGCTTCTCCCTCTGCCTGTGTCTCTGCTTCTCTCTCTCTCTGTATCTTTCATGAATAAATAAATAAAATCTTTTAAAAAAAATAAAATAAAATAAAAAAATAAAAAAAGAACAAAGACATGTCGACCCTGCCCCCCCACCAACAATTCACCCTATGATCTTCACCCTCTTTGATGTTCTCACCAGTTTCAAAGAGCAGAGGAACTTGGCAACGGGTGAAAATAACTTGAAATGTGAAATCCAGTCATGCAAGATAGTGACGGGCCACACAGCTGCCTGCCGGTCAGGTGAGAGCTGCGGGGAAGGCCCGCGGGATCTTACTCCCCTGACCTCTCTCTACCTGGGGTTTTCAGTTGCATGCAGTGATGTGTATCTGGGGTATTTGGGGAGAAGGATCGGGACTTGCGACCAAACCAGACAGAACAGATTCCAAGGCCTGGACCTTGTCCTAATGCCCTTACGAAGTGATTCTGAGTATCTTAGAGTTATTTCCCACCCACCCGCCAACCCTTTGCTTTTTTTTAAGTTAATCTTATGCTTAAACCGCTCCTGTTAATTAGGAAGAAAATCTTTCGCCCTCCCTTCCTCCTCGGTTGCAACGGATTCCAGGCTCCTGGGGACTGGGCCTCGCTGCCCAAAACATAATCACGGTGAAAACAAAGCAGAGCGGCCTCCGGACGGCAGGGAAGACCAGGAGTGGGACTCATTTCTGCAACAGGAAACGGAGCCCAAAGGGGCAAAGGGAACAAATAGTTGGAGGCAGGCAGTTTTGGCAGCGCCTTAGGACAGCTTGCAGCTGATCGGGCGTAGCTGAACCGGGGACATCTGTTTGGAGTTTACAACAGAAACAAGCTCACAGAGAGCCCGAAAACCCGAGACAAACACACACTCACACACACAGACCAAGCTCGAGCAGGTCTTGTGGGCCTTGACCTCCGCGCCGGTCCCCCACTGGGTCACGCTGTGTTGTCGAAGGGAAGGAAATAGGTCCTTCCGCCACCTCCCCACCCGGCCCCACCTGCCCATGACTCACTCGCCCTCGCCGCGAGCAGGACCCAGCAACCTTCCTCTCTCTCCCGGACTTTCCTCCCAGGGCCCACAGACGGCCCCGCAGCCAACAGAGCCCCCCGGGCACTTTCTTCAGGCCCCCCGTTGATCTGTAAAGCCCCTTGAGCAGTTGTAAAGGAAAAGGCGAACCCCAGAAGGTGCCAAACCTCAGAATACCTCAAAAGTCACTCCTCCCTAAATAACCTCACGAGTCCGGGACTGAGGACCAGCACTCGCCCTGCGTCTCCAAGAATTAACTCGGAGAGACCAGAAAAAGCCCACCGCCCCCCAACACCACACACACACACACACACACACACACACACACAGAGGGTGCAGTCAAGGGGAGGAGAGGCCTGGCCCGGCCACAGCGGGCACCACGGACACACCATGGCAGCGCAGGACGATGCAAACGGGCCCCCCTTCTGGAATCACGTCCAAGCACTGCAAAGGGCAGACCCTGGGCAGGCCCGGAGTGGGGGGGCAGGCCCCCTTCCAGCCCCACCACCAGCGATTTCAGCAGCACTTCCAGACGCTCACCTGTGCTGTGACATCGTCCTCTTTATTCTCTCCCCACGGCCCCCTGTGCAAACAGAACCAGAGCGGTGCCACTCTTAAAAAATAACGAGATGTTTTATACACATTTCTGTATATACAACTGAACAACATCTTACATGTCCCTTTTGCACAGCAAAAGATATAAACATTTAGCTCTCAGAACAGTTATGTACAAAAAAAGTCAAAAATACTTCACAACAGTGCAAAATATTTTACACAGGATCAGGAAGGGACGTCCTTTGAGCAGGAGCAAAGTGTGTCTTCAAAGGAAAAACTTTTTTTTTTTTTTTTTAGATATTAGATGTCTTTCGCTGTAAACAAATTGCAACTTTCTTCCATCGCTCCACCGCCGCCGCCCCCACCCCCAAACAGTTATTTGAGGAATTTGGCAGAACGTCAAGGGTCTGAGTCTAAGGTAAACAACCCAGGCTCTTGCCGAAGAGACTGAAAAGACTGGGGGCAGAGAGGTGGCATTGCAGCCTCAAAGTCCTCGTGAGAGCCAAAAGGATAATGTGTTTTAAGGACAGCGCTAGGCCTTCCCCCCCCACATTGTCAGTCGGTGGGGTCAGGGGAGGGACTAATGCCTCCTGCTCAGGCAAACAGGAAACCCGAGGGCCTGCAGCTGGTGGGGGGGGGGGGGGCTGCAGCCGGTAACGGGGGTCTGCAGTTGGGGGAGGGGGTTGCAGCTGGTAGGCCTGCAACTGGTGGGGGGGCTGCAACTAGTGGGCCTGCAGCTGGTGGGGGCTGCAGCTGGTGGGGGCTGCAGCTAGTGGGCCTGCAGCTGATTGGGGCTGCAGCTAGTGGGCCTGCAGGGTTGGGGCTGCAGCTAGTGGGGGCTGCAGCTAGTGGGCCTGCAGCCGGTGGGGCTCGCCAAGCAGGCCCGGGCATCCCGCAGCCCCGCCTCCCTGCGTCCCTGCGGGTGGGCCCCGCACATCTCCGAGTCACCCTGAGCCCCGGTCCCGCGCCCCCCACCCCGTGCAGAGCAGGAGGGCGGCGCCTCTGGGCCTCGACCCTCGGACAAACCGTCTCCCTGCCGCGGGGTGCGGGCGGGGGCCGGGGTGGGCTGGTCCCCGCGGGGGCCAGGTCTCAGCCCGAGCAGGGCTCCTCGGGGCCGGCGGCGGGGGCCGGGGGGGCGTCCGGGTCCCCGCCCTCGGTGGAGCCGTCGGCGCAGCCCTCGATGGAGCCCTCGGTGGAGCCCTCGGTGCAGCCCTCGATGGAGCCGTCGGCGCAGCCCTCGATGGAGCCCTCGGTGCAGCCCTCGGTGCAGCCGTCGATGGGGCCGTCGGGGCAGCCCTCGAGGGAGCCGGCGCTGTCCCCCGACAGCAGGCGCGTGACCCGCAGGTCGGCCCGCAGGCTGCGCACGTCGTTGCCGAAGCTGAGCGCTCCCAGGCCGCGGATGAGCTGGGACAGCGCGGCGCGCCCGGCGGAGGGGGCGCCCGGCAGCACAGGCCCCGCCGAGCCCCCGCCGCCCTCCCGCGCGCCCAGCAGGTCCCCGCAGCCCAGGTGCAAGGCGGCCGCCAGCGCCCGGCGGGCCTCGGCCTCGGCCTGCTCCCCGGCGCCGTCCTCGGCGTCCTCCTCCTCCAGGCAGCCCTCGGGCCGCCCGTCCTCGCCCTCCTCCTCGTCCTCGTCCTCGTCCTCGTCCTGGTCCTCGTCCGCCTCCTCCTCCTGCAGCCTCTGCTCCTGCTGCTCGCCCAGCGGGTCCTCGGTGATGGGGCCCAGCTTGGGCGCGCTGCGGCTGCGCTCGGCGGGCGGCTTGTAGCAGCAGGGCCCGTGCAGCAGCAGCTTGCGCAGCGGCACGAGCGGCACCGTGTGCGCGCCCACGAGCTCCTGCTGCTGGTGCCGCGCGTCGTCCCGCCGCTTGAGCCGCTTGAACTCCGCCAGCGCGTTGGCCGACGTCTGGTAGAGCAGCAGCGCCATGGCCTGCGCCTTCTCGGGCTTGGACACGAGCACCGCGTGGCAGCGCAGCATCACCGCCTTGTGCTTGAGCTCGTGCCGGTACACCCAGGCGAACACCTTGGGCAGCCGCGCGTCCGCCACGCAGTAGGTGACGCGGTGCAGCAGGTACAGGTGGCCCGGGCGGCGCGGCGCGCGCTCCTCGGCGTGCACCATGCGGATGCCCTGCGCGCTCACCGTCAGCTTCATCTTGGTGCCCTGGCGGCCCGCCTCGCTCTTGCTCCAGATCTTGCCCACCGCCAGGTCGGTGCAGCCGTCGCCGCGCGCCTGGATGGTGGTGGCGTTGCCCAGGTAGAGCACGCTGTAGGTGGGGTCCTCGCTGGTGATGCGCAGCTTCTTGCGCTTGGAGCGGAACATGCCGCCCACCCGGCTGAGCGCGCCCTCGGGACACGCCCGCGCCAGCGAGCCGAGCGCCGAGTAGTGCAGGCGCAGCGCGTAGCCCTTGGGCTTGGCCGCCTGCCGCGGCGCCTCGGCCAGCAGCTCGAACTTGTGCCTCCTCCAGGGCAGCATCTCCGGGGCAGGGCCGCGGGGGCGCCTAGCGCGGGGAGGCCGCCGGGGCCCGCGCCCGCGCCCGCGCCCGCGCCCGCGCCCGCGCCCCGCCCCGCCCGACCCCCCGCGCCTCGGCGGCCACGCGCGCGGCCCGAGCGGCTCCCGGGGCTCAGACGCGGGCGGCGGGGGGCGCGGGGGGCGCATGCCGGGCTGCGGGGGCGGCCGCCAGCTCCGGGTCGCTCCGGGTCGCTCCGGGTCGCTCCGGGTCCCCGCGGCGCCGCAGCCTCGCCGCCGCCCGCGCCCGGGCTCCCTACTTATAGGGCCGGCGCGAACCATTCGCCGCGGGCCGCGGGGGGTGCCCGGGCGCGGGCCCCGCTCCCTTAAAGGGCCCGCGCGCCCGCCCCCCGCCCCCACGCTGCAAGGTCGCGGAGGGGCTGAGCCGGCGCCCCCACGCCATCCTCACAGGGGACCCAGCGGACGGGACGGGACGGGACGGGGGGGTGGGGGGGCGGGGGGACAGCGCGGCGCCCGCGCCCCGCCCAGCAGCAGGTGCCTGGCCGCACCGAGCCCCCCGCCCAGGACCAGCGGCCAGGAGCCATCCCCGCCGCGGTGACCCGACACTCACCGTCATGACATCGCGGACGCGGCTTGGGCTGAGATGCCTCGTGAAAAACCCAGATGGGGGACCCCGGGGGGCGCAGCGGTGGAGCACCTGCCCCGTGGAGCACCTGCCTGCAGCCCAGGGCGTGACCCCCGGTCGCGGGATGCCTGCAGGGAGCCTGCTTCTCCCTCCCTCTCTCTCTCTCTCTCTGTGTGTGTGTCTCGTGAATAAATAAATAAAATCTTAAAAAAAAAAAAAAAAATCCAGGGGATCCCTGGGTGGCTCAGTGGTTTGGCACCTGCCTTTGGCTCAGGGTGTAATCTGGAGTCCCAGAATCGAGTCCCACGTCGGGCTCCCTGCATGGAGCCTGCTTCTCTTTCCTCCTGTGTCTCTGCCTCTCTCTCTGTGTCTAAAATCAATCAATCAATCAATCAATCAATCTTTAAAAAAATCCAAATGACTTTTTATTTCGGTGTCTCATTCCGTGCTCTGCCACCCTCCACTACGAATGACAATCGCACCATTATACTTTTCTCCCGGGCTGACTGAGCAGCACAGCTTTAACCCTCTGACCAGCTTGACCCTTGGCTGGTGGTAACTCACGTCCGGGCCCCCAAAGCAACCTGCTTGCCTCCATGCTCTGCTCAAAGCAAAACAAAACAAAACAAAAACAAAAACAAAAACTTCAAGCTGGGATGTGTGATAAATGTCCAGATGATCCTACATCTATGGAGCCCCCTACCCCCACAGGCCCAATCCACTGGGGATCTTGGATATCTCTGGCTTCCATGCCCAAACCACTGATTTCACAACCGCTGTAGCCCCTCCTGGAAAGTCTCTCAAGCCCCACCTTTGCTAACGGTTAACCTTTCTTTGAATCCTAACGCAATTTTCCCAGTGGTGCTGAGTTTCAATGTGACTTTTCTGAATACTTTTCAGTGCCAGGCCCTGAGCGAGGAGCAGACCCAGTTCCTATCTCCAAGGGGCTCTCAGTCCAATGAAGGGTGTAAACTGCTCCCAGCTCTGGCCTTGCACTGATTCCACTGAAACTCTGAGGAGCCCTGTATCCTCCGGTGCCTGCCACAAACGGGCACCACTTGATTGTTGAACTAATGACTGGGACGCGCGTGTGAATGAGAAGACAGAGCAGGCTACGTGCCTGGAGAAAGACCCCAGAGAACTATGAAAAGCTGGAAGAAGGGAAGGTTGCTTGTGAGTAGGAAAACCAGAAAAGGCTCCACACAAGGTGATGTTTAAAGAAAATGAGCAGGATTTCTCCAAGCCGGGAAGAACCAAAGGGCTTTCTGGATACAGAGGACAGCAAAATTATAGAACGGAAACATGCATGTGTGCAGATTAGGACGGAGTTTATGGATTATAACGATAAAAGTGCAAAGTTTCCCGAAGGTGCTTTTCAGGCCCTTCTAGTCTCCGAGAGAAGGAACGGCCTTTTCATGCTGACTCTCGCCTCAGGGTGTCATTAGACCGGAGCTACGATGCCTTACTCCCCAGCTGCACAAATGGGCTAATGGAGGGACTCCAAGGCTAATGGGGGGAGACCAGGGATCTCGGGCCTGGCGCCGCAATGAGCCAGCTAGGACTATAATAAGCCGTTTAAGCCAAGGTTAGTTCCTCTTCTGCTCACATTTCTGGAACATCTTGCAGTGGCAATCGGGTAGACTGTATGTGCTCCAAATAGAAAAGTCTGGTAAAAACCAAATTAACCTTAGCGGGTCCATAATCGCTAAGTCTTGCCTCTACGATAGTGGATATCACGCTCGAGCAGGTCACCATTCCCTCCATGGAGCTCCCAGGGTCCCAGGGTCAGAAGAGTGTGGGGAAGACCAGGAGGCGGGTGCTGGGAGCAGGGAGGAGGCCCGCGGAGCTGCTCCCGCAGCCTGGGCTCTCCCACACCGGGAGCACCTGGGCCGGCCCTGGGACCCGCCCCACCTTGTCACACGGCGGAGGCTGGGTGTCTGCAGCTGGGAGACCTGGCTGCACCATTTCTGAGCCCGCACCACGGACCTGACACGTGGCGGGTCCAGAACAGAACAGAGCGACGTGGGGCGGGCAGGGGGCGGGCGGCCGCAGAGCGCTTTCCTTGTGGCGTGGCCCCATCTACCGGTGCCCAGCAGAAGTGCCAGCGGGCGGCCCGACTCGCCCAGAACCGGCTGCTTGAGTCACACACAGCCCGGTCGCGGCTGGCAAGAAACCTGGCCTCTGACTTGACATCTGAGAATCCGCCTCTGAGCTTTCAGGCCGGCTCCCTCCCACCCCATTTCTTGCATAATGATCCTCCCTCTCGCTGCCTCCCCGTCACCCCGCCGAATGCCCTGGGCCTTAGAGACAACAAATGACTAATCTGGGATCCTCAAAGTCATTCAATAAACATTTGTTGAGAGTCTAGGTGGATGCGATGCAGTTGCTAGGCAGACAGGTCTTTGCCCTCATGGGACTTATGTCCTACAGGGACGCAGATAATAAAGCAAACAAGTAATAAAATATCAAATACTGATGTCTCAACACATGCAAAAAAAAAAAAAAAAGCAGTGCCAGGAGCAGAAGGCGGTTGCTTTAGACCGACTGCATGGCTGGGGAAGGTATCTCTGGGCAGAGACCTCAATGACTCGGAGCTGGTCGCGCAGGAGCATTCTAGCCTGTGCTGACCAGCAAGGAGGTCACAAGCCACGTGTGGCTATTGAGCGCTCGGAATGTGGTTGGTCCAAACCGAGATGTGATGCAGCTGTGAAATACATACTGGATTCCGAAGGCTTAGAAAAAAAAAAGGATGGGGACACCCGGGTGGCTCAGCAGTTGAGCGCCTGCCTTCGGCCCAGGGTGTGATCCTGGAGACCCAGGATCGAGTCCCACATGGGGCTCCCTGCATGGAGCCTGCTTCTCCCTCTGCCTGGGTCTCTGCCTCTCTCTGTGTGTCTCTCATGAGTAAACAAATAAAATCTTTTAAAAAAAGACAATATCTCAATCGTTTCATAATAATTATATAGTGAATGAATGATAAGATTTTGGTTGTGTTGAGTTAAATAGAAAATAGTATCAAAATTAACTTAACCCGTTTCCTTTTACCTCTTTAATGTGGGTACTAGCATACTCACAACTATATATCTGGAGAGCACGGTGTGAGGCTGCTGGGCAGGTCTGGAGGTGGGAATGAGGGAGCTCAGCAGGTTCAAAGACTCTCCAGCTTCAGAAATCCTACCGTGTGATTATAGCCTCGGACTCCTCAGCCCTCCTCATTTCTGACTCCTATTGTAGCAATTCTTTTTTTAAAATATTTTATTTATTTATTCATGAGAGACACACAAAGAGAGAGGCAGAGACACAGGCAGAGGGAGAGGCAGGCTCCATGCAGGGAGCCCGATGTGGGACTCGATCCCGGGACCCTGGGGTCACGCCCTGAGGCAAAGGCAGATGCGCAACCAATCAAGGCACCCGGGTGCCCCGGTCCTGGAGGTCTTGAGTAGGTTAAAGAATTGATATCGGGAGGCTACCTTTCTCTCTGCCTCTGCCCTTCCGCCTGCTGTGTGATCACTCTGTCTCTCTCAAATGAATAAAGTTAAAAATCCTTAAAAACAAAAAAGACCTCTAGGATCTACACCAGCACTCCTCAGAGTGGAACACACACACACACACACACACACACACACTGGCTGCACCAGAATCCCCTGGGCCATTTTCTGGGTCCCTTAAGTCAGAATCTCTGCCTCAACTACCCCGTGATGGAACACATCCGGAAGTTTGGGGAGCCCCGCCCTGCCCCACTTCATTCCTCCCACAGTCAGCTCCTTCCTAGCCTCTTATCCTCCCCCCCCTCTTCCAAGGCTCCTTCAAAGTGGAAGTATGGACCTCAGAAACACGATGCTAAAGTGGAAGAAGCCAGATGTAGAAGGTCACACAGCGTAGGAGTCCCTTTATATGAACTGTAGGGAATCGGAGAATCCACAATGACGGCGCAGACCGTCGCCAGGGGCTGGAGATGGGAAGGACTGGGGAGCCGCCGCTTAGTAGACGGGCTTCCTTCCTTCGGGAGTGATGCAAACGTTCTGGAGCTCCAGAGAGGTGCTGGTGGCACGACATTCTGGATCGCTTAGTTGTTGACCTTCACATGGTCGTCTGTGTGGTCTATGCATCCCACCTTGACTTTTGTTTGAAAAGTGGAAGAAGGAGGCAGAGAGGGTCAGAGTAATGTGGTACCGAGAAGGACCCAACCCCCCTCCCCCTTGCCTACTTCGACGATGGAAGGAGGGGCCAGAAGCCAAAGAAAGCAGGCAGCCTCTGGAACCTGCAGAAGGACAAATTCTCCCCCGAGGTTCCCCAAAGGAGACCCTGGGGTGCCTCGATTCCAGCCCGGGGAATCCTAGGAGGATGTCGAGCCCGCGGAATCCTAAGCTCCCGTTGACTTATGCCGCGTCGATGGTGGTTGGCGCAGCAGCACTAGGCCTCCCAGCCGCCACTCTCCTCCCGCCTGGCTCCAGCTCCAGACTGGCCGCTCCCCCGCAGAGCCAGCGCAGGGCCTAGGGCCCCTTCGAGAAAACCACGGCAGTCCGAGCGGCGTGGACATGTGCCAACCCCAGCTACCCCGCTGCCTCAGCCGCGTCCACACCTTCTCCCCCCGTTTTCCTCCGGGCACCCTGGACGCCTGGGCGGCTCGGCCGGTGGAGCAGCCGGCTCTGGGTTCCAGCTCGGGTTGTGATCTCAGGGCTGTGAGACGGGAGCTTGTGCGGGGCTCCGTGAACGGCACCGGGTTTGCGGAAGATTCTTTCCCCTTCCTCCCTCTCTCCTTCTGATCCTCACTCCCCTCTCAGGTAGGTGGTAGGTAGGTAGGTAGGTAGGTAGGTAGGTAGATACGTGATAGATAGATTGATAGATGATAGATGATAGATACATAGATGATAGATAAATTTTTTAAGTCTCTCTTCCTTTGAAACTGTCCCTCTCAAAGCCACCCCCCCCCCCCCCACACACACACACACACACACACGCTTCTAACCGGAATGACCTCCTCCTGCCGCCTCCCCACTCATCTTTATAAAGCCGGCTCAGGACCACGTCACCCAGAGGCCCAGGCCTCCCTGACCTCTCCACGCTCCTTGCATCTCTACCTCGGCACTTGCTTCATTGTAAAGTCATTGTCTTTAACTCTGCCTCCCTCGGGGGCCTGTGAGCTCCTGGAAGCGCCCCCCCCCCCCCCCCCCCCGCGTACCCTCGGCCCCCAGCACGGTGCCTGCCATCAGGTCAGTACATAATAAACACTGAAGTGTGGACAAACACCACCCTGTGTTTATTTTCACTGCAACTGGACCATCATAAGCACAGGCTGTCAGAACCAGACGGGCCCTGCAGGACGATCTTTTATTTATTTTTTTTTTAAGATTTTATTTATCTGTTTATTTGAGAGAGAGAGAGAGAAGGGGAGGGCGAGGGACAAGCAGACTCCGCATTGAGAATGGAGCCTGACGCCAGGCTCGATCCCCCGACCCTGAGATGGGGACCTGAGCCGAAATCAAGGGTCAGACACTTGACTGCCTGAGCCACCCAGGCGCCCCCTTCCAGGGCAATCTGGTCACCCTCCTCTCCTGGCTTACAGATGAGGAGACTGAGGCCCCGAGAATCACATACACAGCTATATAGCTATTTAGCGGTCAAGCTGAGATTGGGACCCGCGTGGCCTGAATCTCAGTTAGGGGCTCTTTCGTCAGCTAAATGTAAAGCCAGGGACCTTGAATACACAAAACCGCGGAGCACGTGTTCTGCTCCCGTCCCCCAGTGTGAAAGGCTGCGTTCTGGGGGCTCACAGCTTTGACTGGGTGTGCCCAGCCCTCACCAACCAAGCATTTCTCCCCAGGGCCTCACTAAGCCACCACTCCCTGGGACCCTTAATGGAAAGTCCCCTTGGTCCCAGCTGTCACTGCCACCGAAGAGGTTAGTTAGAGGCAAGCATGACTGTCCCAGGATTTACACAGTGAGACTGTGGTGTTCCAGCGGTCAAGGTCTCGCCCGGGCCTGGGAGTCTGGTGGCCCGCTGGGCTCCTCTGCTCTGTTGGGTCCCCCTTGCTCCCCCCCGGGGTTTTCGCTTCAAGAACAATGAGAGTTTGAGCAGTTCATGTTTTATAGAAAACAGCATAAAGAGAAAAAAAAAAAGAAAAATTAGCATAAAGAAGAATCAATGAAATTAAATGCATATGGTAAAGGCTTGGAGCTTTTCCCATTGAGGAGGGATGTTATGCAGCCTGTGTTTTCATTTGTCTCTCGTTCTGAAACTTTTCTGTGGGCATGTGGGCCTGGCCCATCCTCGGCGAGCCCACGCGAGTCCGCGGGCAAAGCGGCAGCTGTGCAGCACAGCATCGGGGCGCTGGGGAGATGCGCACGGTCTCGCCCTTACGGAGCTGCGAGCCAGCGCCCAGCGGGCACACAGACCCGGGGAGGTGCTCCCGGCGAGCTGCAGGCGAGCGCGCGGCGGTGCAAGGAAACGTGGCCCGAGCTAACGACCGCCGAGCTGGACACGAAGCCCGGGCGTCCCAGGGGGAAAAGTAACGTCCGGTCAGGGACCTGGTCAGGCCGGGGCACGCCAGCCCACGGAGCCGCTCGCTCTCCAACACGGTGTCCCGGGCCTTGGATCCTTCCAGAGGCTTCCTCCCCGTGAGTGTGCCGAGGTCCGCCACGTTCCCCTCACTTGCAGGGGAAAGGCCCGAGGCTCTGCGCGTTCCTTGGGTCACACTCTCCGCCTCTGTCCCCCTGCGGTGTCCGCCCCCACTCCCGCCCCACTGCTGGTCTCTGAGTGTCCACACGTGTGTCTTCTTATAAAAAACACGTGTCCTTGCGTCAGGACCCACCCTGATTCAGCGCGACCCCACTTTCACTTGATAACACCTGTAAAGAACCTGCTTCCAAGTAAGGCCACATCCGCAGGTATCTGGGGTTATAGGAGTATGATCTTTTTTTTTTTTTTTTTTTCCGAGAAACACCATGCAAGTCAGAAGAGAGGCCATGAGAGGAAATTGCAAGACTGAGGGAGGAACGACAAACAGGTCCTGCGGCCCGTGTTGGCCGTGACGCCGCTCCTTTCACCGACCCCTTGCCTCGATGCCTGCCGCCCCGACAACATCCAGGCAGAAAGGCAGAGCCACGGAAACAAGCCCAAAGAAGCGAGGGCTAGAGCCCTACAGGTGAAGCTCGCCGCCCGGCCACCAGAGGCGGTGACCAGATTGGCCAGGCCCCCCGGAGTTGGCTTTAGAACAAAAGCCGAGCACCTTGGCACGTTCACGTGCGATCGCAGGACCCCTAACTAGCGACGACGGACCTTGCTGGACGGTGGGTCGCCGCGCGCCCGACCTTCCCACGACTTGCAGGGCAGGGCGTAGCCTTCTCCCCAGGCTGTGTGGCGAAGCCACTGCCCTGCTGCCGCCAGCCTGGGCACCCTTTCTGCCGCCATCGCTGTCGCCCTGTTTGTTCAAACACGGGGACGACACAGAGCAGGGTGAAGAGGAGGGAGCCTCTCGGGGTAAGCCTACTGTTAAGCCCCTTAGTGGTCATCCACCCAC
This sequence comes from Canis lupus dingo, assembly GCF_003254725.2. NCBI lineage: Eukaryota > Metazoa > Chordata > Mammalia > Carnivora > Canidae > Canis > Canis lupus. The sequence continues at coordinate 31,309,100 of NC_064275.1, forward strand.
CCCTCGCTCTGGGGCATGAACCTGCCTTAGGACGTCCTGACACTTGGTTGTGTAGCCTTCGCTTGAATGCCCCCTGGTGGCGGGGAGCTCACTACCTTAAAAAGCGGTCCCCTCTGCCTTTGAACTGCTCTCATTTTAAGGAGGCTCAAACAAACTGAAACCAAAATTGCAACTCTCTGGTTTCTACCAAGCTCTAGTTCCGCTTGCCTGTGTGTGTTCGGAGCCATCTCCTCTCCCTTCCCTGGAACAGTCCTTTGCGTGAATAGAAATGGCCCCCACGTACCCTTGGAATCCCCTCCCCTGAAGCTAGTCATCCTTCCTTCACCTTTTTCTCGTTCTCTCACCACCCAGGTGGACGTGCTGACACTTGTTAGTGTATTTATTGGAGTGATTTAAGGGAAGTGGTCAGAAGGCCATCCCGGCAGAGTGGGGTCTAACTGGGAGCGTGGTTCACGGCTCCACCACTTGACCTGAGCTATTTAACCTTGGCTGAGTCCCTCTGCAGGCCAACAACCACCAAAATGTAAACTCATGAGGCAGGGGGTTTGTCCAACGCCGAACCCCTGGATCCAAGCGATGAATGAGTGAATGAATGAATGTATGAATGGGAATAACCCGGCACTCCCTACCTGCAGATTCCAGACTTGGTCATTATTCTACACTGCTCTACTTTGCTTCACTTTATTGGGCATCAATTTCTACAACTGGAAGTTCAGAAAAATGGGCACGTGGGTGGCTCCGTCGGCCAACTGTTAGGTCCTTGATTTCGGCTCAGGTCATGATCTCAGGGTCGTGCATTGAGCCCCAGGTTGGGCTCCACCCTTAGCAGAGTCGGCTTGTCCATCTCCCTCTGCTCCTTCCCGTCTTTGTGCCCTCAAACATAAAAAAAAAACAAAAAACAAAAAAAAACTGTGGGGCACCGGGATGGCTCAGCGGTTGAGCATCTGCCTTGGGCTCAGGGCATGACCCCAGGGTCCCCGGATCCGGCTCACTGCAAGGAGCCTGCTTCTCCCTCTGCCTGTGTCTTGCCGCCTTTATCACCAAAACAAAAGGTCTTTTACGCTTCCCACTGCACAGAGTGACTCGCACAGCAGGCAATCAGTACTTGAGTGATCAAAGTCACAAAGGGCCACTAAGGTATGGCTCGTGAGAAGTGACCCCTTTGCAACAGGGACCCCCTGAGGGCGTCCTGGAGGGCCGGCCTGCTCACGGTGGGAGGAGCGCGGAGGCTGCCGGGCCAGAGCCTCCTGCCAGCTGCCTTCCCCTCTGTCCAGAATGAGGTGCCGCGGGGATGGGGAGGCTGGGGCGGGGCTGCAAGCTCGGCTTGGGACAGTTTCTGCCACCAATGTGCGTTCTGGCCAAGGCATGAAAAGAAAATCCAGAGACCCACCCAGCGTCCTCGGCCCCCAGGCAGAAGTGGAGCCAGGGCAGGGCCTGCCACCCACCACGGGGATGGCTCTCCATCCACCTGCAGGCTGCGTGCGAGCCCTGGGAGCAGCCTTGAGGTGGGCGCTCAGGGAGGCCTGGCTTCCGGAGAAGCGCCCAGGGGGGCAGTTAGGGGATCCCAGCGAGGGGCGTACACTTCGACCAGAGGGGTTTGGCCGGGCGTGTGGGTCCCCAGACGGTGCGGGCGGATCAGCTTCCCCCATCGCATGGCAGGAGCCGTCGCAAGGCAGGAGTCGTGGCAGCCAGCGCCGGGGCACCCTTCCCACTCCATGTGGTTCCACTCAGTCTGGATCCCATAATCTTAGGCCGTCAGCACCCTCAGTCGCCTTTCCTCCTCAATAAGCGAGTCCCAGGACCCCACAGCACAGGGCAACGATGCATGTGGGTTTCAGCCTGCAGCATCCAGTTATTGGGGAAACTACGCATCTGTGAAAACTGCTACCCCATGAACTGCCAGGCAACGATCTCTCTGCAGGACAGGGATTATTATCCCATTAAACAGATAAAAAAACTGAGGTGCAGACAGTTCTTCCTCAGCGAGACTGGAGAAATGTCCTGAGGGAAACACTAGAATCATTCACACCTTCCTTACTCATCCGCTAAGAATAGTTGCTGCTATCGTGCTCTTACGTTGTCAGTGTCTGACTCTCTACTGGTCTCGATTAAATTATCACTTTAGTCAAGATTTTTTGGAGCCCGTGAGAAGAATGATGATAGAAACTCAAAGTGCGGGAACACCTGGGTGGCTCGGTAGATCAGTCTCTGCCTTTGGCTCAGGGCATGTTTCTGGAGACTTGGAATCAGGTCCCACTTGGGCTCCCTGCAGGGAGCCTGCTTCTCCCTCTGCCTGTGTCTCTGCCTTTGTCTTTCGTGAATAAATAAAATCTTAAAAAAAAAAAAAACAAAAAACACCTCAAAGTGCTTGCTTTCTCTGAACCTCTGGCGAGGACAAAATCTGGGAGAGGACACGAGGGTACAATCCTGAGGTCCTGATTCAGCTCCACGAATGAGATCCAGGCTTTCTTATACCATCTACCGCTGTTGTTAATGGCATGTGAAATCCAGAGACACCGGGTGGCTCAGTGGTTGAGCATCTGCCTGCAGCCCAGGGCGTGACCCCGGGGTCCTGGGATCGAGTCCTGCGTCATGCTCCCTGTGTGGAGCCTGATTCTCCCTCTGCCTGGGTCTCTGTGTGTCTCTTGTGAATCAATAAATAAAAGAATGTAAAAGCAATGTAATCTGACTTCATGAGTCAATTTTATTTTTAACCACTCAGCGTCAAGAGAATTCCAGGAACTGTCTACTTACCCTCTTCCATAGATCTTTCCCATATCTTATGTTCAAGTTTTTATTTTTTTATTTACTTTTTTTTAAAGATTTTATTTATTTATTCATAGAGACAGAGAGAGAGAGAGAGAGAGAGAGAGGCAGAGACCCAGGCAGAGGGAGGAGCAGGCTCCCTGCAGGGAGCCCGACACGGGCCTCCAGGATCAGGCCCTGGGCCGAAGGCGGCGCTGAACCGCTGAGCCACCCGGGCTGCCCCGTGTTCAAGTTTTTAAAAGACACACCGTTTCCATGTTGGGAAATGGGAGAAACCACATTCTGATTCACCGCTTCACCGAGCTGCGGACACGGACTCCCCAAGCCAGGCCGCTACTACACACGGCCTTGCAGCAATCCCTTGGTGGTTCCCCAAAGGCCACCCCAATTCAATAGGTCAGCAGTGAGGGGAGCACGGGGGCGTGGGGGGGGGACAGGGCATCCGGAGAAGGGCGGGCGGGCCCCAGCTCGGCTGCCCCTGCTGTGCCTCCTACTGATCCTCCCGCCGACAGCATTTGCATCAGCGTCACTGGGGCCGTCCCAGACCTTCTTCAGAATCTGCACGTTTAACGCGATTCCCGCAGATTCACAGGCCTGATTAAGGTCACAAGCGCTGGGGTTTGTTTTTTTTTTGCTTTTGTTAAGATTTCATCCATTCATTCATGAGACACACCGAGGCAGAGACACAGGGAGAGGGAGAACCAGGCTCCCTGGGGGATGCGGAGGCGGGGCTCGATGCAGGACCCCGGGGTCATGCCCTGGGCGGGAGGCAAAGGCTCCGTCGCGGAGCCCCCGGGGCATCCCCAGCGCTGATCCCTGGGACGCGCACCAACCACCCCCATTCTTCCCGCCCTGGCCCCGCCCCTCCCCGGCGGGTCCCACCCACAGCCCCTCCCCTCCTGGTTGGCCCCGCCCACGCCCCCCGCCGGGTCCCGCCCCTCCGGCCTTGGCCCCGCCCCGACCACGCCCCCAATCACGGCCGGCCCACCGCCTTGGCCCCGCCCCGACCACGCCCCTCCCCCGGGCCCCGCCCCGCCCACCGCCTTGGCCCCGCCCCGACCACGCCCCTCCCCGGGTCCCGCCCCAGTCACGTCCGGCCCACCGCCTTGGCCCCGCCCCCGACCACGCCCCTCCGGGGCCCCGCCCCGCCCACCGGCCTTGGCCCCGCCTCCGGGCCCCGCCCCGCCCCCCGCCGCGGAGCCCCCGGCGCCCCCAGCGCGCTTCCGAGACGCGCAGCCACCGCGCCCCGGAGTGGAGCCGGCTCAGCATTTTCACTTTAATCGCGGGCAATTCCAAACCGCCCTAAGTACACTTCTGTTCCACGAAGCGCCGGCAGCGCGGCGGGCTCTCCTGCGGCCTTGCGAGGCTCTGCTCGCGCTTCCGTTCCGAAGTCGGGTCCGGCAGGGGCTCCCCTCCCCGCGGGCGCCCGGGAAACACGAGGGGACAGAAGCTACTAGGTCCCGGGCTTGGCGGCCTCCGCACGCCCTCGAGGCGCCTCCCCGGGTCTCCGCCTTTGAGGGGGGGGGGGGCGGCGCTAGGACCCCGGGGCCGCCGGCCCTGTGTTCCCGGCCTCCTAGCTCCTCGCCGGAGCTACCGTGGCGCTGATCCCGTCGCTGCCGTCAAATCCGAGGTATTCGCGGAGTGGCGGGAGGAAGGAGGCTCCGACACACGCGCGTCCTTACGTCCCCTAACGGCAAGGCGGCCGGCCTCCGCCCCCGGGCGCTCCGCTTACACGTCACTTCCGGCGCCGCGTGCAGGAACCGGAAGGCGCGCGTGCGGCGCAGCGTGGGGGCGTGCGGGCTGGCGGGCGGCGATGGGCCGGCGGAGAGCGGCGGGGCCCGGGGCCCTGGGTCGGGCCCTCGTCCGCCAGAAGGCCGCGCGGAGCCGGGACTGCCGTCGCGGCGACTCCTGGGTGAGCCCGCAGGACACGCGGGTCCGGGAGGAGGAGGCGGAGGCTGCTGGTCGCCGTCGGGCCGCGGGGGGGGAGGGGCAGGGCGGAGCCTGGGCCGCGGGGCGGGGGCGGGGGCGGGGGGCGGGAGGGAGCAGGGCCGAGCCTGGGCCGCGGGGTGGGGGGTACTGACCCTGTACCGGGCTTCAAGGAGCCGCTACCACCTGTGGGAAGTGCTGGGAAGGGGCCCAGGCCGCGGTCCCGGAGATCCGGGGTCGCGCCCCGCAGCGGCCGGAGCCTGCGTCTCTTCCCTGGACAAACACGTAAGATCTTTGTGGAAAAGAAGAGGAGACGCAGGAAGGCTGACTACGGATTCTAAAGACCTGGACTCCCGTCCCTTCTCGGACTTCCTGCTGACCTGTGTGGCCTCCCACCAAACACCGGCCCTTTGAACCTTCTATTTTATTTATTTTCATTCATTCATTCATTCATTCATTCTTGGACCAAACACTGGTTCTTTGAACCTTCACTTTTATTTATTTATTCATGCATGCATGCATACACACCTGTAGTGGGCATGTCGCTGGAATAGTGTTTATCAAACTCTGGATTGGGTCTGGAAATCCATTAAGTGAGGTCCCAGCGAGTGACTTTTTAACCCAACAGGATAAAATTCAAAACATCGGAGGGTATTGCGCGGGATACGACGACTTAGCCTCAGGGTCCTTTCGTTTCCCTGTATTTTACTCCGTGGCACAGAGTTGTGTGACCGTATCGCAGCATTTGGGTCGCTGTGTAACGCGTGTTTTTTTTTCCTGGGGTCTCCGGAAATTTTCGGCTCTGTGTGCCGGGGTGAGAGTGGACTCCGACTCTATCTCCATTGTTTAAGCAGCAACGAGAGGCTAGTTATGTTTGATCTGTCCAAGACTGTTTCCTCATCAGCAGACGAGAGATACCATAAAATTTATTTCAAAAGGTTTAGAAAATTAAAAGAGATAATGAATGGAAAGCATCCGTCGTACTTAAATGTTGACTAGTTAAATGTTAAGTGGTATTAATATTGACCGTAAAGGGAGCTGACATCGCCCTCAGGACTGCAGAACAGGGCACCTGGGGGGCTCAGCAGTTGAGCACCTGCATTCAGCCCAGGGCCTGATCCTGGAGTCCCAGGATCGAGTCCCACGTCGGGCTCCCTGCATGGAGCCTGCTTCTCCCTCTGCCTGTGTCTCTCTGCCTGTGTCTCTCTCTGTCTTTCATGAATAAATAAGTAAAACCTTTAAAAAAAAAAAAAAAAGTGCAGATCAGATCCTGGGCGTGTAGAGCATGTTTGCGTGTCGGAAGCAGAAGAGGACGGCTGTGTTATTACCTTGTGTTCCTTTCGTAGTTGCACACGAGTGAGCTCAACGACGGTTACGATTGGGGTCGTCTTAATCTTCAGTCAGTGACTGAACAGAGCTCCCTCGATGACTTCCTCGCCACTGCAGAACTTGCTGGAACAGAATTTGTAGCTGGTAAGTTGTTTATTCCTGAGTACATAGGACACTGGTCACCCTTCCATCTTTGCTGACTACATACAAATGTGTTTACTCGGAAGTGTTTGTGGGCCCTACTAAGCTCACAAGTGGGCTGTCGTGACCCAGAGGCACATATCCCAGAGGAGGGTGGGAAGGTCTCATCAAGTAGAATCAAGCTGTGAGGTTCAAAATGTGCCACAGTTTTGAAATTAAGTTCAAAAACCCCTTTATGTTATACATCATTATATCAAGTTCAAGAAACTCAGTTCCTTGTCGGAAAGAGACCAGTCAGCGATGTGGCAGGCAATACCAGGATTTTCCAGAAAATGTTTTCTGACACCATTGTTGGAAGCAAACTATCTGGCCCTGCTGCTGTTATGTAGGCAGTTTGAATTGTGTTTTAAAGAGCTTGCTGACACAGAATAGTGAGTTTTCCATGCAAGTAATTTGATTTAGTTGCTGCTCTCCTATGTTTTTTGTGTGTCTTCTAAGCAGTACCTGGCACGGATAACATTCTAAACTACTAGTTCTATTACTCTTTTATTATGGATGTTACTGTGCTGTTTAGCAAATTCATTCACTTATTTACATGCTTTCATGCTTTTATTGGGCCCCAGCTGCTGTCTGGGATTGTATTGGCTACTGAGAATATAGTGTTGAGTAAGATGATTTTATTTCTGCAGAATTTTGTTTTAGGTGCTATGAAAGAAGTCTGTAACAAACAATGAGATCATAGAAGACGCAATCAGTATTCGTTCTGTCTGAAGGGCGCCTAGGGCAGGCAAGGACAGCTTTATGCTGGGGCTAAGTCTCAAAGGATGAGTAGATGTTAGGACAGGTCAGGTGACACAGGACATACGCAGCAGGCACAGGACTCGAGCTAATGTGTGAGCCACAGCTTGCTTTGTTCAGAAAATGATTAGAAGTTGGGCTCGCAGGTGCTTGAAGTACAGGGACAGGACGTGATGAGCAAACACTAGGGAGCTGGGCAATGACCTGAATGTGGAGAGAATAAGGGCTTTATTTATTTTTATTTTTTTAAGATTTTATTTATTCATTCATGAGAGAGAGAGAGAGGCAGAGACACGGGCAGAGGGAGAAGCAGGCTCCATGCAGGGAGCCCAACGTGGGACTCGATCCCGGGTCTCCAGGATCAGGCCCTGGGCCGAAGACAGGTGCTAAACCGCTGAGCCACCAGGGCTGCCCAAGAATAAGGGCTTTAAAGAAATCTTTGGAGGGGTTTAAGCAGGTATTAAACATGATTTTAGATTTCCTTGTTTTGAAAGATCAATGATGGATTTTGAGGAGGAATGACCAGTTACTTCAGCCCAGCAGGAGAAGCAAACCAGATTGGAATAACACCAGTAGAAGAATGGCCAAAGAATCAGAACAAGGTTAATAGGGAGATAGAATAAACGAGACGTCCTAGAAGGGGGCGGAGGGAGTGGGGAGTGGGAGAGCCATCACTGAAGGAGAGAGAAAAGGTCATAGAAAAAGGTAAGGAGGTAGAGTTTATGACCATGCTGTATTCTTTTGAGATGTTTGTGGCAGGGAGAGGCTTGCGCAGCTTGCGTGTGTGCATATGTACGTAATCAAGGTTAACCGTCAGCATGTTTGTAGGCTGTGGGGTGAGCCAGCACAGAGGGAGCGGTTGAAAATACAACATTTAGTTTCACAGTATCAGAAATTTAAAGTGCATTTTTTGTGACCTGGTGTTTCTACTTTTTAATACCTGCTGTATAGCGGTGGTTCTCAAATTTTAGTGAGCATCAGAATTACCTGGAAAACAGGTTCCTGGTCCTCCCCTCTGGGGGTTCAATAGGTGTGGGTTGAACCTGAGAATTTGCATTTCTGACAAGTTTCCAGATAATGTTTTAACAGTAAACACTTGGAACCAACCTAAATGTTTAATGGATGGGGAAATGGCATACTGTGGAATACTATATGGCAGTTAAAAAGAATGAGGTAGGTCTGAAGATACTAAAGTATAAAGGATCTCCATGACCTATTACCACGTGAAAAGACCAAGTTGGGGAAGGGTGCATATAGTACGGTACCATGTGCATTAAGAGCATAATCCGACTGGGGCGCCTGGGTGGCTCAGTTGGTTAAGCATCTGTTGGTTTTGGCTCTGGTCATGATCTCAGGGTCCTAAGATTGAGGACCTGCACTCGGTGGGGAGTCTGAGTGAGATTATCCCTCTGCCTCTGCTCTCCCCGCCTCTCCCCTCCCAAAAAAAGAAAAAGAAGATAATCTGACCAATTCCGTATGTGTGTGTATATTAGGAAGAAACTTGGAGGCCTACACATTTAATTAATCCTCTCAAGGGAGCGAATTGAGATTGCCGGGGTGGGCCGAAGGTTAGGAGTTGGTCAAAGAGAACGTTTGCCTTTGTTGTTGAATTTTTTACATGGAGAGTTTACGTACTGTGTAATTAAAAATTGTTTAATATTTAGAAACAGGGAAAATAGGGGTTAATGAGGAAATGAAATAAAGTTTGAGCCTGGAAGGAGATGAGAAGAGAATGGGGTCAAAGGGAAGCTGAAGGTGGGGGCGCACATTAAAAAATGTGTAGATGAGAAGGTGAAATGATAGCTGCAATTTTTCTATTAAGATCATGTAAAAGGAATCTAGTTATAGTTCAGGGAATGAGGGAACCAAAACTATAGAAGGATTTTCTTCCTTCTAGCTGGTATTGAGCCCATACATTTGTAGCGACAACGTGAATTGTGATATAATTTATAAATGTGTATGTGTGTGTATACATGTATTTGGGATCTCTGGAATGATAAGAGTGTCCTTCTGTGTGCTAGTGAGATAATTGGTGTTTGGGATCCCTGGATAGCTTCTGGATGAGGGTTGGTCTCTAGGTAGACCTAAGCCGTAATTAGAGGGTTGGAATTTTTCAGCACCACCTCTGGAGATTTAAGTTAATCACCAAGGGCTGATGATTTAATCGATCATGCCTATATAGTGAAGCCTAAATAAACCTTTCAAAAATCCATTAAAATTTCTCATTAAAACTTATTTTGTTCCTTGTCTTCCTTTCCCTTAATAATCTAGAGGTGATAGAATTTTGTTTCAGTTTTCCCTAGACTGCAGACACCACAGGACGCACAGAGACAGAGATTTTTTTTTTTTTTAATTTTTATTTATGATAGAGAGAGAGAGAGAGAGAGGCAGAGACACACAGGCAGAGGGAGAAGCAGGCTCCATGCACCGGGAGCCCGACGTGGGATTCGATCCCGGGTCTCCAGGATCGCGCCCTGGGCCAAAGGCAGGCGCCAAACCGCTGCGCCACCCAGGGATCCCGAGACGGAGATTTTAAACCTGGAAACCACATTTCACTTGTCTGAACCCTGCAGATTGCATGCCAGATTTACGTGTGAGAGAGAGAGAATGCAAGTTTTTTTTTTTTTTTTAATTTTTATTTATTTATGATAGTCACAGAGAGAGAGAGAGAGAGAGGCAGAGACACAGGCAGAGGGAGAAGCAGGCTCCATGCACCGGGAGCCCGATGTGGGATTCGATCCCGCGTCTCCAGGATTGCGCCCTGGGCCAAAGGCAGGCGCCAAACCGCTGCGCCACCCAGGGATCCCGAGAATGCAAGTTTTTAGATCAGTTGATGGTCATTGGTTTTTAAATAAGTTTTCATAGGGGTCCCTGACATAACAAAAGAGCACAGAATAATAAGAAATGCTAGATATTCTGTGGGAACTCTTTATGTTTAGAAAATGACACGGGTGGTATTCACTCTTTATTTTCAGCAAATAAGGATTAAGTGTAATGTTGTGCTGTTTTGTCTTCACCCCTGGTTCCTGACAACCAGAGCTTCTACAACCCTTGTTTGTGACCTGAGTCAGAGGTGAGAGGAGTGGTTTTTGTTACTCGTTATAGGCCCCTTTAGACCCTCCCTGAGTTGATACTAATGGGGTGATTTGTGGGCCCTGGGTAGCTTCTGCAGGGGCTGGTTGCAGTAGGAACCAACCATGTCATGAGGGGGTTGGGATTCTCAGGACCTCAGGAGAGGTGCTAGAGATCGAGCTGATCACCAGTAAACCTGTGATTTAATCAGTCTGCCTGTGCACTGAAGCCTCCAGAGATGTGGCATCTGGAATGCAACCGCCTTATGGGACTGAGCCTTTAAACCTATAGAGTCTGATACTAAGTCTTGATAGTGTCAGAATATAATAGAATTGTAGGACATCGAGCTGTTTTCCAGAGAGTTGGAGAGCTGGTTGCTGGTGTGGGAAAATGCACAATTTGGTGTCAGCAGTATTGTGAATAAAAACAGTTCAGAGAGGGACACCTGGGTGGCTCAGTGGTTGAGGATCTGCCTTTGGCTCGGGGCGTGACCCCAGGGTCTTGGTATTGAGTCCCACATCGGGCTCCCCTACAGGGAGCCCGCTTCTCCCTCTGCCTGTGTCTCTGCCTCTCTCTGGGTTTCTTATGAATAAATAAAATCTTTAAAAAAAAGTAGTTCAGAGACAAGCAGCTACATTATTGTGCGTTACTTGAAGCAGCCCTCAGTGCATTGCTACTGAAATGAGAACAAGAAAGGATACTTGGCTTTATCTGAGGTTGGGAGATTCGGCAGCGGGTGCAGGGGTAAGGAATTTTGATGTTTAGTTGGAGAGTGGTTGTACCATATTGTTTTGGCCAAATAGGGAGAGAAATGAGGCCATGAGCTGGATGAGGGCCTGAGAGAAAAGGAACGAATCAAGGGACTGGAGGCATGTACAGAGGTTAGACGAAGCAAAGTGGTAACATCAGGTGGGAGATCACCCTTGGAAAGGGCAATTACCAAATTGCCCTTTGAAAGAATTGAAAGAATTACCAAATATGGGGCTATAGGGTAGGTCCTTTGACTGTTGGTTGGGGTTGGCATGAGTGAGAATAGTGGTTGGCATGAGTGAGAATAGTGGTTGGGTGGGCTTACTAGACTGTGCAGGCCAAGGTCGTAGACGGTGTTAGTTTTCTGACAGGGGTAGTAGACTGCAGTCTTTGCTTAAAGGTCAAGAGGAACATTGCTGGGACACCTGGCTGGCTCAGCAGTTGAGCATCTGCCTTTGGCTCAGGGCGTGATCCTGGGGTCCTGGGATCGAGTCCCGCATGGGGCTCCCTACGGGGAGCCTACTTCTCCCTTTGCCTGTGTCTCTGCTTCTCTGTGTGTCTCATGAATAAATAAAATCTTTAAAAAAGAAATTCTGTTTTAGGTGCTACATTTTTCGTTTTCAGAGTAATGCCCAATATCCATTATATTGCCACTTCATTGCAATACTTTCTTTTCTCTAAACAGAGAAGCTAAATATCAAGTTTGTGCATCCTGAGGCTAGAACTGGACTGCTGTCTTTTGAGGAGAGCCAGAGAATTAAAAAACTCCACGAAGAAAACAAACAGTTCTTGAGTATACCACGGAGGTGAGTTGAACAAGAATGTAGGACATTACAGGGCATAACCTGAGTATAAGATTCTTCATTTGCTGTTCTCTTTTTCCTGTTTCCTCTTCTCAGCCGCCGTTATTAAACCCAGATCCCCTGTTTTATTTTCGTAACTCACATGGAATTTTTTTTTATTCCTCCGTGATTGTTTCAGACCAAAGTGGGACAAAAACACTAGTCCAGAAGAACTCCAACAGGCAGAGAAAGATAACTTTCTAGAATGGAGACGTCAACTTGTCCGGTGAGTGTTAGATTATATGAAGATTTGTTTTGAAATTCTGAATCTGGCACTTTGGTGTGTTCACGTTATTTGCATTTTGAAAGCCTAATTCTTTTAAAAAGGAAATGGCAGATTTCTTTTAAGTGCAAATTCTGTGTGCAGCCAGTATTGCTGGGTACTTGTGCATCTTTGCACAGAGATGGCAAATTGATTACTACACTCCCTTCCTGGCCTTCTCTTCTTCTTACCCTTCGCTAGCCGCTAGTCACTGTGGAGTTGATCACCACTCTCTTGAGCGGTGTGTGGGAGAAACATCATTTTGTAGGATAAACATCTAAGGCTTAATAGATTAAGTATAAAATTTGGAATTTGATTTTCATATTGACTGAAGAGAAAGTAATAAACAGTTTAATAGTCAATATTTGTGTACTTATTTTTTAATGCAATGAATTTGAGTGTTTTACTGCTTGAAACTGTTAATTATAAACTGGCAAAGATACAAACTTTTCATTCTAAAGCCAGGTTAGAAGAGGAACAAAAGTTGCTACTAACTCCATTTGAAAGGAATCTGGACTTCTGGCGCCAGCTCTGGAGGGTGATAGAGAGAAGGTAAGTACCATTTTCCTTTTGGGTAACAGAGACAATAGTGGTGTTACATTAGATTCGGACATTGATGGATGCTCATAGACCCTGGTGGCCGGGGTGCTCAGGGATTAAGCTATGCAAATGGCTATTGAGAATTATTATAAAAACTGAAAGTGTGATGCTGTTTATCTTTCAAAGTATAGATCTTTTTATTATTATTAAGTGAACCCGTTGATAAGCATGTAAGAATGGTGAACGTTTTCTGTAAGATGAGTTCTGAAGTACCTATAGTTTTTTCAGGAAATGACTGTAGAATTCCTACTGGAAATATGGAGAATAAGGATGTGAAAGGGGGTAGATACCTGCTTGCAAAGATAAAATATGTTGTGGGGTAGGCATCGGGGCATACAGGAATGAAGCACAATCTTTGCACTCAGATGATCAATACGTAATAAATCCAAAGCGAGTGCAGTTCCTGCTGTGTTACAGATAGAAAGGCAGTGGGCCGAGTTACAACAGAGGAAGAAGCTGATAAGGATTGAGAGAATTGAGGAGTGATTTGTTTTAGTTGGAATTATTGGTGATGCTTGCACAACTTTGAATATACTAAAAACCACTGAATTTTGTATACTTCTAAAGGGTTAACTTTATGATATGTGGATTATGTCTCAATTTTTTTTTAAGTCGCTTACATACCTTTCTCTCCTGCTCCCACAGGGGCAGAGAGAGGGCTCTTGGGCTGGGGTAAGGAGAGGTCAGGGTAACAAGGCAAATCTCTAAGCCTGAAAAAAGTAGATGCTTGCCGCTGATCCCCAGGCTCTGTGCAGGATGAGGCTTGGAAAGACCCACTGGTTCTCCTGGGGAACCTCTGGAGCACAGTGGATCTTCAGGCCTCATGAGCAGTTGAACATGTGTACTGCCGCTTCCAAAGAGATGCTAATAAGCTTTAACATACTGAAACCTCATCTTGGAACGTCCCCATCTGCATATTTAACAGTATTGTTTTGGCTTTTTGCTTGTTTTTTTTTTTTTTTTTTTTTTTAAGGTTTTCTCCTACTTCCTGTGGTTATCTGTCTTTTCTCTCTGTTCCTTTTTTTCTATTTATTTTGGTTTCTGGCTTTTACATAAGAGGCCTTCCTCAGATGCTAAGTAATGTTTGTTGGGCATTCTTATATTTTTTGTTTTGTTTTTAAAGATTTTATTTATTCATGAGAGGCAGAGACACAGGCAGAGAGAGAAGCAGGCTCCATGCAGGGACTCAATCCCAGGACTCCAGGATCATGCCCTGGGCTGAAGGTGGCTGAGCCACCTGGGCTGCCCATTCTTATGTTTTTTTAAGATATTTATTTGCAATAGAAAAGAGAGTATGAGCGGGAGAAGGGCAGAGGGAGAAGCGGGATCCCTGCTCAGCAACTCAGGGCTCCATCCCAGGACCTCGGGATAGAGACCTGAGCCAAAGGTAGATGCTTACCTGACTGAGCCACCAGGTGCCCCATCGTGGTCATATTTAAGAACAAAGCATTATAAGATTGACAGGATCACCTGTTGGGTGGAATTTGCCAACTGGTGGACTTCACTGTACAAGACTGGGTAGGGGGACGCCTGGGTGGCTCAGTGATTGAGTGTCTGCCTTCCGCTCAGGTCATGATCGCCGGGTCCTGGGATCAAGTCCCGCATCCGGCTCCCCGCAGAGAGCCTGCTTCTCCCTCTGCCTGTGTCTCTGCCTCTTTGTGTCTCTCATGAATAAATAAAATCTTTAAAAAAAACAAGACTGAGTAGGGATCAATTTTATTTTGTTGGAATACTCCAAGATGTTAGGATCTATAGGTGTTTTCCCTGGAACCAGTTTCCTAAAAGAATGATCTGCCAAGAACATGGCTAAAGGTGGTGGTATAATACAAGGGGATTGCACATTTTCACCATCTGTTATGTAGACTTAGATAATCCCCCCTTTTTTCAGTACTTTTTGCCACCTTTTTCTGTGCTTGAGGTCCTCCAATCCTGCAGCCTCTCAGGTTCATTTTCTCCATAATCACCTAGCCTTCTGCCATTGGGATAGGAGATTGGGGGGATAGGAGATTGTGGTTGCCTAGCTGGATAGATCAGGAGAGCAGACCTAAGAGCTCCTCATTCAGATTGATTTCAGTCCAACCCTTCACTTTGCTGAGAGACCTTCATCTGATGCTTCTAATCCCAAGTTCCCTGGGTTCTGGGGTGTGAACAGGCTTGCTTCTTGACTGGGCTTCCGGGTCTCATTGCTGCTGTTCTTCCTCTTTGTCCTAAGGAGCTTCAGAGTTTACGTTCATTTTTATAGGTTTTAAAGAGAGAACCATATATGTTCATTCTTTCACATTTGACAGAAAGGCACTATATGCACTTTATGTCCCTAAATAAGCAACTGGTTTTTCCCAGAGGGAGCCTGTACTTGTTGAAATGCCTCACTTCAATTAGTTTACACTATTACTTGCCATTACTTTCATTATGTGGTATTTTTCTGTTTATAAGACAGAGCATGTCTGTACCTTAAGGTATATAGCTTATATCACATGGACGTGGACCTGAATTATGTAGAAATATTATTAATAAAGCAACTACCGCCACATTTTTTAACAGGAAATATTTATTGGTATGATCTGTACAGCAGATGTCTCCTGTTTGGTAACACGCTAGCTAAGCCATCTGCCTCTTTAATTTTGGAAAAGATTTGATGTGTGCCCTGTCACTGAGATTCAGGGAGCTGCTAGGGCCCTGAGGGCCGAACAGTGTATTCCAGGAAGCTTTTCCTGGTACATGGTCCACGCCCTGCAGTCTCATTCAGCTCACAGAGCCAGTGGTCTTCATTTTGCTGTTTCTTAGCTCAGTATTCTTTCTGCATGTTGGTAGGTAGACCTAATGTTTGTGGACTCTGCAATCCTTGTTTATTAGGCTTGGTCTGTATTTTGTAATCATTGTTGAATTTACTGTTAAATCCTCACAGCTTGAATGTGGTAGATACTACATTAAAGAAAAAATATCATGACCCACTTAATTAGAGAATTTAACAATAGTTTGCAATAAACTAGCAAGTCTGTGAGTTCCTTTGAATCAGAGTATTACGCTGGATATTTAACCATCCTGAAAGAAAATGCACTTTGTCAAAGCCCTGCCTTAAATGGTAAGCTTGATTTAATACATCTCCTCCCTGTCTAGCCTAATTGCATGATCATTACTTCAGAACTGGCTAACTAGGCGTGGGATTTTAGGCGACTGTTGTGAGCGTGTGTGCAGCTCATTTCCTTGCAGTGGCAGTGGCCGCTGGCCCTTAGAGCATCTCTCCTAGCCATGGAGGCAGAATGGAAGGAGGATCCTCCCAGGAAAGTGAAAGATTTCTTTGTGCAGTGCTAGGCTGCTTAGTCCCTACTGCATCTGTGAACGCTCTGAGGAGCTTGCTGTCAGCTACAGAAAGTCTTCTTATTGCTGCAGCTCCTGTGTGACCGAAGAAACAGGACCCTCATTTCTGCTTTGGTGTGGCATCTTGAGTTGATTTTTCCTGTTTTGTGTTTGAGTGATTCAAACACATTTTTGCAGTAGGTAGATGATGATTTGCTAGATGTATGCTTTGTCTCATCAGCCCTGGGTTTAAATAAGATACAGGCTTTGATGGTGGCAGCTATCAGCAAGTGATTTATCAGTTTTCTGTAGAGGCCTGAACACCAGTGTATTCTGGAAACTGAGTATACAATAGGCCTCATGTTGGATTAAAGTATTTGGAATACTCTTTGCCTCACCAGGAGAGTTTACTAGAAGATACACTTGAAGCTTTAGCAGTGAAACATCATGAGAGGCTCTCTAGGACATGTAACAGCAAGAGAATGTGAGGATTGCAGGCACATCCTCTGGCCCAACTCCATCACTCGGCAGCTGGTGACTTCCCTATTTTAAGCTGTAGTTTCCTCACATATAAACTAGAGATAATTGTACCTTAAAACATTAAATGTGTAAAGGGCACAATAGTGGAAAATGTTTGCTATGATTATTATATGGTCCGTGTTTCACTTCACAATGATTGGAATCTCCCCTTTCTTTTACAGTGATATTGTGGTCCAGATAGTAGATGCTCGAAACCCACTCCTATTTAGATGTGAGGATCTGGTAAGTAAAGTGTGACAGGATTCAGATGTGCAGTCCTTGGAGCCACAGCAGGAGGGACAGCATAACTGCCAGCAAACATTCTGTTCTCTCCCGTAGCTGTGTTTAAGGAGGGCCCTCTCCTCCCAGGGTCAGGCGCTTCCGTACTGTCGCTGTTTAGATAGGTGTTTTCCTTTGAAAACAAGCGTTTCCATCTGCAGGAAGAGACAATCACATGACCTTTCTACCTTTTAGTTTAGAAGCCAGTTTCTTGGTATGCCTGGGTAGCTCAGTGGTTGGGCACCTCCCTTGGGTTCAGGTTGTGGTCCTGGAGACCCAGGATCGAGTCCCACGTCGGGCTCCCTGCAGGGAGCCTGCTTCTCCCTCTGCCTGTGTCTCTGCCTCTCTCTCTCTGGGTCTCTCATGAATACATACATAAATCTTAAAAAAAAAAAAATAGAAGCCAGTTTCTTAAGAGACATATGCCAGTGTTTCTCATTTAAGAGACATCAGTTGAAAAAAAAAAAAAAAAAAAAAGAGACCTCAGTTGAAGTAGCATTGTGCTTATTACCCACATCTTACTGTCTTGTCTCATCAGAGTCTCTCCTCACGCCTTAGTTGTTACCTTCTGTGATATGTTACAAGCAAACTAAGTTTGTAAAACACCAGAGGGAGTAACAGTTAAGGAGTGAAGACCACATGAAATAATGTGATACAGGTTTTAAATTAATTAAACACTGTACACATCTGAAGCGTTCCTATTAGTATTTGAGTCCATAGTAGTAATAGTACAGAATATTTTAAATCCACTGGTGAGGAACAAAAATCTTAATGATGGAACTCCTGTTGAAGTCAGCTTTTATACCTGGGTGTGTCTCCTAATGAAGAGCTGCGGTTGGGAATTAATTCCAATTACTGAGTCTTGTTTTTCTTTTAGACCTCAAAATATTTTTTATATGAAAAAATGAGCTTATTATTGGCTGCCATCACTTGGCTGAAAAATAGTCCCTGCTGGCTGACAGATCTCCTAGTTTTGCCATTCTTTAATTTTGTGTGAAGTAATTCAGCATTATTAAAGAGAGGAACTACATTGTTTAAAGGAAGAGAATCTGTTATACTTTGACAGGGTAGGACAGCATTTCCTTTTACCCTTTCCAGTTTCTTCTGCTGAGGATATTTCTAGGTGTATATGACCTAACTTTTTCAGAGCTTACTGAAAGGGTCAGTAGAATGTACCAAGATAAAAAATTTAAATTAGGACTGACTTAAAACTGAGGGCAGTAAAAACTTTAGTTCTAGTTGGGGACTTTAAATATAATTAGCCCAATTTTCACTTGCTTGAAGAGGCCTTTCTAAATATATTTGTCTTGCCTAGGAATGTTACGTGAAAGAAGTAGATGATAGTAAGGAAAACGTCATTTTGATAAATAAGGCAGACTTGTTGACTGTTGAGCAGCGGAGTGCCTGGGCCACATATTTTGAAAAAGAAGATGTGAAGATTATCTTCTGGTCGGCTTTGGCTGCAGCTATTCAACCAACTGGGGACTCTGAGGTAACCTGGGGGGCTTTTTCAGATTGTGTTTCTGGGAGGAGGATTTCAGTAAGCTTTGTTTTTCTCACTGAAGGTTTATGGGAATCCAGGGTTTTTGTTTGTTCCTTAAATGTTCTGATAGTAGGATGACCTATAGAAAAATGAGTCACAGGGTTACTTTTTCTGGCCATCAAATAGTCTGACATCTCGGGCTCTGTGTTATAGACTGATGGTTTTTTTCTTTTTTTTTTTTCTTTTTTCCTTTTTTAGATTTTTGAAAGGAAATTGTATAGGAAGCTTCATAATGACCTTATAATTGTTTTTAGCAGGAGGCAAGTACAACCAAAGTATGTACCTGTACTCCTCAGGACGTGATTAGAAGTTCTTTCGACATTGTTTTCAAAACAAACAACTGAAGTAATTCTAAAGATATACTGTGTTATTTTTTTTTTTTTTTTAAGATTTTATTTATTTATTCATAGAGACAGAGAGAGAGGCAGAGACGCAGAGGGAGAAGCAGGCTCCATGCAGGGAGCCCGACGTGGGATCCCGGGACTCCAGGATCACACCCTGGGCTGAAGGAGGCATCAAACCTCTGAGCCATCCAGGCTGCCCTGTTTTTTGTTTTTTAAAGATTTTGTTTATTTATTCATGAGAGACACAGAGGAGAGACACAGGCAGAGGCAGAGGGAGGAGCAGGCTCCATGTGGGGAGCCCGATGTGGGACTCAAGGATCACACGCTGGGCCGTAGGCAGACACTCAGCCAGTGAGCCACCCAGGTGGCCCTACTATGTTATCTATTAACTCAAATTTTACAGAAATGGTTTGGGTTTGGTCTTTTTGTTGTTTTATTTTGTTTTTTTAAGTCCCACACCCAGTATGGGCTTGAACTTACAACCCCAAGATCAAGAGTCACGTGCTCCACCACTGAGCCAGCCCTCAGGTTTATTTTCTAATAAAAAAAAATACAACTATTAGCTAATAATGACTATCAAATGAAATCAGTAGTAGAGTCTTAGAGCTAGGGAAACCTGGGTGACTCAGTGGTTGAGCATCTGCCTTCCGCTCAGGGCATGATCCTGGGGTCCTGGGATTGAGTCCCACATCGGGCTCCCCCAACAGGGAGCCTGCTTCTCCCTCTGCTTGTGTCTCTGCCTCTCTCTGTGTCTCTCATGAGTAAATAAATAAAATCTTTAAAAAAAAAATCTTAGAGCCAGAAGAGACTTAAAGTATCTTTTTTCCTAGCCTTTTCCTTTCCTTTTCTCATATCTGTCAGCCGTCTAGAGATTATTTTGTACGTTGAGCTGAATGTCAGTGAATACAATGTCCTCCTCTTGATGAGCTCACAGATTAGCTCTGTGAATTCCTTCCCTCACCTCCATGGCAAAGTCATATAATCTCTGTTTTTTAACTACATTAAATGACAGAGACCAGCTAGCCCCCTCTTTGTCTACATTTAGAAAGTTTTTCAGTTTAGTGAAGCTAAGTCAGCCTCCCTAGCCTTTGATATAAGGACTCTTTCTTTGTCCCCTTCGTTTTCTCTGTGTATGTTTTCTGGGTTCTTATTCATCTTGGACACGTTATCTGGGGCACTCTTCATCTCAGATGCCTATCTGCCTAATCAGGAAAACACTTAAAATTGGTGGCACCTAATTACATATGTTAGGTATTCAGAGGGACAATTGATTATTCCATGTCATCCGGATCCTCCCAGTAATTCTGTTTTTGTTAATTCACTGTATCTCAGAGGAGCTATGTTACACTCTTAGCTCATTTAATCTGTAAACAACCAAAAAGACTTAAGTCTCATCACTTAAGTCTCTCATGTGGAAAAGGTTTTTCATCTTATTTTTACCTCAACTTAGGACAGTACGGTTCCTCTGAAATACTGTTCATGATTTGGGGCTAAGGTAGAGAATTCATTTTGGTTGTGTAATTTGCTTTTCTCTCCTAGCTTTGAATATGCAAATTTTGTGTTTGTCCTTCTGATACTCTTTCCAGTCATCGGCAACATTGTTAAAACCGGACCAAGGAGAGAGCTCTGTAACCTTCTGTGAACTTAACTGAGCCCTCTGAACCAAAGGTTCTGATGTAATGAGTACAGATGTGTTCACAAGGATATAACAATAGTAATTATTCAGTTGTTACTCCTGTTAATAAAAATCCATAGAAAGCTTATCCTGTGCCAGGCACCACTGTCCTAAGCAATTTATACATTGTCTTCATTTAATCATCCCAATAAGAAACATAAATGCTTATTATCTTCAGGTAGTCTGGCTTCATAGTTTGTCCTTTTTTTTTTTTTTAATTTTTATTTATTTATGATAGTCACAGAGAGAGAGAGAGAGAGAGGCAGAGACACAGGCAGAGGGAGAAGCAGGCTCCATGCACCGAGAGCCCGATGTGGGATTCGATCCAGGGTCTCCAGGATCGCGCCCTGGGCCAAAGGCAGGCGCTAAACCGCAGCGCCACCCAGGGATCCCCATAGTTTGTCCTCTTAAACATTATTGGCTTCAGTTTGTCTTCTTAGCCATTATCTCTATTGTTTCAAGTCTTTACTGGAAGCTGATGTTTTACTGAAGTTTTTAAATATTTATCACTGTATGGCTTAGCCCTGATGTACCAACCCAATAACTGTCAGAAATGGAAAAAGAGGGATCCCTGGGTGGCGCAGCGGTTTGGCGCCTGCCTTTGGCCTAGGGCACGATCCTGGAGACCCAGGATCGATTCCCACATCGGCCTCCCGGTACATGGAGCCTGCTTCTCTCTGCCTGTGTCTCTGCCTCTCTTTCTCTCTCTGTGACTATCATAAATAAATAAAAATTAAAAAAAAAAAAAAAAAAGAAATGGAAAAAGAGGGGATCCCTGAGTGGCCCAGCCGTTTAGCGCCTGCCTTTGACCCAGGGCGTGATCCTGGAGTCCCAGGATCGAGTCCTGAATCAGACTCCCTGTGAGGAGCCTGCTTCTCCCTCTGCCTGTGTCTCTGCCCCTCTCTAACTTTCTGTGTCTCTCATGAATAAATTAAAATCTTAAAAAAAAAAATGGTAAAGAGGAGCACCTGGGTGGGTGGCTCTGTAGTTGAGCATCTCCCTTCAGCTCAAGGCGTGATCCCAGGGCCGTGGGATCAAGTCCCACATCGGGCTTCCCACGGGGAGGCTGCTTCTCCCTCTGTCTATCTCATGAATAAATAGGTAGTCTTTAAAAACAAAAAGAAAAGAAAGAAAGGAAAAAAAGATTACTTTCTGCAACTACTAATGTGATATTCCCTGAACTGTTAACCAAGTAGAACATTCCATTTTTGCATAATCTGTTCTCAGGGAACCCTTGCTACTACCTTCAGTTGTCTTCTAGGGTTCACCAGCTACCTTGTAGACCTGCTCCCGTGTATGACTGGGTTCGCAGTGTGTAGTTATGGAAAGTACACTTTCTCCCTTTTGAAGTTAGCCATCATTTACTCCTTCCACATCTTCTGAAGTATCTACCATTTTTCATGATTTCCCAAGACCAATAACTAGCTACCATTGTGACATCACTGCTGTAATCACACTTGTCATTTGAGTATCAAACATGAACTTACTAGGAATAGTTTAATAGTCACTGTTTTCTCAACCATCTGAAGTTTGGTTCTTCCTTTACAGTTGTTAACCCCTTCTTTTTTGGGGAAAAATGACAGTTTTCAAGCTGAGTACCTGGTTTTCTCTTGGCCATCTGTTAAATTGCACTGTGTTTCCCCAAGGGATTGACTTTTCCCTTTTCAGGTTTACTATACTACCACAAAGTCCTTCTGTTGTCTTTATCATTTTTCCTGAAGCTAAACTGCTTCAGTTTTAGTTTTTTTAATGCACGTTCAGTTCACATTACTGTTTTCTGTTTGTTTCATATTTTTGAAATGATTCAGAAAAGCTCACAGTGAAGACACGCCATCTTCTTTACATTCATTGCTCATTTCTCATAGAAATTGTTTCCAGTTCTGTGGCTCTGTTATAAGCCATGCTGCCATGTTGCCTTTTGATTTGCCAGCCTAGCCTTGATCATGAAATCATGCCTATCTTCCCTGACATTTTGTTTATATCTCTAGTTTAGATTTAGTTTACTAAAATTTAGGATACTAAAAAAAAAAAAAAAAAATTAAAATAAAATAAAATAAAATTTAGGATACTTATTTAACTGAGTTCATTGTGTCCTCTTCTATTATGGTTATTCATTCTAACACTAGGTAATTTAGAAATTATACAAGGTTTGTATCACTTCTAGATGCAAACCAGCTCACTCTTGTTGATTCAAATTAGTAATACTATATATTGTCTTATTTTTGCTTGTATTGTCAGAATTCTTAAGAATTAACATATCCCTGAAGAGTAAATTATTTTTGTTCTTTGTATATATGTGTATGATTTTCACATGTTTCGTTGCTCATGTATTTCATCCAGAAGGTGCTATGCTCCACAGTGCTTTGAGTTATTAAAGGCAATTATAAAGAAATAGCAGTTTCCTTAAATATGCAAACCATGGTCTTTAAAAATGCAAACGTAAAAAAAAAAAAATAAAAAAAATAAAAAAAAAAAAAAAATGCAAACGTAAAAAACTCAAAGTATAAACGTTTCCCTTCTTGCTTTGTGCAAAGAAGAGAATATTAAATGTTTAATTGTTAATGAGAAATGCTTTGTTCTACAGCCTGGTGCAAAATAATGTACTGCCAAAGAATTCAGCTTGACACAGGCTTTTCTAAACGCTTACCTTTTTTTAAAGATGTATCTAGGGCAGCCCGGGTGGCCCAGCAGTTTAGCGCCTGCCTTCAGCCCAGGGCCTGATCCTGGAGACCCGGGATCGAGTCCCGTGTCAGGCTCCTTGCATGGAGCCTGCTTCTCCCTCTGCCTGTGTCTCTGCCCCTCTCTCTCTCTCTCTCTCTCTCTGTCTCTCATGAATAAATAAAATCTTAAAAAACATAAAGATGTTTTATATACATCTGATACAAAAGTAACAGACATTGTACAAAGTTCAAATGATATAGAAATATATAAAGCGAAGGTCCACTGCCCCTCCCATCTCCAGAGGGCACTACTGTTAATAGTTTATTGTGTCCTTTCACCAAAAGGCCTGCCTTGTCTCCCTATTTTCACCTTTTCTGGTTTCCTTTATAACTTACTTGGCTTCCCCTCTGTTCATCTGAGATAACCAACCCTGAGTACTTTCACTAGAGTGAAAGGTGCCATTGTTGTCCCTTCTGAGCTTTTTGGTTTCTTTCATTTCATTGAAAACAGGTGAACAGGAGTGCTGGAGAAGCCAACACAGCCGAGTCTGAGAAGTCCGGTTGTGAAGAGGCTGCAGTTCCATGCAGTGAGCCTAGACATCTCCCAGACAGGGCTTCCCTCTCACTTAGTGATGTTACCACTAGTGATGAAGATGCCAGTGAGTATGAGGACTGTCAGGAGGAGGAGGAGGAGGTTTGGCAGACATGTTCGGAAGAGGACGGCAACCCCAATGAAGAGGCCTATGGCCGGGACTGGCAGGGAAGCTGCACTGCGGATTCTGAGGCTCAGGGGAGGAACACCCTGCGGAAGAGGCACACACACAATTTTAGCCATCTGGTATCAAGGCAGGAATTGTTGGAAATCTTTAAGCAGCTACACACTGGGAAGAAGATGAAAGATGGACAGCTTACGGTTGGACTGGTAAGATGAGATAGGTCCTGAGATTGTTATTGCATGGGTACCTTTTTTGTTTGCTCTTTAAGATATATTTTATTTTAGTGAGAGAGGATCCCAAGGAGACTCTGCACTGAGTGCAGAGCCCAGTGCACAGGGCTCAATCATACGACCCTGAAATCTTGAGCTGAAACCAAGAGTTGACTACCCAACTGATTGCATCACCCAGGCGCCCCACCATTTATTTCCAATCTGTTGGTAGCTACACTGGAACCCAAGGGCCGAACCAAGCTTTTGGTGTCCTAGGAGACGTTATTGCCCTCTTGTTGCCCACTGGCACTGTGGGAATAGGTAAAGCCCAACTCTAAAGAATGAGCTCTCTCAAGGCTTACACTGGTTATGCCCCTATTCCTATTAATTATCTTCTCCCGTCTTCCAGTTCAGCCCTACCACACGTGTGGCTTACCAAGAGATAGTAGAATGAGAAAACTTCTAAGGTTGTCTTCAGACTTGCAGTTCAGTAATCTTACCCTCTATCGGCTTTTGGTGTGAAGTGGTCCTTGCTAGCTTGTACTGTAAATGTTCCACCTGCAATTTAAGGAGAATCCCAGCATCTTTCGGGCCAGGCAAAGCATGGCTGCCGCTTTAGTTGCCTAAGAACAAGGGAAAGGAGATCACATCCCTAGCTGTGTATATGCTAATTCTAGAGGTGGCTGTGAGAAGTGCTTGGACTTTAAAGACAGACAGCACAGCTCCAGAGGTCCCATCTTTAGCTAAGGAAACATAAGATGTTAGAGAAGGTATGTTAAAGGCCTCATCCAAGAGATCAAACTTGTGAGAGAAATAGATTGTGGCAGATTTAAAATCTTCTAGCTCTTAAGTTACATGCATACCCCCCTCCCGCCCAAGCCTAGTCACTGATTGTAGCAGGTCAACATCTTTGTTTTAAGATTTATAAATAAATAAATATATATTTATTTATTTGTTTGTTTATTTTTAA
Organism: Canis lupus dingo; assembly: GCF_003254725.2. NCBI lineage: Eukaryota > Metazoa > Chordata > Mammalia > Carnivora > Canidae > Canis > Canis lupus. The sequence continues at coordinate 31,333,798 of NC_064275.1, forward strand.
AATTTATTTATTTGAGAGAGACAGACATAGAGCACTAGTTAAAGGAATTGCCCCTGGAGCCAGGCAGACCTAGTGCTACTGTGAATGGATTCACTTGCTATAAACCTTGGGGAACTTACATCATTTCTTTCAGCTTCATTTCTTTGTATTATTGCTAAAAATTCATTTTCTACATGCCATCAGAAAGCCCAGCTTCCCTAAAAGGTAGTTTCTTTCTTTCTCACATGTATGGAGATGCTAAACAGACTCTTCATTTTCTGAATGTTTTACACTAGAAAACCTGAGACTAGGTTAATTTACTCCTGCTGTGAACATTTATTGATCACCTGCCACAGGCCAGGCATCCTGCTGGTCCCTAGCCATGTATCAGGAGACCAGACAGACAGAGTCCCCACCCTCCCAGAGCATGTAGTTCCAAGTATGGTGAGTGAGAGAGGAGGACAGCCAGCGGCCTTTGGAGTGTATAGTGAGGGAGCCTGAACTGCAGAAAGTGGAGCAGATGACAGCCACAAAAGCACCCCACCAGCAAAAGGCATCTATACAAATAGTAATATGTCATCTAATCAAAATACAAATAAGCACAAAGCATGAGGAAAATACTGAGATTAATGAACAGTTATCTGAAATTTTTATGTAAGAGCTTGCACCTTAAAGTATAACATTAGGCTTCAACAAAGCAGCAGTGGAAGGGCCTTCCAGACAAACAGAAGGTAAATGTTTAAGCAAAGCCCCAGGAATGGAAATATATTCATGGAACAGTAGGTGACAGCATGGCTAAGTGTGGAGAGCAGTGAGAGTGGAAACCAGAATAGTGAAACTTGTCTGTTAAGAGGCCTGTAATAGAGGTGGAAGGTTTGGGCGCTTTCCAATGGAGTCGGTATTTATAATCTTTTAGTCATACTGATGGAGGATTCTTGGAACCACGTAAGAGGGAATTGGATTTAGAGGCACACGGAAAAGTCTGAGAAAAAGCCTGGAGCAAGGCTGGCACGATTTGAGCATTTATTTGCAAACCCTTATATGATTCTGCTAAGTGTAACTGAAGAACTCCAGTAGCTTGTTTGCACCTATCAAGTCAGTGTGCCACTTAAAATTTTTTCAAATTTTTTTTTAAATTTTTTATTTATTTATGATAGAGAGAGAGAGGCAGAAACACAGGCAGAGGGAGAAGCAGACTCCATGTACTGGGAGCCCGATGTGGGATTTGATCCCCGGTCTCCAGGATTGCGCCCTGGGCCAAAGGCAGGCGCCAAACCGCTGCGCCACCCAGGGATCCCAACCACTTAAAATTTTAACCCGTAAGACAGAGGCTTGCTAATAGGTTACTAAAATTTAAAAATGAATTGTATGTTGTGATGATTAAAATACCTATTCTGATCCTCGACTTCACCCCCTGTGTGGAAAATACAGAAACCATGAGATGCCTGCATGATGGGACATTGTGGGGGGAGCCGGAAATGGGGCTGAGGATTACTGTAACACCTGCTGTTACAGCAAGACCAATACCAATCAAATGTACTTAGCTTGACTGTTCCCACTGGAAACGTGTCTGAGTACGTATACCCACGCCACAGGGCAGGAAACTGTCAACAAACAGCCTCTATTTCAAATAATCTTTTGAAGCAGCCAAACACTTAAGCTGCTGCTGTCCTGTGTTTGTATTATCTTTGGCTCGATGGGTGTACTGTTTGACTCTTGAGTAACTTAGGTGTCTCCCGCAGGTGGGCTACCCAAATGTTGGTAAGAGTTCCACAATCAACACCATTATGGGTGACAAGAAAGTGTCTGTGTCTGCCACACCCGGCCACACCAAGCATTTCCAGGTATTTCTGCAGCACCAGCCGGTGCCCCTCTCTGGGTGTTTCTCTGAAGGTCCTCACTACTTGTGTGCTGCTCTTTTCCCTTCCTCCGCTGTGTGCCTGACAGAAACTTCTCCCTTGTCTTTCAGACTCTCTATGTGGAGCCTGGCCTCTGCTTATGTGACTGCCCAGGCCTGGTGATGCCATCCTTTGTCTCCACCAAGGCAGAGATGATCTGCAATGGAATCCTCCCAATCGACCAAATGAGAGACCACGTCCCCCCTGTGTCACTAATATCCTTTCTGCTTTGCAAAGACTGGTTATTATGTGTATATTAGGGCTTCGGGTGGTTTGGGACCCCGCTTTGCATTGGATGTATTTAGGATTGCTGTTGACGGAAAAACCTGAACTACTCAGTAGTGATCTGCCCAAGTTTATACAGTGAGGTAGCGTCAGGACTGCAGAAGTGTAGAACCTTGTGTCCTGATGGCAGCAATGTCCCTAGTATGAATGGAAGAGCCCAGGCTGTGGATTTCAGCCCCGAGTTGAGTCCTGACTCTGGTGTTTGACTATTTGTGTGACCTTGGTAAGCTTGCTTAACCTTCTAGAAACATTCTTTTCAGAAAAATGCCAGTAATAGCTACTTTGCAGTTGGTTGTAAGAATTTATATGATAGCCAATTTAATGATGTTTATTGTATGCTTACTGTGTGCTTCACACAACACTTACCAAGTAATTTCATTTAATTCTTTTTTTTTTTTTTTTTTTCATTTAATTCTTAAAGCGCCCCTTGACGTGGGTATTGCTGCTGTTCCCGTTTGTTCAAGCTTCAGGAAAGTGAGGCACAGAGAAGTTAGACAGTTTGCAAGATAGGACAGCTAACGTGTACTAGTTAGGAACTCTGCTGCCTCCCGGCATAATCAGTTAACTTGTTAACTTATGTGAAGATCTAGGACAGTGTCTGACATGAAGAAGTATTCATAGGTAGATCTGCTGAGAACCGTGGTGTCAAGGTTTGACCCTCCTTACAAGCCAGCAGGTTAGTCTGTTAACTGTTCCAGGGGTACTGGTGGAAGGTAGGAGACTGCGTGAAACCGGCACGTGATTTGGTACTTTCTAAGTAGGGTAAAATTTCTGGCCTTGCACAGTTCTTGACAAGTCCTTAATGCCTGCCCTGAAGGCCACAGCTCTGTATGCACCCCAATTCGATTTCTCTTTCTGTAAGAAATAATGAGAGAGAATTCATTTACCAGGATACATAAAATACGATATATCGCCAAGATGCTGTATAAAAGTACTGCACTAAACCTACCTGTAGTGACCTGGGTAAATCTCAAAATGTTACATACAGGTATAACACCACTTTTGTAAAACCTGTCATTTCACAGAATAGTACTTTATATTGACAGACACTTGGGAATGTCAAAGCCTGAGAAGTGGGCTGGCGGCTGCATCACAAACTCCACTTACATCTGGGAGGCGGGAGGGGCTACGGTGGCGGGAGGGGCTGGTACAGCATTTAAAGTTTGCGTTTTCAACAGTTTGTATAGTAGATGACATTTTTACTACCTCTTGAGAGTTGAGAACACAGGTGTTAGAGTATTTAATGCTCCTCTGTGTATTTTCAGCTTCTCTGTGAATCAGGCGTGTACTGAGCATTTATTATAAGCCAGATTAGGTTGGCTCCTGCGGAGACCACAAGCATGAATCAGCCATGGCCCTGCCCTTGCCGACGGTCTGGGGGGCATATGGGGCATGCGCGTAAATAACCTGGTACAAGGTAGAATGGTGTTTAAAGAGAAAAGTGTTCAAAAATTAATGAGTAACTACACTTCTTTTCTGGAGAGGTAAAAGGGCTTCTGTCCTAGAAATGTTGAATTAGAAGCATGTGTCAGAAGCCAAGGTTGGGAGGGGTCAGTTGAAGGGAATGGATTCCTTGACGAGCTTACATTTGCCAGAATATTCCGAGACATGTCTTAGAAGCTACCTATGGCATTAATATTATAAAGCCTAGAGAGGATGAAGATCCCCATCGACCTCCAACATCAGAAGAACTACTGACAGCTTATGGATGTGAGTTGTGATTTATTTTAAAACATGACCAAACTGTAACTTAGTAAATGAGAGAACTACTCCTGCGAAGATACAAATTCACATTTTTCCTTAGCATTTGTCATGTCATCCTCCACTGTTGTTGCTTTTGTTGTCTCTGTTGGCCTTGCCCACAGGCTGCGTTGGTGGGGGGGTTCAGAATGCCGCAGGAAGGGGGAGAGGGCTGACTGCTGCCTGAGTGGTATAACACTTCAGGATTAAGTGCTTTCTCGACTTAGAGAAGGACATGATTCGAATCCCTGGCCTCTTCCTCAGGTCTGCCCTTTGCAGACCCTCACTGCAGCGCTCGTGCCCCTCCCTGTGCACAGAGTTGAAAGCCACTGCGGGGAGCAGGGGGGAGCAGGGGGCGTGCCAGCAGCTGTCTCAGGCTTCTGAGATAAGGCCCTTAGGGCATTCACTGTGCTGATTGAACCCAGGTGGGGACCGGGGTTCTGGCTGAGGCTTTGTTGGCTTTCTCCGGAGTCTTGTCCCAAACAGAGAAGAAAAGGGATATTGGGAAGAAAATGAATATGCTGTCATAGCAGGATAGGAGACTGTGAGGGCAGCATGGGAAAGGAAAGCCCTGACTGGGACAGAGCACTGTGGTCAGGACAGGGACACAGAACAGCCTCCCTCCCCTTCCAACACTCCCTGGGAAACCCTGTTTGACATTAGAATGAGTCTACAGCTCTCCCATCTCCATGTCTTAACCCAGTTCTACATGGGAGCTATCGGCCTATCATTTCCAACTGATTGTGATTTACTTACCTTAAGTATAAACTTTAAAGGTGGTCTAGAGGAACCTGTGTCTGTCTACCTAAAGAAATAGCAATGTTAGAAACATGTCCGTGCATTTATGGCATGCCTTTAAAGCAGTGGCCACCAGCTGAGAAGGAGTTCAGCTTATTTGAGTGATTTGGTACAAAGAAAAGAAAAAAGTGTGTATTTTTCTCACAGAGATATGATATATAAGTGATATGAAGCACACTTAAACCAGGACTTGAACTTGATTTAGTTGGGAGACTTAAAGACTTAAAGAGGATAAAAAGTAAGCATTTGTGATGAGACTAGTGTAGTCACAAAATCCTAAAACTAAAAAAGACCTTGGGGACATTTGGGTGTCTGCCTTCAGCTCAGATCATGATCTCAGGGTCTTGGGATTGAGCCCCACGTTGGGCTCCTTACTCAGGGGGGAGCCTGCTTCTCCCTCTCCCGCTCCCCCCACGTGTGCTGTCTGTCAAATAAGTGGAATCTTTAAAAAAGAAACTAAAAATGGGCAGCCAGGGTGGCTCAGCGGTTGAGCGCCGCCTTCAGCCCAGGGCGTGACCCTGGGGTCTTGGGATCGAGTCCCACGTCGGGTTCCCTGCATGGAGCCTGCTTCTCCCTCTGCCTGTGTCTCTGCCTGTCACTCGCTGTCGCTCGCTCTCTTTCTCTTTCTCTTTCTCTCTCTCTCTCTCTCTCTCTCTCTCTCTCTCTGTCTCTCATGAATAAATAAATAAAATCTTTTAAAAAGTGACCACAGGGCAGCCCCAGTGGCGCAGCAGTTTAGCGCTGCCTGCAGCCCAGGGCGTGATCCTAGAGACCCAGGATCGAGTCCCATGTCGGGCTCCCTGCATGGAGCCTGCTTCTCCCTCTGCCTATGTTTCTGCCTCTCTCTCTCAAGTTGTATCTCTATGAATAAATAAATAAAACCTTTTAAAAAAATTAAAAAATAAAATAAAAAGTGACCACATATATGTAGTTTCCAAGATCATCTGCAGGTCTGTAAAGAATAATTTCTGGCAGTTCATTTTATCATTTTAAAGATATTTGACAGAGACATAGCGAGAGAGCATATGCAGGGGAGCAGGAGAGGGAGAAACCGGCCGTTGTGGAGCAGGGGGCCCATTGCGGGGCTCAGTCCCAGGACCCCGGGATCACGACTTGTGCCAAAGGCAGATGCCCGGCCAACTGAGCCACCCAGGCTCAGTTCATTTTAAAAGATGTTGCTAAATGATTTTTAATTTGCCTTTCTTTAAATATTAGTGAAACAGGACATCTGTCCATATGTAGCCATTTCTGTTTCTTCTGGGAATCACCTTTGTTACGCATCTTTTCTTTTAATGATTTGTAGGACTTCGTTGTGGTTTCTTTAGCCCTGTAGAAGTGAACAATTTTAATGGGCGCTTTTTTTTGTTGTTTTTTTTTTCCTTTTTGGCTTATGGGATTTGGTGTTTTGCTTGGGAGGGTCTTCTGTATCTCAAAAGGACAAAACTGTTTCCCTGTAATATCTTTTTTTTATATTCCTTTAGATTTTTAATCTGCCTAAATGTATTTTTGTGTATTGTGTGAACTAGAGTTCTGTTTTCTTCTAAACTGGAAGAGCCTGCTACACAGCTAGTAGGTGAGGAAGCTGAGTTTTGAATCCCACGTCTGCCAGAGCCCATATTCTTAACCACAATGCTCTGCTACTCCCTCTAGTTGAGTCAGTATTAGAGGGATCTCCATAGTGTGTTTGAGAAACTGGGAAAACCTAGATACATTACTAAACAGGAAGACTTACTGTATTGCTTTTGGTTTTGCTAATAATAGTGATAACATAGCATTCTATGGGTAGCCTCCATGATTCAATGTTTTTAAAATTAAGAGATGAAAGAAATAACTGGAGTAGAGAGAGCTTGAATGTCTGTCACCATTTGGTGCTAGGCTATCAGATAGAACGATATGGTCTGTTCTCCTGGATTGTCAGCTGTCTTTACAGTGCTAACCAGGATATCTTCTAGGATGATAGTTGCTTTTTTAAAGCTAGAGAGTTGGGATGCATCGTTGTGGGGTAACAGACCAAACCTCCATCACTTTGGTTATCTTTGTTGTGACGTTCTGGCTTCTAACTTCAGTGTTGCACCATTCATTTCTCCTCCCAGACATGCGAGGATTCATGACCGCCCATGGGCAGCCAGACCAGTCTCGGTCCGCTCGCTATATCCTGAAGGACTTCGTCAGTGTAAGTGAGCCCGGCTCCTTGTTGCTCTGAAGTAAACAGGCCTCCTTTCTCACCGCGTGCTCTTAGATGCCGGCAACCTGTTGAGTTAGAAAAGACCTATTTCCTCACTGAGATGGTGTCATTGGCAAGAGGCGGCAGAGCTCTGGGAAGCACGGGAGTAAAATTGGGCAGCCTACTCTCTTTCCTTCAGTTCAGGAAGAAAGGAATTAGTAGAATATTTGTGTGGATAAATTATGGATTTAGTTACCATTTGTAAAATTGTGGAAGATGAGAAGAAGAGTTAAAACCAACCACAGTTGATAGAAAGCATTTACTACAGTGGGAAGCAGAAAACTAGTGCCCAGGGACCAAGTGCAGCCAGCCCAGCATCCCTGTTAGGCTAGTCCTGCTGTCCAGTTTTGTCCCGGGTTTTGTTTTGGGAAATATTCTAAGTGGTCACGTCACTGTACTGATGGATACTTTAGCAGAAATGCAAACAAGGTGAAGAGGAGCACAGAGGAGAAAGGTTTCCTCCTAGGCTGGGGGGCCGAGGGCCAAGGGCCGGCAAGGCCTGTGGAACACGTTAAGGATTACAGTCAGTGTGTTTGTTAGGGCTCTCCAGGCAGGTGACCGAGCTCAGCTCAGCTCAGCTCATCAGAAAGCAGGAAGCCTGTCAGAGGATGCGTGGTGAGAGGTCTTCTCTGGGGACCTCTTTCTTCTGGGATAACACAGCTGTTACACGTCTTGTCGTCTTTGTAGGGTAAACTTCTATACTGTCATCCTCCTCCTGGAAGAGACCCTGTGACCTTCCAGCATCAACACCATCGACTCCTACAGAACAAAACAAATGGTGGTGAACTAAAAATACATCCAGGCGAAAATAAAAAAGCAAAACAGATTGAAAATATTGTTGATAAAACTTTTTTCCATCAAGTAAGTTTTAAAGCTTTTCTTTACCTTCTGTTCACCTCTTAAAGAGCAATTTTATTGAAATACCCATAAATTCACTCTTTTAAAATACAGTTCAATAGTCTGTAGTATATTCAGAGTTGTGCAACTTTCACCATAATTTTAGAGAATTTTTATCGCTCCAGGAAGAAACACGGTACCTATTAGCAGTCACTCACCATTCCCCTTTCCCCCCAGCCCCTGCCAATCACTAGTCTACTTTCTCATAGATAGATTTGCCTGTCCTGGACATTCCACACAAACGGAATCACCCGCTGGGGCCTTTTGTGGCTGGCTCTTTAACTTGGCATAATGACTTCAAGGTTCATCCATGTATCAATACTTTATTCCTTTTTATTGCCAAATATTCCATTGAGTGGATATACCACATTTTGTTTACTTATCAGTAGGTGGAATTTGGGTTGTTTCCCCTTTCTTCTGTTATAAATAATGCTGCTGTGAACATTCATGTACAAGCTTTTGTGTGAACATAGATTTTCAGTTCTCTTGGGTAGATAATTAGTGGGATTGCTGGGTCATATGATAACTCCATGCTTAACATTTGAGTTAGTGCCCAGCTTTCCAAAGTGGCTGTGCCATTTTACATTCCCACTAGTAATACATATAAGAGCTCTAATTTCTTTGCACCCTTACCAGTATTTTTTCTTTTTTTATTTTAGCCATCCTAGTACATGTGAAGTGGTATCTCATTTTGATTTGTATTTCCCTAAGGATAAATGATGTTGATTATCTTCTCATGTGCTTATGTGCACATGTGTGTCTTCTTAGGAGAAGACTTCTGTTGAGTGTTAAGAGCTCTTTATATATTCTGATAAAACCCTTTATCATAATTTGCAAATATTTCCTACCATTTATTGGGTTTTCCGAGCCAGTACATTTTAATAACTTCAGTTGTTTATATCACAGGTACAGTTAATATGCTGCATTTTATTTATTTATTTTTAAAGATTTTATTTATTTATTTGATAGCACACACGCAGGGCAAATGGCAGACAGAGGGAGAAGCAGGCTCCCCACGGAACAGGGAGCCCGATGCAGGGCTCAGTCCCAGGACCCTGGGATCATGACCTGAGCCAAAGGCAGACGCCTAACTGAGCCACTCAGGCACCCCCTGTATGCTGCATTTTAAGACCAAATTTATATGCAGAACAGTTAAATCCTATAACTACACTTAATATATTTATTAAATTCTGCTTTTGTGACTGCTACAGCCAGAAAAGTTGGAGCAGGGTAAGGATCGTCTCTATCCAGAGAGTGATTTTTTCTGTATTTATACGATGCTTTGTGTGCCTCAAACACAGTGAGTTTGTTATGGCGGGCCCAGCACATAGTATTATCCTCATTTTGTCACCTACCACTGAGGACATTGAGCCTCATGGAGGGTAAGTGACATATTCAAAGACATTTGTCTTAATGGCAAAGCTTAGATAGAACTTAGATTGTTGTGGCTCCTGGTGTGAATTGTCTGGGCAGCCTTTAGAAGGAAATTTACCAGTATGCAAAAGGATCATAGGTTCTTTCTTGAACCTACTATAGGCACGCAGGAGTAAATGAAATTTTTAAGTGTTTACAAAATGTTTCTAAAGGTCATGTGCAAGAAAGCTGAAAACTTATAGTTACCAAAGCTTTAGCCTCTAGAGTAACATTTTACTATTAGAAGAAGGTAAAATACTGGGCAGCCCGGGTGGCTCAGCGGTTTACCGCTGCCTTCAGCCCAGGGTGTGCCTGGAGACCCAGGATCGAGTCCCGCGTCGGGCTCCCAGCACGGAGCCTGCTTCTCCCTCTCTGCTTCTCTCTTTCTCCTCTCTGTGTTTCTCATGAATAAATAAATAAAATCTTTATAAAACAAACAAAAAAAGATAAAATACTGCCTTACACTTACAGAATCATATGGGATTAATTTTTTTTTTGAAGTAAACTTAAAATTTGTTTAGTTTTTTTGTTTTTGCTATTTCATTGTGTTCTACTTAAATAAAATCACAAGTTTACAGAAATGTTTTTGAGCATTTACTATGTGTGCCTACTGCACTAGGACCTAGAATAACCAAAAGGAGTGAGATGCAATTACTGTTTTCAGGGCAGTCACATTGTAGCCAAGAGGAGATGGGCAAGTTAACAACATGACATGTTAGGTCTATGGCAGAGGTACAAGACAAGTATTTTGTAAATCCAGATTGGGGAGCAGTTCCCCTTGGAGCTAAGAGGAGAGAGTAGGTGAGTGAAAGCACAGAGAGGAGGTGATATCTAAGCTGGAGTCCAAGGGACAAATAAAAATGTGCCAGTTGGAAGGAGTGGTGAGGGCAGTTCTCCAGGCAGGGGGAGTAGTGTGAACAAAGGCATAAAGGGGACTCGCACACCATGTGAGGGAATAGGAACTTGATTCCCCAGGCTTCAGGGAGCCACCAGAGGTTTGTGAGGACAGGAAGAGAGAGACGTGAATGGAGAACTCTAGTGCAAGTGTGGACCCTGGATGAGAGGAGCCTTGCAGTAGACCAGTGAAAGTTAATGCCAGGGCGAGAGCAGGGTGGGTGGAGAGTAGGGGATAGATGCACAAAATCCTAGAGCCTGGGATCCGTGGAACTTAGTGGCTGGCTGTGTGTGACAGAAGAGGAAGGCAAAGGGAGTGCTATCTTGGTGGCTGGGAATAGGTGGTATTTGAAGCTATGAGACTAATAAGCAAAGTTGAGGACAAAGAATGTGAGAAACTTAGTTAAGAATGGGAAGAGAAAGCAGCAGCGAAGGAAGTGGAAGTCGGCTAATCTTGGCGTTCTCCGCAAATAATACTGTGCTTACGTCTCCAATAATGCTGTCTTACTTCCTAGGAAAATGTGAGAGCTCTGACAAAAAGCGTCCAGGCTGTGATGGGCTACAAGCCTGGGAGTGGCCTGGTGACTGCGGCTACTATGAGCTCTGAGAGCAGGGCTGGGAAGGCCTGGAAAAAACATGGCAACAGAAATAAAAAAGAGAAAAGTCGTAGACTCTACAAGCACCTGGACACGTGAGCTTGGGCTGCAGCAGAAATGGCATCTGCGTGGTGCATCTGGAATAGAACAGGAGCTGCTCTGGCCTGTGATGCCGTGGAATGGACCCTGCTCTTGTGGCACGCAGCCACACCAAACAGTATCAAGGTAGAGGGGCCCCTTGGAGCACCAACGCTGTCCGTCATCTCGGAGCCCCAGAAACCTCGTCCTATAGAAGGCTGGGCTCAAGATGAGGGCGCAAATGATTGGATATGTGTGTGAGCAGATACACAGATGCATACTCATTTGTAAGTTGAGGTTTTTTTGAAAAGATCTTAAAATTAAATTGCCACTAACATGTTTTATTGGTTTTTGTAGACACCTGCCATTTGGACATTCCATGTTCTTTAAACAGTTTCAGTTTGCCAAAACATGACAGGAATTTTATTTTTTTTTTAGATTTTATTTATTTATGCATGAGAGACACACAGAGAGAGAGTCAGAGACACAGGCAGAGGGAGAAGCAGGCTTCATGCAGGGAGCCCGACATGGGACTCGATCCCAGGGCTCCAGGATCAGGCCCTGGGCTGAAGGTGGCGCTAAACCGCTGAGCCACCCGGGCTGCCCTACATGACAGGAATTTTAGATGGTTTCTTTCAAGAACATTATTTAGGTTAGTGATTCTCAACCCCACACCTACCCAGTACACCCCTCGTGAGCAGGCTCCATGCAAGGAGCCTGATGTGGGACTTGATCCTGGGTCTCCAGGATTATGCCCTGGGCCGAAGGCAGACGCTCAACCGCTGAGCCACCCAGGCGTCCCGCGTCAGTAGTTTTTAAAAGCTTCTGAAGGCCTCGACCTTCTATTGAAAAATCCCCATCACGTGAGGCACCCCTGCAGAAGGAAGCCTGCGTTTTCCAGTAGGTAACTACAGGGGGGGTGGGAAGATGGGGAGATGATCAGCTAGTTTTTGTTTTAGGCATAGGGATCCCTCATCTCCTTGGTACTTAAAACCATCTAAAGAGGCAGGTTACTCTTACAGTGCCATTGTTTGCTGTTTTAGCCTCTCGCTTTACGTCCGTTTCTCTTTTTCTGTGAGCCTCAGTATTCCTATTCCCTTAACTCCGATCTTACCCTGTTTTATGTGATAGATATTTTTGGAAATCTAAAGCAAGTTCTGGCTTTCTCCAGAAAAATACACGTTCCTGTAAAAAACAGAGTATCACGACCTGTATCCAAAGAACACAGACCCTCAAAGTTCATCTGTGATTTGCAGTTAAGCCTTGCCCTATGTGGCCATAATGAATTTAGGATATATTTGAAAATGTCTTCCACCAGGAGAATAAAAAACAAAGTACGCTGTTCATGTAACAAAACCCGCTTCCTGGGTGGCAGGAAGGGCACTGGAAGATGCCTGTAGCAGGCGTTGGGCCTGAAGCAGTAGGGCAGTTAGCAGGAGCCGGCCTTCCGGTCGTGGGGGTTGTGGACGTGTTCTCAAAGTGCGGGTACGGCCAGGAGAAGCTCCTAAACAGGTAGGGGTTAGTGTTGTAAGCCTTTCAGCACTGAGTGGAAGGTTACTGCAGACCAAGGCTGAGGCAGGCTGGCAGGGGCAGAGCCGAGGATGTTCTCAGGTAGCGTGGGAGAAATGAGACCTCGGTGAAAAGCTCAGGATAGAAGAGGAACAGCGCTGGCATTTGAAAATACACTTGGTTCCCTTTACTGAGAAGCCAGCCTAGTTGTGTGGGAGAAACTTGCATGCTGAACGAGCAAAACCTACACTGATGTAGAACAAGTTTTGCTTTAACGACAGTATAATAACTAAAACATGAGACTTTAAGGAAAAGGTAGGGACATGGAAAAATAAAATTCTTAAAAAGTGGGGACATGGGCTTCCATGCTCTTGATCCTAACAGTTTTTAGAGATTCACATTCCCTGCAAATTCACCAACTTAAAGTATACAGCGTAATGTTCTTAGTATATTCAGAGTTCTGTGACTGTCACCACATCACCCAAGACCCTTGAGCCATCGGCTCCCGGTCCTCTAGTCCCCCAGCCCCCAGCAACCACTAATCTACTGCATGTATGGATCTGCCTGTTCTGTACATTCATATACATGGAATCATAGGCTGAGGCCTTCTGTGACTGGCCTTCACTTAGCTTGACGTTGGCGAGGTTCATTTGTAAATGTAACACCTGTCAGGACTTCATTGCTTTTTATTGGCAAACAGTATATTCCATTGAATGTCCGTACCACATTTTGTTTATCCATTTATTAGTTAAAAAACATGGGGGTTTCCAGCGGCCCCTCAGTGGCTCAGTTAAGTGACTTTGCTCAGGTCATGATCCCCAGGTCCTGGGATCCAGCTCCACAGCAGGTTCTGAGCTCAGCAAGGAGCCTGTTGCTCCCTCTCCCTCTGCGCCTCCCCCCTGCTCTTGCCCTCTCGCTCTCAAATAAATAGAATAAAATCTTCAAAAACAAAAATACAAAATGTGTCCTCAGCTTCTAGCCTGACAATGTCTGACAAATAGTGTTTCATTTTTCCTGTGAGTGGTCATAACTTTAAAAATAAGAGAGTTGGGTAGCCTGGGTGGCTCAGCGGTTGAGCATTTGCTTTTGGCCCAGAGTGTGATCCTGGAGTCCTGGATCACTCGTGTGATCGAGTCCCACGTCGGGCTCCCTGCATGGAGCCTGCTTCTCCCTCTGCCTGTGTCTCTGCCTCTCTGGGTGTCTCAATGAATAGATAAAATCTTTAAAAGCAGGGGGTGGTTCTGACACACGCTATAGCATGGATGAACCTTAAAAAAAATTATGCCAAGTGAAAGAAGTCGGTCACTAAGAGCTCACCTACCAGGTAGGATCTCCTTTAGATAGAATTTCCAGAACAGACAAATCCGCCGAGACAGGTAGGTTTGTGGTTGTCTGGGGCTGAGTAGTTGCTAATGAGCGCTGGCCTTTTGGCCGGAGATGAAGATGCCCTAAAGCTAGGGACGGTGGTTGCGCCCTCTGGATATGCTGGCACCCCCTGCCTTGTGCCCTTTAACGGTGAATTTCATGGGGTGAATGTCCCCTCCATAAAGCTGCTGGTTTTGAAAACGGCATGATAGGTCGTGGTCACTTTTTTTTTTTTTTTTTTTTTAAGATTTTATTCATGAGACGCAGAGACACAGGCGGAGGGAGACGCAGGCCCGACGCGGGAGTCGGTCCCGGGGCCCGGGGTCACTCCCTGGGCCGCAGGCGGCGCCCACCCGCCAGCCCCGGGCGCCCCAGGGCCGGGACCACCGGGGCGGGAGCTGGCGTGGCCGCCGCGCGGGGTGCGGGTGCCAGGACCCCGTGGCCCGCCCTCCCCGCGCCTGCGCCCTGGGCCCGGCGGCCTGCACCGCAGCCTCCCGGCCGCCGGGGGCGCCCCTCCTGCGGCCTCAGGGCCGGCGCCGCCTCCCGCTGGGTCTCCGCCCCCGCGCTGTGATTGGCCGGCGGGGCGGGGCGGGGCGGGGCGGGGGCGGGGCCGAGGAGGCCGGGGCGACCGCGAGCGGCTCGGCGGGGTTGCCCGACCCCAGGGCGGCGGCCGCGGTCACCGCCCTCGCCCCGCGGTTCCCCGCAGCGACTGGTTCCTGCCGCGGCTCCGGGTTTCCTTCCGCGAAATGAAAGCGGGCGGCGGCGCGTCGGTAGGAGCAGCGGCTCCGGGCTAGAGAGCAGGTGGGCGGGCGCGGCGGCGCGGAGCGGGCGGGGGCGGCGGGGGCCGAGCTCCAGGACCCGGACCGCCGCGTGGGGGCGCGTCCCCGCCGCGGGCTTCGCGGCCGCAGATGGACACGGAGGGAGGGGGAGGGCGAGGGGCGCCCGGGGCTCCGCGCTCAGCGCCGCCTGCGGCCCAGGCCGTGACCGGGGCCCGGGTAGAGGCCCGCGTCGGCTCCCCGCGCGGAGCCTGCTGCGCCCTCGGCCGGGTCTCTGCCTCCCCGGGGCTCTGTCTCGCGAGCGCGTCAAGCATCCATTACGAAAAGCCCCGGGCTGTGTGCTCGGCCCCGAGGGGTCTCCTGTTGGGTCCTTTGCTCCCTCCGCACACGGACACTAGGCCCGCAGGTCCCGGAGCTTCCACAGGGTCCGGCAGCACCGCCAGATGCTGCGTCCACAGTCTGCTCTTTTTAGCTTTAAAGATCGTTTTTATTCTGAGAGCGAGCGGCGGGTGGGGGAGAAGGACATGGTCCCCAGCACGTTCCGGGGAGCGTGGAGCCCGGCGGGGCTCGACCTCGCTCCCTGAGCCCAAACCAGGAGCCCACACGGAGCCGGGGGGGCCCTCGAGTGGCCCGGGGCCGGCGGGTGCCCTCGGCCCTCGCCACCCGTGCGCTCCCGTCCACTCGCCCTGGGCCGCAGAGGAGGAAACGGAGGCCCCAGGAGTCGCGGCGGGGCCTGCATCTGACGGCGGGGCCGGGGCTTGCAGGGGAGGCGGGCGCGGGGAGGCGGTGGGCTGCTCCTCCGCGGCTCCTCCTCTGCTCCTCCTGTTGCTCCTCCGCTCCTCCTCCTGCTGCTCCTCCGCTGCTCCCGCTGCTGCTCCTCCTGCTGCTCTTGCTGCTCCTCCGCTGCTGCTCCTCCTTTGCTCCTCCTTTGCTCCTCCTGTTGTTCTCTGCTGCTCCTCCACTGCTCCTCCTCTGCTCCTCCTGTTGCTCCTCTGCTCCTCCTGTTGCTCCTCCGCTGCTCCTCCTGCTCCTCCACTCCTCCTGCTGCTCCTCCTGTTGTCCTCCACTGCTCCTCCTCTGCTCCTTGTGTTGCTCCTCCTCTGCTCCCACTGCTGCTCCTCTGCTGCTCCTCTCTGCTCCTGCTGCTGCTCCTGCTGCTGCTCCTCCATTGCTCCTCCTGCTGTTCCTCCGCTGCTCCTCCTCTGCTCCTCCTGTTGCTCCTCCGCTACTCCTGCTGCTGCTCCTCCGCTGCTCCTCCTGCTCCTCCATTCCTCCTGCTGCTCCTCCGCTGTTCCTCCTGCTGCTCCTCCGCTGTTCCTCCTGCTGCTCCTCCGCTGCTCCTCCTCTGCTCCCACTGCTGCTCCTCCGCTGCTCCTCCTGCTGCTCCTCCGCTGCCCCTCCTCTGCTCCTCCTGTTGCTCCTCTGCTGCTGCTCCTGCTGCTCCTCCGCTGCTCCTCCTCTGCTCCTCTACTGCTCCTCCGCCGCTCCTCCTGTTGCTCCTCCTCTGCTCCTCCTATTGCTCCTCTGCTGCTCCTCCTGCTGCTCCTCCGCCGCTTCTCCTGTTGCTCCTCTGCTCCTCCTGTTGCTCCTCTGCTGCTCCTCCTGTTGCTCCTCCGCAGCTCCTCCTCTGCTCCTGCTGCTGCTCCTCTGCTGCTCCTCCTGCTCCTCCACTCCTCCTGCTGCTCCTCTGCTGCTCCTCCTGCTGTCTTCCACTGCTCCTCCGCTGCTCCTCTCTGCTCCTGCTGCTGCTCCTGCTGCTGCTCCTCCATTGCTCCTCCACTGCTCCTCCTCTGCTCCTCCTGCTCCTCCTGCCGCTCCTCCGCCGCTTCTCCTGTTGCTCCTCCTCTGCTCCTCCTGTTGCTCCTCTGCTGCTCCTCCTCTGCTCCTCCTGTTGCTCCTCTGCTGCTCCTCCTCTGCTCCTCTGCTGCTCCTCCTGCTGCTCCTCCGCCGCTCCTCCTGTTGCTCCTCTGCCGCTCCTCCTGTTGCTCCTCTGCTGCTCCTCCTGCTGCTCCTCCTGCTGCTCCTCCGCTGCTCCTCGTCTGCTCCTCCTGTTGTTCCTCTGCTGCTCCTCCTGCTGCTCCTCCGCTGCTCCTCCTCTGCTCCTCCTGTTGCTCCTCTGCTGCTCCTCCTGCTGCTCCTCCGCCGCTCCTCCTGTTGCTCCTCCTCTGCTCCTCCTGCTGCTCCTCCGCTGCTCCTCCTCTGCTCCTGTTGCTCCTCCGCTGCTCCTCCTGCTCCTCCACTCCTCCTCCTGCTCTTCCTGCTGCTCCTCCGCTGCTCCTCCTCTGCTCCTCCTCTGCTCCTCCTGTTGCTCCTCTGCTCTCCTTCTGCTCCTCCACTCCTCCTCCTGCTCTTCCTGCTGCTCCTCCACTGCTCCTCCTGCTGCTCCTCCGCTGCTCCTCCTCTGCTTCTCCTGTTGCTCCTCTGCTGCTCCTCCGCTGCTTCTCCTGTTGCTCCTCCTCTGCTCCTCTGCTGCTCCTCCTGCTGCTCCTCTGCTGCTCCTCTGCTGCTCCTCCTCTGCTCCTCCTGCTGCTCCTCCGCTGCTCCTCCTCTGCTCCTCCTGTTGCTCCTCTGCTGCTCCTCCTCTGCTCCTCTGCTGCTCCTCCTGCTGCTCCTCCGCCGCTCCTCCTGTTGCTCCTCTGCCGCTCCTCCTGTTGCTCCTCTGCTGCTCCTCCTGCTGCTCCTCCGCTGCTCCTCGTCTGCTCCTCCTGTTGTTCCTCTGCTGCTCCTCCTGCTGCTCCTCCGCTGCTCCTCCTCTGCTCCTCCTGTTGCTCCTCTGCTGCTCCTCCTGCTGCTCCTCCGCCGCTCCTCCTGTTGCTCCTCCTCTGCTCCTCCTGCTGCTCCTCCGCTGCTCCTCCTCTGCTCCTGTTGCTCCTCCGCTGCTCCTCCTGCTCCTCCACTCCTCCTCCTGCTCTTCCTGCTGCTCCTCCGCTGCTCCTCCTCTGCTCCTCCTCTGTTCCTCCTGTTGCTCCTCTGCTCTCCTTCTGCTCCTCCACTCCTCCTCCTGCTCCTCCTGCTGCTCCTCCACTGCTCCTCCTGCTGCTCCTCCTGCTGCTCCTCCTGCTGCTCCTCCGCTGCTCCTCCTCTGCTTCTCCTGTTGCTCCTCTGCTGCTCCTCCGCTGCTTCTCCTGTTGCTCCTCCTCTGCTCCTCTGCTGCTCCTCCTGCTGCTCCTCTGCTGCTCCTCCTCTGCTCCTCCTGCTGCTCCTCCGCTGCTCCTCCTCTGCTCCTCCTGTTGCTCCTCTGCTACTCCTCCTGCTGCTCCTCCTGCTGCTCCTCCGCTGCTCCTCCTCTGCTCCTCCTGTTGTTCCTCTGCTGCTCCTCCTGCTGCTCCTCCGCTGCTCCTCCTCTGCTCCTGTTGCTCCTCCGGCTCCTCCACTCCTCCTCCTGCTCTTCCTGCTGCTCCTCCATTGCTCCTCCTCTGCTCCTCCTCTGCTCCTCCTCTGCTCCTCCTGTTGCTCCTCTGCTCTCCTCCTGCTCCTCCACTCCTCCTCCTGCTCCCCCTGCTGTTCCTCCACTGCTCCTCCTGGTGCTCCTCCTGCTGTTCCTCCGCTGCTCCCACTGCTGCTCCTCCGCTGCTCCTCCTGCTGCTCTTCTGCTGCTCCTCTTGCTGCTCCTCTGCTGCTCCTCCGCTGCTCCTCCTCTGCTCCTTCTGTTGCTCCTCTGCTGCTCCTCCGCTGCTCTTCTGCTCCTCCTGTTGCTCCTCTGCTACTCCTCCTGCTGCTCCTCCTGCTGCTCTTCTGCTGCTCCTCCTGCTGCTCCTCCTGCTGCTCCTCCGCTGCTCCTCCTCTGCTCCTCCTGTTGTTCCTCTGCTGCTCCTCCTGCTGCTCCTCCGCTGCTCCTCCTCTGCTCCTGTTGCTCCTCCGCTGCTCCTCCTGCTCCTCCACTCCTCCTCCTGCTCTTCCTGCTGCTCCTCCGCTGCTCCTCCTCTGCTCCTCCTGTTGCTCCTCTGCTCTCCTCCTGCTCCTCCACTCCTCCTCCTGCTCCTCCTGCTGCTCCTCCACTGCTCCTCCTGGTGCTCCTCCTGCTGCTCCTCCACTGCTCCCACTGCTGCTCCTCCGCTGCTCCTCCTGCTGCTCTTCTGCTGCTCCTCTTGCTGCTCCTCTGCTGCTCCTCCGCTGCTTCTCCTCTGCTCCTTCTGTTGCTCCTCTGCTGCTCCTCCGCTGCTCCTCTTCTGCTCCTCCTGTTGCTCCTCTGCTACTCCTCCTGCTGCTTCTCCTGCTGCTCCTCCTGCTGCTCCTCCGCTGCTCCTCCTGTTGTTCCTCTGCTGCTCTTCCTGCTGCTCCTCCGCTGCTCCTCCTCTGCTCCTCCTGTTGCTCCTCTGCTCTCCTCCTGCTCCTCCACTCCTCCTCCTGCTCCTCCTGCTGCTCCTCCACTGCTCCTCCTGCTGCTCCTCCTGCTGCTCCTCCGCTGCTCCTCCTGTTGTTCCTCTGCTGCTCTTCCTGCTGCTCCTCCGCTGCTCCTCCTCTGCTCCTCCTGTTGCTCCTCTGCTCTCCTCCTGCTCCTCCACTCCTCCTCCTGCTCCTCCTGCTGCTCCTCCACTGCTCCTCCGCTGCTCCTCCTCTGCTCCTCCTGTTGCTCCTCCTCTGCTCCTCCTGCTGCTCCTCCGCTGCTCCTCCTCTGCTCCTCCTCTGCTCCTCCTGTTGCTCCTCCGCTGCTCCTCTGCTCCCGCTGCTGCTCCTCCGCTGCTCCTCCTGCTGCTCCTCCACTCCTCCTGCTGCTCCTGTTGCTCCTCTGCTGTTCCTCCTGCTGCTTCTCCTGCTGCTCCTCCTGCTGCTCCTCCTCCTGCTCCTCCTGTTGCTCCTCTGCTGCGCCTCCGCTGCTCCTCCTCTGCTCCTCCTGTTGCTCCTCCGCTGCTCCTCCTCTGCTCCCGCTGCTGCTCCTCCTGCTGCTCCCCCTGCTCTTCTGCTGCTCCTCTATCCCAGTGTCACCAAGGCGCCCCATGCCCTTGTCACCCGTGTGCAGCTAGCAGCCAGCCTCTCCTGAGGCCTGTGGGCCACTGTGTGGGAGGGGAGACTGAGGCTGACGGGCACTGTGGAGGGAAGGCAGGGCCTGCAGTATCAGGGGAAGATTTGACTGTGGACCTGGACCACAGGGTAGGGTGTGCTCGGTGGAAGGAACAGCATGCATGGTGGGTGCTGAGGGAGGCCCAGAGACTCAACATGTGAGCCCAGGATGGCCCTATAAAGCCCCGCACCTTCTGGAAGCAGGTGCCAGGAGTGGCCGTGGACCACCAAGGCACCAAGCTGGAACAGGTCATCCCAGCGACATGGTGCTGAGCCCCTCCAAGAAGGACATCAGTGCGCCCGGGGCCCTGGGGGTAAGGTCAGGCCCTCTCCCCAGAATCGCGAGACTGGGTGGGGCTGGGACTTGGAGTCACCATGGCCCATCCTGGGGCACCCGGGGCACATGCGAGCTCCAGGTCCTGCGTGGAGGGTCATGGCCCGCGTGTCGTGCGCACATGTGCACAGGTGCAGGGGCTGGGCAGCCAGCCCAGGGCAGGTGGGGAGGCCCCACATGTTAGCCCCATAACAGATGAAAAAGTCCTGGGGTTCAGCAGACACCCCAAGAGGAGAGGAGGGGGCCTCAGCGCAGAGCCGCAGGTGGCAGCTTCAGGAGCGCCCCAGCTGTGCTTTCTGGGCAGCTCGGTGGGCGCAGCCTGGTGGTTGTGCGGCCCAGGAGGTGCCCGGCCCGCCCAGGAGCCACTGCCCCGCAGGACACGGAACGCAGAGCAGGACATGGCACTACCCCAGTGGCGGGAGATTCGGGGACAAGGCCGAGGGCGTCCCACTGCGGGGCTGGGTGCCGGGGACACTGGGCGGGCAGGGGGGTGATGGAAGTCCATGGAGCTGGCCCGAGGGTGCCCACCTGCCTCCGGACGCCCACCTGTCCGCGGGTGCCCACCTGCCTCCGGACGCCCACCTGTCCGCAGTGCCCACCTGTTCCTGGGTGCCCACCTGCCCACGGGTGCCCACCTGCCTGTGGGTACCCACCTGCCCATGGGTGCCCACCTGCCTCTGGGTGCCCACCTGCGCACGGGTGCCCACCTGCCTCCGGACGCCCACCTGTCCGCGGGTGCCCACCTGTCCCTGGGTGCCCACCTGCCTCTGGGTGCCCACCTGCGCGCGGGTGCCCACCTGCCTCCGGACGCCCACCTGTCCGCGGGTGCCCACCTGTCCCTGGGTGCCCACCTGCCTCCAGACGCCCACCTGTCCACGGGTGGCCACCTGTCCACGGGTGGCCACCTGTCCTTGGGTGCCCACCTGCCTCTGGGTACCCACCTGCCCACGGGTGGCCACCTGCCTCTGGGTGCCCACCTGCCCGTGGGTACCCACCTGCCTCTGGGTGCCCACCTGCCTCTGGGTGCCCACCTGCCCACGGGTGCCCACCTGCCTCCATACACCCACCTGTCCGCGGGTGGCCACCTGTCCTTGGGTGCCCACCTGCCCCCGGGTGCCCACCTGCCTCTGGGTGCCCACCTGCTCGTGGGTGCCCACCTGCCTCTGAGTGCCTACCGGCCCTTGGATGTCCACCTGCCTGTGGGTGCCCACCTGCCTGCGGGGCCTCCTGACGAAGCCTGCCCGGCCCTTCATCGGCTCACCCCCTGCAGGCTTTCATCGCCGGCCAGCAGCACCGGCGGCGGCCGCTCTGTGCGACATCTGTGGGGAGCTGGAGCCTGTGCCACCGGCCGGACGCCTCCTGAGGGCAGAGGGGCCTGGTGCCCCAGGAGCTGCTGCGGCTCAGAAAGGGTCACAAACCTGGGACAATGGAAAAGTATGGTCACAGAGTACTAGCAGCCCGGACGCCTGGGGACTCAGCGGGTGAGCACCGCCTGCAGACCAGGGCGTGACCCCGGGGTCCCAGGATCCGGATCGAGTCCCACGTCAGGCTCCCCACAGGGAGCCTGCTTCCCCCTCTGCCTGTGTCCCTGCCTCTCTCTGTGTCTCTCAGGAATTAAGAAAGGAAGGAAGGAAGGAAGGGAAGGGAGGGAAGGGAGGGAAGGGAGGGAAGGGAGGGAAGGGAGGGAAGGGAGGGAAGGGAGGAGGGAGGGAGGGAGGGAGGGAGGGAGGGAGGGAGGGAGGGAGGAAGGAAGGAAGGAAGGAAGGAAGGAAGGAAGGAAGGAAGGAAGGAAGGAAGGAAGGAAGGAAGGAAGGAAGGAAGGAAGGAAGGAAGGAAGGAAGGAAGGAAGGAAGGAAGGAAGAAACCACCCGCACAGTCATCTGCAAGCACCCTGTTTCCAAATGAGGCCACAGTCACAAGCTCCGGAGGTTGGGACCTCAGCATCTTTCGTGAGAGGGGGACACAGCGCAGCCCCCAATGCCAGGCACCTGATGCAGCCCCACGGCCGTGTCCTTCGCTCTGCTTCGTTTATCCACAGCGCTTGTCACAGCCTGGAATTGGCTCCTCCCGTCACGTGGGCAGCTGTTGGTGGCAGTAGGACCTCAGCGCCGCGAGCGCCGTGGGCCTGTCTTGGACTCCGGCTGTAGCCCAGGTGCTTGCAGGCGCGCGTGGCAGGTGCCGCAGACTCGCCTCCAAGGCTGACCTCACTGCCCTGCAAAACAGGAAGCTCCCGGGAGCAGGAAGCAGAGGAGTCTTTCTCGGGGCAGAAAGAGCAGCCTGTTCTCTGTGGTCCTGGGGGAGAGAACCAAAACCAAGACTGGACGGAGTCTCTGGGGCAGGGGGCGCGCCCCATTTCTAGTTTCAGGAATGTTGGAAGCCATCAGTACTGCCACTGCTGTCTTAGCAGGGACTGGGCTTCCCGTCGCTGAAGGCATTCAAGCCTGACGGCCCCTGGACAGGAAGCTAGAGTGAGATGGTAGGGATGAGGTTGGGCAGCCTCTGAGGCGCCGCCAGCCTTGAGGCCATCTGGGCCCAGAGAAGAGCCCAGGGCTAGGGTCCCCTCATTGGGGAGAAGGTCAGCAGAGCTCGAGGCGTCTGGGGAGCCTAACAGCACGGCCTTGAACCCGAGGCCCCCCAGAAGCTGCTTCTAAGTCACCCCTGGTGGAGGCGCTGATTGCGTGGCTTTGGTGGAAAAAGTCCCCATCCTCCCCGGAGTGATGTGCTGAGCCTACGCCCCTGCTCCAGGGCCTGTTGCAGAGCTGCCTGCAGCCCCAGGCCGGGCTCCCGGGACCCTGTGGCCGAGGGCCAGGGAACGGGGCGCAGCAGCCCCGATGGCGCCCCAGAGGACAGGCTGAGTCTGAGTCGGGGAGTCCCGGGCTTGGCCCAGGGGCGCAGGGAGCTCCCCGCCCGGAGGTGCACACTTAGGAGGCTGAGGGCGGGCCCAGGCCTGGCCCTGCAGGTCCCCTCCCACCTCCGGGGTGGTCGGTGGTCGCTGAGGCCGCCTCCTGGGCCCATTGGGGTGGGAAGGGCCCCTGCAGGCTGCAGCGGGGGCGGGGGGGGGGGGGGCGCCTCCCCAGCCTGGGTGCTGGCCGCCTCTGTTAACCAACCTTCAGGCTGTGGCCAAAGCCGCGGAGCCCAGGGGGGCAACCTGGGGAGATGCAGAGCGAAATGAAACGCCCCCAAGGAATCTTTGAGAGTTCAAACAAAAATGGGGAAAATCAAAACCTTGCTTTTTCCTCTGAATGTTTTTCGTTCTCTAGGCAAGGCCTGCGTATCTCTAAATATGGTCATTTAATGAGTAAGATGGATTATATGTAATTTACATTTACACAGATCTACATGTACCGTGTGATTATGTATCATTGAAAATGTATTTGTTTTCTTGTTTTGTCTTTTTAAAGATTTTATTTATTCACGAGAGACACAGAGAGAGAAAGAGAGGCAGAGACCCAGGCAGAGGGAGAGGCAGGCTCCATGCCGGGAGCCTGAGGCAGGACTCGATCCCAGGACTCCAGGATCACGCCCTGGGCCAAAGGCAGGCGCTAAACCGCTGCGCCACCCAGGGATCCCCAGACCCTGTATTTTCAACGAGATTTTATTTGCACCTCTCTTAGTTTTATGGGTTTGAACTGACTCATCTCAGCCGTGTGGCTAATAAATGGAAGATTTATTACTATGCCTGATAATAATAATAATAATTTCTAATAACAGTGATTTTAAAATTTGTATAGATTATAATTTTTCCAAGGACCTGCAGTGCTTCGTAATTATCCCAATTACCCTGTCGATCAGTTGGCTCCACTGTAGCCGCGAGTGTTGCTGAAGTCAGCTGTTCTCTGCCCCAGGCCTCTGAAGGGCCCTGAGCACAGCTCCGTGACGCTGGCCAAATGCAGCCGACGCTTGCTCCCGTCCCTCCTTTTATTCTGCAGCTTTAGTATTGGGAGCCCCAAGCTCCGAGCGGGCCTGGACATCCTGTGGCTTGAATTCCCTGTTCAAGGAGGGGCCCATGCCACGTGCCTTTAGGTAAAAAAACAACAAACAAACGTGAAGAAAGAATGCAAATGAGACGCAAGTCTGAGGAGCAGGGGACTTCCCGGGGCTCCCTCCGCTCAGAGTTTTTTCTGCGCCAAACCGTCTGGTGGGGACTTGGAAGAGGTGTTACCCGAGGAGATGCATGGTTTGGAACATACGTCCGTGGACAAGGGGCGCAGCTGCAGGTCCCCAGCGGTGGTGGCCCTGAGGGTTGGGACGCGCTCCCCCGCTTGTGGCTCTGGGACCTTATCTGGGACCCCTCAGGCTGGACTATTTGGTTGAGCTTAATTTCAAGCAGCTGGTGGGGGGTTTTTCTTGGAGCACGAGCGCCACGACCCGCGGTTTCCCTGCCTGGACGGGTCGTCTGGCCCCGGCCCGACACACCCATCCCCGTGTTCTGTCCTGGGCCTCCTGATACGTCAAATGTGACCTTGTCGTCACGGGAACTCAGAAACTGAAGAGATCATATTTAGTTGCTGGGCCAACACCCTACCTTACCCTTGGGGAAACTGAGGCCCAAAGGAGAGAAAGCAAGTTAGTAGCAGGAGGAGGACTTGAGTCCAACCCCCACTTGCCTCCGGGGCTGGACTCACCAAGAAATCCCCGCTCTGGGCCATCTGCAAAGTTCTCTCTTTCGCTCGTCACATGGGAACAGGAGGACTTTGCAAACCGTGTCGTCAATGCTTACGTGGCCACTTCTCTTTTTTTTTTTTTTTTTTGACCTTTTCAGTGCTGACCTTTCTCATACTTGTCTGAGTCATGGTAATGAAATACTCCCTGGCAGTGACCATCATTCTGGATTAAGTTTTAAGTGTTGGTTTTGGACCGGTCCGCTGAGCCCCAAGCTTCCAGGCGATGGCAGGTGGGAGGAGGCCTGGCACGAGGCGAGGGCAGGCGGTGCCCTGTTCTTAAGGGGCTGAAAGGATAAGGCAGTGGCCAGAGAACGGGTGTGGGCGGTACAAAGAAAGCCGCACGTGAGCGCAATGGGCGAAAGCAGTCAGGTAGGCTTCCCGGAAGAGGGAGCACTTTACCTGGGCCCTAAGGAATGGGCTGCGCGGTCTATTCCAGGAGGGACTCAGGCATGGAGGTAGGGCTTCTCGGGAACATGACTTGTTCTCACAAGAGTAAAGAAGGGAGAGGAGGGTGGGAAATGGGCTGGTCTGCCCGGGGTGCTTGTCCGTTGACCCCTTTAGTTTCATGTGTCCCGTGAGGTCCTAGAAATGCAGGCTTGATACGCCTGCCCTTGCCGCCTCTCCTGGCCTAGGCCCGGGTCACGAGGACCAGGACTGGAGCTGTTGTGCCGGGGCATCGTGGGAGGTGGTCTGTTCCACCGAGGCGCGCCACCGAGGCGTCTTCTCTCCACGGTGGGACCCTGAAGACCTAACCCCGGGAGGGAACAAAGACAACGCGGAGATGCCGGATCCCAGGTGCGCAGGTGCTCTACGGGGCCAGCGGTCTGGATGCCTGATGCGTAACACCCGGAGAAAGCCCGTCAGCTCAGAGCCCTCAGCAAGGAGCTCGTCAGGAGCTGAGCAGGGATCACCGGCCGTGACGGCCACCGTGGGAGTCTAAGCTTCCGCGGCGTCTGCCCGTGAGGGTGAGGAGCCAGGCGTGGCCACTGAGCTCTGCTGCTCAGCATCACGGCATCTGCGCAGAGCGGAGCGCAGGCTTGGGTCCCGTGGACAGTCCTGGGCGTGAGCAGAGTCCGTATTGATCAAGTCCACACACCCGTGTTGCTTTGAAGTAGAAACCTTCATCCGGGGGACGCTGGGCCCGCTCTTCCCTTCCTCACGAGATGCAGCCACACTCAGAAACCTGCTGGGTGCCAGGAATGCGTTCATCTAGCCAACAGCTAATGTGCGTGGACCTGGCTAAGCCCAGGGGATGGGGGGGCGGCCCATGTGCTGGAGGCGAAGGACACCGTCACCGGTACTGACGCGACCTGGCTCCTGCCTTCCCACTCAGCCGCCTGAGTTTTCTGCTGGAAGTAGGGCTGGTCAACCAGGAGTGGGTGAGCTCACCGGTGTTGACAGAGCAAGCGAAGCGAATCGCTCTGGGTGCCAGGCCTTCTGCAACCTGCCAAGGTGTGTGCCGGGCAGGGTTCGCGGCTCAGGGGGGCACGGTCTGCTTCAGGAGCCAACAGGAGAGCACGCAGGGGGTAAGAGGCAGGGTGGGAGGTACCGAACCCAAGCACAGCAATCTCATCTTAGGATTGATGCTGTGATCATGGGAAAGGGGGAGCGTTGAGGGACCGGGCGAGGTGGGAGGAGCACTGGGGTGAACGAATCTCACGGCTGAGTGCAAACCTCTCACCGTGGAGCACAAAGAAGTCTGAATCCCAGCACAGCCACAAAAACCAGCCACGGGGGGAGCTGGGGGGAGAACTGGGAGACGTGCCGAGGAACACAGCTCTGCTCCTGGCTGGCCCCGGGAGCCTGTATGAGTCGGTGCAATTGCCCGGTTTCTCCAAGAAGGTAGTGCACATTCCCAGCAGCGTGCAGGGCGTGCCTCGGGGCAGCAGGCTGGTTGCACCGACCTCTGGAGAACTAAAGCTACCCTCTTTATCCCCTTCTTCCAGCTGCTCCGATCCCGCAGTGTCTCGTAATGGACCGTGCCAAAGTCAGCCGTGATCTGAAGATGGAAGCTGTTCTTTGAGAGAAGATGAAGATTGGAGCGGGGGTGCGGCGGGGAGAGCATTCCACAGGAAGTGCTACGGGGGCCTGCACCTGGGGAAGGAGGAATCCAGCCAAGGGAGGGGGAGGCTGATGTGGCTGGAATGGGTGGTGCCACCTGGGCGAGGAGGCGGCACCAGAGGTCGGCTGGGTCCCCGCGGCGATGGCCACTCACCCGAGGACGTCGACCGTCCTGCTGCTCGGAGCGGCGCCCGCTGCCCCGGCCCAGGCGGCGTCTCCCCAGCTCCGCCGGCCCGGCCTCCCTCCACAAACCGGTTCCCCGCGGCCCGCGGTGCAAGGGTCCAATCTTGTCGCACGGCTGCATCCCGAGTCCCTGCACCGGGGTGAACTGTCAAACTGGGAATCCCGGAGGCAACGTGGCCTCGTTCAACAGCAAGCCTTCCTGGCGGGCAAAGCTCTGGCGCCCCGGAGCCTTTGTGAGGAGGCGCCAACCAAAGGCCTCTTAGTTGGGGGATCCGCGTCCTGGGCCCCCGCTGCCGCCTCATCCCCGGGCCTCAGGCCCGACGGAACGGGCGTCACTTGCCCCGAAGCCTCGCTGAGCAGTGGACGGCTCCCTCCGAGGGGAAGGCTGGAGGCCGTGCTCCCACCTCGGCTCTGCCTCGGTCATCCCCGTGCCCTGGAGCCGCGGGGACGGAGGACACCCCCGACACGCTGGCAGTGCACACAAGACGTAAATGAACATACACGAGCTGCGTGACACACGATACCGGCTCCTGAAGTAGACCCTGGAAAGGGCTAGTGTCCTTTCTCCCTATACTTCCCGGCCCCTTAAGTGCTGAAACACTATCAGTACCCCACAATATCAGACCCACAGGCAGAACACACGTCAGAGCTCCAATCCCCTCGACAATCCTCATAAATGATTAGCCCCCACTGAGCTCTTCCAAAAAAAATTCTTTTTGCACTATTTTATATTCCAGAGTCTGTATCGTTTGGGGAGACTTCTGATCACTCACACTTTTTTTTTTTTAATTTTTATTTATTTATGATAGTCACAGAGAGAGAGAGAGAGGCAGAGACACAGGCAGAGGGAGAAGCAGGCTCCATGCCCCGGGAGCCCGACGTGGGACTCGATCCCAGGTCTCCAGGATCGCGCCCTGGGCCAAAGGCAGGCGCCAAACCGCTGCGCCACCCAGGGATCCCTGATCACTAAGACTTTCTTAAAATGCTTGTCTAGATCCTGAAAACCACCATCTCCTTATCACCCGCCGGCACTTCAGTGTGATTAAGAGACCTGTGAGCAAAAGGCTCTCGTGTTTGCTTTGAAATACACATTTAAAAAAAAATAAATTTAGAGAATAAACAAATAAATAAATAAATAAATATAAATAAATAAATAAATTTAGGGGAAAATAAATATAAATAAATAAGTAAATTTAGGGAATAAATAAATATAAATAAATAAATTTAATGGGAAAATAAATATAAATAAATAAATAAATAAATAAATAATAATAAATAAATAAATAAATTTAGGGGCAACCGGGTGGCTCAGCGCTTAAGCATCTGGCTTCAGCCCAGGGCATGAGCCTGGAGTCCCAGGATCGAGTCCCACATCGGGCTCCCTGTATGGAGCCTGCTTCTCCCTCTGCCTGTGCCTCTGCCTCTCTTTGTCTCTCTGTGTGTGTCTCATGAGTAAATAAATAAAATTAAAAAAAAAAAAAAAAAAGAACCGTCTTCACATCCTGCAGGCTGCTGTGGGATCCCCAGTGCCAGAGCTCCCCGGGTTGCATGCTTATTCCCAGACCAGACTCCAGCCTCTGAACCCAGCCTGCTGCGATTCACGTGTTGCTTCGAGGCGGCCTGGCACGGTCGCTGCTCTACTCTGGACGTGACCTTTCCCTTCATGCTGTTTCCTTGGAGCTGTCTTAGCCCTTGGAGCATCTCCGGTGCAAGTCAGAAGGGTTTGCTAAGCCCACCCCCCGCACGAGGGCCCTGAGCCCCTGGGGCCCTCTCGGCCTTTCCCACAGGTGGCCTGGCCGTGAAAGAGCTATTCCATGGGCCTTTCCCTGAGACTAGGAATTGCGCTTTGTGAGTATGTCCGTCCTAAAGCTCTGATTACGTGTGATATCTGCTCAAATACAGGCGCTTGGGCTCGACCCCTTGGTGATTCCCTGGATCTGGGCAAGGCCTAGGATTCTTTAACAAGCTCTCAACTAACTGATTCTATTACAGAATCTGGGACCGCTCTGAGGGACACTGCCCTAAGGAAATTACTTTAAAGCTGATCTATTTGATCTATTTGCATGAGGTGTTCTCATGAAGCTATTTAGAACAGAAAAGGAAAAAAAAAAAAAAAAAAACAACTGTGGTCAAGTCCCCAAACCACCTTGTTAGGAAAGATTAGATGTTAAATTTTTTTAAAGATTTTATTTACTTATTCATGAGAGACACAGACACAGGCAGAGGGAGAAGCAGGCTCCATGCAGGGAGCCCAATGGAGGACTCGATCCCAGGACCCCAGGGTCACGCCCTGGGTGCAGGCGGCGCTAACCGCTGGGCAACCCGGCCTGCCTGGACATTATACCTTAATAAAGCAATGGTATTTTACCATTAAACCTAAAACATTAAAGCACACACACACCTAAAAGATGATAGAACCATAGCCTGAAGGATTAGACCCGGATTGCCTTGAAATCATGCTGTGCAGCGCCCAAGGGCCTTGCTCACTCTCACCACATGAGTTCCCGGTTCTAACACTATTAAGAAAAAAAAATCCTCAAAAGACAATTTCAAGTAACAAAAGTAGAACACAGGAGCGTGTGCCAGGATTAGCAATTGTCTTATTTTTTTTTTTTTTTTTTAGCAATTGTTTTCAGGACATTGTTTACTACGATGAGAAGCGCCGTAAAGGGATTATGTGGATTCTTGTGGTAGTAGCTTCTTGACTGTAAAAACTGGTAAATACATCCCCCAACTAAAAAATATCTCCCCCGAAATCCCCTTTCCCGAAACGTTTGCGGCATAAACACCTCTGTGTCACGAGAAGCCCCATGTCTCAACCAGATAACGTAACCCAGCATTTCCTCCAAGACCAGACAAAGGTAATGGGAGACCAGAGAGTATCTACCCCCAAAGAGGGAAAATAAGGAGAGCACCCCTGGGAAAATACGAGGCCAGGTTGTTATTTAAAGGCCTCAGGGGATCCCTGGGTGGCGCAGCGGTTTGGCGCCTGCCTTTGGCCCAGGGCGCGATCCTGGAGACCCGGGATCGAATCCCACATCGGGCTTCCGGTGCATGGAGCCTGCTTCTCCCTCTCCCTCTGCCTGTGTCTCTGCCTCTCTCTCTCTCTCTCTGTGTGACTATCATAAATAAATAAAAAATTTAAAAACATAAAAATAAAAAAATAAAGGCCTCAGGACAAGAAAGTTAAAAGAACAGAACTTTTTTAGAGTTCTTAGTATAAACTTAAAAAGAGGCATATGGAAAAAAGAAAAAAAATAGGGCATATGGGGCAGCCCGGGTGGCTCAGCGGTTAGTGCCGCCTGCAGCCCAGGGCGTGACCCCGGGGTCCTGGGATCGAGTCCCACGTCGGGCTCCCTGCGTGGAGCCTGCTTCTCCCTCTGCCTGTGTCTCTGCCTCCCTCTCTCTCTCTCTCTCTCTCTGTGTCTCTCATGAATAAATAATATTAAAAAATAAATAAAAATAAAGTGAATGAGATAAAATGAACAACGAGGGAACAGATGTGACCAGTGTAAGTTGACTGTGTGACTCTTTCCACTCTTCTCTGGGTTTGAGGTCTTCGGCGCCGAATGTCAGCGCTGCGGGGCGGGGCACGGGACAGGGACTCACAGTCCGCTCCCCCGAGAGGCCTGTCCTCACACTTGCCAGCAGGGTCCCTGAAGGCCCGGGGCTTGGCGAAGCCCCCAGCCCTTTCCCAGGGACCGCGTTTCGGGCAGCTTCCCATGGGGCCGGAGTCAGAGCTGGCAGTGGTCGAATGACGTCAGGACACGGAGGCTGGATGGAGTCCAGTTTGTCTGGCTCGCAGAAAAAAATAGGTCCTGTGTCCTCGACAGCCCTGATAAGGCGCCTCCAGGGATTTGAGTAATGGTCAGACCCAGGGGATGAACCGGGTCTAAGAAAACTGGACAATGGAGAGCCCCGAGCAGTGGCACAAGGAAATTCTTCCCCTGAATTGCCTTTTCCTCCTGAGATAAGAAAGCGCACAATAAGGCCTCGCTGGGGACTGCGCAGCCAGGAGCCTGGGGCTGGGGGCTCCGGGGTCCCAGGGGCCGAGCTCCGCCCGCAGGGGGCATAGTCCTCGACCTCGGGGCCCAGGCCCGGGGCAGCCTGTGAGCCTGCTGCCTCCTGTGCCGGTTCCAAGGAGGTCCAGTCCCCTCCTCCCGGCCTCATCCGTAGGCCGCGAAAACTCAAACACACACGCGCGTGTGGCCTTCTCAGCCCCTAAAGGCCCCTGAAATATCCGTTATCATCATTACCTGCGGGCACGGAGCGGTCTGTTCTGAAGCTTCCCCCTCTTTCCGGGCCCAAGTCTCTCGCCTCTTTAAGGCCTTGACTACGTTTTGTTGTGAGATCCTATAAGCGAAGCCCCTTTAAACTTCCAAGGAGGCCGGACTGAGATCCTAGGAGACCCTGGCTTTCTCCCGAGCAGATGGAGTGGCGGAGGTGTCCCCTCTTTGGCTGGCCTTACCTACAAACTGGAACCCCGCAGGCAAGCGGTGACCCCTGCGACCCCAGGCGGGTGAGGAGCTGGCTGACCCAGCAGGTGGGTGCACTGCGGGGTGGGGGGGACGGCCCCTCTGGTCCAGGTGTGGGCGGAACCCGGGGGGCCTCTGCCTGGCCTGCAGGGGGAGAGGATCAGCGGGGCCAGCAGGTACAAGCCGCGGGGAGGACTTGAACTCGGCACTGGGGGGCGGCCCTGCGACCCTGGCCGAGCCTTGGGGGCTGCGCAGAGCTCGGGACACCAGGGTTGCCCCAGGCCAGCCCCTCCTCCGCTGCACCCCGCTCGAGGCCTCCTGCGGAAGATGCCCCGACCCAGCACGGGTTCCCCGCCCCCCCGCCCTGCCACGGCTCTGGACCACCTTCCCAGCCACGGCTCCGTTGTTGCCTGTGTCCTGCCCGGAGCCGCGGGCCTTCGCTCCGGGCTCGCTGAGCCTTCGCTTTCTCAGCCGCTGAGGTTATTACCCTTCGCCCTGCTTACGTCACCCGCTGGCTCCCAGCACCCACACACGTAAGGAGAGTTCGCAGAGAGATCGTGGATATTCTCCGTCTGCTCGCCCGCGCCCCTTCCCTTCCGCTCACCCAGCTGCATGCCCCGGGGCCAAGTCCCCGTCCCCCCCGGCTGGGCAGCGCGCGATCCCATGCCGCGGACGCCGCGTCTGTCCCGGAGCCCGGGCGCCCAGGGAGGGGACAGCGACGGGTGCCACGCTCTCAGGCTCCGGGTGACAATCTTCCAGCAGGAGCACGGCCGGAGGAGCGGAGGCCAGACCGAGCAGTGTCCCCCCAGAGGAGCGGGGGCCGCCCGGGCCACTGTGAGCCCGTGTTCGAGCCCCGAGGCCTTGGCGTCTGTCCCCGCCACTCCTCGGCTCCTTCCCGCTGGCGGCTGCGGGCAGCAGTTCTGGAACCGGCTGCGGCGAGACCAGGGCTCTGACCGCCCGGTGATCCAGGGCCACCTGGCCTTGCCTGTGGTTTTATTTTAATTCAGGGTCCTGGGCCTGGTTCAGTAGATCCGGGAGGAGCCCTGAGATGGCGGGACCTGGTCGCACGGACCTGCGGTGGCAATACCCACCCATCCCCCCGCCAGCATCCCCCGGAGCCTGCACACCCCTCCCCGCGGGAGCTCAGCATCCCCGGAGGGCCCATGCGCCCGAAAGCTTAGAGGGGCCACGAAGTGACCCGCTCAGGACAGGAGGGGCCAGGAACTTCCCCGCACCTCCCGCTCCTCATCTGCGAAATGGGAATGAAGCCAGTTCTTCCGTCGTCGTCGTCGGGGCTCAGGGAGCAGCCAGGAGCCAGGGCAGTGACGGCGGGGGGCGGGAGAGGCAGCGAGGCCTGGCTCGGCGACTGGGCCCGGAGCCGGACTCCGGTTGGCAGCCTGGCAGCTACTCCCCGTGTAACCTCCGTGCCTCAGTTTCCTTCTCTGTACAATAGGGGTGGTCGGGACTCTCTCCTGGAATGTTTGTTGTGAAGATTTTGTTTATTCATTTGAAGGCGGGGAGCAGGGGTGTAGGGAGAGGGGCAGAGGGAGAAGCTGCGGGAGCCGCGCTGGGCTTGGCTGCCCTCCCTCCAGGACTGTGAGGTCATGACCCGAGCCGGGCAGACGCAGACACCCCCCCCCCACCCCCCCACCCCCACCCCCCCCCCCCCCCCCCCGACAGGCCGGGCTCCTGGCCTGTCACTAACAGGGATCAGACCGTGAGCAAGCGCGAGGCTCTGAGGTCATGTGGGGTGAACATCAGCGGGTTCGCTGGGACCACGACGTCTGCTGTGACCTGTGGCGGCCTCGCGGTGTCACTGCTGGACAGCCAGGCTCTCGGCCGCTGCCGCCCCTGCTCCTGGCAGCTCCTCGCAGCTCCTCGCAGCTCCCCGTGCCCAGTGGGCCCCGGAGTCCCCTGACCCAGCCCAGGGCGCCCCGACCGACCGGCCCCTAGTGCAGCGGCTCACCCCGCGGCCTCCTCCTGGGACTGCGGCCTCGGCCTCTCATGCGGAGTCAGGCGGGCCCAGCCCCTCCCGCGGGCTCAGCCTCCGCTGCGCCCTCCCCCCTGCATCCCCGCTGGGTGCCTGCAGCTTTTCCCTGAGCTCCCCAGCTCCAAAGGCCTAAGCATATCCGCTCCCCAGTGAGGCCGCTCTTCCAGAGGGACTTGCCCAGGTGAGCCCGGGTCCCCACGCCCGGGTCCCCACGCCCGGCAGTCCTCCATGCTGCCCAGGGACTCACCCTCACGGGGAAGACTCCCCAGGAGAACCAGGTGCCGCGGGGGGGGGGGGGGGGCGGCCTCCTGGAGCCACCGCCAGGCATCCTGAGGCACTTCCTTGCTTCTTAGGGAAGAGGCCAAAACCCCCCACATCTAATGTCTGCTTAGAAACCATGTCCTGCAGAATTTTTTTTTTAAGATTTTATTTATTCACTCATGAGAGACACAGAGACCCAGAGGGAGGCAGAGACCCAGGCAGAGGGAGAAGCAGGCTCCATGCAGGGAGCCCGACGTGGGATTCGATCCCAGGACCCCGGGGTCACACCCCGGGCTGCAGGTGACGCTAACCGTTGAGCCACCTGGGGATCCCCTCCTAGGAATTTTTAAAGCCCGCACGTGTGATTCTCATTTGCAGCCAAAGTAGACAATCCCCGAAATAGGGAGACTGACACCTAATGGTTATTAAAAGTCACCTGTACAAAGGGCTCGGTGCTTATTCCCTGGAGGCCACCGTTCCCCGGAACACTTTGGCCCTAAAATATTAGAGCTAAATCCGTCCTCTGGGGTCAGCTGACCCAATGGTTGCCTAGCGCAGGGCACAGCACACCATCGGGTCAAGGTGGCTCACGGGTCAAGGTGGCTCACGTCCTGCTGACTCAGTGGGCCTGGGAGCAGAGGAATGTGGGGGGAGGGGACAGGCATCCCAAGTACAATCAGACAGGGAGGGTGCTGGCTTCAGAAGCTGGAAACGGGGCCATTCTCCAGGTTAAATTTAAATCTCTTGGGCAGCCCCAGGGGCTCAGTGGTTTAGCACCGCCTTCCGCCCAGGGTGTGACCCGGGGTCCTGGAATCAAGTCCTGCGTCGGGCTCCCTGCATGGAGCCTGCTTCTCCCTCTGCCTGTGTCTCTGCCTCCCTCTCTCTCTCTCTCTCTCTCTGTGTGTCTCTCATGAATAAATAAAATCTTTAAAAAATTTTTTTAAATCTCTTGCCAAATAACATATCCTAACATATCGCCTATCCGGCTTTTGGAGCATGTTTTCAGATGGGAGCAAATGTAGGTCCAAAGCGGGACCCCCGGGGGAGCGGATGTGTGCCCCTGGGAACGCGAGCCGGTCGGGCACCTGCTGGCCAGGAAAGCCCCGGGCTCCGATGACCTCACGGCTCTGTGCTGGCGGGTGCCCAGCTCTCCCTGCCCCTCGGCCACCGCCACCCACAGGCACACTGGGGCGCACGGGAAAGCGGCCCCGTCGATAAGGCACGTTCCCACGTGCCGCGGCCTCATGCCTCCTCCACGTCCCGTGATGTCAGGCTGCGCGAGCTGAGTGAGGTCAGCGGGTGGCTCTCCCTCCCTGGACACGCAGGAATTTTTTGGAGAAGGCCCAGAGGGGCAAATGCCTGGTCATGCCCGAGCTCTCTGCGTGAGGCCTCCGCTCCCACAGCTCGAGGCCATCTGCTCCTGGGCCTGCGGGACGTGCCTGCGCTGGGCCTGCGGTCAGAGGGCACAGGAATGCTTGCAGGCCCCGAGGAGTCCAAAGGCCCGGAAGGTGACGGCCCCTGGAATGAGGCTCAGATGCTGCCGCCTCCAGGGCCCGGCCTCAGGGCGGTCCCTCGCTCCGTGTGCTCAGGCAGTGACCCCGAGAGGCCTTCCCGAGCCCCCGAAGAGCTCGGAGGCAGGGAACCCGCTGGGCTGCCGGAGCCTCCCCGTCCCTGGGCAGGCCCGACGCTCACCAGAGAGCCTGCTCCCCCCGGCGTCAGGCCCCTGGCTGGCCGCGTGGGAGCGGAAACAATAGCCCGGCCGAGGGAGGCCTGGGCGAGTGCTGGAAAGTCACATGATTGTCCGGGTCGGACCCATTTGTCAAAGACGGCTTTCCTCTCCCTCACCGCGTCCCAACACCCCTCGATAAGATAGGGTCCCCAGAGCACAATAATCCCTTCCTGAGATACAATGCAGAGGCTCCTGAGAAAAGAAACAGGAGTGAGGCTAATTTTGGCTTTTCTGGGACTAAAGAAAAGGAGGCCGGCAGGCCCCATCCAGCTCAAGGAAGCCGTGGGCCTGGGCATCTGCTGGATCACCGGGGCTTGGGGAACAATGCGAGGGGGTGGGACGGGGCGGGGGGGGGGGGGGACCACCAGGCTCTGAAGTGGACGCTTCCTTCCGGGGTGGGGGTCCTTGACTTGCCTCTGCCCTTCAAAGCGATCGCCCTAAAAAGCTGTGCGTCCGTAGGAGGAGGGCGGCCTAGCTCCTGCCCTCGGTGGCAATGCGGTCGGGTTCCCACGTGCGGGAGGACGGGCTGCGTATGATCCAGAGGTCGGGCTCGGCTCAGAGCACGCGGTTCGGACTCTCTCCGTGTGACTCGGACTCGGGTGCTCCAGGAGCAAGGCTTCGGGCTAGCAGCGAGCCTGTCCCTCCATGCCGTGTCGCGGCCGGCCGCAGCTTCCTAACTGATCACCCGAGTGAGCCAGCTCTAATCCTATTCTTCCTCCGGCTGTCCCCCCACTGCCACCTGGGCCTCTATGTGACATAGTGGCACCTCCGGGTCCATGAAGAAGATGTTTCATGACTTTCTTTATCCCATCTTTTCTCCAGGAGCAATGAATGGCACTCGTGCTGGATCCATAAGAGCAAGGACTCGGGGGTGGGGTGGGGATGGGACCAGTGTGAATCCTGTTCCTGCCACTCACGAGCTTTGTGACCATCTGATTTCCAGTTTCTTTTTTTTTTTTTTTTTTTTTAAGATTTTATTTATTTATGAGAGACACAGGGAGAGAGGCAGAGACACAGGCAGAGGGAGGAGCAGGCTCCATGCAGGGAGCTTGATGCAGGACTTGATCCCAGGACCCCAGGATCACGCCCTGGGCTGAAAGCAGGGGCTAAACCGCTGAGCCACCCAGGGATCCCTAGATTCCCATTTTTTTAAAGATTATTTATTTGGGGGAGGGCAGGAGCGGGGGGAGGGGAAGAGGGGGACGAGGTGGGGCAGAGGGAGAGGGAGAAGCAGACTCTGCTGAGCAGGGAGCCTGATGTAGGGTTTGATCTCAGGCCCCAGAGATTGTGACCCAGCTGGAGGCAGGCACTTGACCAACGGAGCCCCCCGGGCGCCCCTAGATCCCCATTTTTAAGTTGAGGTGCCAAAAGCTCAGACGAATGAAGGGGTCAACCCAAGGTCTTTTTTTTTTTTTTTTTAATTTATTTATTCATGATAGTCACACGGGGAGAGAGAGAGAGAGAGGCAGAGACACAGGCAGAGGGAGAAGCAGGCTCCAAGCACCGGGAGCCCGATGTGGGATTCGATCCCGGGTCTCCAGGATCGCGCCCTGGGCCAAAGGCAGGCGCCAAACCGCTGCGCCACCCAGGGATCCCCAACCCAAGGTCTTGTAGCAAGTGCAGCAAACTCTCAAAACCCCAAAGGAGACCCGCTGCCTGTAGGGCCAGCAATTCCTTCCGTTGCAACAGGATCGGGGGTCTCGGCTCGGAGAGGGGAAGTCGGATGTCAAAACGGCTCCCCTGCTCCTGAGCCCTGGAAGGGAGGAGGGACCCAGGTGACGCCTCGGGCTGTGGGAGATGTGGGGCCCGAGGCGCAGTGGCCGTCGGTGCGTCCGGGAGCTGGAGGAGAGGCCCGGATGTGGAGGACGGACCCGCCGCCGCCTGCTGGTCTCGGTCTCTGCCTCTCAGCCCCACGGATGGTCCACGGGCCTCAGGAGCTCGCACTGTCCCGCCTGCGCCCGGAGCAGCCAGCGGCCAAGGGGGCATCCCTAGCCGACACAAGGGCGCTGAAGCAGAGCACAGTCTCTTTTTTTAAATTTTTTTAAAGATTTTACTTATTCATGAGAGACACAGAGAGAGAGGCAGAGATGCAGGCAGAGGGAGAAGCAGGCTCCTCGCAGGGAGCCCGACGTGGGACTCGATCCCGGGACCCGGGGTCACGCCCCGGGCCGCAGGCGGCGCTAACCACTGGGCAACCCGGGCCGCCCCAGGGCCTCCCTCTGAACAACACTGTCGCCCAAAGATTCCTGCCCTCAAAGGCTATGCCTCCAGCCGCAGAGAAGCTGGGTCTCATCCTCATAAGAGGAGAAGCTGCAGGCGGAAAACGGGCTTGGTGCCACAGCGCGGTGTCAGCACAGGTGTCAGCACAGGTGTCAGCACAGGTGTTCCCTGAGCCCGGGGAGCAGAAGTCCTCGTTTTCCCGGAGGAAAGTCCCTTCCTTGCACTTGCACTTGGCTGCCGAGGAGCAGCAGGCCCAGGCGCAGTGCTCAGGCCCTGGGCGTCCCAGGAAGAGGACAGGGTAGCTCCGTGCTGTGGTCGGCGAGCTCGCTCCCACGCGTCTAAACCCCTTTCCACGGTCTCCGCTTTCCTGCCCCGGGTCCAGACGCAGGCTGTCCCCCTGCCCACGGCCGCATCATGCCAGGCGGAAAGGCAGGATGGCAGGGAAGCCCCCTCGGGGGGACAGGAGGGGACAGATGGAGGCAGCAGAGCAGCCGCGAGGCAGGCCCCTCGGGCAGGGAAGGCCCGGCGTCCTGCTGGCCCCTGAGCCTCGCGCCACACAAGCACATTCACGGCTGTCGACACAGACGGGGAGGCCGCTGTCGGCCCGCATCCACGATGTCGCATGGATTTCTCTCCAGCTCTGCCCGGCGGGGACCACGTGGGGCCCTGCTGTAGCCCCCACCCCTTCCCACTCAGCGCCACGCGCACGTCAAGGCCCGAAGTGCACCAGAAGCTGCACGGCCCGTCCCCACGTAGCAGGCAAAGGGTTTGTCCAGCCCAGCGCGGTGGCTTTGTGCGGCCCCGCTTCAAAGCTCTCAGCCGATGCTTCCCTTTTCAGAAACGATAATCTCCCCTCTGCAGAGCTACTTGGGCCGACGGGGAATCTGACTGACCCAGGACACCACCTGTGGGCCCTTCGGCCAGCAGGGCCAAGACCTGAAACGCCCGTCGGTTAGGGGTCTATCTGCCCTCCAGCATCCGTCGGCACGACTCTGGTCTGGCTCTGCCCCAGCTCGGTTGGAGCATCCATGACGGCCAGTTTCCAGGATGGCCCCTACGATCCTCATCCCTCGGTATTTACACCATTTGGGGTCCCCTTGAAGAGCAAAGAGGGCTGATCCAGGTCACCAGTAGGACCTTGCAGACCTGGCGGTATAGGGCTCCCCCGGGGAGCTCACTAATAAAAATTGCAGCTTCCACCTTTGGCCGTTGAATTTCTCACTTGGGGAAGCCAGCAGCCTCGTCGGGAGGACATGCAAATGACACTGTGGGGCGACCAGGTCAGGAGGAATCAGCTTCCGGCGTGAGCTTGCCAGGTGCACGCATGAGCTGTGTCCAGAAATGGAAGTGGACCCTCCGGTCTCAGCGAGGTCCTCAGCTGGTGCTAGCTGCTCAGTGGTGGAGTCTTCAGCTGTCCCCAGACATCACGGAACAGAAGTACGCTGGTCGCACTTGGCCCTGTCGGAACTCCTGACTCGCAAAAATAATAGGATGATAAGTTCGTTGTTTTCTGCCATTAAGTTGCAGGAACGTTTGTAACGTGACAGTAGCTGACTTAAGCCTGTGTGTGGGTATGAGCCGTCACAAAACTACGTCTGCAAAACCCATATCTCACTTTGCAAAGCAATCATCAGGGGCCTCTGGGCGGCTCAGTCGGTTGAGCGTCTGCCTTCAGCTCGGGTCGTGATCCCAGGTCCTGGACTCGATCGAACCCCACCCACGTTGGGCTCCCGACTTGGTGGGGAGCCTGTTCCTACCTCCCCCTGCTGCTCCCCTGCTTGTGTTTGCTCTTTCTCTGTCAAATATATAAATAAAAACTTAAATAAAGCAATCATTTAAAGCTGGGTTCTTAAAAACTTACCTTCTAAATGGTACCATATAGGGGCAGCCCGGGTGGCTCAGTGGTTTGTTGCCACCTTCAGCCCAGGGTGTGATCCTGGGGACCCAGGATCGAGTCCCACGTCGGGCTCCCTGCATGGAGCCTGCTTCTCCCTCTGCCTGTGTCTCTGCCTCTCTCTGTGTGTCTCTCATGAATAAATAAATAAAATCTTTAAAAAAAAAATTGGAACCAGGATTATTATTCCCAGATTTCAAACTCATCCTAAAGAGTCCAAGCTGGACAAGATCTTTGAAACCATCTACATGGCCTCATTCACTCTAAAATTTCAACTCTCCCTGTAGAGAGGACTCCCCTTGTTTTCTCATGACTAGACCTATTTTCCAAGAACTAGTCCCAAGTTTGCTCTAGGAAATTATACGGTTGCTCCTAGATATGTCCTTTGCTTCTCAGAGTTGGGCTGGCTAAATCAGAGGCACTCTTGTTTACTCCAAACCTACTCATCCTCCTGACTTCCTTATTTCGATTAAGTATAGCACCGTCCAGTTGGGTCTCCGAGGTAAAACCTTGGAATCATTCCCGTCTCTTTCCCCTGCCTTCAAATCTATATTTTATCAATTGCCAAGAGTTATCTGTTCTTTCTTCTTCATGTCCTTCTCTTTCTTTCCCTCTGCATTAGGGTTCTCAAGAGAAACAAAACAAACAACTCTCTCTCTCTCTCTCTCTCTCTCTCTATATATATTATATATATATATATATTATATATAATATATATATAGTTGACCTTTGAACAATGTGGAACTTAGGGGCACCAGCCTCCCACATGGCCATATATCACATATAATTTTTTACTCCCCAAAAACTTAACTGCTAATAGCCTATTGTTAATGGAAGCCTTATCAATAACATAAAATGTTGATGAACACATATTTTCTATTTTATACATACTATATATATATATATATATATATATACAGTATTCTTTTTTTTAAAGATTTTATTTATTTATT
This sequence comes from Canis lupus dingo, assembly GCF_003254725.2. NCBI lineage: Eukaryota > Metazoa > Chordata > Mammalia > Carnivora > Canidae > Canis > Canis lupus. Next base: position 31,374,015 of record NC_064275.1, read on the forward strand.
CATGAGAGACACAGAGAGAAAGGCAGAGACACAGGCAGAGGGAGAAGCGGGCTCCATGCAGGGAGCCCGATGTGGGACTCGATCCCGGGACCCGGGCATCAAGCCCTGAGTCGAAGGCAGACGCTCAACCACTGAGCCCCCCAGGTGTCCCTATATATAGTATTCTTACAATAAAGTAAGTGCCCCAAAAAGAAAATGTTATGAAAAAAATCATAAGAAAGAGAAAATACATTTACAGTATTATAGTGTATTTATTGAAAAAAAAAAACCTGTATGTAAGTAGACCTGCACAGTTCAAACCTGTGTTGTTCAGGAGTCATATATGGGCATATGGTTTGTTTTAAGGATTTGGTGCACACCATTTCTGAGGCTGCAGGTTCTAAGATCTGTAAGCTGGAGACCCAGGAGAGTCAATAGTTGAGCTCTAGTCAGTCGGAACCCTGAGAGCCAATGGTGTAGTTCACATTCAAAGGCTGGCAGGTTCAAGACCCAGCAAGAGCCAAAGTTTCAGTTTGAGTCTAAAGGCAGAAAAAAAGCCAGCATGCCAGTATAGGGGGAGATAAGGAAGTAGAATTCTCTCTTACTTGGGGAAGGGTCAGCCCTTTTGTTCTGTTTGAGCCTTCATCTGATTGGATAAGGCCCTCCCAAGTTAGAGAGGCCAATCTGTTCTACTTAGTCAATTGATTTAAATATTAATCTCATCTAAAAACATCCTTGCAGGGAGGTCCCGGGTTGCCTCAGTGGCTGAGCATCTTCCTTTGGCCCAAGGTGTGATCCCAGAGTCCCAGGATCAAGTCCCACATCGGGCTCCCCACGGGGAGCCTGCCTCTGCCTGTGTCTCTGCCTCTCTGTGTCTCTCATGAATAAATAAATCTTTTAAAAATAAATAAATAAAAATAAATAAAAACATCCTTACAAAAACACCTCAAATAATGTGCATCTCATGGCTAGGTGGACACATCAAATTAACCATCACACCCTCCTACCCATCCCAATATGGTCTGCCCTAATTTGGGCCTGTATTAATTTTCTTTTTTTTTTCTTAAAGATTTAATGTATTTATTCACGAGAGACACAGAGAGAGAGGCAGAGACACAGGCAGAGGGAGAATCAGGCTCCATGCAGGGAGCCCGACATGGGACTCAATCCCAGGACCCTGGGGTCACACCTTGAGCTGCAGGCAGATGCTCAACTGCTGAGCCACCCAAGCATCCCCTGAATTCAGTGCTTTACATTGAAGGTTAGAAAGCACCTGGGGGGCTCAGCATTCACCGTCTGCCTTCAGCTCAGGACATGATCCCCGGGGTCTTGGGATCGAGTCCTACCTCGATCTCCCTACAGGGAGCCTGCTTCTCCTTCTGCCTGTGTCTCTGCCTCTCTCTCTCTGTGTCTCTATGAATAAATAAATAAAATCTTAAAAAAAAAAAAAGGAAAAGGAAAAGAAAGAAAAGAAAAGAAAAGAAAAGAAAAGAAAAGAAACAAAAGAAAGGAAAAGAAAGAAAAGAAAAGAAAAGAAGAAAAGAAAGAAAAGAAAAGAAAAGAAAAGAAAAAAGAAAAGAAAAGAAAGGTCTCTACAGTTTGGCTGGTTGGTCAAAACATAGACCTAAGAGTGGCCTACACAAGATGAAGTCAAATGTCAGAACTGCTTTGGCATATTATAGAAGAAGGAATCCGAAAGCTTAGGGAGAGTGGTGTGTCAGAGTGTATTTATCCTGTAAGACATGTTCACCAACTCCAGCAGGGTCAAGAGGACACACCTTTCACTCTGTGAAAATAAATTTGCAAGGGGAGCCTCAGCTTCCTTGAAGAGTTCTGTGGTCACTTCCCTATAGGCTAAACATTGCAATAGGAATCGCAGCCACCAAACTGGGATCCCTGATGCACGGGGGATAACGGGATCTCAAAGTGGCAGGTACCAGATGAGATCACTTAGTCACCAAAGACAAGGTGGGTATAGTTACCATAATGGACAACTAAGCCAAAGCAATAATCACAATAGTATGACTCAGAGACCTCTGGCATTTAGCTAGTAGATCATGGTGCCTTTGGAAGAAAGATTAACAGTGTTAGTAGAGTCCTTTCTCTTTTTTTTTTTTTTTTAAATGTTTATTTATTTATGATAGTCACAGAGAGAGAAAGAGAGAATGGCAGAAACACAGGCAGAGGGAAAAGCAGGCTCCATGCACCGGGAGCCCGACGTGGGATTCGATCCCGGGTCTCCAGGATCGCGCCCTGGGCCAAAGGCAGGCGCCAAACCCCTGCGCCACCCAGGGATCCCAGTAGAGTCCTTTCTCAAGGGGACCTGGACTCTACTTGGTTTAAAACTTTCTAGGTCTACAAACCAGCTCAACTGCAGGAATTGACTAAAGGATCATCATGGCTCTCTGTTTTGGTGATCCAAGATACACTAATATTCGTTCAACCTAAAACTCTTCTGCTTATACATAAGCAACATTCTATGTTGATCCATGGGCTGTGGTCAGTGATGTGGCTGGATGGTCAGGGATTTGAAAGCACCAATATTGGAAAGCTGGTGATGAGGAGGTCTGGGGAAGAGAGAGGTAAGTGCATAGACCTCTGAATGAGCAAAAGCTATGAAGACATTTGTGTGACATATGAATACTCACTAAAGTGAGTAGCCTTAGCAGAAGGATAACTTAATGGGTGAGACAACCCATTTTGTGGATACTTGTCACCTCATTTCCTCAATTAGTCCTATCATGCCTATTGGGCTCATGACCAGAGTGGGAATGGTGGCAGGGATGAAGGCGATGCATGGGCTCAGCAACATGGACTTCCACTCATCAGTGCTGACCTGGCTAGGGCCACTGCTGAGTACCCAGTCTGCCAGGGGTGGAGACCAACACTGAGAACCCTGTATGACTTGGGGGTTGCCAGCTAGCTATCTGGTGGCAACTTGATCACATTGGGCCGGTTCCATCATGAGAGCACCAGCACTTTGTTCTTACTGGACTAGCCACTTGGTCCGGATATAGATTTGCCTTCCCTGCACACAACGATTCTGCCAAAACTACTATAGGTGTCCTTATAGGATATCCACCGTCATATTAACCTATACAGCACTGCCTCTGCTTAAGGCATTTCCTTCATAGCGAGTGAAATGCAGCAATGGGCCTACACTCATGGAATTCACTGGTCTTACCATGTTCTCCATCATCCTGAATCAGCCAACTTGATAGAATGGCGGTATGGCCTTTTGAAGACTCAGTTATAGCCCCAGCTGGGTGGGAATGTCTCGTGGGGCTGAGGCAATAACATCCTCTAGAATGCTCATAGTCTCTAAATCGGTGTCCACTATATGGTGCTGTTCTCCCATAGCCAGGATTCACGGGTTCGGGAATCAAGGGGTGGAAATGAGAGTCGTTCCACTCACTATCACTCATAATGATCCACTAGCAAAATTTCTGCTTTCTTTCTTTGTGGCCTTAGGCTCCACTGGTCTAGACATCGTAGTTCCAAAAAGAGGAATGTTTCTACCAGAAAACACAATGGAATCATTATTCCATTGAACTGGAAGTTGAGACCGCCACCCAGCCACTCTGGGCTCCACATGTCTCTTTGTTAACAGGAAAAGAAGGGGGTTGCTGTCTTAGGCAAAGGATGTGAACATTTCTAAAGAAACTTGATACACTCAGGCACATTTTCTATCAGTTCTTCTTAGAATAAATAGAAAAGGGAAAGAAGCACGTATACGGAACAAGTCACTTCCAAAGTTTCAATATCGGTATTGAGGAATGTGATTATCTTTCTTATGTGTCCACTTGGCTAGACTTCAGTCCCCAGTTATTCAGTCAAACATTAATCTAGATAGAGGCACCTGACTGGCTGAGTCGGTAGATCATAGGATTCTTATAATCTCAGGGTCGTGAGTTCAAGCCCAGGGAGCCTACTTCAAAAAAAACAAAAACAAAAACAAAAACAAACAACAACAACAACAAAAAAAACGAAAAGCACTTATCTAGATGTTGTATGTGAAGGTATTTTGTAGATATGATTAAAGTCCTTAACTAATTGAGTTATGTAAGGGATATTACCCTAGATAATCAATTCAATCAGTTGAAAGGTCATAAGAGCAGAGCGGAGGCTTCCCTGAGAGTTCCAACAGACCTTTCCTGATGGTTTGCCCTATAATTTCAGGCTTTACCTAAGCAGCCCCCACAATGGATGAACCAACTCCTTGTAATGAACGTCTTAATACACTCAGATGTATCTCTCACTTGTTCTCCTCTAGTCAAATCTTTTTTTATATAGAAATTTATTTTTTATTGGTGTTCAATTTGCCAACATATAGAATGACACCGAGTGCTCATCCCATCAAGTGCCCCCCTCAGTGCCCGTCACCCAGTCACCCCCAACCCCGCCCACCTCCCCTTCCACCACCCCTAGTTCATTTCCCAGAGTTAGGAGTCTTCATGTTCTGTCTCCCTTTCTGATATTTCCCACTCATTTTTTCTCCTTTCCCCTTTATTCCCTTTCACTATTTTTTATATTCCCCAAATGAATGAGACCATATAACGTTTGTCCTTCTCCGATTGTCTAGTCAAATCTTGACTGATAGGGACATTAGAAGTCCCTGTCTCCAAAGCCTCTGCTTCTTCCCACCTTCCCATCCAGCAGAGAAACCCAAGAGTTGGAAGCATGCAGGCATTATTTTCAGAAGTTAAAGGAAGAGCACCTGGTGTTGAAACTCTAGGATTGGGAAAGCAGAGGGACCTCTGTGCCTCTACAAAATGAAAGATTAAAATTATGTTGACAAAAGAAATAGGAAGCATTCACACGGACCCACTGCAGATTAACTAATCCTTTTTATCCTTGTCTTTTAAAACTGAGATATAATTGACAAGTAACACCATGTAAGCTTAAGGGGTCCAAGGTGTTGACTTGATAGATTTATACACCACAGTGTGGTTACCACTTTACTGTTAGCTAACATCTCTATCAGGCAGGCACATAACATAATTATTATTATTTCTTTGTGGTGAGAACAGTGAAGATCTAGTTTCTTAGCAACTTTTTTTTTTAAGATTTATATATTTATTCATGATAGACATAGAGAGAGTCAGAGACACAGGCAGAGGGAGAAGCAGGCTCCATGCAGGGAGCCTGACGTGGGACTCCATCCCGGGACTCTAGGATCACGCCCTGGGCTGAACGCAGGCACTTTAACTGCTGGGCCACCCAGGTGTCCCTTTTTTAAGGATTTTATTAGGGAGCCCAATGCAGACTCGATCCCGGGTCTCCAGGATCATACCCTGGGCCGAAGGCAGACACTCAAGTGCTGAGCCACCCAGGTGCCCCAGCAATCTAATTTTCTAGTTGCTGGGAGACTTAGATACTGAGATAACTTTAAAATATTTGGGACCAGGACTATGAGATGTTCTATTATTTTTTTTAATTTATTTTTTTTATTGGTGTAAGATGTTCTATTATAATCCCAGTGTTAAAACTCATCATAAAAAAAAAAAAAAAACTCATCATAGCGAGTCAGAGCTGGACAGGATCTTTCAAATCATCTTCTCTAACTTCCCTCCTCTTCCCCTTTTATATAAGTGACCAAAGGTAAGGCCCAGAGAGAAGTGACTAACCCCAGGCCATAGCTAAAAAGTGGAAGATCCGGGCTGGAAATTAGAACTTGGAAGAAGGTTCCTTCTCTCAACATCTTCACTCGTCTCAGCATCAGATCCGCCCGGCAATCTCTGGAGACTTACCAGGAAAAAAAAAAAAAAGTAATGGGAACAATTAAATCATGACAAATGACAGCTTCTTCAGATATCATTTAAACACAAAGAAATATGAGGAACTCAACGGCTGAACCTCCTCGATAACATCAAGGAAAAAGAGTCATTTCACATAAATCTCAGAGATGATGTCATCTAAACACACAAGCAGTTAGTGGAAGTTCCAACTCATTATGAAGGAAATGACTCATAAATAGTTTCGATCTAGAGATACTGGTTGGCGTCTTCAAATCATAGATTCCTGAAATAGGAAGACCTACCACGGAGGTCATCTGGCCAGGGCGCGCTGATCCTGCAACTATAAGGCCGGCCAATGCCACCCTCATCGCTGGGTCTCCAGGGTGCCTCGGACCAGCCGCCGCTCCAGCGTTTTGAGCCTTACAGTATATTCTACATTGAACGGAGAGTAGTTCTTTTTTCCTACTTGTAGAATAAGCATGCTCATTATGAAATCGCAAATAATACAGAGAAGAATAAAAAAGACTTGCCAGAAATCTCACCACCCAAGATAACCGTTGTCAGCATTTCGAGGAGCATCATTCAATTGTCTCCGTGCATGCATGTTTACACTTGCATATCCATGGTTTTACAGAACTGGGACCAGAGTATGAGAATGTGCAGTTTAGGGGCGCCTGGGTGGGGGGCGCTCAGCCATTGAGTGTCGGCCTTCGGCCCAGGGTGTGACCCCAGCATCCCCGGATCGAGTCCCACATCGGGCTCCCTGCATGGAGCCTGCTTCTCCCTCTGCCTGTGTCTCTGCCTCTCTCTGTGTGTCTCTCATGAATAAATAAAATCTTTAAAAAAAATAAATAAATCTTAAAAAATAATAAAAAAGAATGTGCAGTTTTGTCACATTCCTTTTTTCTTGATTTGTATAGATCTATATTTTCGCTTTAATGGTTTCAGGATAGACCTTAATATGCTGTGTGAATGAACCTTAATATCGTGAGTCAGCCCCTGGCTGACAGATTAGTTATTCCCAGGTGTTTGCTGACTTGCTTCAGGGAGGGAGCTCATCTTGTTTTTTTTTTTTTTTCTTTAAGATTTTATTTATTTGTTCATGAGAGACACACAGAGAGAGAGAGAGAGAGGCAGAGACCCAGGCAGAGGGAGAAGCAGGCTCCATGCCGGCGCAGGGAGCTGGATGGGGGACTCATCCCAGGACCCCGGGGTCACGGCCTGAGCCCCAGGCTGAGCCCCGCTGAGCCCCGGAGTGCCTGAGGGAGGTCATCTCAGTCAGCCTTGGGAGGGCGAATCATCTCTGGAAACCAAAAGGAGTTTGGTTCCCCTCAAGCGGCGGCGAGGCGAGTGATTGCAGGGCTGAGGCTCCCTGGAGTAGGGGCCGCGGGCGCTCCTATCTCCCTCGGGGGCCTCTGGGCTCCTGGAGAAGCTGCCGAGCTGCAGACGCAGGCCTCGGGAAGGGGGCTGTGGCAGGAGCCCCCTGAGCCCCCGACTCCTCCAGGTGACCTTGCAAACGCGCCCGCCACGCCCAGAGCAGCAACCAGAACTGGCCCAGGGCCAGCCCTCAGCACCCCCACCTTAGCCCAGGCCTCAGCCCCCCACCATCCCCAGGCCAGGGCCAGGCCTCAGGCCCCGATGCTGCTCCAGGCCCCGCAGGACAGGGGCCGCCTAATTCCTGAACCCCCTGAGTGCGGCCAAGGCCAAAGCGTTGCTCACTGGGGCGCTGGGTGCAGGCGACTCACACAACCGCCCCTCCGTCACCAACGATCCCGTCACCATCACAGTAAAAGCAACGCCCATCAGCTAGTCCCCACGGGGGCCGTGGGGGGCTGGCACCCAGGCTCCAGCTCCTGCCCGCGCTGGGCACAGCGTGGGACACCAGGCCCGAGCAGCAGCAGCCCTATAGCTGCGGACGGGGCACAGGCCCGCCACCCTTCCCCCTGTCTACGCACCCCTCCAGCCTGCGTGGCCCCAAGGCCTGGGGGGGGCGGTGGTGCCGGGCCTGCGGGGGAGGCTGAGCACGTCTCACAGGCTTGGCAGCCGGTACCGGGGGAGGACCGAGCCCTGGGAGCCCTCAGGGGGCAGAAGCCAGGGGCACAGGCAGCCGCTGTCTGGGGTCTGGCCTGGAGGGTCCAGAGACTCCGTGTCATCAGGTCCCAAGGGTAACGGGACTCCGAAAGCTGACTGAGGGCACGGGAGGGAATCCAGCACAGTGGCCGGCCGTTACCTGCCGACGAGCCGTAGAAATGCCAGGTGAGCCGGGCACCTGGGTCAGCCTGGCCCGCCCGCCCTTTCCCACTGAGGGAGGTCGGACGGGCCTAGAATGGAGTAAGGAGGGTTAAGTCGGTGATCTGACTGGTGACCCGCTGTGGTCACCCCAACCGAGGCATGGACACCTCTCAGGCGACGGTGGTTCAAAGGGAAGTCAGGTGAGTCATTAGCACAGAAGCTGCTCTGCGGCTGAGACCCCCAAGCGGTTCTCCTTGCAGGTGTCTCTCCAGGACGCCCGGGGCTCAGCGGTTTGGCATCGGCCTTCGGCCCAGGGTGTGACCCCGGGGTCCCCGGATGGAGTCCCGCGTCGGGCTCCCTGCGTGGAGCCTGCTCCTCCCTCTGCCTGAGTGTCTGCCTCTCTCTGTGTCTCATAAATCAATAAATCTCTAAAAAAAAACTTATTTATTTATTTATTTATTTATTTATTTATTATAAAATTTATTTATTCATGAGAGACACAGAGAGAATGGCCGAGACCCAGGCAGAGGGAGGAGCAGGCTCCACGCAGGGAGCCCGACGCGGGACTCCATCCCGGGACCCCAGGATGAGCCAGGATCAACCCCTGAGCCCCCAGGTGCTCCTCCCTAAAGATCTTTACCCTTTTAAAAGCTCAAGAGCGAGTTGAGAGAAAGTGATGAAAGACTAGGAGAACCTAATGCAACCGGCAGCCCACAGTGAAATACAGCCCCGCGATGACCGGCGTGGGCCGCCGTGTTTCTCGGACCCCATCGCATCCTCCGCTGCGATTTGCTGGAAATGCCCAGGACGTTTAGGTGTGGTGCCCCCTGAAATGTTTCTTCCTCCAGAAGGGTGGGAAAAAGCTCACATTTCATTGTCTTCCTAGCAGAAAATTCCCCTATGGCCTGAAGCAATTACAAAAACCTCTGTGTGTGTGGGGGGGGGTGGGTACCTCCCTAGGATCTAGGAGATTAGACTTAGAAACCCCGGTCATGTCCCCAAAGGGAAGAATGGAGATAGGAAGGACTATTTTAAGGGATTGATAGGGTGAATGACTGGAAGTTTCCACAATGGAAAAAAAAAAAAAAGGCGGGGTTATCATCTCTGTCACTGCTATTATTGTTGTTGTTATCAAAAACTTGTAAATAGTGCTCTTAAATGATTGTCCCTCAAAACAATAAAGGAGATAACGGAGGCTGCTGTGTGCTTTTGCTGAGGGACTGCTGCTGTTCGCCAGCAGCTGGCTTGGGGGAAACCGCACCGGGCCGCCCAAGGGGATCCAGGCGTTCCCGAGCAAAGCTAGGGGTGTTGTTGGAGGACCCAGGACGGACCTGGGGCCTCCTAGAGACGCGGTTGTGGCCGAGGCCCAGTGGGCTTCTAAGGGGAGCCCCCCTCCCCCCCCAGGTGGTTCGAGGCACCCAGTGGTAGCAGCAGGGAAGGGGGAGGAGAGCCCGGAGGGGAGGGAGGGGAGGGGAAGGAGACTTGCTGAGGGCAGCAGAGGGCCTGAGGGCGGCTCTCCAGGATCATCCTTCTGGGCCCCGGGGCTCAGTGGCTGAGCACCTGCCTCGGCCCAGGGCGTGACCCCGGGTCCCGGGATGGAGGCCTGTATGGGGCTCCCTGCGGGGACCGGCGTCTCCCTCCCCCTCCCCCTCCACCGGAGTCTCTGCCTCTTTCTCTGTCTCAGGAATAAATAAATAAATCTTTAAAAGAAAGAAATCAAGGCTGAGGGCTTGACGGGTTTGTGGGTTCCCCAGAAAGTCCCTCAACGTCTGCAGCGCCCGGCCCTGCTGCACAGCCCTGCACCCTGCACCCCAATGGCGGCGCAGCCAGGTTTGCTCATCCCAGACGGTGGGATGCAGGGACACCAGTGTCCTGGCCGCCCCCCCCACCCCCCCCGGGAGTCCCCCTCTTCCTGGATCTTGCTTTCGCAGCTGCAAAGGGAGGGCATTGGCCTTGATGACCTCGAATATTCTTTCCAGACCCGCGGATTCACTTCTCCTGGGGACTCCAGCCAGCACCTCCCCAGCTCTCTGGAGCCCCTGGGAAAGACTGGGGCCTCCAGAGCGGGCAGTTGCCCCCAGGAGCTTTGGCCTTGCTCGTCCTGCCCCAAGTTTTAGTAATAGACTTCGGAGATCCCTGCGGGTGTCCGGGGCCGCCAACCCCGAGGAGCGAGCAGAGCCGGGAGCCTGGGCCTGTGGGGCTGGGGGAGTCCACGCCGCGGAGTGTGTGCTGCCCACGGACCTGCAAGCCCCGGGGTCCGAGGCCGAGCTGAGCCAGGGCCCGGTGGGCAGCAGGTGCGGGCTGCGGATGCACCTGAGGACGCGGCCTGCAGAGGCCTGGCCGCCCAGGAAGCCGCGCAGCCTGGGGGGCCTGACAGTGGGGCCGTGGCCCAAGGGCCTGGGAAGCAAGTGGGGTGTCAGGAGGCCTTGCAGCCTTCGCCCCTGAGACGCGGGCCTCCTCACAGAGGACAGGCCGCGGGCGGGAGGGTGGGCATGGGAGGGGAGCAGAGAGGGGGTGTGTGGATGTGGTGGGACGCGGGAGCAGCGTCTCGCCCCAATGGCTTGTCCTCCCATCGCTGGGACCCAGCAGGAAGCAAGAGCCTGGTGCTGACACTTAGAGGACACAGAGGGCCTGGGGGCAGGAAACGGATGGGGAGGCCCGTGGATAACCCAACAGCCGTCTTGCGTCCGGCCCCTCTCCCCCACAAGGGAAGCGTCTGGATGGCCTGGCCCGGGAGGCACAGCCCCAAGGAAATCCCACCAACGGGGGTGGGTGACAGCAGCCACAAATATGACGGTGGTGGCTTTATCTTAAGTTGACACGACCACGTTCTTCTGAGATAATGTCCCGAGCCGGGGAGCATCCTGCACAGCACGGGAAGGAACCAGATCCCATCTTCCCCATCTCCCATTTGAGATTTCCTTCCACATAGGTTTGGACCTTGTTCTGCCTTTTTTTCGTAAGAAATTTAATTTATTTATTCATGAGAGACCCAGAGGGAGGCAGAGACCCAGGCAGAGGGAGAAGCACGCTCCCTGCGGGGAGCCCGATGTGGGACTCGATCCGGGACCCCGGGGTCACGCCCTGGGCCAGAGGCCGATGCTCAACCCCTGAACCACCCGGGCGCCCCTGGACCTTGTTCTCCCTTTTTCCTGAGTGGTGACACTAGCCACTGTCAGTCCTGGGGAAGCTGGAGGAGGGGGATAAATTTAGACCAGAGGGTTATTATGCCGGAGCCAATTATTTTAAGTACTTGGTTTTTTAACATGACCTGGACCTCTACGCCTTGCATAACTGCATGTTCCCTGTCCTCAGCTTGACCAGCTTCTCAGTGTCTTGCCCCCCACCCCGTGTGCCTCCCACCCCCAGCAGCTATGAAGAGTTGGTGCGCACAATGCGCCTGGGCACCGGCTGTAATCGGTTCCCACTCTTGTCAGATACCATCACTGTCAAAACAAAGTCCGCTGTGTGAGAGCCCTCGCCGCCACCGCTGCCTCCTTGTGGAATGCGCTGCTCGACTGCAAGCACAAAGCAGCGATTTATAAGCATGAGCTGGTACAGAGAGCGAGACGCAAAACCAAGAAAATGAATATGACACGGCATAGCACGCCGTGCAGGACTGCAAACTGGGAGACCGGGAGAGAATCAGGAATCGGGTGACATTTTGAGATGAATATACATGAGCCGGGAGAGCCAAGAAATCAGACCTTAGGTGTCTCTTTTAAGTCTTTGCACAGCTTCGCCCTGGAATTACTGTCAGTCGATTGTTCTTCTTTTATTTTTTATTTTATTTTTTATTTTTATTTTTTATTTTTCATTTTTTATTGTTTTTCATTTTTCATTTTTTATTTTTAATTTTATTTTTATTGTTTATTGTTTATTTTTCATTTTTATTGCTTATTGTTTATTTTTCATTTTTATTGCTTATTGTTTATTTTTCATTTTTATTGCTTATTGTTTATTTTTCATTTTTATTGTTTATTGTTTTTTTTTTTCATTTTCATTTTTTTCATTTTTTATTTTCATTTTTATTTTTTATTTTTCATTTTCATTTTTTATTGTTTATTTTTTATTTTCATTTTTATATTTTATTTTTCATTTTTTATTTTCATTTTATTTTTCATTTTATTTCATTTTAATTTTCATTTTCCACCTTTTATTTTTCATTTTTCATTTTTTTTTTTTTAATTTTTATTTATTTACTTATGATAGTCACAGAGAGAGAGAGAGGCAGAGACACAGGCAGAGGGAGAAGCAGGCTCCATGCATCGGGAGCCTGATATGGGATTCGATCCCGGGTATCCAGGATCGCACCCTGGGCCAAAGGCAGGCGCCAAACCGCTGCGCCACCCAGGGATCCCCATTTTTCATTTTTTATTTTTCATTTTATTTTATTGTTCTCCTTTTTTTTTTTTTTTTTGTTCTCCTTTTAAAAGTCTGAAAACAAATGTGTGTGTGCTTGGCTGTGTCTTTCAGTACCATGAAAACAGGGAAAGTATAGACAGATGTTTGTTGTTGTTATTGTTTTACCCTGTAGTAGAGAGTACTATTTTCTTTATTTTTTTAAAGATGTTTAAATTTATTTATTCATAAGAGACACAGAGAGAGAGAGACAGAGACACAGGCAGAGGGAGAAGCAGGCTCCATGCAGGGAGCCCGACGCGAGACTCGATTCCGGGACCCCAGGGTCACGCCCTGGACCACAAGCAGATGCTCAACCACTGAGCCACCCGGGTGCCCCTAGAGTACAATTTTCAAACTCTGGGTCACAATCCAGAAATAGCTCATGGAGTTAATTTAATGGCGTATGGTCAGCATCTTTCACAAAATGGGGTCAGAATAGGAGATGAGCCTCAGAGTATATTATACAGTCAAGTTAACTCTTGGATGATGCACACAGACGAGCGTGCGTTGGCTCTTGCTGTAGCTCTTGGCTGCGGGCCTCGGTTTACTAGAGTTGGCTGGGTGTCCCGGCACTCAGGCCCCTGTTCCAACAGAGCTATTCATCTTCTGAGTGGCCTCCTCTAGACAGTTGTCCTCTCTGGCCTTGGTGTCTTTATGCGTAAAGTGATACATTTGGAGTGAATGATCCCTGAGAGCCTTCCAGTCCCCCTTTATTTTTATTTTTATTTTATTTTTTTTAATTATTTATTTATTTATGATAGTCACACAGAGAGAGAGAGAGAGAGAGAAGCAGAGACATAGGCAGAGGGAGAAGCAGGCTCCATGCACTGGGAGCCTGATGTGGGATTCGATCCCGGGTCTCCAGGATCGTGCCCTGGGCCAAAGGCAGGCGCCAAACCGCTGCGCCACCCAGGGATCCCTTATTTTTATTTTTTAATTTTTATTTATTTATGATAGTCACACACACACAGAGAGAGAGAGAGAGGCAGAGACACAGGCAGAGGGAGAAGCAGGCTCCATGCACCGGGAGCCCGATGTGGGATTCGATCCCGGGTCTCCAGGATCGCGCCCTGGGCCAAAGGCAGGCGCCAAACCACTGTGCCACCCAGGGATCCCCCAGTCCCCCTTTAATATACATTTATTGAACACCTACTAGGTGCCCAGCTCTGGGGATTTCACAGTAAACCAAGTCCTTTTGCTCTCATTTGAGTTTATATCCTGCAGGTGGGGGTGGGGGTGGGGATGGGAGTCAGTTGGCCAACCAACAACAAAGGGATAGATAAAATCCTGATGCAGCATAACTAAGCAGGATAAGGGGCCAGAAGCCAAGTCTCACAAGGAGGCCTCCCTCGATGATAAGGTGATACTCAGGGGAGACCTGAAGAAAGTGAGTGAAGGGATGGAGCCCAGCAGGCACCTGCTGGGGCTGGAAAGTGTCTGCCTCGTTCTTGGAAGAGGCTGCAGTGAGAGGCTGGAGCCAGCCAGCGTAGGGCAGGGGGAGCAGGTCAGGCCAGAGGAAGGGAGGCCAGGGACGCGCTCGGCTGCTCAGTCTCCTATTGCAAAACGATCCCTGTAGACTTTGGGAGTGAGCTCACAGGCTCCTGGGATCCTCCAGAAGCGGGAGAATGAGGTATTGCTCCAGGAGGGTAGAGGGGGGAGGCGAGAGGGATGGATAAATAAATATTCTGGAAACAGAGCAGGTTGAGATTTGCCGATGGTAGATATGAAGTGAGGGAGAAAGAGGGTTTCTCTTTCGGGGTTCGAGGCCTGAGCAGCTGGATATAGAAAGTTCTGATTTACGGTAATGAAGAGGCTACAGGAAAGGGTTTGAGGAAGGGAGGGCGAGCGAACCGAGCGAACCGTGAGGGAGGACCTGCCCATCTGCTGCGCGGTGACGGATGTGGTGGTGCTTGGAAGTCTGGATCTGGGGAGAGGCGCCTGGGCGTCGTCAGCTCAGGGTGACAGGAGGCTGGATCGGCTGGCCCAGGGACGGCCACTCTGTGATTAGAAGGGGCCCCAGGGCTGATCCCAGGCCCCTGCAACCTAGAGGGCCCCTGAAAATGAGAACGAACCAGCTAATGCTGTTTGACTCTCTGCTTCTTTTTAGGAGAGGCTGCTGAATGAGAGGGGAAAATCTGAGAAATGTGGGTTTTGTTTTGACATAATTAGCGTGGTTTTCCTACCAATCGTTGCTAAAATTATCATTCCTGATTATGACGACGACTATAGCTCCTTGCATAAAGCTCAGCAGATTTCCGGTGGCTTAAGTGGAAATGCACAGGGATTGACTCAGAGTTTCTTCTAGCTTCTTGGTGTCGTGAAAAAAGTGGGTGAGAGCTTGTTTGCTTCCAGCGGCCCATTCGGATGGGTGGATACTGACGGGGGCTGCCCAGCAGCTGGGCCCGGGGCCTGCGGAGACCCCGGGTCATCTGCTCTCCTGCAACGGCAGTGTCCGGGCCCCTCTGTCCAGGGCTTCGGGGCGCTCGCTCCCCGCGGGTTCTCAGGCTTCAGGACTGGCTGTCCGGCCCGAAGCAAGAGGCTCAGGCTGAGCACTGAGCGCGAGTCACAGCTTATTGAGACGCGTCGGTGAAGAGGGGGTTCCAGGCCGCAGAGCACAGCACAGCTTGGGGGGCACAGGCCACCGGGACACAGCGGCGGGGGACCGCGGCGGCCCCTCGGAGATTGGAGGGCAGGTGCTCTAGTGGGAGCGGCCGCAAGGAGCCAGCAAGGTTTGCGCCCCAGGAAAATGGCCTACGCCGCCCCCCTCCTCGGCAGCCCCTGGCCCTAGAGCCCAAAGCCCTGGCATGCTCCCCGCTGGCCTGCAAGACAGGCTGGACTGGGAGCCTCCCCGCCCGAGGGACTCCGTGGACTAAAAGATTCTCTGAGTCGGAAAGGAAGACGTGCTGGACATTTTGCGGCCTTCTGGGAGCCACCTGCCAGGCCGTCCTCTCCCAGCCCCCCGGGGGGAATGACCCTGTGGCCAATGTAGAGCCTCACAGGCTTTTTTAAAAAGTTTATTTGTATTTATTTTTTTAAAAGATTTTATTTATTTATTCATGAGAGAGAACAGAGAGAGAGAGAGAGAGAGGCAGAGACCCAGGCAGAGGGAGAAGCAGGCTCCACGCAGGGAGCCCGACGCGGGACTCGATCCCGGGACCCCAGGGTCACGCCCTGGGCCAAAGGCGGCGCTAACCGCTGAGCCCCCCGGGGGTCCCTGAAAGTCCTTCCTTGTGCCTTGAGTACGGGGACTAACCTTGTGGCTTCTCATTCAAAGCCTCATACCATTTAGACCGTTCACAATAGCAAATCCTGCCCCTTTCCTCATTTCCTATACAGGACACACGCACACACTCTCACAGTCTGTCCACTATGGCCACAGGGTCATTACCCCCAAGTCTTCCCACATCTCTGGGCCTCTGTCCAAGTCTTCTTTCCCTTGTCTCTTGGCTCTCAAATCCACCTTCCTAAACCCTAAATTACCTCGTTCTCCTCTCTGGGCTGTCAGAGGAATTTATAATATGACTTCCCACAGTCTGCTTGGCACTCATTAGATATGTGGGTTTCTGTCCCAATGTCTTCCACCCCCGCCCCCCAACGTCACCCCCATGCACACTGGAGCTTGAGCTCTTTTTTTTTTTTTTGAGGTTGAGCTCTTTGAGGGCAAATTAACACTGGTGACAGTCACACGATGGGGCCTGGGCACTTTTACAGAATCAAAATAAAGAAGGCAAAAAATAAATAAATAAATAAATAAATAAATAAATAAATAAATAAATAAATAAAGAAGGCTTTGCTATTTCAATATGGTACCAGGCAAGCAGCTCCCATTGTACTTTCTGCTAATTTCCCGTGTGAGGATTCCAAAAGAAAGATGAAACTGGGCATCTTCAAAAACAAAGAACACCGGGCACATAGTGTGGGACTCGGGCACATCCAATACCTTCCAATTGTGGTTCCAAGAACGTTGTGGCCTGACGCTTGCTCAAGGCAGCTACGTGAGCACAGGCTTAGAAAGGTGAGCACCCTCCCCCCACCTCCTTCACCCAACAATTATTTTGCTAGGAATTTATCCCGAGGAATAAAATTGGGATCCCTGGGTGGCGCAGCGGTTTAGCACCTGCCTTTGGCCCAGGGCACGATCCTGGAGACCCGGGATCGAGTCCCATGTCGGGCTCCCGGTGCATGGAGCCTGCTTCTCCCTCTGCCTGTGTCTCTGCCTCTCTCCCTCTCTCTCTCTCTCTCTCTGTGTGACTATCATAAATAAATAAAAAATTTTTAAAAATAAAAATAAAATTTAGACACAAGGGGAAAATAAGACCAAATTACATAGCCACCAGATAGGCTGAAAAATTGGGATCAATCTGCGTGAGGGCATATTGCACATTAATAAAAATTATGTTTTAGAGCTATGTTGACTGACATGAAAAATGTCCATGACTTATTGTTAGTAAAAAAAAAAAAAAAAAATTCACGGGGATCCCTGGGTGGCTCTGCTTTTGGCCCAGGGCGTGATCCTGGAGACCCGGGATCGAGTCCCGCGTCGGGCTCCCCACATGGAGCCTGCTTCTCCCTCTGCCTGTGTGTGTGTGTCTCTCTCTCTCTGCGTCTCTCATGAATAAATAAAATCTTTAAAAAAAAATTCACATTATACAACAGAATATGTTATCATTCAATTTTTATAGTAAAAACCTACCATATAGGTGAACGCAGAGGATCCAGGCTAGAGGGCATGTGTGGAAATGTTGGCAGTGGTCACCTCTGGGCCACAGTCACGGCCAGTGTTCACTTGCTCTTTTAGCCTATTTATTTCTGCGATGAGCACGTGTTTGTTCACTGGTCCGCACGCAGGCCTGAGGCAGGAGCCGCGAGGAGCCCTGGGTGGGAGCGTGATGAGTCCGATCGTCTAGCAATGACCTGCAGTGTGAACCCTACAGAGAGTCCCTCCGGTTCTTTCTTCTGCACACGCGTGTAACAACAGTGGCTGAGGCGATTCCACGTCGAGGTGTTTTGCTTCATGGTGGGAGTGACAGGGATACATTTCCGTGAAGCAGATGAGGAAGGAGCTTCCTTCACGCCACCGGGGCTGTGGGAGCTGGGCTCTGCGGGGTGAGGCTCCCCGTGCCTCGGTTTCCCCGGGGCCAGATGGTCTGCTCACGCTGGGGAGAATCAGGCTTTCGGGGGTCTGAGCCCGGTGGCCAGGTTAGGGACGGCCTCTGTGGAGGTTAGGGACAGCGGCCAGGTTAGGGACGGTGACCAGGTTAGGGATGGCTTCTGTGGAGGTTAGGGATGGCGACCAGGTTAGGGATGGCCTCTGTGGAGGTTAGGGGTGGCGGCCAGGTTAGGGACGGCCTCTATGGAGGTTAAGGACAGCGACCAGGTTAGGGACAGCCTCTGTGGAGGTTAGGGACGGCCTCTATGGAGGTTAAGGACAGC
Organism: Canis lupus dingo; assembly: GCF_003254725.2. Classification (NCBI taxonomy): domain Eukaryota; kingdom Metazoa; phylum Chordata; class Mammalia; order Carnivora; family Canidae; genus Canis; species Canis lupus. Next base: position 31,391,801 of record NC_064275.1, read on the forward strand.
AACCAGGTTAGGGACAGCCTCTGTGGAGGTTAAGGACAGCGACCAGGTTAGGGACAGCCTCTGTGGAGGTTAGGGATGGCGGCCACGTTAGAGATGGTGACCAGGTTAGGGACGGCCTCTATGGAGGTTAAGGACGGCGACCAGGTTAGGGACGGCCTCTGTGGAGGTTAGGGACGGCCTCTATGGAGGTTAGGGACGGCCTCTATGGAGGTTAGGGACGGCGACCAGGTTAGGGACAGCTTCTATGGAGGTTAGGGATGGCGACCAGGTTAGGGACAGCGGCCAGGTTAGGGACGGCCTCTATGGAGGTTAGGGACGACCTCTATGGAGGTTAGGGACGGCGACCAGGTTAGGGACAGCTTCTATGGAGGTTAGGGATGGCGACCAGGTTAGGGACAGCAGCCAGGTTAGGGACGGCCTCTGTGGAGGTTAGGGGCGGCCTCTGTGGAGGGCAGGACAGCCCGGCCCGCGAGCCCCTCACCCAGGCGGCCCTCCCTCCCCACCTCCACTTCCACAGCCAAGCACACAGAGACCCAGAGGGGGTACGTCATTGTCCAGAACGAACGGCACAGCTCAGGCTGGCGTCAGACGGCTGGGCCTGGGGGGGACCTGCACCCCGAGCAGAGAGTGGCCTGCCGGCTGCGGCCTCCCCGCCGCGCATTCACGGCTGTCACCCTCGCTCGCCCATCTCCCCTGAGGATGGATAATGGGACGCCGTCCTTCCGCGTCCCACTCCGCCTTGGGGGGAAGTCTACCTCTGGGGCCATTCCCCCCACAAGCCGACACCCTAGTCCGGAGTAAGACGGAGGCAGAGCAGGGAGGGGTGCCAGTCTCTTTGGCATTTGGAGTCAATTCCTGCAGGACCTCCGTCCCTAAGGTGGGAGGCGCTGACACATGCAGTCACACCCCCCTTGTCGGGAAGGCATCCATGCCTCGGGGGATCCGTCCCCTCCCATCACGGAGTCCTCCTGCTGCCTGCAGGCGCCCTACAGCACCACAGGCCTGGATGTGGCTATTGCAGGTCCCACTAATGAATCCGCGGAGTTTCCTCAGGGGCTTGGGAACCCGGTCCTGCAAAGAATGCAAAATAGAGGGCAAATTAGAATCCGTCCCGGAAACCTGCCGCATCATAAAGATAGTCGGGAAGCTTGATCGCTATGGTCCACTCACCAGGCTCGCTGAGCAAGTATGATCTCTGCGATTACAAAGCTGTGACCCTCTCCGAATGCCAAGAGACGACGCCACGCTGTCAGGGTGAATGGCAGGCCCTGGCTGGGGACAGATTGTGGGATCAAAGACGCACGGTGTGATGGCGAGAGCCGTGAACCCGCGGCTACTAGACCTGTTCTAGGCTTGGTCTTATTACTCTGTTTCTAGCCACGTCTGTTCTGAGTCGGCTTCTTGATGGACTAGATAAGGGACCGCGTCCAGCTGCTCTGACCCAGCAAGAACTTTCGGAATCTCAACTATTTCTGGCTCTGGGCCGCACCTTGCACAGCTCTGGTTGTTCCTGAGGCACAGCAGCTGGCTGCGAGGGCCCAGGGCGCTCCGCACTTCTGGGTAGTGTGAGGAGCACGGTCCTGATGAGGGACCGAGCCTCCTGATGAGGGACCGAGCTGGCTGGCATCCCGCAAACGACCCTCTGGGTGGGCAGGTGTGACATTCTTCGGGAAGTTTCCAATTGTCTTTAATACCTTGCCAGAGGGAAAAGCAATCTTTAACTTGACATCCCAAGGCCTCCAGTATCTCCTCGGTTCTCCTTAGCATATGAAGGACCTTTTGAAATCTCCCTTTCCCTTACCTCTCCCCCCACTCTGCAGGTAAATAATCAGCCACCCCTCACAGGCCCAGGGCAGCCACTCCTCCTTCCTGCCCGTGGGTCCTGTCCCCCGGCTTCTCTTTCTCTCTCTTTCTTTCTTTCTTTCTTTCTTTCTTTCTTTCTTCTTTCTTTCTTTCTTTCTTTCTTTCTTTCAAGATTTTATTTATGGGCAGCCCTGGTGGCCTAGCAGTTTAGTGCTGCCTTTGCTCCAGGGTGTGATCCTGGAGACCCGGGATCGAGTCCCATGTTGGGTTCCCTGCATGAAGCCTGCTTCTCCCATTGCTGGGGTCTCTGCCTCTCTTTCAGTGTCACCAATGAGTAAATAAATAAAATCTTTTTTTATTTTTTAAGATTTTATTTATTTATTTATTCATGACACAGAGAGAGAGAGAGAGAGAGAGAGAGGCAGAGGCCTAGGCAGAGGGAGAAGCAGGCTCCATGCAGGGAGCCCGATGTGGGACTCAATCCTGGGACCCCGGGGTCATGCCCTGGGCCTAAGGTAGACACTCACCTGCTGAGCCACCCAGGCATCCCCTGTCCCCGGGCTTTAAAAAACCACCATTTTGCACCAAAGACGTCTAAAGAATTCTTTCTTGGCCGTCAGCTCTGGACCTCACCTATATTCCAAAACTTCATCAGTCCTACTGGTCTAATCACTCGTGCTACACTTGCAAGGGCTGAGTCTAGTCCAGAAACTTCTGGTTTGAGCTTATCTATAGGTTTGACTAAAAGATTGTATATGTGCAGATAAGGCAGTCAAAGACCATGTGATTCAACTGGGAAAAAAGTGTGCCTATGGCCTGAGCTGCTCTGTTTCTGCATCTATTTCTGGAGCTCCTGGGCCTTTACTATGAGACAGCGAGCCTGTCCAGGGCCGAGTGTTCAGGCCCAGACAGGTGAGCGAGGCCTGAGCAGCTTGCAGTACGGTGGGTGAGGTCTGTCCTCAGCAGGGGAGTGGCCACCAGGCACTGGTGATGGAGTTCTTGAATGTTGGTGAAGTCTGGAGCCATCAGACTTCAAAAAGGTGACTTTACTAAAGCCCGGGACAGGACGGTGGGCAAAGATCTGCCCTGGGGTTGTGAGAAGTGATTAAATACTATGGGGTTGGGGGAGGTGAGGAAGAAGGGAGGTGTCCCGAAGGACTTTCATATGCTAAAAGAAGACCCTCAGGGTACTGGAGGCCTTGCTATTAGCAGCCGAAGGTTGTTTTTCCCTCTAGCGAAGTTAAGATGGTGGGATTTGTCACACAGATCCCGCAGTGGGGCGGGGCTGCGGGGCTGTAGGTGTCACCTCCTGCTTTGTCCTCAGCTTGCCTTCCGCTCCTCCTCCCTGGGAAAGGAGTCATTCGTCTAGAGCAGGAATGGATATTCTATTTGGAAAGCATGAGTATCCACATTGCCAGAAAAGTCTGTTAACTGTCGTTATAGGTAGGACTTTGCTAGGCACTGAGGATTTAGAGATGGATAAATCATGGTCCCTCTTCTCGGAGTTCATGCGTGACCAGTCATTAGTAAGCGCTCCCTCCGTGCCTCACAGGGGCACCCAAAATCCCGTCCTGGGACGGGCAGCTCTAAGGATCAGACTGATGCAGACTGGCTGGGTCTGGGGTCCCAGAGGGGATCCTGTAGGAGCAGCCAGAGAGGAAGTGAGAATAGTTGGTTGAAGAGCAGCCCCGAGGGTGCAGAGGTTTAACACTGCCTGCAGCCCAGGGCGTGATCCTGGAGACCTGGGATCGAGTCCTATGTCGGGCTCCCTGCGAGGAGCCTGCTTCTCCCTCTGCCTGTGTCTCTGCCACTTCTCTCTCTCTCTCTGTGTCTCTACGAATAAATAAAATTAAGTTAAAAAAAAAAAAAAGAATAGTTGGTTGAACCTGGAGAGAGAGCAGGTACAGAGAGAGCGTCTGGAAGACCAGGTTGGGGAGGGAGGACAGGAGAGAGAGTCTCATCTTTGCTTGGTATCAGGGTTTCTATTGAAGATTGTGATCTGGTGTACGAGTCTTCTCAGGCATCCAGGAACTAGTTAAAACAAAAGTGAGGGTTTAGGTGTCCTCTGTAAGTCCCTTATGGCCTGGAGCTTGGGGTCTTGGCTTAGATGCTACCTATTGTGCTGGAAGACTCCGAGAAATCATTAACTAATTCACCTTTATGAGGAAGACATTCTTTAAGGCATGTGAAAGGTGGGGCTGCAGGTCCTAGAAAAGATAGGGCAGGCAAAAAAAAGCAGCCCTGCATGGGGCCCCTTCAGTTTCCCTATCTCAAGAGCCTCAACGCACTTGGATCCCAGCAAGGTGTTGTTCCACCAGGAGGGCCCGGAAAGCCAGTTGGATTTTGTCCCTTCTCTGCTCAGTCAGTGGACTTTACTGCAATAACCACTTTCCTCTAACCAGGCATAGATTTATTAGAATGTTAGAAAACAATTGTTTCCCTTTGTACTTAACTTGCTATTCGTCTCTCATGAATAAATAAATTAATAAACCTTAAAAAAAAAAAAGGTGGGGGACGCCTGGGAGGCTCTGTGGTTGAGCATCTGCCTTGGGCATGATCCCAGACCGAGTCCCACGTGGGGCTCCCCGCAGGGAGCCTTCTTTTCTCTTTGTCTGTGTCTCTGCCTCTCTTTGTGTCTCTCATGAATAAATAAATAAATCTTAAAAAAAAAACAAAACCTTGCTATTGACAGTGACTTTGCGCATATTCCCTTGCTGCCTCCAGCTCCCACCCTAGAGGAAGGAAACAATGTCCCATATTGAATTATGAAATGCATCACATTTATTTATTTGTTAAAGATTTTATTTATTTATTCATGAGAGACACAGAGAGAGAGGCAGAGACACAGGCCGAGGGAGGAGAAGCAGGCTGCATGCAGTAGCCGATGCCAGACTCCTCCCAGAACAATGGGATCGTGTCCAGAGCTGAAGGCAGATGCTCAACCACTGAGCCACCCAGGCATCCCAAAGTGCATCACATTTAGAGAAAAGTATATGCACAGTTTAAAGATCAATAATAAAACAAACACCTGTTACCCACTAATGTCTGAAGCCCAGATGTGTGCCTCCCTCCAATCTCTGCCTCTTTTGACTACCCCAACCTCCTGGGTAAGCACTGTACTGGCGTTTATGTTCACCATTCTAGTGTTCTTTACAGTTCTGCTCCCCATGTTACACAGCCCCGAACAATTTATCACTTGGATTTGCATAACACAAAGCCCGCTGTGTAAGGAATGAGCACTCTTGCTAGTATTAGATGAAATTTCCCAGAAAAAACAAGCTGAATAGAGCCACTGGGTTAAGTTTCAGGTTTCCTGAGCTTTCAAAAGGCTCTTCTGGGGAGGTCAAAAGGCAAAGTTCTGAGTATAGGCAGATCCAGCATTTGTGGGCCCTAATGATTATGTAATTTGGGAGATTCTTTAAGAAGATTATGAATTCAAAAAAAAGAAAAAGAAAAAAGAAAAAGAAGATTATCAATTCAGGGGCACCTGGCTGGCCCAGTCGGTAGAACATGTGACTCTTGATCTCAGGGTTGTGAGTTCAAGCCCCACAATGGGTGTGGATCCTACTTAAAAAAAGAAAAAAAAAAAAAAAGAGAGAGATTACAATTATAAGTTCAAAATTACAAGTACTGGATTGGGTACAGAGCCTTGGGTGGGGCAATAATGAGTAAGGAATTTAAGTTTATAAGGTAAGTAAGTCTCGGGATCCCTGGGTGGCGCAGCGGTTTGGCGCCTGCCTTTGGCCTAGGGCGCGATCCTGGAGACCCAGGATCTATTCCCACGTCAGGCTCCCGGTGCATGGAGCCTGCTTCTCCCTCTGCCTGTGTCTCTGCCTCTCTTTCTCTCTCTGTGACTATCATAAATAAATAAAAAAAAAAAATAAAAAAAAAAAAGGTAAGTAAGTCTCTGGCAATGAGGGCTCACCTGTGTCTGGGCATCTAGGAGATCTGCGGTATGGGACCACGTGCTGAACACCCTGTAGAAATAGAGGCAGAGGGAGAGTATTGCTTTGTATTTTCTGCTTCTAAGCTTACCATAGCCTATGTCCAGCTCTCAAGAGTAGGTCAAAGCAGGACACTTCAGAAATGGTACTTTTTCTTTTGGAAATTAATGTTATCAGCTAATTCTAGCAGCAAGGCACAGAGAGAGGAACAGGAATTTCTTTAATATATGGTGAAGGCATGACAAACACAGATGAACCTGTCCTCAAGTTTAAATGAGGGCATAATATTAGTGGGGATTCGGGTAGTGAGAGTTCCTATAATACTGGTTTCTTGAGTCACGCTTCTCCAAACGGAACTGGTTGCTCTCTACTTCTGGTTCACAGCTATTATTTTGGGATTTCCCTTATTATCATGGGATCCTCCTGGGAAATCTCTTTTTCTCTTCTCTGTTTTAGATCTTTCTCTTAAAAACAAAGATTTTATTTATTTATTTATTCATGAGAGACACAGAGAGAGAGGCAGAGACACAGGCAGAGGGAGAAGCAGGCTCCATGCAGGGAGTCTGATGGGGGACTTGGTCCTGGCACCCTGGGATCACTCACTCATCCAAAGGCAGACGCTCAACTGCTGAGGCACCCAGGCATCCCGATTTTTCTCCTTGATTTACTTTGTTTTTTAGTAGGGTACATTGTCCAGTAGTGTTTTGAGAAAGGGTGCACAATAGAAAAAATTTGGACTTTACATACTTGAAAATACTGTTTTCACTCTCATACTGGGCTGATAGTTTGGCTAGGTATAGAATCCTAGATTGGAAATGACATCCTTGGGATCCCTGGGTGGCGCAGCGGTTTGGTGCCTGCCTTTGGCCCAGGGCGCGATCCTGGAGACCCAGGATCGAATCCCACATCGGGCTCCCTGCATGGAGCCTGCTTCTCCCTCTGCCTATGTCTCTGCCTCTCTGTGTGTGTGTGTGTGACTATCATAAATAAATAAAAATTAAAAAAAAAAAAAAAAAGAAATGACATCCTTCAGACTTTCAATGGCTTCATTGTATTTTGGCTTCTAGAGTTGCTGATGGGAAATCAGAAGCCATTCTGGTTCCTAAACTTTGTATACAACCCACTTTGTTATCCTCTCTGGAAGCAGTGAAATCTCTTGGTCTCTAAAATGGTACTGGCCCCTTATGAATCCTTCAATCTGGCAGCGCTTCATTCTGTTTTTTAATTATATCATTGATCATCCCTTCCCCACCTCCTTTTTCTCTTCTCTCTTTCTGGAAACACTGCGATTTGGATGCAAGACCTTCCAAACTAGTACTCTAATTTCTTAACTTTTCTCTCCTGTTTTCTACCTCTTTGGTTTATTTGTCCTATTTGCTGGAAATTTTCCCCAATATTATATTCCAACTTTTATGTAAGCTTCTTATTTCTACCTAGGCAGATAATGTTCCATTCAAAATCCTTACAGTTTTTTACTGACTACAAAAGTATTGTGTGTGCGTTATTTAAAAATTAACTATTATAAAAATATCTACCATAAAAAAAAGGTTTCTATAGTTCCACCTAGTAGATCATGGAACAGCCTAGAGTCCAGAAATAGACCCATGCATATGGAGCCTAAGCCTTTGTATATGAACCATGTTGTATATCTATTTTTGACAAAGATGCTGTGTAGTAAGAAATGTGGCTTCACAAAAGAGGTTTGGGTATTGTCCCAGTTATGGGAAGCAAGCCATAAACCCTTGGAATTTTTTGAGCAATTGGGTGTCTTTGTTATTCATGGTGGGCCCCTGGAACTACACCTACTATTTTATGCTAATAAGATGACTTGGAGTAAAGGTTGGCCATGCAAGTAAGGCCAACTATGTGATTAGAGGTTTGGGACTTTGGTTGAGCATCTGCCTTTGGCTTGGGTCGTGGTCCCGGGGTCCTGGGATGGAGTCCTGCATCGGGTTCCCCGCAGGGAGCCTGCTTTTCCCTCTGCCTGTGTTTCTTCCTCTCTCTGTGTGTCTCTCATGAAAACAAAAATAAAATCTTTTTTTTTTTTTAAAAAGGATTCTTACAATAACCAGTTACAATACAACCAGTTTAAAATGTGGGCTAAAGATTTGACTTCACCAAATTCAAACAATTCACCAAAGAAAACATATGGGTGGCAAATAAGCACATGAGGAGATGTTCATTGGGGAAATATAAATTAAAAACACACCGAGATACCTCTATGCATACACTAGAATAGCTGAGTTTTGTTTGTTTGTTTGTTTGTTTGTTTTAGAATAGCTGAGTTTTAAAATACTAGCCATGACAAGTGTCGGCAAGGATGCAGAGCAACTGGAACACTTGTGCTTTGCTAGTAGACATGTGAAATGGCACAGCCACTTTGGAAGGCAATTCAGGAGTTAAAAAAAATAACATACATCATTTTTATACATTTTTATATGTCTGTTTTGTACATTTTATTTTATTTTTAAATTTTTATTTATTTATGATAGTCACACACAGAGAGAGAGAGGCAGAGACATAGGCAGAGGGAGAAGCAGGCTCCATGCACCAGGAGCCCGACATGGGATTCGATCCCGGGTCTCTAGGATCGCGCCCTGGGCCAAAGGCAGGCGCCAAACTGCTGCGCCACCCAGGGATCCCTGTTTTGTACATTTTAATATACATTTTATATAATATACATTTTTTATAGTATACAAAATGATATACATTAAATTTACATTTACCATATGACCCAGCAGCAATTTTACTCCAAGGTTTGTTTTTTTTTTTAATTTTATTTTTATATTTATTTATTTATGATAGTCACAGAGAGAGAGAGAGAGAGAGAGAGAGACAGGCAGAGACACAGGCAGAGGGAGAAGCAGGCTCCATGCACCGGGAGCCCGACGTGGGACTCGATCCTGGGTCTCCAGGATCACGCCCCAGGCTGAAGGTGGCAACAAACCACTGAGCCACCTGGGCTGCCCATGAATGAATTTCAAAAACATTCTGCTAAGTGAAAGGAACCAGACTTAGTATGATATGCTATATGATTCCATTCACATGAAATTCTAGAAAGGTAAAAAACCATAGTGGTAAAAACCAGATCAATGGTTGCCAAGGACCAGAGGATGAGGTGTACAGTGACCGTGAAAGGTTTCAAAGTAACTTTCCAGGGCGATGGATGTCTTTCATCAACATCATTATGGCGCTGGTGGTGGTTATATGACAGTGTACATTTGTTAAAAGTCATCTAATTGTGCACTTGCTTGATGTTGGTGAATTTTATTGTGTTGCACCTCAACAAAGTTGACCACTAATTACATAGACTAATTAATTATGGACTTCTAGCCTCAGGGCATGTAGCTCTACCTTCTTTTCATAATAGTTGCATAATATTTCATTGTATGGAAGCCCACAATCCCACAATTAATTTAATTAGTTACCTTTTGATGAGCATTTGGGCAATTTCCAATTTTTTATTTTCCAAATAATATTGGAATGGTCAACCTCATCATACACCTCTGTAGACTTGAGTAAGTGTCTTATTGAATGGATTTCCAAAAGGGATACTGCTTGGGTGTATACACTTAAAATTTTAGTCGTAAGAATCAAATCACTCTACAAAATTAGATTGTGCCAATGTTTACTCTCACCAATGGTGAATAAGCATCCTGTGATTGACCTTTTTAAGCTTATTTATTTGTTCCTTTTTCCACAGCCTGTTCATCCCGTTGATGTTTACCTTTTCACAACTCCCAGGGGATTTCTGTAGCTCTGAGTTTTGATTGTCGATGCTTCCCCGGGGCTGTTAGAATGACCAGTTACTTGATGACCATTCAATCACCGAGGAGCTCATATGATAGTAGAGAGAGCCACATGGAAAACAATACTGTGTGGCATGATAATGGGCATGCTACTTGTATATAAGTGTCATATATGCTGATAATGATGATGAAAGAGAAGATGATGTTAGTGTAATAATCATAATAATGGCTAGAAACTATCAAGCACTTACTATATACCAAGAAGTAGTCTTCCTACAGCAACCCTCTGAGGTAGAAACTATTACCACCATTCCCATTTCATAGACTCCTAGGCTGGGCATTGACGCATGAATGGGAGTCAACTACATGAAGACAGGCAGTAGTGCATTCAGCGGAATCCGGGCAGAATGAAAAGTGCGTACAAAGGCACTGAGGCAGAAGAAAGTGAGATCTATTCAGGGCTCCTGTGAGTGATTTAAGATAGCTGCCACCGAAAGGGAACTAGGAGAAAAGAGGAAGCTAGAGAGAGCTCATGAATGGGTGGATGTGGATATTTGTCATTTCCTCTTGCCAAACATGCACACACAAGCTGCACTTGGCTGTCCCCACCTTACTGACCTGTGGTTTCTGATGGAGTCCAGGAAGCAATGCCTGGGGTACAGAATCAAAGGTTGGGCAAGAGTCATCCAAACATGAAGAAGGAACTGAATATTTGGGCAGAGGAAGTGGCATGAGATGTCTTGGCGGGTGTGCGTATTAAGGAACTGACTGGTACTGGGGGTTGCTGGCTAGAGAGTATGAAGGGAGAGGAGACATGAATGAGGCCGAAAAAGGTTAACTCAGAGAGGGTATGTAGGCCACGCTAAGGAGGTCAGACCTCGGGGCATTACCAAATCAATCAATGGAAAAGAGATAATCAAGTATCCACTCCTATAGGTAGGGGCCTGGGAGACACAATGATGTCCACGGCCTCTAAGGAGCTCACAGAGTAGCGGAGCAAGTACAACCTGAGCGAATAAAGGGGGCTCATCAACGATAAAAGGCCACACGTAACAAGGAATACATGCGTAGTGCTTCCAGAAGAGGAAGACAACGGGCTGTGGCGGCTGGGAAAGTCGGAGTGGGGAATGAGGCCCTGAAAGACGGGGACCCTGTGGGAAGGAGGCAGGCCAGCCATTTTCACCTTTTTGCAAGAAACTTTGGTCCTCCCCACCTGCTCTTGCTGGACATGTTTTCAAGGCAAAGAACGTTTTCTGAGGGCAACGATAAGCCTGACACGGAGCTGGGCAACTGGGAGACAGAGAAATCATGAGGAGTGCCTTGTGGGAAATTTGTAGCTTAAGAGAGAGGAGGAGGGATCCCTGGGTGGCGCAGCGGTTTGGCGCCTGCCTTTGGCCCAGGGTGTGATCCTGGAGACCCGGGATCGAATCCCACATCGGGCTCCCGGTGCATGGAGCCTGCTTCTCCCTCTGCCTGTGTCTCTGCCTCTCTCTCTCTCTCTCTCTGTGTGACTATCATAAATAAATAAAAGTTTAAAAAAATAAATAAATATTCTTTTTAACAATTTAATTAACTAATTAATTTATTAATTTATTTATTTACTCAGAGAGAGAGAGGCAGAGACACAGGCAGAGGGAGAAGCAGGCTCCTCGCAGGGAGCCCGACAAGGACTCGATCCTGGGACCCCGGGGTCACGCCCTGGGACCAAGGCAGACGCGAAACCACTGAGCCCCCCAGGCGCCCCAGGAACAGATTTTTTTTTAATTTTTTTAATTTTTTTTTAAACTTTATTTTTTTATTTATTTATGATAGTCAGAGAGAGAGAGAAAGAGAGAGGCAGAGACATAGGCAAAGGAAGAAGCAGGCTCCATGCACCGGGAGCCTGACGTGGGATTCGATCCTGGATCTCCAGGATCGCGCCCTGGGCCAAAGGCAGGTGCTAAACCTGCTGCACCACCCAGGGTTCCCAATTTTTTAAATTTTTATTTATTTATTTATTTAGTTTTTTTTTTTTTTAAATCACACTCATAAACAACATCAACACTGTGTTAGAACAGAAGGTGGGAAAGCCGTAGAGGAGGAAGGGGTACTAATTTGCCTGGAGGCAGAACTCAGAAAGGAGCCCTGAAGACTGGCGGGAGGTGCAGGCAGCTTTCCTTTCCCCCTTTAGCCACAGGCAGGGAACCCCGGGGTCCCTCCACCCACCTCCCCCAGTCTTGTTACCCGGGCTCCATACCAGCCACTCCAAGAAGACGGAGGGTCGAAGCGTGTGCAGCCTTCAATTCCGTGATAACAGGAGAGGCTAGTCTGTAGCAAAGGTTTTCCAACCGTTGTCTCTAATTCTGATAACCACATGCTGGTGAGCTTATCTTCGTTACCTTCGTTTTACTGAGGAACCTAAGTGCACAGCTGAAAAGGGGCTAAACCGGGACTGAAGCTGAGTCCTTCTTTTTTTTTTTTTTTTTTTAAGATTTTATTTATTTATTCATGAGAGAGAGAGAGAGAGAGAGGCAGAGACACAGGCAGAGGGAGAAGCAGGCTCCACACAGGGAGCCCGACGCGGGACTCGATCCCGGGTCTCCAGGATCAGGCCCTGGACTGAAAGCGGCACTAAGCCACTGAGCCACCCGGGCTGCCCTGTTTTATGATTTTCTAACACATTGTCCAACATCCAAAAGAAATGTACCAAAAAAGGCAGAGGGGGAAAGGAAGGGGGAAGGGAGGAGGGAGAGAGGGAGGAGGGGAAGGGCCTGTCCTCCTGGTCCTTATCCCAGAACGGCCTGTCCCCTGGGCCCTCACAGCCCTCAAGGGAATCCAGGAACTGGTGACAGAGCAAGTGAACTTCAGGGTTTGATTTAGCCACGCTCTCTTGCACTTGATTGGTTCCTGACTTGGGCTTTGTTTTTCTACCAGATTAGAGAAGAAAGGGGACGTTGTTTTTAAAAGTTTTTAAAAGTTCAGCACTGGTGTCACACTCCGGGCCCCAGTGAGACTGAACCCGGGTGGCGGCGCAGCCCAGGGGTGCTCGTGGCTGCACCTGCCGGCTGGAGGCTGCACCTGCGGGCTGGAGCACCACCTCCCCCCAGGGAGCCCCAGGCGGCCCCCAATCAGGAATGCACCGCTCTCTTCTGACTGAAGCTGCATTTTGAAATGAGGGTTTCACATAAAATAAAATCGAATGACCCAACCGAAGCCGGATAATGAAAGTGTTGGATGCATGTCAATCAACTTAGATAGAAACGAACATCTGGGAGAGTTTTTTCTTCTGGTAAAGTACCATTTAACCCAACATAGGTGCCCCTTTCCCCCATCTATCCCCTTCCCGCTTTTTCTTTTCTTTTCTTTTCTTTTCTTTTCTTTTCTTTTCTTTTCTTTCCTTTCCTTTCCTTTCCTTTCCTTTCCTTTCCTTTCTTTCTTTTTCTTTTCTTTTCTTTTCTTTTTTAAAGGTGGCAACTGTGCCTAGATCTTTTTCCTCAATGTGACAATATTTAGGAATTAAACTTAGGAATGAAAATGAATTCTAACGTCTGGTGATTACAGTCCCTTAAGAAACCTTAAATTGGCTCTCAAACTTAATAACTAGAGGGAACTTTGACATTAAGGAGGCTTCCTTCGGGTCACACAGAATCATCACTGTCTTTTTATTTTTTTAAGACTTTATTTATCTGAGGGAGAGCACAGAGGCAGAGGGAGAGGGAGAAGCAGGCTCCCCACTGAGCAGGGAGCAGGACTCCATCCCAGGACCTTGAGATCATGACCCGAGCCAAAGGCAGATGCTTCACTGACTGAGCCACCCAGGCGCCTTCGTCACTGTCATTTGTGTTGGCAAATATTTACTGGGCATTTCTTGTTAAAAGAAAAAAAAAATCCGGGATCCCTGGGTGGCGCAGTGGTTTGGCGCCTGCCTTTGGCCCAGGCCGTGATCCTGGAGACCCGGGATCGAATCCCACATCGGGCTCCAGGTGCATGGAGCCTGCTTCTCCCTCTGCCTGTGTCTCTGCCTCTCTCTCTCTCTGTGACTATCATAAAAAAAAAAAAAAAATTTAAAAAAAAAGAAAAAAAAATCCTGTCAGTCAGAACCGTTTTATACACTTTAAAATACTGTGCAAAGATGTTAGCAAGTTAGGTGGATTCAGATTCAAAAATACTGTGCCCCGTGTCTTACAGGAAGGGAAATGGAGGCCCTATGAAGCAAAAGGGACGACTTAACACCTTTCTCTATTTAATTTATTATTATTATTATCTTTTAAGATTTTATTTATTTATTCATGAGAGACACACACAGAGAGAGAGAGAGAGAGAGAGAGAGAGGCAGAGACACAGGCAGAGGGAGAAGCAGGCTCCATGCAGGGAGCCCGACGTGGGACTCGATCCCGGGACCCCAGGATCAGGCCCTGGGCTGAAGGCAGGTGCTAAACCGCTGAGCCACCCGGGCTGCCCCCTTTCTCTGTTTTAACTGATCGCACCAGGGATCCCTGGGTGGCGCAGCGGTTTGGCGCCTGCCTTTGGCCCAGGGCGCGATCCTGGAGACCCTGGATCGAATCCCACGTCGGGCTCCCGGTGCATGGAGCCTATTCTCCCTCTGCCTGTGTCTCTGCCTCTCTCTCTCTCTCTCTCTCTGTGACTATCATAAATAAAAAAAATAAATAAATAAAATAACTGATCGCACCAGACTCTCATGAGTCCCGGAGATGAAACATGGAAATAATTGATCATCTAGCTCGAGACAGGACGCTGAGAAAGTCAACCCACAGCTTTTGATTCCTCATTTGTACTTAATTCAAAGGTGTGCTCTTGTTCCTTGGAGGATGAACGGGCCAAGTGGGAGCCCAAGTCTTCCAATTTTGGCATGTGTGCTGCTGAAGGGAGCACTGGAGCCCGAGTCTCCCAGGTAAGGTGAGAGACACAGTAGAGAAACTGAAAAGAGAAGCGGGCATAGAAGTGACTGCGTCTGGCGCTGGTCTGCTGCTGACGACCGGTGACGCGACCTGTCACACATGTGGATCGAGGGCACCCGCCGGGGAATCTGTTTTTAACCAGCAGGGACTTCCAGGCCCGCTGAGTGTCAACATGGAAAACACAGGGGAAGAGTGAAGGGGTGTGGGTAGCCTCTTCTTTGGCCAAGGTGTTCCATTGAGGTCAATCTTGGTGAAATAACCAGAAGTAGGGACAAAAGAGGGGGCGCCGGGGCAATCAGTCAGCCGGGGTGGGGCGGGGGACGAGGAACTCTTGGTCTTGGCTCAGGCGGTGATCTCAGGGTCGTGAGATGGGCTCTGCACTCAGTGGGGAGTCTGCTTGAGACTCTCGCTCCCTCTCCCTTTCCCTCTATCCCTCCCCTGCCATGCTCTCTCTTTCTCTCTCTCTCAAATAAATAAATAAATTCTAAAAAAGAAGTATGAACAAAGGTTTATACTCTCCAGAATGATTTATAACCACCTCTTTTCTCCCCATTTCTATCTCTATCCCTTGCCTTGTGGTTCCCCAAAATGTGCTGCATCCCCTCTCTCGTCTCTAGGCCTTTATACATATGCTGCATCCTTCTGTCCCTTTCATTTTCCATTCTTCATCAACCTTCTAGAATCAGCTAAGTGTCACCTCCTTCAAGAAGCATTTTCTGTCACTAAGTGTTTTGAGGCTGAACAGAATTTATGTGAATTGAATTATGTGTTAAGGCGCTGACCCCAATCCCTCGGAATATCACTGTGTTTGCAGATCAGGCCTTGTGGTTTTTTTTTTTTTAATTTTTAATTTAATTTTTAAGAAAGATTTTATTATTTTTTCAGAGAGACACACAAAGAGAGGCAGAGACACAGGCAGAGGGAGAAGCACAACCACATGAAAATGAGTCAATGTGACTGAAAGGGAACGTGCACAACCTGGACAGTGCCTCACCTGGGTTGTGCCATCATGGGTGTTTGTCTTCATGCTCGCTCCCTTTTTTTTTTATCTTTTTATTTATTTTTTATTTTTAATTGAAAAAAAATTTTTTTTCATGCTCTCTTCCTATTGCAGAGATTTGTACCATGCCATTTCCTATTCAAAGTCTTCCTTACGTACCCAGGAAATTTCCACAACCATCTGTACTTAGCTCCTTTGCTGCATCTCTCTTTCTGTGTTTCAATCTTCTGGTTCCTTCTTTCTCTGATTTACTATCTTAGACTCTTAACCCCCAGGCACGGGAGCAGTGTTCTGTACCACCGTCTCTCCAGTGCTTGGCACATTCTAAAACACATGGTAGTCATTCATGAAATAATTCCTCAATGAATCATGGCAACATCAACCATTAAAAAAAGGTGTGTTGTTTTTTTTTTAAAGAAAGTTCTCATCAAACTTCTTTGCCCTCTGACTCATAATCTAGAAATAAGTGAGCAGAGGCAATGGTTTGTCCCTGTGAATGGAGGCCAATAATGAGTTGGGTAGTCTTTCATCAAAAAGGATGAGATGGGTCCACAGGTAGGAGAAGGATTTGTGATTTGGGAAAACTATTTGAGAGGCCCAGCTGTCCAAATGCTGGGAGTGGGGAAAGAAAGCCTGTCCGCATTTTGTCAGAGCTTTTCTTTCTTTTTGTTTTTCTTTTCTTTCTTTTTTTTCTTTTTTTTTTTTTATTTATTTATGATAGTCACAGAGAGAGAAATAGAGAGAGGCAGAGACATAGGCAGAGGGAGAAGCAGGCTCCATGCACAGGGGGCCCGACGTGGGACTCGATCCCGGGCCTCCAGGATCGCGCCCTGGGCCAAAGGCAGGCGCCAAACCGCTGCGCCACCCAGGGATCCCTGTTTTTCTTTTCTTTTCTTTTCTTTTCTTTTCTTTTCTTTTCTTTTCTTTTCTTTTCTTTTCTTTTCTTTTTCTTTTCTTTTCTTTTCTTTCTTTTCTTTCTTTTTTTTTTTTTGTCGGAGCTTTTCAAAATCCCTTATCAGGGACACCTTGGTGGCTCAGTGGTTGAGCATCTGCCTTTGGCTCAGGTCCTAATCCCGGGATCCTGGGATTGAGTCCCGCATTGGGCTCCTCATGGGGAGCCTGTTTTTCCCTCTGCCTGGGTCTCTGCCTCTGTGTCTCTCACAAATAAATAGATAAAATCTTAGGAAAAAAATCCCTTATCAATCAGTCCATTTGCTCATCTGTAACTTGAGGTCTTGGTCAGATAACACATGCACGTTTGCAATGAAAAGTTACTAGTAAAACATAGGGAGCATTTAGATGCTATAAGTCGACACTTGTTCCTCTGAAGCGGAGCCTCAATTTCGGGTGGAACTTAGCAGTGAACACCTACACCCCTCTGCGCTTGCAGATGAGAGGGAGCCTGTCTCCATAAATACGGGGTCAAGGCCTCCTTAGTGCTTGAAAACTGCTGTGACTGCGGGCCCCACCGCAGAGTCCCACGGCAGGAGCAGCACCCCGGGTTCATCTGTGTTTTGCTCACAGGCTCAGGGAAGGTGAAGCCCAGGGGGCCCAAAGCAAAGGTGAGGATCTTAGAAAAACACAGCTGCAAGTCTGAGCCTGCGTCAGTGCTCCCCTGCATCACGCGCATGCTGGTTTCTGATTTGCTTGGCTCTGAAAGCTGAGCTTTTGGGCTTTAAATTTAATCCCAACAGACCTGAATTGATGCCTCTTAATTATGCCTATGATGTAGTAAATCAACATCCCATTAGGAAGTCATTCAGGTATTAAACATTTAGGAACTTGTTACGAGAGACTTGCAACATGTAAGCCCTCAGGCGGGAGGAGCTGCTGATCCCTTCTGCGCAGGAGCCCTGCTGGGGACGTGGAGCCAGGCGGCTGGAGCTGCTGCTCCCAGGCCCACTCTACGGTCATCCACCCGAAAGCCTGCACCCCATCTTTTAAATACTGTAGATATTCCATGTAACTCCTCTCCCTCCATCTTTCCCACCTTTCCCCCCCCTTTTGCCTCTTTGTGGTCCCTTTTTTTTCTTTTTCCTTTTTTTTTTTTTTTTAAGATTTTATTTATTTACTCATGAGAGACACACACAGAGAGAGAGGCAGAGACACAGGCAGAGGGAGAAGCAGGTTCCACACAGGGAGCCCGACGTGGGACTCGATCCCGGGACCCCAGGACCACGACCTGGGTCGAAGGCAGGTGCTCAACCACTGAGCCACCCGGGCGTCCCCATTTACATTTTTTTAAATGTTGGTATTTTACTGTATTCACTTTACATCAGTCTTGTTTTGATGTTGTCAACCCATTTGAAAGTTGCAGATGTCATGGCACTTTATCCCCAAATACTTTCCACATGTATCTCTTAAGAATAAGAACAACACCATTGTCACATGTAAGAAAACTAAAAATGATTCCATAATCTTTTTTTTAAAATATTTTATTTATTTGTGATTGACATAGAGAGAGAGAGAGGCAAATACACAGGCAGAGGGAGAGACAGGCTCCATACCAGGAGCCCGACATGGGACTCGATCCTGGGGTCCCAGGATCGCGCCCTGGGCCAAAGACAGGCGCTAAACCGCTGAGCCACTCAGGAATCCCTGATTCCACAATCTTATATCTAGTCCAAACTCAAAATTCTTTTCATTTTAAGAATTCCTTTTCTATATTACCAAGATTCCAATCAAGGTTCACACATTGCACTGGATTGTTCTGTTTTGCTGGTCTATTCTATTCTAAAACAGTCCCTCCATGGTTTTGGTTTCTTGACTGTTTATTTTCAAGATCCTGACTTTTTTTTTTTTTAATTTTCTTTTTTAATTTATGATAGTCACAGAGAGAGAGAGGCAGAGACATAGGCAGAGGGAGAAGCAGGCTCCATGCACCGGGAGGCCTGATGTGGGATTCGATCCTGGGTCTCCAGGATCGCGCTCTGGGCCAAAGGCAGGCGCCAAACCGCTGCGCCACCCAGGGATCCCAAGATCCTGACTTTTTGAAAGAGTTCAGACCAGTTGTCTTATAGGATACACCCACTTCTGGATTTGATTGTTCGTCTAACTCATTCCTCCATCCCCTGTGTTCTCTGTAAATAGGAAGTTGGATCTAACGGAAATTTGTGAGTTTTAATTAAAGCATGATGTAATCTGGGAAGGAGTTATCTGTTTTCTGGGTGTTAACTGGATGAAACACTATTTTAGATCGTTGGTGCTCTGTAAGACTATCGTTAGCCTTATGGAACTCCGTCCCTAATGTTTAGCCACCTAGGGCAGGAGAGTGGTAATATGTGGACAGAAGGGGAGAGAGAGGCAGCTCTCCCTGGCAGTCAGGGAAGAAGCACTGAATTTGGAGTTCAGCCCTCAAGTCCATCATTTTCACTCTTAAGTTTCCCCATCAAAAAATTGGAATTTTGGGGGCTCACATGACATAATAGATCAGAAGATTATTCCCTTATAAAACTAGAAGACATACATGGAAGTACATCCGCTTTAGGGACTGACACCCAGTGAAGAGATGTCCTGGATTTATATCCAGTAAGTGAGCAAAGTAGGAACCTACGTGTCTGTGTATCTATCTACGCATTTGTCTCTTTATCCTCTGTCCATCTAGAGTGATGAATTTCTGATACTTCTCAAGAGTTACGGCAAAGAATGGTGGGGTCAGTTTTTTTTTCCCCAATGATGGTTTAATGGCAGTAGACCTCAGTTGAGAGCACTTTTGCCATCCAGAGGACACTTGACATGTCTCGATACATTTTGGTTGTTAAACTGGGGAGCTGCTGCTGGCATTTAGTGGGTGGAGGCCAAGATGCTGCTACATATCCTGCAAAGCACAGAGCAGCCTCCCTACCCAACCCTCACCTCCAAATTATCTAGCTCAAAATGTCAATAGTGCAATATAGAAAAACCTTGATTTAAGGTGAGGCACAATTTAATACTGAACGTTAGTTCAAAGTCCTGGGCTAATTCTTCAAACAAATATTGGAATTTTAGGTGACTTACACCAAAATTCCATGCAATCAAATAGCAAATCATTGGGACGCCCGGGTGGCTCAGCGGTTTAGCGCCGCCTTCGGCCCAGGGCGTGATCCTGGAGACCCGGGATCGAGTCCCACGTCGGCCTCCCTGCAAGGAGCCTGCCTCTCCCTCTGCCTGTGTCTCTGCCTCTCTTTTTCTGTGTCTCTCATGAATAAATAAATAAAAAAAATATATAAAAAAGCAAATCATGAATAGAAGAAGAACAGAAAGAAAAAAATGGAGATAAAAATGTAAACTATTTCAATCAACATAACTGCTATAATTGCAATGAGTTTCCTCCTGGGCTAAAAAGAAATTAAAATCAGTTGTATAGTTTTGATCATCAGAAAGGATAATTCCTTTTTTTTTCTTTAAGATTTTATTTATTGATTCATGAGAGACACAGAGGGAGGCAGAGACACACGCAGAGGGAGAAGCAGGCTCCCTGTGAGGAGACCAATGTGGGGCCCCGATCCTGGGACCCCCGCGATCACGCCCCAGGCTGAAGGTGGCGCTCATCCACTGAGCCACCAAGGTGTCCCAGAAAAGGTAATTCTTAAGGGACATTGCTTTTCCTGAAGTAAGCTATAGCATCCAATTTTTACGAAGTATTCTGAAACACAAGGAGCAATAGTGATGAGATGATGGCACGGGCGATGTTCTCATTATTTGCGCAAAAAAGTGCAGGAGTAAACTCCATGTGGCTACTTATTATAAACTATGGGCAAAATATTCAGATGCAGCTTCGTGAGGGTGATTGTGGACACTAAACTAATACGGTTCCCTTTGGAGCCTTCTGATGGTCTACTTCTTTTTTTTTTTTTTTTAAAGATTTATTTATTTATTTATTCGAGAGAGAGAGAGAGAGAGAGAGGCAGAGACACAGGAGGAGGGAGAAGCAAGCTCCATGCCGGGAGCCTGACATGGGACTCGATCCTGAGACTCCAGAATCATACCCTGGGCCAAAGGCAGGCGCCAAACCGCTGAGACACCCAGGGATCCCTGATGGTCTACTTCAGTGAAAGAATTGAACCACACCGCCTGGAGGAATGTAAGCTGTAGGTACGGTGCTACTGAGCCACGGCCTGTAGCCTTTATTATGTTATTTAAAACCCTTTGTAAATATACTATTTCTTTTGATATAACGTCTTTATTAAGATACTACCCACATACCCAAAAAAATCACCCTTTTTAATGTGTACAACTCTGTGACTACGCTATAAATCACTGACCACGGAATATCTTCATGACCTCAGAAGGAAACCCTGTAGGTATCAGTGGTCATTCCCTATCCATCCCTTCCTCTGTCCCGGCAAACATTTATCTACTTTTTATCTCGTTGGATTTGCGTGCTCTGGATTTACCATAGTCAAGGAATCAGGGGTGCCTGAACAGCTACGTTCATTAAGTGATTGACTCTTGGTTTCAGCTCAGATAGTGATCCCAGGGTTGTGGGGTGAGCCTCCAGTAGGGCTCTGGACTCTGCGCTCTGTGCCCAGTGCAGAGTCTGCTGGAGGTTTTTTTATTTTATTTTATTTTTATTTTTATTTATTTATGATAGTCACAGAGAGAGAGAGAGAGGCAGAGACACAGGCAGAGGGAGAAGCAGGCTCCATGCACCGGGAGCCCAATGTGGGACTCGATCCCGGGTCTCCAGGATCGTGCCCTGGGCCAAAGGCCGGCGCCAAACCGCTGCGCCACCCAGGGATCCCTGCTGGAGGTTATCTCCCTCTGCCTCCCCTTCTGCCTCTCCCCAGCCCCACAGCCCCCCTCCATTGAGCACTCTCTCTCTCTCAAATAAATAAAGCATTAAAAAAAAAGGAATCATATAATATGTGGCCCTTTGTGATGTTTTCAAGGTTCATCCATGTTGCAACATGTATCAATATTTCATTTTTTAATTGCCAAATAATATTCCATTGGATAGGTATGCTGTATTTTATTTATTCGTTTATCAGTTGATGAACATTTGGATTGTTTTCACTTTTTGGTTATTATAAACAATGCTGCTACGAACTTTGGCATGAATATTTTTATCATGAAAGGGTATTGAATTTTGTCAAACATGTTCTCTGCATCTGTTGTGGTGGACATGCAGCTTTTGCCCTTTATCCTTTGAACATGGTGTCTTACATTTACTGATTTTCCTGTGTGTTTTTGGACCATCAGCTTGGCTAAACTATAGCTCTGGTCATTCAATAAAGCACTAATCTAGGTGTTGCTATGAAGGTATTTTGTAGATGTTACTAAATTTCCATAACCCATTGACTTTAAGTAAAGGAAATTATCCTAAAGAATACGGGTGAGCCTGATTTAGCCATTTGAAAGGCCTTAAGAGTAGAGCTGAGGCTTCCCTAAAGAAGAAATCCCATCTAAGGGTGCCCGTCTGCCCCAGGGATCAGCCCTGCAGACTTTAGGCTTGCCAGCCAGCCCCACAATCATGTCAGCCAAAGGCTTGCAATGAATCTTTCAATGTATGTCAATATATATCTTCTATTAACTCTACTTCTCTCATTGACTCCTGGCTCTTACAAGGGGGACCGAATTTATTGAAAAATATGTTAAGAATTCTAAACCTGGGGGCTCCCAGGTGGCTCAGCCCATTAAGCATCTGCCTGCGGCTCTGGTCATGATCTCAGGGTCCTGGGATTGAGTCTCACACGGTAGATCGGTATGGAGGACGATGGAGCTGGGCATGATTTTTACTTGTAGAAACACATAATTTCTTTTTTAAAAAATTAATGAATTGGGGACACCTGGGTGGCTCAGAGGTTTGGCGCCTACCTTCAGCTCAGTGCGTGATCCTGGAATCTCAGGATCAAGCCCTGCATTGGCTCCCCACAGGGAGCCTGCTTCTCCCTCTGCCTGTCTCTCTCTCTCTCTCTCTCTCTCTCTCTCTCTGGGTCTCTCATGAATAAATAGATAAAATCTTAAAAAAAATATATATATATATAGACAAAAATTAATGAATTTATTTTGTTGGAGGAGGGGCAGTAGGAGAGGGAGAGAGAGTCTCAGGCCGACTCTGGGCTGAGCACACAACCCAAGGCAGAGCTCAATCTCATGGCCCTGAGATCACAGTCTGAACAGAAACCAAGAGGCAGACACTTAAGTGATGGTGCCACCCAGGCATCCTTCTTTAAAAAAATTTTTTTTTCTTTTCTTTAAATTTTAAGTAGGCTCCATGCCCAACCTGGGGCTTAAACTCACAACCTTGAGACCACGAGTTGCATGCTCTACCGACTGAGCCATCCAGGCACCCCCCAGGAACACATAATTTCTTATGGAGAGATAAATTCAAGTATTTCAGGAACCTAAAGGAGCTATTACATACGTCTTAAAGGAATATTTGAGGGCTCCTGGGTGGTTCAGTTGGTTAAGCATCTGCCTTCAGCTGAGTTCATGGTCCTGGAGTCCTGG